>NC_073696.1:75105217-75793967 GCF_029784165.1 Wyeomyia smithii
CTAAGTGCTCGTGATTACCAAAGTAGACGGAGTGTACTACTGCAGCTGCTGCGCTGCACCAGGTTGATCTACCAAGCAGTTTACAAGGATGGCAGACCGAGTCACCTTAGGCCACCAGTGGCAGGCGATTTTGAAGCATGAGCAGCAGAGAGGGGAAGTTAACGCACGAACCAAAGGGGTCGGATCTCGTTGGAGACTGGTAAAGCACAACATAGAACTGGCCATCGTCGGCACCAATAATACCTTCAGCAGTAACGGCGCGGAATCGACTATCGATGTGATGTTTTGGTACTGATTATGGGATTGGTTATAGGACTGATCCCGAACTAGAGGGTAGTCGATGGTTACGTGAGGAGAGCAGAATGCGTAGGCTGAACGTTGATCAATTAGTTGAAAAATTTTCGCGGGCGTGTGACACCACCATGCTTAGGAACCACCAAGCTAGGAATAAAAGGCCACCAGTTTACGTGATAGCGTACCTTCAAACGAGATCAATAAACAATATGTTGAGCGCCGTGTGGTATTCAGTTTCGCATTAAAAAAAAGACTAAAACTACCGATTTTTCATGGGTTTACCTTCACACGCCCTGACGACACTACCCATGCAGTATCAATGATAGTAACCTAACTCGAACTCTAACCGTGATAGTGAAAACAGTTAAGCTACTCCGTTTTCCGCTATTTCGAAGTGGGCGGTTCCAAAGAACGATACCACGTCGCTTCGAATACGGACATCGTGCGGCACTTTGTGGATGCCAGATACGCCCGCTCCGGCATCTAAAACATCTTAGCACTATTGGACAACAATCAGAGCATTTAAAGAAAGCCCGGTTTCGGACAGCCAACGACCCTGAGCGACGAGAAGCTTCAAAGGATGCTGAAGAGGAAGACCGAGACAAAATTGGCTACAACGCTGCGTGCGTTTGTTCGGGAGATCGGTGTAACCGACCAAAGAGTGAAAAAGTACTTGGCGAACATGTACATACATGTCAGAAAGCGACAGTCCCGTCCACTGGTCTTGGAGCTACAATGACGCAGCGGTAGCTGCTAAAAAAGATGGTCAAGTTGATTTTCCGGTGAATCGCGACATGGCGAAGGTGATGGACGAAGGAACCTTTTTACCCCAGATGGTAACGACTGGCAGGGCACTTCGTATTTTACTTCCACCACGAAGGAAGTGAGTTCCGAGGTGAAGTTCATTTCACACACCAAGTGCTGTGGCTGACAATCAGCGAGAAGGGGATGACGAAGCCGCTCTTCTTTCACTCTGGACTGGCCGTGAACGGGGAAATTTATAGTACGAAGTGCCTGCTGGAAGTTGCGTCGTTCATCAAGAAATACCTCAAGTGTGAAGACGCAGTGTTCTGGTTGACTCTGGCGGCTGAATATCGATGTGGCCCCCGAGCAAGCAAACCCGCCCAATGTTCCCCAAATCCTTGGCCAAGTCTTTGGCCTCCAGATGCGGAGTCCTTTCACCGGTATTCCACCATCTCTAACTAAGATTAGAAGAGGTCGGCCAAGGAACCCATCGTGATCGCCAACACTCTGAAGGTGAGCAAGGTACCACGTCTAGATAGGATTTCGAAGTTGGTTATAAAGAAGATAATAAAAAAAAAACTCCGTCATGTAGAAGTGTCAGGATGACTGTATATCCCCAGAGAGGTGGAAGCAGCAGAAGCTGGTCTCATTGTCGGAGGAAGTGCAACAGCCTGGCGACCCTGGCGGTCTGAAATTGTTCACTATTCAGAGTTTAAATTCTTAAAATTCCTCTATTTTCTTCGAACTTATTTTTCATTAAATTCAACACCACATATAACAACATCCAACTTCATATTGATTTTTTTCTATTAATGAGCAGTTTTAAATATTCGAATCAGCCTAAAATGTTTTCTGTTACAGTTGTTCAAAACAAAAAACAATAATGTTATTCGTCAACATGTTTTGAACATCTTAAGTCCAGCAATAAAGATGTGAAAGTTGTAAACATTCAAGGGCAGTAAAAACTGGCTGGCAATGTTGATGAGATGAATAAGAATGAGGCGCAATCAGAAAAAAAGTTTCCAAATAATTTCGCAATTATTCACATCACTGGCACCAGCGGAATTTCTTTTTTCTCTGCCCCGTAAATTGTGAAATACACATTTCGGAAGTCTCCTACGTGTATTATATCATGTTTCAACCATCCAATAATTGTGGTATCAGCAGCGTCACTAGAAAACAAAAACTAGAGGAGCAACGTCACCTCCACCATTAACGGAAGGTGCCAGATCAACGAATGTGGGTGGAAGTCAAACACAGCTGTAAATAAGCGAAAAAAAAACTTCCAGGTTCGAAATTTATTGCTCTCGCCAAAATCGGTGCTCTTACTGCGACCCCTTCTTCCACAGTTCAAATTCACTCGACATCAGCAAAAAAGTTGTAAAAGTTGATAACATTTTATCTGTCTTCCCCAGTGTCTCATTCATCAGGTTCACAGCGAAATATACACAAACAGAACTCACGTTGGCAATTTCGCATTTCCGGCATATGCGGGGAGGCGGCTGGGAAATACCCGGGACGGAACCGTGTGTCGCCTTCGCAGTCAGCTTCAGTTGTTTGAATTCGATGCCAAATTTCCGAAGAAACGTTGGGAGGTGCGTTTTATTCGCTAGCACCGGTTGTTAAAAGAGGCATTTCACTCTTCGATTAACTGTCGGGAAAAAATGATTGTCATTTGATGAAAGTGCTGTTTTGTATGCCACCAGATCCAGTGCAGTATTTTTAAAGTTAACGCAACCGTTTGAAATTATTTCTAACTCGAACATGAAAACTTGTTAGTTTCTTAACCAACTTATTATCAAGGTTGATACGTAGGTAATAACCTCGGGCTCTGAATTTTCATTCTTATTTTGATATTCTCCCCCAGAATGTAACTTTCCTTATGTTCCACAGTACGCTCTGTATGAGCACACAGGCATTGAATTCTCTGAAACCACGTCACTTGAATGTGATTTACAATTCCCAGTGATGTAATATAAGCACAGAGAACATAGCCTAATGCTTAACCGACGAACCGCGGCAGGAGACAGCGTCAGCCGCGCGTATCCCGCGATGTAATGCATGCAAATTTTCCCAAGTTGCATTAGGTTTGGCTAGCAGCAGGAGGAAACGCATACATTAATGTTGCGGAGAGCATATCTTCAGGGTTCAGCTATCGCCAGTGCCTTCGGAATTTAACTCACAACGAGTTAGAAACTGTCAAGAGGAACGACCATTCAGTAATGCGTTTTCCGTATTAAGTGAAGGCGAGACCGATTAATTATAGGGTCGTTCAACATTTGTACCAGCATGAACTCAGTTAAAACCACTTTTTTCGAGTTTTGATTTCATTCTGTCTTAGCTCGATGTTTGCGTAAATTGTGGATAATCAAAGGCCACTGATTTTATTACCGTGGCATTAATCTGATAAGGTACATAATAATTATTGCAAGGTGAGGCGTTTTCAAAATTTGTACATAAATAATTTCTAGGCTATTTTTTGCCTACATTAGAAGGATCGGACTCGTGCTGGTCGTAATTTCTTTTAGCACAAAAAAAACCTATACTAGTATAACAAGTAGGTGTGTCAACAGAGTTGTAAATTCGTTTGCCCATTTTACAATTTGTTTTATATCGCTTGAGAGAGTCAATGCAAAACGCATGCAAAACATGCACTGTGTTGCTTGTTTTTATAGTCCCATGTCTTCTATCAAGTCGTGCCGTCAATATTATTCTGAAAAAAAATTGCTTTCCTTGTAATTTGTATATGGATTTAATCATTTTCAGCATTCTGGTTTCTAATGGGTACTTTGCTTTTGGAATCCTCATTCTAAATAAATATAAGCTCCACGTCTTGCACATTTTCGGCCAGAAGATAGGAAGTGTTATTCGAACCGACTGGATTCGAAGAAAAACTAAGCCAAAAATAATTTCAAAGTAAAATACAGTAACAATTTAACAAAAGAAGAAGTTCTGATATGATTGACATTATATTAAATTATAAAAAAAAACATTGTAATTGGTACTACATCAATATTGCTTACTGTAGCAAAATATATAACAATAATAATTATATGTTGAGTAGAAAACATAAATTAAATGTTATTATTGAATTGTTTTCGAGTTCATTTCTTGACAGAATTCATTATGCAAAGTTCGTTTTGACAATACTTTGTAACGACAGTCAACATCGCCTGTTACCAGAATTAGTGTGCATTCGTTTCTTCATTTTCTGCTTACGAATACCGGAGCCTACTTGAAAAAAGATTTACCAAACTTGCTTGCATTATTCCGTCCGTAATCGAGAGCCCATCGAGTGTAAGTGCATATGCACACTGAATACGTTGATGCACCCGGCAATGGTCCAGAGATGAGTGGAAACCGATCCGGCAAAGCCTAATGTTCGCACGAAACCCGATGACATTCGCTGTAAGGATGCTGAATCAGTATGTTTCAGAAAGAGAGTGAAAAAAAAATAGAATCGTGAGACACGACAACGCGTTTCACAGTGCAGTTCGGTCCGGGTAGCAAAAGGACGAAACTTGGCCCATTCGCAAGACGATAATAAATGAAGAAATATTGTCCGGAATATCTAATGAATCTCCGGACCGGCTGACGACGTTGCTTCGGGATGGATGCCGCCGCGACAAGAGCACCAGGAAGACATGGCCTCCAAAAGCGGACGTGCGCCCTAATGCAAGTTTCGGGCTTCCCCTGCTGTGTGTGGTATGCTAGTACATGACAATTGAATAAAATTACATTGCCATGTGCAATTTACGAGAGTTGCAACTGTTTGGGAAGGCGGTTGGCATGTATCGGAAATAAATTTTCGAGGAATAGTTGGATCTTCCTATTTTTTCCATTCTCTACTTCCGGTCTGTTCCGGCAGCCGGGATATTGTGTTATGCTGATGGCGGCTGCCAGAGCGCTTTCAATTTCAGCTTCACGAACTAATGATAATTGAATGCCGGCGATGTAGTGAATTTTAATTACCCTTTTAGGCGAGCTAATTGATTGGGATGTAGTACTATGCGACTAGTGGGCTGAGAGAGCCCGGAAATGTTTTTATTTTTCGTGAGTACCTATACTTATTTTTCTAAAAATATAACACAATGAAAAGGTGTCTTTTGTTTCATTTTGACAAATCGAAATAAATTCATTGGTACAACAAAAACCAGTATTGGGCAATCTGCAATATATGTCTCGATTTCGGTTATCAAAGTTGTTTCGCAGTCTGGAATTAAGAATTTTAAAGCTTAAAGGAAGGGTTATTTCAAACTATTCCTCTTTTCTGGAAGATAATTTTTCCACACTATGGTTAGAAACTGACAAATGTGAGGAGTAAATTAAGCGTTTACTTTAACCACATATCCTTAATCAATAAAACAGACCTCGATTACACAATCTTTTCAGAGCCAATGGGGAATTAACGTTATTAACAGTTCTGCGAGTTCAAGGTAGCACATAAGTATACCACAGGGGAATGTAAAGAGCTCTTGCCCTTGCAAGTAGCAAGATTATGTGAAACACCACTGCTGGCAGCAGCAATCGCGTTAATGAACTTTGATTTATTAGTCTGATTGAGCATCTCTTAGGAGGTGAATGTGCAGTCAGACAGGTCGGGAATAGGATATTTGGCGCCTTTGCAATATGCAGGACGCATCAAATTATAGGGGAAGGAAGCCAGAGTACAGTTCGTTTGTGGCTTTAGCAAATTCTTCTGTCTGTCATCTAAATATGTTACATGTTTTCCGCAAAAACATCTTGAAATTATATACTTAAATCTGGCTTAGAACTCTTCCGCTATTTTGTACATTTTTGAATTGTGACAGATCTTTTAACAATTTCAACTTTTGCACTTAAAAGAGAAAATATGGGAAACCAGATTCTGTACAATCTTTTGCACATATGTCTTAATACGAATTCATTTTTCCCTTTGCAGATTATGACAAATTTTGAATTCAACAATATTTATTCTGCTAATATATTTGGACTTTCTCGGATTATGGTCGTGACGTCTAGCGTATATACAATTGTACTCAAACGTGTTTTCAAAAAATCTGAAAAACAAAACATAAAAACTCAAATGAGTTTAGCAGATTTAAAGGTATAGGCCCTTTTTTCAAATTACACTGAAACATGCTCACAAACTTTTAGTTCTTTTTCCAAGTAGTTAGCTCTATTTTTTCTTCAACATAAACAACTGGTATTATAAACTCCATGATATTTTAGAGATTTTTGACGTAGAATTACGTCTTACGGTTACACTCTGGGATAGGGGTGCGAATTAAATTACCGAAAACATCGGGAGCGTCACGAAAATTATTCAATTTCAAATGCTAAAAGCTCAGTCAATTTTTCAACGGATTCTTGCGGCAATCGATTACAGAATTAACTAAGCGTTAATCGAGTACGTTAACTGGCCTACTGACTAGACACTGTTCAAGAAAGTATCACCTTAAAAAATTAGATGAACTGACTTATGTCGTATCTGTAATTCTGGAGTAGAAATCTCGGAACACTTACTGTGCCAATGCAGCGCATTCATTCTGCGAAGACTGCGTATTCTTGGAAAAGGTATCCTTACACCTAACGAGATATGGTCTGCTGAATTAAAGGAGGTAAGGAACTTCATCAAAGAAGTCATACCTTTTGGGGTGAAATACAAAGTCTGGGTGCGACTATCACTGATACCCATAGTGATGAAACGAACTGATAGTGCATATAAATTAACGCGGAGTACACTACAATATATCTAACTAACGGTAGTAGTGGCCATAGGCTCCTAACGGAAAAAAGTGTTCATACGGGAAATTGTCGTTTTATGACTATTGTACTATTGAAGTATTCGGGCTGAAACAGCTTGAGCTTGACGACCGCACATTTCGTAGTTGCTCCTCCGTGATGGATCTGAGCGAGTGAAGTTGCACAGGGAACCACGTATTTGGCAATTTGGGATTAGTTTACCATCCTCAATGTACAACAATTCAGTAGCTTCCGCTTTGTATACATCCATAACGGCGCCGGCCACGTCCTTACGATCGTTATGGTAAGAAAGGATGTTGTAAGGAAGGCAAGGTGCTCCTACAGACCTTTATTCAAAAAAAAAAAATGCACCAAAGGATCCAAGTACACCATTCGAATTGTTATGACGTCCAGAGTCCCTGGGCAAAATTTCAAAAACGTTGTACGGTACATCTTTGAGTATGATCTTTTTGAAGGTCGTAAAGTACAAACATAACTATATAAAAACAACTAAATAATTATTGTAAAGCACGTTTTTCAACCACTATTTCATGAAATAACTCCCAAAATAGTTTCTACACATTACATTATATTTCATGATATTTACAATTGGTGGAAACATTTATTTACGCGAGTGTCAGCCGTGCACTCTCCGGTCAGCACGAATATCGTCGGCAACAATACTTTTTCTCTCGCTCTGCGGCAACTCGGCAACTCGAGCTGAAACAAAGTAAAAATTCAATATGGGAATTTTCAGAGCCCGGGTGTTATCTAGAGACCAAAAATCGACTCCGGACACCAATTGGCAGTTCAAGATAGAGATTTCCGTTTTTTTTGGAAAACGGCTTAAAATTTCTGAATACCACAGAATATGGATGTTTCCAGACCCTAATAAATGTCAGAAAAAAGAGGATCAATTCCAGACCCCCTTTTGAAGTTCAAGATGGTAACTTCTGGTTTCTGTGACACAGTCAAATATGATCAAATACCACCTTATTTGAGAACTTCCGGAATCGGGATGATTGAAAAAAATACATTGACATAGGAGAGACTGAAGTAATTCTACGTTAACCTTGCGGTCGTGTCTCATGTGCAACCTGTCCAATTTTTTTTTGACAAAAATTTAGTCAACATTTTTAGTTTCGTTGTGCTACTTGTTTATCATATCTTTAGCGCAATCAACTGTTAGTTCTCTATAAACTCTTTCGAATATGAGCTTAGGGTAATATTTTCCCACTCATCGTGAGCCGCGTAATGCCGTTGTACAGTACCGTCTGCCGGGGTAAGTTTATGTCAAAAAAGCATACGTTTTTGTTTTCTAGCTTGTAATTCACATATTTAAGCAATAAATTTGATCCAAAGCAAATTTGCCAAAAACACATGAACATTGGCTCAATCTCACCCCTTAGATGAGGTGACATTGTGCCAAAAATAAAAAATTAAGTATAATACCGGAAAAATGAACAGTAGTGTATCTACGAATAACACACATGAATAACATTATAAAATAGTAATAATAGGATCGACCATAAACTACGTGTACTGTTTAGGAGCTCGAGGGGATCGACCAGAAACAACGTTTCATACAAATTTAAAAAAAAATGTATGACTGGAAAAATCCGCAGGGCAGGGAGATATCTGGAATAACCAGTTATGAGAACGTGGTTTATAGACAGCCTCTATACACATAGTAGTGTCCCCAGGTTTCTCAGAAAGGCAAAACGTTGGGGCATAAAACCTCGGAAAACTTTTTTTCAATTATGATTTGTCATTCAACATTGTATATGCCATTGGACATACCAAAGCCACTGGAGACGTACCCACAAATTTCCACCCTTCCTTTGAAAGTCATCAGTTGATATAACCCTGTTTTGTTACATTCAATAAGTAATTATAATTTCCTCCTAAAAACTGGTCGGCGTGCGACCAGACCGAACCAAGCGTCAAAGACATTATTTAGAGTAATCGGTGATCAAAGTTTTACCACCCCGTATGTTTCCTGCAAGCTGCGGCAGGGAAATTTCGTTGTAATACCATTGTAAACTGTTTGAATGATTTCTTTTTTTCATGAAAGATAGATTAGCAGTTTTCCCATCCACTGGTGTTAAAAACTCAATTTTCTGGCCGCATGCCGATCAACTGTTAGTCTACTATTCTCAGGCATTTGGTCATTACTATGCAAGCGTTTTGGTATACACTGATATAATTTTGTCGTAAATGTTAATTCCTCACACTACACCGATCATTATAGCTTGGCTCAATCTCACCCCCAAAGAGCTCGAAAAGTGTAAGGTCAAGAAAAACATTATTTTCTAAATCAAGACAGGTTCAATACATAATATTTTTCAACACATTGGAGACGATATCATAATATACCATCTAAGCAGTAAGTTGAAGTGATTTCTTGATTGGGTTGGTTTGCATAGGACATTCTTTGGTAACGTAATTTGCGCGTGTTTTTCACCCTATATTCTATTTTAAGTTGTGAATGAATATGTCGTGTTTCATATAGTATTGAATTTGAGGCATTAGGTTCTAAAATTCTCAAGTTCTTTCACATACAAACATTTCCTGTTTTGGCTCAATCTCACCCCCGTGGTCAAACCTCACCCCGGAAGACGGTACACAAACTAGATTCAAAAATTACAGTTCACGCAGTAAAACTCATAGGGTAATCGCTCCATTGTTCATCTCAACAGCTTGGTGCACCTATATTCATCTTATTTCTCTCATTTGTCCAATTTAACGTAAAATTTCTACAAATCTTTGAAAGTAAATCTATTTGCTTTTCGATTCTCTCAAGTGGCTGAAAGTTTTACGTTGAAAATATGGTAAAATTTGACGATAAATTGATCAAAAAGGCTTGAGGAGATGAATATAGGTACTAAGATGAATATAGGAGTGGTTACCCTAGTAAACAATTTACAGACAATATGAAACGGTGAAAATCAAACGAACACATTTCCACTGCGACTTACGGTGATATGTCTTTCTTTTGTGTGCGAACACTGAAAAAGCTAGAAAAACAGTACACTGAAAAAAATCACACGCGCACACCAAATGCCTTTTACACATTAGTACCAATGAACCTACCCAATAATTTTAACAGCTCAACCCATATCGATTTTTAATGGAATCCACGGCATTTTGACGTGTTTTGACAGCTGACGAGTTTTAACATTGAAATCTGCGTGTAAAAGATTGGTTTTGGTATGCAAGACATGGCAAACCGAAGTGTGAGACACTTGATTTTGTGCTGTGAAGTGAAACGCAAGTGTATTCCACTTAGATATGAAATGTTTCATCTATTAGCACAAAAGTAAGTGGAATCCACTTGGCAGTAACGTGTCGATTTTGTATAGTGCAGGATGTTGTACCCAAGACATGACCGCATAACTGCCAAAAATTGTTTTCGCTTCGTTTCAACGTTAACTGGACATAAACTCTAATACTATAAAACGTTGTAAGTTATACGATAATAAATTTTGGAGTGCTATTGGTTGCACTACAAGCGTTTTGTTTGTTTCGCATGGGACATTTTGACCCACCTTGAATAACGGGTGACAACTAAAAACCTGGTATTAATTTGGAGCTCATTTACACCACAATAAACACGCTTAGCGAGAAATGAGAGTATGTATATGAAAGCTCTATCTTTTGTCTTCATGCCAGTTTTTTTGTTTTGTTTTTGCATGCTCAGTTCGGTTCAAAACGGCGTCCGAACAAGGAGCATTCCGAAAGCGTATTGTACGGTTCGCTATAAACTACATGGCAATTTTAGCAAAGGGTAAACGGTAAACCATTTTGAAAGCGAAAATCTTCCGGTTTCTATTGTGTATAGTTTCCTGCAAACCTCAACTTTGATCCGCAAGGAAGGTAGTGAAAGACCGGCCAGAGTAGTGGACAGAAAAGGATTTTTCGTGGTTCAAGCCTAGTGGTTTGGCAATCAATCAAAATATATACTAAAACGAATGTTTGAACAACATTTTAATCGCATTTCACGAAAACACTATACGGATAAAAAGTATGTGTTTTGACCAGAGAAAATATCATCACAGTACGTCAAAAAACACAAACGTTTTCGAACAACCACTTGACTCCATTCGTACCCTAAATACGCAACCCAACTAATCCACCTCAGTGTCGTTTAATCGAAGATTTCTTTGGGATTTTGAGTTCCTTTGGTGCAAAAATAACTGGAGATCAACGAATTGTGAACAGTTGATCGGTAGAATCAAAAGTAGCATTCGAAAAGCTGATTTGAAGACCATACAACTCTCTTGTTTCGGCATCATAAGAAAACTTCGTCGGGAGACCGGTAACAGACCTTTTCCAAATGCACAATATTTTTTGTTAGTTCTCAATGAATGTATCTTCATGAGAATTAAATCAGTTTTTCTTCAAGTTCTTCCACGTTTTTTTGATAGCTGTAAAAAAAACCAAATTTTTAGTTGTCACCAGTTAGTTAATAGAAATCGATCAAGCTATTTGAATAAGAATTTAGTAGTTTAAAAGTAGTAGTTTTACGTTGGCTACCACTAAGGCCTTTGTCTATGGGAAAATCACTTCACAGGTACGTATTGTCATTAGATGGCGTAATGTCTCACGAAATGAGTTGAATAAAATGCAAGGTCTCAAATGTATTTCCAAATGTATTTTTCAATTTTCGTCGGATTTATGCAAAATAGGAAGCTCATATGATCTATGCGTGGTAATAATGTAAAAAAGAAGTGATTGGCTCTTAAACTACTTTAAAAAGTATGTATTTTGTGTATTATTAAAGTGGCGTTTTGCCTCAATTTGGCGTTTTGTACATGGTTCTCCAACTACTTTAATTGAAAAATTCTGACGCACTAAAAAACAAGGCGCCGCACACTGTTTCCAAACCTGAAAAAACGTGATCGAAGTTATTTTGACCCAAAATACTAGATTTTAGAACCATAGTGTCTGCAGGAATATTGATACATTAATTATTCTCCATTTTATAGAAGTTGCAATTTGGTAATTAATCCACTTAACAGTGGGAGGCGAAGTTGTTACACATTTTATAAGAAACAAAGAAAGAAAGTTTTTTTTTATCTCTCATATTTCATCGGTTATTGACGATTTTTATTGAAACAATGCACTAATTTACTAACAGACTTCTTTGAAATCTGCTAGTATCTGCAGATTAAACCTTTTCTATATTTAAGTATAAGAAAAACGTCATTTAGTCCAGATATAGGTATTTGTTTCTCGCTGTCTCCTGTGCAGTTATTTGTAAATAAATAAGTGCATTATTTTAATAAAAATCTTCAATAACTAAATAAACTTGAGAGATGAAAATAAACATTCTTCGAAGAAGTGTTTTAAAGTAGTTAACAATATTGTAGAACATCGAAAAATTTTATAAAATCACTATAAAAAGTTATATCTAGAAAATTATTTTAAGGGGCATTCTAGAGAAAAGTTCACAATAGTTCATTTAAATGACCAGATACAAGTGTAGTGTTTTCGACAAAGTTGTTTCTTACGAAATGTGCTAGAACTTCACTCAGCAAATATATTTTTATACGCAAAAATGAGAAAAATAAAACACATTTCTCACTTTTAGGTAGATTAATCACAAACTTCTTCCAGATGGTCCCGAGGTACGATGCTGGCCTAACAAGCCAGTCGTCGTAGGTTCGAGTCTCGTCTCGGGCGAGACTGTTGATGTCAGTAGGATCGTAGCGCTAGCCCCGCAATTGTCCTGTACACTAAATAGTCGGCTGCGAAGTCTGAGTATAAATGAACAAGAAGGTCAAGTTCCGAATCGGAATGTAGCACCAAGGCTTTGCTTTGCTTCGCTTAATCACAAACTTCTAATTTCTACAAAATGGAGAATAACTAATATAACAACTTTACTGAAGACACTATTACTCCAAAATCATTATGTTTTGAGTTAGGAGTAATTAGTGTAAATTAGCGCATTATTCTAGTAAAAATCGTCAACAACCAAAAATATATGTGAGATAAAAATAAACTTTCTTCGAAGATATTGTTTGTTTTGTTGTAGCAAATAATTTTGTAGAACATTCGAAAATTGTAGAAAATCACTATAAAAGGTTAAATAGCAAAGAAAAATTTTTAATAGCAATCTATAGAAAACTCCACAAAAGTCCATTTAAAAAAATAGATAGAAGTATGATGTCTTCTACAAAGTTGTTTCTTTTAAAGTTTGCTACAACTTTGCTTAACAAAGTGGATTTTTACATTCCAAAATGAGAAAAGTTTTTCACTGTTGAGTGGATTAATCATGGAATTGTAACTTCTATAACATGGAGAACATTCAATGGAACAACTTTGCTGAAGATGTTATGGCTCTAAAATCAATGTTTAAGGTCAAAATAATTTAGATCACATTTTTGCAGCTTTGGAAACAGTGTGCGCCGTCCGCTAAGGAATGCTGCCATCAAATAAGCGTATGTTGCAGTAAACCCCATTCTAACATAAAAATGAAAGCTAAATTGTTGCATGCTAGCTTTTATATGTGACTAATAACTTCCGGTGGGCGTGGCGTTGTACACTTGAGCGAACAAAGCAAAAACAACAACCGATCGTTTACAAAATCAAATCGTTTGTATACTTTAGTGTCGGCTGTGCTGGAAAAGTGCTTGGATTGCATCATTGCGGATATGTGATCGGTTGAATTATAATCAAACTACCCTTACTAACACGCAGAGAATTCTGAGTAAGAATCCCCAGGATACCGATTAACACGGTGACGGAATCGTGAAAGGAATCGTTTCTCAAAAGTTGCCATATCACAATTCAAAATGGTGTATGAGATCAATTTTTAGCTCCTTACATCATCCTGGCTCCGGAGATACTAATATTGGGAGGTGCTTAGTCACCTTAGGCTGTTTTTCAGAAACCGGAAGTCGATCTTGGATTTCAAAATGGCCTTTGAAGACAATTTCTGGTCCGTGAGTGCCATTCTGGTTTAGGAAACACCCATATTGGGTGTTATTTGGTCATTTTCGGCTGTTTTCTAGAAACCGGAAGTCGCCATCTTAGAATTCAAAATTGTGTCTGTGGTCGACTTTAGCTCCTGTGTATCATTCTGGATCCTGAGATACTCATATTGGATGGAAGTCGGTCAGTTTTGGCTGTTTTTCAGGAACCGGAAGTTGCCATTTTGGAATTCATAATGGTGTCTGAGGTCAATTTTTAGCTCCTTGCATCATTCCGGTTCCGGAGATAATCATGCTTGGTGGTATTTGGTTCCAGAAACCGGAAGTGGCCATCTTTAAATTCAAAATGGTATCTGTGATCGATTTTCAGCTTCTGTACACAATTCTGGTTCTGGAGATACTCATATTTGATGGAAATCGGCCATTTTGGGTTGTTTTCCAGAAACCGAAAGTCGCCATCTTAGAGTTTAAAATGGTGTCTGTGGTCGATTTTAGTATCATTACAGATCCGGATAATATTATATTGGGTGGAAATCGGTCATTTTTGGCTGTTTTCCAGAATCCGGAAGATGCCATATTAATATTCAAAATGGTTTCTGAGGTCGATTTTAGTTCTTGTGTATCATTACGATTTCAGAAATACCCATATAGGGTGGTATTTGCTCACTTTCCGCTGTTTCTAAAAACCAGAAGTCGCCATCTTGGATTTCAAAATGGCATTTCTAGACAATTTCTGGCGTCTGGGCGTCATTCTGGTTTCAAAAACACCAATCTTAGAAGCCGGAAGTTTACATCTAAAATTTAAAAGTGGCGTCTGGAGTCGAGTTTTGGCTCCTGTGTAGCGACCCGATCATTTTACGCTGTTTTCCGGAAAACCTCGTTAAAACATCTGTTTAATTTGTATGGAGCCCTCCCTCCCCTTCCAGAGTACGGAGTAGTGTCAATCCACTATAGAAAAAACCTCAACATATCAAATTTGGTTCCATTTCATGAAATTTGTGTTTCATGTGTAGGAAACCCCACCCTTCAGAAGAAAAAGGGGTGTCAAACTATTATGGACATGTTTGATACCCCTAAGAGCATTTACCTGATAAATTGGGTTCCATTTACTTGGTTAGTTTTTCAGATTTGCAGAAATTTGTGTTTCATTTGTATTGAACCAGAAGAAGGAGGGGTGTCGAACCATAATGGACACATTTGCTACCCATAAAAACATTCACATGCCAAACTTGGTTGGTTTTTTCTTGATTGGTTCTCGAGCTGTGCGAAATTCGTGTTTCATTTGTATGGGACCTCTCCCTTATAGAAAAAGGGGGGTGTCGAACCATTATGGACAAAACATTCACCTACCAAATTTGGTTCCAATTAGTTGGTTAGTTCTCGAGATGTGCAGAAAGTTGTGTTTTCTGTGTATGGGACCCCTTTCTTATAGAAGAGCGAGGACTATCGGACCATAATGGACATATTTTATACCCTTAAAAACATCCACATGCTAAATTTTGTTCCAATTAGTTGGTCAGTTCTCGAGATGTACAGAAATTTGGGTTTCATTTGTATGGAACCCTTCCCTTCCAGAAGAGGGAGGGGTGTCGAGCTAATATGGACGCATCCGTTAACCCTAAAAACATCCACATACCAAATTCGGCTTCATTTGCTTGATTAGTTCTTGAGTTGTGCAGAAACTTCTGTTTTATTTGTGTGGGACCCCTCCCTTCAAGAAAAGGGAGGGGCCTAACACCATCATAGGAACCTTTCTCGGCCCCAGAAACCCCTGCATACAAATTTTCACGTTGATCGATTCAGTAATTTTCACGTCTACATGGATCAGACAGGCAGACAGACCGGACTGCATTTTTATAAGTATAGATAGATTGGCTATAAATTTTAAACACTGTTTCAAAAATTGTTTTCATAAACTAGAGAAATTCGTTCTCTATCTAAAAAGATATCAAGGTATCAATAATCAATTTGCGCCGTTCAGTGGTAACAAAGTTGTAATTACTTCAAATGTTTCATTCTGATATTCATTCATTCTGCCGTTTTACTCTATTTGCGATAGTTCGGAACGGTAGGGTGTCAAAGTAAGACGTATTCTGCGTTAAAAAATACTTCAATTTTGCTTCAAATTGCAGAGATTGATCACTAGCCAAAGAAATAGACTAGTATTTCCTTTATTTGCCATCTTAGGTCGGATCGCCTAAGGAATTGGTGACGAGTAGCCTAGGGCGCCCAGGACCTAACAAAATAGAGGAAAATTGAAAAAATATTACAAGTTTCAACTCCTAGAACGTTTTCACGAATTGATGAATGGTTTGATTTTGTGAAACGCAAGCTACACCAACATTCAACAATCATAAACCGAAAGTAAAAATTTGTCTAATTGTACTGGTATTGGTGCAATGAAAATAATATGCAAGTCTCTAAGCACAAAGCCATTATGAGACCAGGCTTAATCCATTCTCTTTATATTTGCTCACATTTCCTCCTTCAATTGTCAAACACCTAAAAGAAATAGACATTCTCAAACACAGAGTCGTCAGTCGCAGAGTTTATTTTTACTCTTAATCGTCGCGTACAGAGGTAAACAATTGTTTCCTCTCTCAGTTTAAGAGAAGCAATTTGTCAGTGCCTAAGTGAGAATTCGGTCATAGAACAAAACATGTAGGTTCACATTGCAGCCACTCCCTAATAGCTTTTGAATTTTATATTATAAAAAAGATTCAGAACTCGCCATGGGTACGTATTCTGCAGAACATTCGATTTTATGCTGTTTTTGACGTGCCTTAAGGTTACAGTAACGCAATTCTCTGATGTTCAATGCAATTCTTTTCACTTATCTTGCGTGTGCGGATAGGCTTTTTACAAGAGTTAAGCTAGGATTTTATTTTGTTAAATTAAGAGCGTTTTTTCGCCAAAGAAACTTCTACTCTCCGCTCTCGCAATAGAGGACGATATGATACAATTAAATGTAAGCTCATTGTTGTTAACCGGGAGACTACTGTTTTCTCTTTAAGAGCAAAACAAATCCAGCATGAGACACGCCGTTCGGTCATTAAATTTTAAATCTATTGTATGTAACATTCATACCTGGCACAATCATAGCAGCCTACGCGAAATCTAAACTACCCTCTACGAGAGAAAACTAGAACGGGCTTAAACGAGTCCACTGGTATGGTGAATAGGCTATATTTTGAATATGCTAAAGCTTCATGTCGAAGCCTGTAAACTAAAAGAAAATGCATATATTCATGGGTACTATGAAAGTGTTCTGTAATTAAGGTCAAATATAAGATAAAATTTGGATCTCAAACAATACTTCTGTATGCTGATATTCATTCAGATTGCCAAATGTTATATGTATAAAGTGTTGCTCGATTCTTTTGAATTTTCAAAGGGAAAACCAAAAATACGTGATTTTGCAACAGCATGAAGGCTTCATGAAAATATTCAACAGTATCATTTTTAATAAAAATGGGAACCGCTGCTTAGGACTTAAATTTTCTTTCCGAAAGACAAATTTAGTTTTACCAGCATTAGCATCGTTTCCTCTATAGAAGAAGATGCAGCTTTCGTAGTAGTTTCAGCTGCTGCTGCATAATCAATGATGTGATTTAATTATGCCGACAGGTTAGATTGCAGATGCCGTCTCACCACCGCTGCAGTGTACGTGTAATTAGAAAGCAATTGTGTCCTCGCCCGAGCGAGGGCTACTACAGCAGTGGCGGGCAGCTAATTTCGATTTTCGATTTTCTCGAACCCAGCATGAAAAACGATCCTACGGCAGTCGTTATTTGCGCCAAACGGTGTGCCCGAGTAACCGGTGCCAATGAATGAATTATAACACATTTCCACACCTTGCAGGAGCACAGCTATTTGGCAACGGATTGTTTTTTTTTATAATTTGCGGCTGGAGACTTCTTGGTTTTGGTTTGAAAATGAAATAGATGTTTTGCATTCTACCTCTGACTTTTTTATCGTTGGTAAAAACAATGGGTGTGAAATCGTGTGAAAAGCTAAATATTATCAGCACCGGCATTACTGAGCTGTTTCTACGGATAGGTGGATTAAAAAAGTTTTTTATTCATATTTTTACTTATGCAACGCAGCTGAAACAACTGTGGGCAAAGGAGCGGAGTCAAATCGCAATATTCCACCGGGTCGTTGCAGTCGACAGTTGATATTGTTATCGTCATACTTCGATATTTAGATTCCCTCGGGGACGCTAGCGTGGCCGTATCTCTGTGACAATACGGAACCGAATCACCGTAATCGAAAACTTCCAAAACTTCCTGAGAACCACCGGGCTCATGTCTACGTAGCGACTTGTGAAGCAGCCCTCGTGCTTACCAGACATTATATGCAGCAGTCGGGCAATAAAATTTACCTCATAAATATAGATGTTATAAAAAGCAACCAGCTTAAGCAGTAGAAAGCAGGCAGTATTTGAGCCAAGTTTTCGGGAGTAGCTCCAGGGGTAGAGGAATATTCCCTTTACGAGCCACAATTTCAGTTTGCTTGCCACTCAATACGGGAAATGGCCAGCAGTGGACTACGTGGTCAAGTTGCCGGAAAAATTATTCGTGCCATTAAATATTTTTAGTGAAGTATTAGTTTTTTGCACTTGCACCATTTCCTTATGGGTTTGATTCAAAAACATTGAACTATTGAAATTCTGCTGCAGCCTATATTGCGGCCAGTCGACTGTCAGACTGAATTATTACCATAAAATCGAAAGGTCAAAAGAAAGGATTTGAGGACCGGCTGTATAGGCATGAAACGTTGAAAATGAATCGATGTCCGTTGCAAAGTTTATTGTCAGGATCATTTGTTAGAATCATTCAGACTGACTGCGCTGGATGGTGATCTCGCAGTGTTTGGATTCTTTTTTGCTTTGTGTTTTTTCAATAGAGGTTTTTGTATCGTTTTCGCTCCTTTTTTTAGAAATGTTCAACAGGCTGTGTTCTATAGCAAATGAAGCCGTCATAGAGACCGATTAGTAGGGGAGAATAAACAAAGTTTCATTGGCCCTCATAGATAGACTTCAGCACATGAAGTGAAATAGCCTCGATAAGCGTAAACCTCCTGTCAGCTTCTCTTCACAGGCATATTCACGAAACTAAGCTGTTGACTAACGCACAACTGGCTTGGTCTTTATTTTTCAGGTGATAGCGCACATTTGGCTAGCACCTGTTAACACCTTTATTGGTACCTACGAGCACCGAACACAAAACCAGCTCGATTCTCCCGATAAACGGATTTTGTTTGCATTGCCGGTTGCTGGTGGTCATGTTCGATTCGTTTGAACGATTCAAGGAACGATAGCAGCTGCATGCTATTGCCTGATTTAGGCCAGTAGTCCATGAAGCAATGGTGTTCGGCGTCAGACGTGAAAATAGTCATCCGGGTGCTGTTTGCTGCTGCTATATCGATTGTGCTATCCGCGGACGTCATCAGTGAAACTTCAAAACTCATTTGCAGTCTTTTGCTAATCGTTTGATGCGAAATTGCACTGCTGACAACATGCTCCGGGTTATATGGGAAAGTACCATGAAAAAGGCATACGCGTTTTAATACTCTGCTCCTCCAGATAGCGTGAAACGGGTCATGATAACGTTTTATACTAAAAAATGCACTATTCACTAAAGTATAAACTATTCAGTAGTGCCACGAAACCGTTAGTGTTCACAATTTTCGAAAACCCAGAAATACCCTACTAACACTTCGAGTTTTATATCACTTTTTAGCAGTTTTCATAACCAATTTCTTAAAACTTTTATCAAAGCTAAGAGCACCATGATGACCTGTCGATCGTCGGATTACATTACAGCATGGTGGTTCAGCCTTGCAAAAGTAATTGAAGCAATTTAAAGAGCAACTTTAAAACCAGTTGGGAGTATCCTATGTACTATGGTGGGAAAATGGTCATGTCGCCGACCATGTACATTTTGTTCATTGACCTAAAATTTCAGCTCAATAGGTTCTCAAGTATTACTTTAAAAAACTAGTATCATTTTACAGTAAAATGAAACCGGTTTTGGCAAATTTGATTCATTTTTTGTGATGTTTTTTTATTCTCGCTTATTTTCCGTCGGTCTAGTTCCGCCACTGTTGTGTGCCAATCACCGATCTTCTCCCTGTATATATAGAAAGGGTTTGCCACAGAAGGCATAATCACAAAAGGCAGAATCACGTAAGAAAACATCATGAAAGGCAGAATATTTCAAAAGGCGGAAATATGAAAGCCAGAATTTTGAAGGGCACGAAAGTTAGAATCACTGGGAGCAAAACCTGACTCACAATAGCCAAGGGCGTGATGGCAAATAACTTCGAATTTTGGCCACGGTACCAAAGCTGCTACTCTACATTTATTATTCATTATTATGCACAAACTGATTTGGCTTAGGTCCTCAAGACTTTCACGACGTCGCGGAGAGTAATTTTTCGATGTAAGGTATAACTTACACTAGTCTCAACAGCTTGTTGGGTATAATTAACATAAAACAATTCATGCGACGAAGACACATAATCGAGGGCAAGGAACCGAGAACGGCACAAAGCCGCCGTGGTTTCAGCAGTTCGAGCCGGCGGCCGACCCGTCGTCGGAAGCGTCGGCCTCTCGCTGTATGCGTTTTTCTACTGGATTTCTAGGATTATTCAAACAAGGTTTCTTTCCCTTACTTAAGTCCGAATGAGCGGTAGCGAGTAAGGACAACATACACTTGGACAATAGAGTCGGCAAATGGCCGCGAGTATAACACACAGGGAGAATAGATGATACAATGTTAGTAAAAGTTGCCTCTGTAGATGCCATATTATAAATTTTGTTGAAACAATATGAGTGCTACTTCACTCACAGTGGGTGTTCCTTCATGAAAAAAATCGTTACACTTTAAAAAAAACCTCAAACGTTGATAAAACTAACGCAATCCTTCCATAACCTTTTTTTAACTTATAATTTTGTATGACATATTCCTTCATAATTTTCGAAGCAGCGAGAACTGCCTCAGGCGCAAGACTAATAGGGAAACCAGTCTCTGCTCAATGTCTCAGCTTCTGTTTCTTGAAATCTGAATTTACTTGATATAAACACGTACTGTGGTTGGTGAACGGCTGGGCACGTGTCACTTAAGACCCCATTGTGGTCATTCACCGCTGTCCAGTAACTCCTATCCCAACCTCCACGAGGTGCCGACCGGGATACGAGTAACCTTAGCGGAGATCAGGTAACCAACCCCCGTGGAAACTTTGGTCGTATGCTGACTGGGAAGAGGGAACGTACGCGGCTGTTTCCCCATGTTAGGGGCGGCGTATAACAACGCCTGATTCGGAGCGGGCGGCTGAATCATGAAACGCGGTGTCTCGCCAGCTATATCAAAGACGGCAGCCCCGTCGCGAGACTAGATATCGCAACCCTAGTAAGGCAGCATACTGAATATTAAATACTACGAACAATCCAGATATAAATACGGAACGGAATAATCGGCATGGACCTAGGCGAACGAAAAAGGACAACGATTATTGGAAACTCGGTACTAGGAATGTAAGGACTCTACTCGAACCGGCACGCGCAAGTATCCTGGCTAGAGAGCTGCGGAAAGTGAATGTGGAGGTTGCAGCTATCCAAGAGGTGCGGTGGCTGAAATCGGGAGAACGCGAATTCCGAGCAGTAGTTCCTATTGCGGACACTTCATTTGAGTACCACATCTACTATAGCGGCGACGTGAAAGCAGAATGAGGAGTCGGTTTCGTGCTAATTGGAAAACAGATGAAGCGTGTCATTAGATGGAGGCCGATCAGTGGCCGTATATGCGTGTTGAGAATTAAGGGCAAATTCTTCAACTACAGCCTAATAAATGTGTACACACTGACCAACGAGAAACCCGATGACGAAAAGGAGGAGTTCTATGAGCCCCTGGAAAAGACATACAATAAGTGCCCAGGACACGATATAAAGATTGTCATCGGAGATGCAAATGCACAGGTCGGGCAGGAAGACTTCTTCCCCCCGTAACTGGTAGAGAAAGCTCCCACTCTACTACGAACGACAATGGCCTGAGGCTTGTTAATTTCCCTGCAGCTAGGGGGATGGCTATCTGTAGCACTTATTTTGCACGCCGGAACATACGTAAGCACACCTGGATGCACCCGAATGGAGAGCTTTGCTCTCAAATTGACCACGTTCTGATTGATGGACGGCACTTTTCAGACGTTACAGATGTGAGGTCGTTCAGAGGACCGAACGTTGACTCGGATCACTATCTCGTAGTAGCCAAAATCCGCGCCAGGCTGTCCAACGTGCTGAAATCCAAGGCAACGAGGAGGATGCAGTTGAACATCCAGCGGCTATCAACTGAAGGAGTAGCTGCAGAGTACTCGCAGAAAGTTGATGAACGGATTGAGGAAAGAGCTGACGGGAACCTGAATGAACAGTGGAGGCACATCCACAGTTCGATCAGCACTACAGCGCGAGAAGTGTTGGGTACAACTGCGGCAGCTGCGCCCAATGAGTGGTTCGACGCTGAGTGCCAGCAAGTGATGGAGGAGAAGAACCGCGCCAGGGGTTACATGTTGGCCACGGCTGTGACTCGTCAGAGCAAGGGTAGATATCGAGATGCAAGAGCCGCTGAAAAGAGACTCCATCGCCGGAAGAAACGACAGCATTGGGAGCGTATTCTTGCGGAGGTGGAAGGTTGCTTCTCTAGGCACGATGCGAGGAGCTTCTACAAGAAGGTCAACGGAATCAGGAATCGAAACGTGTCAGCCCCTGTCATGTGCAACGATAGGGAGGGGAACCTGATAACCGATAAAACAGAGGTGGCCAGGCGTTGGAAGGAACACTTCAGTGTGCTGTTGAACCGTGAGGGAAACAGTGCAGTCGAAAGGAGCAGGATGGCTATTGAGAATGATGGTCAAGCTGTGGATCCACCATCCATGGACGAGGTGAAGAAAGCAGTGAAAGAGCTGAGAAACTGCAAGGCAGCCGGGAAGGACGGCATTCCCGCCGAACTCTTCAAAGTCGGGAGCAAACAGCTGTATCGTGCCATCCATCGGATCATGCTGAGAGTGTGGTCTGATGAAGAATTGCCCTCGGACTGGTTGGAGGGTCTCATATGCCCGATCTACAAAAAAGGCCATTGCCTGGACTGTAGCAATCATCGGGGCATGTAGCAATAATCGCATCCTGTTCCACAGGCTGAGGCCGTTGCAGGAGACCTTTGTTGGCGAGTACCAATGCGGTTTTCGAGGGGGACGCTCCACGACGGACCAAATGTTTACCTTGCGACAAATCCTCGATAAATTTCGAGAATACAACTTGCAGACGCACTATCTGTTCATAGACTTCAGGGCAGCGTACGATTCAGTCAAGAGAGATGAGCTATGGCAGATTATGATTGAACATGGCTTCACAACAAAGCTGATTAGGCTGATACTTGCCACCCTTGAAGGTTCTACATCAAGCGTCAGGATAGCCGGTGAGATATCGGACTCGTTCGTGACGTTAGATGGTTTGAAGCAGGGTGACGGGCTGTCGAACTTATTGTTCAACATCGCATTGGAATGGATGTACGAAGTCGCACATGCTTCTCGGTTTTGCGGACGACATCGACATCATTGGTATCAACCGTAGAGCTGTGGAAGAGGCCTTCGGACCTCTCAGGAGGGAAGCTGCGGGATTAGGGCTTGTCATAAACTCTGTCAAAACGAAATACATGGTGGCTGGCAGAGTGCGTGGTAGTCCGTCGGAGGTTGGTGCTGCGGTGGTGCTAGATGGGAAAACATTTGAAGTAGTCGACGGATTTATTTACCTGGGAACATTAGTGACATGTGACAACGAGGTTAGCCGTGAGATAAAGAGTCGGATAGCAGCCGCAAACAGGGCCTTTTACGGACTACATAACCAGCTAAGGTCCCGCAGTCTGCAAATCCGTACTAAACTTGCACTCTATAAAACACTGATTCTTCCGGTGGCTCTCTACGGCCATGAATCATGGACGCTGAAAGAGGCTGATCGGCAAGCTCTTGGTGTTTTTGAGCGTATTTTGCATTCAATCCTTGGCGGCAAACTAGAAAATGGTGTTTGGCGCAGACGCATGAACCATGAAGTGTACCAGACATACAAATCGGCGGATATAGCCAAGCAGATAAAACACGGCAGGCTTCAGTGGGCTGGGCATGTAGCGAGAATACCGGATGAGCGTCAAGCGAAGGCTATATTTACCAGGAATCCCGATAGAGGTCGTCGGCTTCGGGGTAGACCCCGCACTCGTTGGATGTGTGCTGTCGACGAGGATGCACGCGAAATAGGTGTTAGGGGCGATTGAAGGATAGCAGCCCAAGACCGAGGGACATGACGACGTATTCTGGATTCGGCACTGGATCGATAATCGGTCTGTCGCCTTAAAAGTAAAGTAAAGTAAGTAAGAAGGAACTCCTAATGGAGTGTTTTACTGATTTTTTTCCTGTTAGGTACATTTTCCACTGCGACCAGAAAGTTGATCTTTAGTGGGGGCACCGATTTAATGTGAGCCTCATCAGGGTGTCGTACCACTATAAGGTTCAATGGTTTCCACTTCCTGAATATAGGCATCGTCCCAATAAGGTATTATTGAACGATGTTCACTGCCTTATTGGGAGAAGGCATCCAAATATATAATGGTTTAATATAGTATTTATCAAAGAACTTACTGATAAATTACCGAATGCGTGATCTTCGATCACCAAAGAAAACTCTACTCAGAAGTAATTATAAGCTGAGGTATGTCCAAAATTTCAAATATCTCGTAACTTGCATACCCGATGCCTTAATACCTAAAAAATCTTCCTAAATACTAGCGAAGCTTTACTATATCTTTTTGGTACGGAAGAGCAAAGTGTTACTCAAAGAAATGGTGATTGCACGAATACCCATTATTGTTATATTAATAACGCTGTTCAAGGCGTTAACCAATTTACCGTTAGTACGGTTCGAGACTGCGAAAGGTTATAATTTATGTCTCGACATCAAAAATTTTATTATATATTTGAAAACTTGAATTTTTGTAAATAATTGGGTGCTATATAGTTTTGCCGTTGAGGTTATCAATGTTGAGTTATGAAAATTGTAAGAAAACTTCAAAACAAGTGAATACCTAATATGTAACATAATTTTCTGGAGGCTTTAAGAGAAAATAACTCGAAACAGTTCAAAATATGGATTAGCTAAATGCTTAATTCAAATCGGAGAATTGCTCTTAAAAGTCCAATGATTGATATAATGTAAGCAATTAAAGCATCGAATTAATCGTCCAAGATTTGCGTTTTCAGTAGCCAATAAAATATGTTAAAGCATCGAATTAATCGTCCAAGATTTGCGTTTTTAGTAGCCAATAAAATATGTATACAAACAACGTGCACGTCAGAATGTTCTAAAACGTTTCGAGATCGTTTTCAACCTTAACCACAGTTTATATGCCTCAGTCGACTGTCAAGCCAGAAACGCAATTTGTCAAAAATAGTATCGACCAAAATCTAACAACTTAATCTACACTTTCGACTTGTCAAACTGGGACCAGTCCATCAAGCAGAAGCCTAGCTTTGATTCTTCGTACTCGACTACTGCTGCATCAGTTCAGGAAAAAACCGCAAACCAGCTTTCCGCCCACCTGGTGACGACCAGGGACAAGAGGCTGTCAGCACTAGTCCCGTATCTCTCTGCCAAATACGGACCGAAATGGACACGAAAAGCTATTACCGGCAAATGTCTGCACCAATAACTGCTCCAATATTACGGTACGGTACCTACACAACATTGTGTACACTGTATTTCTGCTGATATAGAAAGTGAAACAGAGTGGTACGGAATCTGCCCTGACAGTTACATGACGCGAAGAAATTCATCGGGACATCCGTCCGTTCATCCGTTCTCCGGTTATTCTCCTTTCGTCCATTTAGATGATGCCGATGAGTAGGACTAAATTGATTTTCCCTCCAAAATAAATCAACCTGACTCGGTTTGCCAAATCGATCGCAGAGGGATTTTCGAATCTCAAAAGAGACTTCGCACTGAACCACTGCTGCGCAAAGGACACAATTGATTGCCTCCCACCATCACTTGACGCTAGTGTCTGCATCGTTGTGTAGATTGGCAGAGTCTATTCTGCTGACTGAAAGGATTCTGCTGTGAGGCAAAACGGTTGCACAGTTGGTACGCAATATTCGTTAGTGGAATGTTTTACTGTTTAATTTTTGCCTATACGCATACAGGTAGCTTTTTTGTGTTGAACCAAGGAATGTGATTTTGTTCACAATATCCTAAACAGACCAGTAGCGGTATGAAAACAATCTTCGCCCGTTCTCCCGTATGACATAATTTACCATACATCAAATACGTCACGTTCTGTGTCACACGTTCTGTTCTCCAAGATCGTCCATGTCGGACGAAGGCATCGGAAGGCAGCTCAATGTACAAGCTATGTGCCACTGAAAGACTATTATATTTCATCATGTTAACAAAACAGACACCACAAGCAACCCGCATCTGAACGCTTCCCACTTTGCCACCCTTTCCCACCCAACCGGGGATTCTACGGGATCCCAATCGACCGGTAGTATACCTGGTGTGCGAGTGAAAAGTCAAGCGCGGATGAATGAAGAAACGAGTCAGACTTCGACTGCACGTCATGCTTCCATTCAACAACATCCAGCTGATGGTGGCTCAGCTTTCCAGGAATATCGGTAGCCGTGTATCAGCTTCACGATGTTGGCTCAATTTTGCACACTTCGTCAGTTTTACTCGTCAGACACAACACACACCGCCCGTTGCGACACGGTGTGGAAAACGAACGACGACGACGAACTGCAACACATTTGCTGTGATAGCATAATTTATGTCTCGTTTCGTGTCCATAAACGATGGTAGGCCGCCACCGGTGCCCTACCGGAGTGCTGCCACCAAGCCGCTTCGGTTTGAGGTGAAGGCCTTTTTCAGCACCTTTCGAAATTTGCTCAGGTAGTGAGGCCGACATTTCGAGTTGGCCGTCAAGCTGCTTAAATTTGTTTTAAATATGGTAAATTCAACGAAAAAGGTACAATCAATCTAAATTGAAGTTCGAAAGGTAAAACTAGGCGCCTAGCATTTGAGGGTCAAATTTTTTGTCTACAGCTAAAAACTTTCCGTTTGGCATATGCTTTTCTAGAAGTATTGTTGTTATATTTTTTTGTTAAATAGAAAAACTTTGCAAGAATAACCAATTTGTGACAAAACAACAAAAAAGAACACTAAATAACTTTTTCTAGTTGACCCTTTTTTCAAAAATAATCGTGTTCAGATTGTGTTAAAATATTCTAGTGTTGCGAAAACTTGACGAGAGTTTAAGCTCTAAGGCTCGCTGAATTTCAATTTCAAACTATTTTTCTTCACCTAAACAAATTTTACTAACAACTTCTGAGAAGGGCAAACCGATCCATATTTAGATTTATAAATAAAATATAAAATTCGGCTGTATGAGGCATTTCGATTACTTTCACCCTTATTGTGGTCCTTAGTTGTAGACGAACTCCTTAAAAGGCTAACAGAACTAGGATATGAAGTAATTGGATACGCAGACGATGTAGCCATAATAGTTCGTGGGATGTTCGATGACACGATTTCTAATCGGCTACAAACTGCGCTCAAATCTACTTTAAAATGGTGTAGAGAAGTAAGTTTGAATGTTAATCCCTCCAAAACTGTTATAGTACCTTTTACCAAAAGAATAAAGCTAAATTTAAAACGGCCAATTCTAGATGGTGTTCAAATTCAGTTTGCAGAAGAAATTAAATACATCGGAGTAACTTGAGACAAAAAACTGAATTGGAATTCTCACCTAGACAAGACTATCTCTAAGGGTACAAATGCCTTTTGGGTTTGTAGCAGAGCCGTGGGAAAAACATGGGGACTACGACCAAAAACAGTCCATTGGATTTATTCGGCAATTGTTCGTCCGAAGATTACATACGCTTCACTTATATGGTGGCCTAAAATTAATGAGGTAACCGCTCAAGCGAAGCTTGGTAAACTGCAGAGGCTTGCCTGTATAGACTGTTCCGAAAATTATAAATACATCTTCTTTCTTGAATAAAACAAAAAATACAGGATTTTTCGGGTCATTTTATTCTGAAATATAGATAATAAATGTTTTATTTCCAGTTTCAATTCAAGTTGGGATTATTTTTCGTAGGATACGCGAGTTCTCTAACTTTACTCTAAACACTACTCATAAGCTTTTGCACAGTGTGTTCTCCGACCATTTTTACCACTTAAAGCCAATCTTTTTTAAATTTTTCAACATTGTCCGCTGGTTTGACATATTTCCTCAGCTTTGCCTTGGTCAAAGCCCAAAAAGTTTCAATAGGGCGAATTTCAGGGCAGTTTGAAGGATTCATCTCCTTTGGGACACATGTGACATTATTTGTTTTATACCACCCTAGTACATCCTTAGAGTAATGGCAGGAAGCAAGATCGGGCCAAAAGATTGGAGGATTGTTATGCTGCTTAACCATGGGTAACAACCTTTTCTGCAAACACTCTTTCACGTAAATTTTACCATTCATTGTGTCATTCGTAATGAATGGACGAGATATTTTCCCACATTCACAAATGGCCTGCCAAACCATTACTTTATTGCCGAATTTTTCGGTGTAAATGGCATTCACTGGTCCAGGGACATCCGTTCCCTTCGGTGATGTATAAAATTGCGGCCCTGGCAGAGTTTTATAGTCCAGTTTTATGTAGGTTTCGTCATCCATGATAACACACCCCATTTTTTGGTCAGAAGTTTGTCATAAAGCTTCCGAGCTCTCGGTTCCACAGATTAAGCTTGTTTTGGATTTCGTTTTGGCTGCTTCTGCTTCCGACGGGTCTGCAGACCCGTTCTTCCCTTGGCACGCATAACGTTACTCGCCGAGGTTCCAAGCTTTCTCGCCACATCTCGAACTGATACTGAAGGATGCCGCTTGTAGTATTTCTTAACCTTTTTGTCCATTGTGGGATCAACAGGCCCGGGTTTTCTACCACGTCTTGGGGCATCAGTAAATGTGCACTCTTCACAATGCTTCCACAATGCGGATTGAACTGCTCCGACACTTATACCTTCTTCTCTGGCTAATATTTTTATAGAAAGACCACTCACGGTGCCCCATTTGTGCACAATTCGCTTTCTTTGCTCGGAAGAAATGCCACGCATTTTCAAAATTTCGCACTAAATGTTAAAAAAAATGACAGCATATGCTTCTTTTGGATGCAAACAACAGGACGCAGCCAACGTTTTGAATACTGCACGTTATTTGAAATGATGGTTGATCGTAAGTGTATTTATAATTATCGGAACGGTCTATATATCAATAACTGGGGCAATGAAAAGCACACCATCAGTTGCTTTGGAAGCCCTCCTTTGTATGCTACCTTTGCACAATTATGTTAAGCAGCAGGCTGCGAAAAGTGCTCTAATATTTAAACGTTATAATGAGATCTAAGATGGTGACCTTGTGGGACACTTACGAATCTTTAAGTAATTCAGACTGAATTCTGATGTTAAAACAATAGAAGATTGGATGACAACGAAGACAAACTATGACATCCCCTTCAAAGTAGTTAAATCAAGCCGCTATGAATGGGAGTCAGGAGGGCCGAGTCTGCGTCCAGGTTCTGTTGTGTTTTACACCGGTGGATCAAAAATGGGTGAAAATACTGGAGCCGGGGTGTTTGGCCCTGGAATCAGTAGAGCTATACCAATGGGCCACAGTTCAACGGTATTTCAAGCAGAAATTCATGCTATTATTGAATGTGTGGATATTTGTTTAAAAAGAAATTACAGATTTGCGAAAATCTGCATATTTTCTGATAGCCAAGCAGCTTTAAATGCACTTTTTTCCCTTGTAGAAGACTGAACCACTGCGACCATTGTTTGATCTATTGTGGTATGCTTCACCTTACTCTAAGTGCGTACGAGCAGGTACAGCACTATTTGGCGATTTGATGTCCTTGCTACATTGCACATTTATCCCAGTTGGGCAACGCACTTCGTATGAAGTTTATTACCTCACCAGGACTTTCCCTCCAAATTTCGGTAAGTTCTATGTGTCCCTTACCGAAGATACGCAATCTGCGTTGTATTAATACTCGGCATTCGCAGAGTAGATGTTCTGAAGATTCGCTTTCGATGCCACACAGGCGACCTTTATCATCATCAATTTTGCCTATCTTCTTGAGATGATACTTACTCGGACAGTGCCCTGTCACAGGTCTTAGTGAATGTCCTCAAGTCTTTCTTTTTTAATCTGAGCAGCACGAGGCTCTTCTCGCGATTTGGCTCTATGAATCTTTTCGATTGTCGTAATCCACTTATGACATCCCAGTTTGCTTTGATGGTCGCTTTTTCCCATTCACCGAGTTCAGCTTTTAGAGCTATTTCCGCCTGGAATACTGTTGGCCAGTGTCCCATGGGAAAAAAATTATTAATTCCTGGTCCTGTGAATCCCGCACCCGCAGAACCATTCATTTTAGAACCGTCTGTGTAGAAGCAAAGTGAACCATCTCGAATTGTGGGTCCACCTTGTTGCCAACTTTCTCGTTTTATCTCTACTGTTCTGTAAGGCATTCCAAAATTTGGTTTCCTCTCCAGCCAATCCTTCTTACTTTTTATTAGATTATTTATTTGGAAATCTTTCAGTATTCTCAGGTGTCCTGTTAGATCTTCTTTTTTTAGGTTGCACTGTCGATTTAGCCTTAGAGCACTTTTTTCCGCTTCTAGTTGAACCACCTGATGAAGTGAAAGAAGGTGAAGTATTGCATCTAGGGCTTTTGATGTGCTTCTCATAGCTCCACAAATCGATGCACAGGCCAATCTTTGGATTTTACCTAGCTTAGCTTGAGTGGATGTTTCAGTGGTTTTGGGCCACCAAATTAACGAGGCGTAGGTTATTCTGGGTATGATTATTGTTTTATATATCCAGTGTATCATGCTGGGGTTGAGACCCCAGCTTTTTCCAATGGCTCTGCTGCATACCCATAGGGCGTTTGTGGCCTTGGTAATTGTTTGTTCTATTTGAGTGTTCCAGTTTAGTTTCTGGTCAAGTATGATTCCCAAATATTTGACTTCAGTGGAAAGCATTATATCAGTGCCTTCCAATCGCAATTTAGGAATAATGTATTTCCTTTTTCGAGTGAAAGGAACAATAGTTGTTTTGGATGGATTTACACTCAACCCCTCTCGTCTACACCATTGAGCTGTGAGATTAAGTGCAGTTTGCATTCTATCAGAAATAACGCTGTCGTGCTTCCCCCTAACTAAAATCACTACGTCGTCTGCAAAACCTATCATATTTAAATGCACTTAAAGCTTTCACATGTAAATCGAGGCTAGTGTGGGAATGCCTTCTTTCTTTAAGACAATTGGCCAGTAGGAACGAAGTTACTCTATACTGGGTGCCTGGCCATTGCGGCATTGAAGGAAATGAAAAAGCCGACAGCCTAGCAAGAGAAGGCTCAGCATCAAATTTTATCGGTCCGGAACCATTCTGTGGAGTCCCAGAATGCGCTCTGAGGACTGAATTTAGAACTTGGGAAATGTCCACGGTAGAATCAAGCTGGAACGCCACGGATACATCCAGACAAGCTAGAAGATTTATCACGCCGAGTGCTGTGAAAGCTCGGAACTTACTAAATCTGAATAAAAAAGATCTTCGGGTACTAACGGGCCTGTTGACCGGTCACTGCCCGAGTAGGTATCACCTAAACAAAATTTGAAAAACTCGATCTACAGAATGTCGTTTTTGCCAATTTGAAACCGAAACTGCTGAACATATACTCTGCAACTGTGGAGCCTTGTTCAATCAAAGGATGTCAATATTTGGAAAAGGGCTACTAGATCCCCATGAAATTTGGCATTGTGATCCTGGTAAGGTATTAGACTTCATAAAACGAGTCGACCCTAACTGGGATCGGGTATTATGTCAACCAGTGTCCATCACACCTTAGTTGTGATAGGATAATCGACTAATACCAAATCAAACATGGGTCATACAACAATAGTCCTTACTAATGGACGCAGTTGTGTTTCGGCCCTACAGGAAAAAAAGGCATTTCGAGCAGTTTTTTATTCTTTATTTAAAATTTGAAGGATAACGATTAATAATGTAAATAGTACGAAAAATTATTAAAATTACGCAAAATATTCGTACAAAGGACGCTGCATAATGTAAATAGTACGAAAAATTAGTAAGCTTATGCAATAACATATACATTATACGAAAACAAAAATAACAGAACACAAAAATTTCGTCCAAGTAAATACTCGTGCCTCCTTTTGTTTTTTTCGTTGTTATCCACGTTCGTATGAAAGTACATTCGTGAATTGTACAAATTATGCGTAAAGCTGCAATTCTATTCGATAACTTGCAGTACGAATGTTCTATACATCCAGCAAAAGTACTGTACAATCTACGAATTCCATGTTTACGAAATGTGCGTGCAGAGAATAACGAAAAAATATTTTCAGTGTACATTTACTAGAAGCACCAGGTTGGAAAACCATAATCTTTCATTTTTCCAGTTTGATCTTAAGCGGAACTCGCTTTTGTCGACCACTGTAGTGTATCGGTCGCCGTTGTCAAATGAGCACTTAGTTGTACATGAATTAAATTAGGTGTTTATCATGGCATCTGTTTGCATTATTTTGTCAAATATATTTACAACTGTGGATCACCCGCTACATAACGTGTGCTTATAACCTTTGATGCTTCATGAAATAGCTTATCTTACGTATTGGCAGTTCTGAAATTCAATTCATTTAACGTAATTAAAAGTAATCATCGACTCCTTCACCTTATCGTAATGGAGGCGATATATTTAATGCACTAGCGTACGTAACTAACTCCCATTAAGGGTGCGTTCACTATGCTATCTGTCTAATTCAATGCATTATGATTTTCCATAGTGCTCTCTGTGCAAAAGGTTGATTTGCGAAATAAACTTTTAGCATCCGCCCAACGAGGGAGGCAAAACACTTCGTTGCTAGTTGATGTCTCTGCAAATTGCGCTACAGTTTATTCTCTCCATCTGTACGGTGTGTGTGTGTGTCTATCAGATCTAGCGCCAATAAGCTTTTACGTCCAGCTTTATGAATTGTAACAAATATCTCTTGCATGACCCTCTTCTGTGTGTGTGTCATCGTCGGATGCAGCTGATGCCCGACAAATCTGCTCTCCTTCGGGTAGATTGCGAAACGTGTAGCTTTACAGCTGACCAACATCCTGATTAGTTGGCAAGTTTTCATAAGCTGGTCTGCTTCCTACGACAGCCGTTATTTTACGACCAATAAAGTTCCAATTGACAAAAGAATCAACATTACATGGTTCGAGACCCGACGTTGTTGTCCGGAAAGAGCATCCTTGCAGCATCCATCGTGGAAGTAGACAGTCTGACTCAACCTTAGAGGAAGCGCAGCGCACCCGAATGCGATCAAATAATGTTTCATTACTGTGCGTTACGGGGTCATCAACTGGCTCCGATAACGAATCACTCGAGAGTGAGAAGGAGAGAGAGAGAGGGAAAGCTTTTCTCCCTGCCCTTCATTGCCGTCAGGTTCCCGTCAATCACACTTTTTACGGACAATTGAGGCAACTTGCGGTGCACCGTAAAACCGATATCGCGAAAATTAATAAACTTTCACTCGCCTCGTTTGCCATTACAGCGTTTTTTTTACTCCAAGTTCTTATGTTCCTTCGCTTGTGGCAATAAAAGTTGAATTTATGGAAGCAATTGTTCTGACAGGATTACCCAATAAAAGTAGGTGTATTGCTTTGCCCTGAGCCGTCTTCGTCATCGTCGATGAAATTTATACACGAGGCTAACTGTGATGAGTACCGAGCGAACTCACAATACCAACTGTTCTGGAATGGCTGCGGTAATTGCGGAAAGCACTTACGAAAGGTAAACACTGTCAATGCAAATCCTAGTACGTTTCCGGGTAATGGAGCTCGTAAATCAAAGCTGAGCCGTGTCCGTCAATTGTGAATACAGGGTCAAAAGCAGTTTGCGGTTGGTGTTAACATGTTAATTAACAACAGATGGTGCCTTCAGTTCGTCTAACAAATGCCTATTATTCTTCATTTAATACTTCTTGCTAAAATGTCCTTGTAATGGATAAAACTGCAAAGGATTTAAATTACATTTAAATGCAAAAGTAAAGTTTATCGAACGAGAACCCACGAATGCTTGGTGAGCAAGAAACGAACAAATCATCAAAGTGTCAAAATCCACAAATTTACCACATCACAGAAACCTCGTAAAGCTGCTGGCCAGATGCTGCATATTTTTTTGCCGTTTGATCAAATTAGAATCAATTTGCTCCGACATCAGAGAAGCCTGCTGCTGGTTGGGAAGCGCCACGCTTGGCCGCACCGGATAGCAATTCGAATTTGCTTGTGCAATTTTCCATCGAACTTGAGTGTAACGTGGAACATCGCCCGGCAACCAGCGGCCAGAAAACGCGAAGACCCAGCACCAGTCAGCGACCCGAGCCCGGACCTGTCAGTGTCTCACGAATCGTAACATGATGGTGTGGAAAATCAATCATCGCAATCCACGCTGGGAGGGGTGGTCGGGTGCTGCGTCGATGAAACGAATACGGAATCCAATCGTTACGAGAAGCGATGGGGAAGGAGTGGAAGGCTTCGAGCAAATACCAATCATATAATGAATTCAATTTACACCCTGGGTAAACAGACAGAGAGAGAGAGAGACAGGGAGCGCAAGAACGAGATTAGAAGTAAATGAAGGAGAAACACACGAAGAATATAGCGCTGTTAGGAAAACCAACCAACGGTGATTGAAAAAATAAAAAGACACAAGGAAATTACAGCTAATGCTGGTTCTAATTGAAAGCATTTTATGAACAATTTACATTGACAATATCGGTTGGTCTATTTGTTGAATGGAAAATAGACGCATGAAATAAATGCCGCAGCTGGTTAAAATAACAGAATAGTAAAAAGCAAATTATCATAACATATGCAAAGAACGCGCAAAGCTACATTTTTATTTTCCATTTTCGTCTCCATTTACTATTTATTTTTCATTTCATCCTTTTTGCTGTGCCCATCTGGCATTTCTTTTTAAAAATCTTTTCTCTATCTCGCTTCGGATTTTTACTTTTCTATTTCCATTATTCACTTTCTTCTTGAAATCTTTATTTTCCCATTCATCCATTTCTGTTTGTATTTTCAACACTTTTTACTTCTGTTTAGTTCTGCCCATTTGTTTACTATTCTATCTCCAAATTGCTTCATCCCTTCTTCCTTGCATTTTTTATTTACATTTCCAATATTTTTACTATATCTTCCTCATTTCCTATGCATCTTTCGTTATAACCCCTGTTCTTCGTTTTCGTCTTCTACTCCATAGTATCTTCTTTTCTATACCAATTAACTTTATTATTTTTACATATATTACTTTTTCACCTCCTTTCCTGTGTCTTCTCTTTCAATATTAGTAATTAATTCTCAACTTTTTTAATTTCTACACGCAAAAGTTAGATGGTGCGAAACCAGTTCAAAATTGTGCGTTTTTTGCTCAATTGTTGATGTAATTTGGAACCAGTACAATGATTGCGTGTTGGGCATAACGTGATTAATACTCTAACGTTTTTTCAATGTAGTTGGCAGCTCCAAACTACTACACCTAAAAAGTTTCAACTGGTATCAAGCAGCATTGCAAAGCGAGCGAGAAGCAAAACCTTTCTCCTCTTTTCTGCTTGAGAACGAGACATATGCTACGCTTCACAAGTCTTTCTCACACACGCTTTCGAGATACTCTTTCTTCTTCATGCATTCCCCTGAGTAGCAGCAAGCACGCACATGGACATGGAACACGCACGTACATGGAAATTCTACGAGCGAGAGAGAAATTTCTCTCGTTGCTTGAAAAAAAATCGCGTGCACAAAATGACAAATAATAAATATTCACAATTTACCAGTGTTGCTAAAAAAAAAATCAGCAACACTTTTGTGGCTTTGTGGAATGGAGGGTTTCCGGTGAAGCTAGCGTTGATTACAAAATGTTGTGAACAGAATTTTGTTTCGTTATTTTTGCAAATCATTCAATGGTACTTTTAAAGGACCAAATCCATCGAGATAAATCGATCGAGTATTATAGCTATATAAATCTAGTGAGTTCACAAGTTGTTGTTTACTGCTTGCACTGCTCCATGAGAAGCAGTCACTAATACACTCAATGTGAGAAATAAAGTGTCGATATATGATACATATTCTGATTTCAATCTACATCAATGTATTAGCAGTACAACTTATGCGTTATCCTTTTCACACATTTATTGTGCGATTTTAGTGCAAAATTTGTGCGAATCGGGAAATACCGTGATTGTACAGGACTTGAACTTTTGCGTGCATGATCTTATTTCCAATTAGTCATGGCTTTACTTTAATATACATTCGTTTCTTTTTCGTGTATTTTCTACCATTCTCGATGCTATTTCTCGTTCCGCATTTCGCTTTCCCCATTCATTTTTTCATTTTATTTCAGCTTCTTTTTCGCTTTTCACAAATTCCTTCATCATTTTTTTTTCTATTTTCGTTCACCAATTCTTCTGGACAATTCTTTTTTTCTTCTCCATTGAAATTACGGTTTCCCATTTCTTGTCTCCAATTTTCTTTCCAATATCGTTTTCCCATTTTGCTTTTCCAATGCACTTCTCCTTTAATCTATTTCATTTTAACTTATTTTTTCCCTTTTTATATTTCAACTCCTATGTCTTTACCTACTTCCCTTTACCATATACTTTTTTATTTCACTTGGCACTTCACTGTCATTTCTCTTTCCTATTTTACTTCACTATTACTAATTTCATTTTTACATTTGATGGACATCGCATCAACTCGACCTAAGAGTAGCAGTGTGGTGTGAAAGAGCGGAAAATGGAGTTTAACTCCTTAGTGCCTTTTGCATTTATCCTAGTTTAACCCTTATCGATCGAGCCCACAGAATTGTGTAGGTAGAAGTTCATCAAAACAAAACTTTTTCTCTCGTTCTCTAAACGTCCAATTCATTGTTTTATCGCTTACGACGGTAGTGTCAACATCGCAGCTGCTATGAAAAATAAAAAACCGAGGCAAGCAGTGTAGTAGTGCAGTTATATTTGTGTTACTGCAGTTCACGTTTTGTTTTCCGTCATTACTGTACAGCTAAATACGAATTATTTGCCGAACATTTAAAGCCGCTTTTTCGTCTTCAATTGCTATGCCAGATCAGATTGACGCTGCAATACGCGATACTTCGCAGGACATTTTTGATTGCGGAGTATTATTTTGCCCTAAATTTCCCTACAATACTAAAATAGGTTCTTCTCGACGATAGATTAACTTATTTGAATTCTGTTTAAAGTAATATCAAGAGTGTAAGCGATACTCAAAGATACAATATCAATTTACCTTTACATGATGCTCCTCCTTTTTGCGGGTGGGGGTTGCACTCTAACCCGGAACGGCAAACACGTAAAAATCTCGCTTTGAGACAGAATCGTCGCGTCTTCGATAAAGTCAAAAACGACTCCCTCCCCGCTAAAAGGAGAGGATTATGTGAAGACAAATTGTTATTGTATCTTTGAATATCACTTATTCTCGTGATATTACATCAAACAGTATCAAATAAGTTAAATTATTGTCGAGAAGAATCTATTTTAGTATTGTAGGGGACTTGGGGTGAAATTGATGTAGTGCTGATATTTTACGTGGATCAGATACCAACCAATCGATTCCTGAGATTTTTTTACTCAATATAAGACATTATTTGACTACCACTTTTAGATATTAGCGCATTACCATTAATGCTAAGACATATATTATATTATTTTGCTGTGTGAAATATTCTAAAACCATGCCAAAACCGGTTTTGTAGAATCACCGTTTTGAGCTTAGTTTTTGTCCGATTTGAGGTCTGTTGTTTTTCAAAAGATGGGTAAGAAGATACTAATATGACTAATATGTGGACAAACTCTTCGAAAGAATTTTGATATTTGGTTCTAGAACAAAATGGCGTCCAAAAAAAGATCGATTTCTCAAAAATTCAAAATGGGGCCGTTGTTGCACCTTAAGTTGAAATATGTTCAAACTCGGGGAAATTTATTTTCGCATCAAACTTCATCAAAAAATCATACATAGAAGCCAAGGTAAAAAAAATGTTACACTGTTTTATCAAGGAATTATTATGCTTGTTCCAAAGTTTTCGAAATAGTCGTCAGAGCAATGCTGATTGCAACGTGTAAAACTTCAATCATAGTAATCCACATGGTTTTTATTCCAAAAGTTTCGTCACAACCAGTCTGTTGCAGTTCTTTTCATTTTATTCTCGCTCAATGTGTGCGAGATTGCGAGTAGATGCTGTGTACACGGACTTCAAAACTGCGTTCGATCGTGTAGATCACGACTCCTCCTACGAAAGCTGGAAAACCAGGGCTCTCCGTCATGCTCGTGAAATACAGGGTGACAAAAAAGTCCGGTCACACAGGAAAATCTCGATATTTCAAAGAATAAGAAGAAAATCTGAATCTGGCTTTCATAGCTTTATTCAGTAACTCATAAAGATACTTCACAGACGATATCTCGGAATTACACCACCTTTCTCTGATCTAACCAGCTTCAGACGTCTCGAAAAGTCGTCGCAAGCGGCGCGCACGTGGTCCATCGGCATCTCGTCCCAGATTTTCGTGATAACTCGCTTGAATTGCTCCAAATTTGTTATTTCATAGTCGTTCAGCTTCGACATCATGTATCCCTACACGAAATAATCCAGTGGATTCAGATCCGGAGACGACGGAGGCCATTCATTCTTCGAAATGAAATCGGTCAAGTTTTCCTCACACCACGCCTGAACAACCTTTGCGGTGTGGGATGGGGCGCCATCTTGCTGGAAGCAGTAGTAATCGTCTTCAAACAATAGTTCAGCGTGAGGCAGAACATTTTTGTTCAACACCGTGTCTAGGTAGTACGCTGCGTTGATTTTGATCTCATTATCGATAAAAATAAGAGGCAGTTTACCTATCTTGCAAATGGCTCCCCAAACCATCACTGACGTGTTATTTTGGAACCGGGAAACGTTCAGCTTGTCCATAGGAGCTTGCTGGAGGCTCACACTCCAAACTCGATTATTTTGGCGATTGACTGTTTGCTCCCAAAAACCCCAAAAAAGTGTGACCGGACTTTTTTGTCACCGTGTAGTTTCGTTCGTGCCTGACCAGCAGAGTTGTATGTGTCAGTCTCGAGTCGTCACATTGTGAGCCATTTACAATTACTTCTTGAGTGCCACAAGGAAGCAATCTGGGTTCACTTTTGTTCTCACTATTTATTGACGATGTTGCGACTGTTTTAGCACGAAGAACACGGCTTCTTTTCGGGGACAATGTAAAAATCTGTTGGATTGAAGCCTGCCGTGGAGACTGTCTGGAACTACAAAAGTTGCTTGATGCTTTCAGTGACTGTTGCTCCAGTCACCGTAACCGTAAAAGTTCACCAGACGGTCGATCGGGTAACCGTGGAGCTAAAGGGCCTCACGCCGTTGGTGGTGGCGGATGACTCCAACACTTGGACTGTGAAGTGGGGAAGTCGCCACATCAACCAGAGGGGTCAGATTTTGCTGGCCGCTAAAGGCAACTGCAGTAGAGACGGTGTGGATTCGATCATCGACGTGACGTTCAGCAGTTTAGGACAGATTACGAACTGGAGGATAGACGACGACCACACTAATAACGACCACCAGCCGGTCAACTATAACGAGGACACGAGGCGGCTGTGATGGGTAGGGCCAATACTCCAACCATTCACGGCTGAAAAACATCGCATTTCGATGCCGATTTATTTGTGGAAGGAATAAATTGGGATCTCGAAGGAGCGAGTGCTGATCAAATTATTGCTACACTACGCTATCATACCTAGGTCTTGTTAGCCTGGGGAACATGGGAAGCCTCCGGTGTACTGGTGGACTGACGCAATAGTCGACCTCCGCAGTGCGTGCCTTCGCGTGAGACGGAGGATGCAAAGCGCGCGTACCGATGTGCAAAGATCGGAGCAGCATTCTAACCCGCTAAGGTAACGATGAAGAGCGTAATAAATGCCAGTAAACATGCCTGAGTCAAAAGACCATGCGACAGTGCCATTACGAACCCATGGGATGACGCCTACAGGATAGTAATGACCATGAACAGAAACGCGTTAGTGCCGACAGAGCAATGACCAGCGATGTTGGAGCGTATCATTGATGGGCTTTTCCCGCACAATGAGCCATATCCCTGGCTTCCAACTGATGAGTTGGGGTGGCAATGGACGATGAACTCATTGACATCGCAAAGTCCCTGAACACGAGCAAAACACCGGAACCGGCAGCAACCCTGTTACCGTTCGTAACATTTCCCTGGTGTGGTAGTTATTTATATAAAAAAAGAAACTTCCGTAATATTAAGAGTTACGGTATAAAATCGAATATTGGCCAATTCGAATAAACTAAGCACACAAAGGGTTTATATTAAGTTCACAGTACAATATAAACGAAAAACTGTTAGAAAAGAAACGGGACTTCGATTTGCTACAGGAAACAGAGATTGCAAAACAAGTGCAGAGCGATGGGAGGTACACGAAAGCTAAAGAGTTGATTGAAAGCTGAGTATCGAGGGTCGGCCCATTTTAATTGTACCCGTTCGGAAAACAAGTCATAAGTTATACCCCTTTGACAAAATCGATAAGTGTCGATCAGCCAGATCGAAATTATTAAGTGCTAATAATATCTAAACTTGGAAAAGAAGGTTAAACTAGAAGGAATAGCGGAAAATAGGGTTTCCTAGGTAGGAAAGCAGTTTAGTCGTGACATTTAGTATTGCTTTCTTCTCGCCAGGACTAGTAAATTTAGAGCCCACCGCATAAGACCCGTCCCCAAGGTGGAATTATTTGGTTTAGATTGGAGAAAATTCACAGACCTTCGAGTTCACGGAGTCGTGCCCGCACCTCCGAAAGATATGCGATAGTAAATTGTTCAGGTGGAGTAGTAATCTTAAGTGGAGTAGGAACGGAGGAAGCCCAACTGGGATCCGCTTTTCCTCTACCAACATACCCGCGGGAGCCTTATCTAAACACCCACGCAGCGCATTGCGTTGTACCAACGTAGAAAGGAGAGCCAGCCCCGCTCCCGCCCCATCTGTGCTGACCAGCCAGGAAACCAGACCCCGTACTGAGCAACCTTACAGTCCCAGCAAGGTAACCTAGAATTAGCCACACAGTGACACTGAAATTATAATCAATAGCCTTTCTCTAGTACGTACATATCACCGTCCTCTTTAACAGGCTAGACGTAGAGCCGACCTTGAGGGAGAGGACCTCACGCTTGAGCTCGGGCATAAAAGAGGTCATGAGTACCCACCCCAACCGGTCTCCAGAGGAACGACCGGGGGTCTCCAGAAGAACGACTGGGGGTCTAGAATAGCAGGCCCTTCTGGCCGACTAGCAACAACCCCGAAGATGGCCATGAAGGTAGCCCCCGAGTTGTTCAGGACGGTCATGCAGAAATGCTTAGACGACTACCTCTTCCAGGACAAATGGAAGCTACAGAGACTGGTATTTAAACGAAGGCCGGGAAACCACCAGGTAACCCATTCGGCACATAGACCAATCTGTTTGCTAGACCAAGCGGGCAAGGTGATTGAGAGAGTAATCTTCAACAGATTTGTGAGATTCAGCGAGAGCGAAACCGGTCTGTCAAACAACCAACTCGACTTCCGTAAGGGTAGGTCCACCGTGGACCAAGGTGACCGAGGTTGTACTCCAGCGAAGGGCGTTCACTACTGCGCAAACGTCACGCTAGACGTGAAAAATGTGTTCAATGGCGTTAGCTGGGACTCTATAGCCCGTGCGCTTCGGAGTCTTAGGGTGCCGGGGCCACTTTACAAGATGCTAGAAAATTCCTTCCAGGACCGAGCTCTGGGTTACCATACACATGAGGTACTCACCCCTATTATTGATATCCGAGCTGGCCCAAATCGTATGGTGAGCGTTCGCATCGTAACTGATGATGAACGGCTCATTGGTTGCTTTGCAGTAGTATTATGGTAATAACGTCATGTTGAATAAATTCTGTAATTGGAGTGAATTCGATTACTCCCCTTACTAACACGCAGAGAATCCTGAGTAAGAATCCCCAGGATACCTTTAACTCGGTGACGGAATCGTGAAAGGAATCGCAAACACGATCGGAAGGATTCCCACTCAGGATTTTTATTCAAGAGTCCTAGATATACAGGGCATTCCTGAGGATTCTATTTTCAGGAATCCTTTTCAAGGACGCTCACGAATCCAATGTGAGGAATCCTAGAGAATCTATGCGAATCGTATGTGTTCGTCCGGGCTGCTTAACAGAATTGCAGTCCTAGGTTTTAGCTGATTGTTCGAGTAGATTAATCTACCTTCTGAGTCTTTAAACCAAGAACCTTTGTGTTGTTAACCCATGGTTCCTGGACTTGAGTAACAGTTAGTTGCTCTTTGATGAATCTTCTGTTTAGGACGCTGGAGGCTCCCTTAGCGTGTTCCTGGATGCAGCGAAGGCTACTCATTGGGTGTTGGATCCGTCTGTGGTTGGATCGGAGGATCCGATACCTTGCAGACGGTTGCCACCAGCATAATTGCTGCTCGGGGTTGTCTTCACTCCGACACCGGCTTGTCTTGACTGCTGTAAACGATGGGCGCCAGACACATGACCAACATCGGAAGGTGGTTTCGGGGACCTTGGTTTGCGAGATGGTTGAGGCAATGAGCTCCTTGGAGTTTTCTGCGGAACCTTCCTCTCGATCGCGGGTTTTAGAATGAGGAGTGGTTGAGGCGTCGAGTTATTGCTAGCCGTCTGCTGAATCTTGTCTCCGGTTGCAGGGTTGCGTTGAGCATGTAGTGTTGGCGAAGCTGGTCGCTTCATCTGTACCAGCGCAGAAATACCGTCGTTATGACTCTGGATGAATCGCAGTATATTCTCGTTTGAAGTGCCCACGCCATTAGGAAAATAACCTGCGAACAGGATAGCACAGACTAACAGACATAGCACTTTGAACAAGTTTTCAATAAAATCATCGTTTGGATGATACCAGTACTTTACGATAGTAATACTAGCACCATCTCCTGCCGGGTTTGCGCTTCGTCTCGTATTTTGACATCAGTGCTAGCGTATGTGCATGTGTCAAATTGGTAACTACAAAATATGTATGAGATTGCACGGCAGCGCCCCAGACGGCGTTATTGCACGATGACTGTTATTCGATTGGAAATTTTGAAATGATCGTTTTTTGTAGCGATGAAGCCAGGTTCCAGTGTTACGTCTGTTAGTTTGTGAGGATAGCTTTCGGCGGGTCATCCGTGTTGTAAACACGCAGTTGTGCTCCATCCCAGGGAGTTAGGTCTGGGATGGTTTTCTCCAGCCACACAACTGTTTCGTTATCGGCGCAGGCCAAGTAAAGGTAGCCGTGCTTGAAGTGGCAACTCCTGAATTTGGGTCTGAGTAGGGGAGAATCAATTGCCGCGATCTGATCCAGGATCGAATCGTGAACTGTTCTGAGTTGCTCTTTGGATAGAAGTTTGATGGCATAGCCATTAAGGGTGATGGCGACGTCGATAGCATCTACTATTTCTTTGTAGATTACTCCCACCGAGTGTCTCGGAACCGAGGGACCATCCGCATTGCGGACCCGAGACTTCGGCGCTGGTATTAGGTGACGGAGCGTCGTCTGATCGTTGCCGCTTAACAGCAGCTTGACCTGGTAGGTCAGGCCGGCCGAAGGATCGAAGTGCGAGCGTTCTGACTTCATCCCTAGAATGGTCTTCTTTCAGGTATGCCGCGTACCTGTGCTTTTCTGTGTTCGAGAGGCGCTTCGCTCTCTCCTTACTGGGAGCAGGCAGACTAGAAGGTGCGTCTGCGTCTGTCTCTGAGGGGGAATCGAGGATCATGGAGAGTGTTGATGGGCAGCCTTGAAGCGGCTCGTTGTCTATCCCTGGCTCCATGTCCTGATCGAGAAGTGTTTGTTCGACCACTTCCTCCGTCTCCTTCTGAATGTTGTTGTTTTTGAAAATGCTTGTTTCATTTGTGCAGTCCATGTGAATCCCACGAGAAGCCAGGGAAATATAGGTCGTCAAAGATCCGCTCAACGCAGTAAGGGCAGAAGTATAGTGGAGGGCTCCCTGGTACTTAACTGGCTCCATTCAGAACTTAGACATTTGTAACCCCCCCTCCCCCTCTGCTATTCCGTCGGCACGGGTCGCGTGACACCTTCGAATGGGGGTTTCGTGCATTATTTTTACGTAATAGCCATAAATAGTAGCTATTACAACCATCCTCCTTTACAGGGGCTTTGGTCCCTCTGCTTTGGTTCTCAATAGTTCAAATTCATTCGTACGAGCACTAAATCGATCCATCACAGGCGGAGTAGAAAATTTCATTTATACGCAGACGATTACCCGAAAACTTAAACGAGATTGATGAGCTTGTTGATAAAGTCAATTTGGATACCAAAAAGATCACTAAGAGGAGTAACTTCAGTAGCATTAATTTAACTCCCAAAAAAGTTTCATGCATCTGGTCATTTGAAGATATTATTGAGCCATTTACAATTAAAATGACTTTAGATTTGTTCATAACATTTTGCATTAAACTAGTTATTACTCTGATTATATACCTTGTAGTATACTGCTAGGGAAAAAGTTTTTCTTATAAAAACTTCTCCATGTCCAACGCTGATTCTGATTGTGAATGTTTCATGGACATGAAAAAGTTAGTTACACTGGGGTCGCTTTTTACGCGGGTTGTTTTTATGCGTTTTTTTAAACGGGATATTTTTACAATAAACCGGATATTTTCACTCGATTCGGAAGATTCTTTGTACGCGGTATCAAACAAGTTTTATATAGGTATATCTAATCTAATCTTTTAAATGCGGTACAACCAACCGCGTAAAAAGCGACCCCAGTGTATTATAGACCTAAAACCATTGTGAATCAAACGCAATAGTTCATTTCTTCGAACCCTTATCTCACTTTTCTTAAAGCGCATAGAAAGTTAGAATTTTCTGAGCACATAATCCGCCAAGTGTTTCAATCTTTTTACTCAATTGAAACAGTATTCTCTTCCATTTCCAGTACTGTTAGCAACGATAACACAAGCCTAGCGGTGGATTCGCTACTAGGATTAGTTATGTGATCCGACTACCGTAAGCAGAATGGTTCAAGTTCTGGGAACGGCACTTTCCCTAAGTGCGTGCAACTTTAAGTTGTGCGAGCCTGATACTGATTATAAGAGGATGGATTTCTGTTTGGCGGAAAATGTATCCTGTCAGGTTCGTTCGCTGTGTGTTGGCAGCAGAATCGTGCCTGCAGAGATACTAACTTTTCAGCAGCGGGAAAAGTTATTTGTGAGTAATTCTTGGATGAGAAAATATCTGCGCGGAAACTTTTTGCCTACGTTTTTATACACATTTTGATTTATTCTATTGCGAGGAAAGAAGTGGCAGTGCTTTGAAGCTTTCGGTTGAACTCAGAAATCGACTTATACGAGGTATTGATTCAAAAGTTTTGTTCTCTAGTAGTATTAACAGGCGTATTCTTCAAGCAGTGCAAATAACAATCTTGAGACTAAGTTTTCAATCCAATACTATGACAGAGCTATCATGATCACATTGTTCTGGCATTGGAATTCCGGTAAATAGATAAACACTGAGATTGATTCGTCATTCCATCTGGACTTCACCCATCACCGTTATACTTCCTCAGGCAGAGCTTTACGAATGATTATGATAAATGGAACAGGAAAAAGTAATGAATTCAATCATCTGTCCAAATATTCTTTTCTTACCTTCTGTATCAAATTGAAGCGATTCATCAATATTCCAGCGTTCGAGCCATTTCCTATCGATTCGGCGCCACATCCTAGGGGATTAAAAATTCAATTAATTTTCAGCAAGAGATCGCATTAACAATTCAGTCGCCGTCGGGGCATCTTGTAGAGCTGGATCCTCGCGCACTATGAATGATACCTAACAGTGCATATTTCATGTTCATGAAGAAAACTGTGAGCACGGTATGTACACTACTCAAAACAGTAATTCTACGTGAATAATTAAAACCATTAAGCTCGCCAAATTATTCGTAATGAGTTTAAGTTTATCTTTCAGAGTTTCATTAGCACAGATAATTATAATGTATTTATAGCTGAAAAAGTATTTCTTAAAAATTTTTTTACTATATTTTATTTAAAGTTTTGCATGAAACGAAGCCAGCAGTAAAGGGTTGTGATTAAAAAAAAATTAAATCTATATTATTCCACATAAACCCTCTTGCTGATCAATTTTTATTCAGGATATTTCGAGGTTCTGGTCTAAAGGAAGCACCGTCAATTTTAATAAAATTTGGCAATTGAATTCACAGCTGCCAATACTTACTTTTATGGTGACAGAGCGTTGTGATCGTATGCCGAGTCCAGAATAAGCCTCTATAAAACTTTGTCTTGGGCTGCTCCTCTCCAGTCTCCCTTTACACCCGCTGCTTGGGCATCCTCGTCGATAGCACACACCCATCGCGGATTGCCTCGAAGTCGTCGGTCTATATCCGGTTCTCTGCTAAATATTAACTTTGCTGGTTGCTCATCCACCATCGGTGCTACGTTGCCAACCCACTATAACCTGCCGTGTTTCATCAGCTTGATAATATCAGTGTGTTTGTATACATCGTACAGCTCGTGATTTATGCGCTAGTGCCACACCCCATTTTCTAGTCTGTCACCGAGTATTGATCGCAGGATTTTACGCTCGGAGACCCCAAGCGTTGGTCGATCGGCCTCCTTCCACGTCCACGGTTTATCTCCACGGTTGAACCCGGAAAGTTTAAAAACGCTTCCGAAAATTTGCCAGCTGTCCTGACGCTTGATGCGAAACCGTCAAGCGTTGCACGCAACAGTTACATTAGTTTTGTTGGAAAACCATAATCTTTCGTAATTTGGCTCAGCTCGTTACGTTTCACTGTGTCGTACGTCACCTTAAAGTCCATAAACATGTGATGTGTCTGCAACTTGTGTTCTCGATACTTGTCAAGGATCTATCTCAAGGTGAACATCTGGTCAGTTGTAGATCGTTCCACTCGAAAACCGCATTGGAATTTTCCAACAAAGGCTTCCTGCAACGGCCCTAGTCGCTGGAACAGGATACGGGAGATAATTTTTTAAGCGGAATTGAGAAGGATTACGCCTCGATAAATACTACAGTCGAGTGTATGTCCCTTCTTGTGGCATATGATTCCTTCCAACCAGTCCATAGTTAGTTGTTCCTCAGACCATACCGCTAGGATAATCTGGTTAATTGACTACACAGCCGCTCGCTCCCTACTTTGAAAAGTTGGGCCGGTAAACCGTCCGCTGGGAAAGTGGTTTTTCAGCTCTTTGCAAGCTGTTCCTCTCGACAACTCTCCTATCTTCATCAACGTTCGACACCACTTTAAGATGTTGCTTTCAACACCTTGTCACCTGCGATTTATCGATAATCCTTACCCTCCCTGTCATTACACATTGCAGGTATTGGCATGGTACGGTTCCTGATTCCGTTCATCGTTCTATAGAAGCTCCTCGTGTCGTGCGTGGTGAAGTAATTCTCCGCCTACGCGAGGACGCGATTACGTTTCATGCGGCGGTGAAGCCTCTTTTCGGCAGCTCTAACATCCCGGTCCGGTATTTCTCCCGGTATTCATCGATCCGTCTATTAACTTTCCGATTATACTCTACTGCAACACTTTCCGCTGATAACCTCTGAATGTCCAGATGTATCATCCTCCTCGATCTCAATTTAAGTAAGTTGGACAGCCGGGCGCGAATCTTGCCTATCCGAGATAGTGCTCCGAGTCGATGTATGGCCCTCGAAAGGACCGAACATCTATGATAGCTGAAAAGTTCCGGCCGTCGATCACCATGTTGTCGATTTGGGAGCTCTTTCCACATGTTGACGAGAATAACAAGCCTGCTGTTTATTGCACAGAATATTTGTGGGACTAGACCTGCATCATGCCTCAAGACCAGGTGAAAGTCAAAGTAAAAGACCACATACAAAACTTAATTCGGAGGTTGTCGTATTCGGTAATGTTGTCGCTCCATCTCAATCAGTTGAACTTTAACCGTGATGGCGACAACAGTGGATATACTCCGTTTAAAAGTGTGCGCGTCATAAAACGGCTGCGTCGAAAACGGACATCGAGCGGCACTTTGTGGACGCCGGATACGCCTGTTCCGGCATCTACAACATCTTAGCACTGTTGGTTAACAATCAGAGCATCGAAAGAAAGTCTGGCTCCGGACGGCTGATGACCCTGAGCGACAAGAAGGTTTTAAGGGTGCTAAAGAGAAAGACCAAGCGAAAAAAGCCAACACTGCTGTGTACGCTTGACCGGGAGGTCGGTGCAACCAGTCAAGCAATGAAAAAGTACCTGGCAAACATGGACATACATGTCAGGAAGCGGCAGTCTAGTCCACTGGTCTCGGAGCTGTCGGTAATGATGCAGCGGCTGCAGTTGAATGAGATGGTCAGGTCGATTTTCCCGGCGAATCGCGACGTGACGGTGATGATGGACGACGAGACCTAGCTCACCCTGGATGGCAACGACTGGCAGGGCACTTCGTATTTTACTTACACTTCCACCACGAAGCAAGTGACCTCCGAAGTGAAGTCCATACACACATCAAGAAGGCCGCTATTCTTCCACTTCGTATTAGCCGTGAACGGGAAAATTTATAGTAGGAAGTGTCTGCCTCAACTCTAGTCAAACTCAACTATCAGTTTTAGTTTTTTATCACCATCCATTTTTTTAATACAGACGTTATTAGATGGTCTTCGGTCTTTCAAAACTCATAGAACACACAGGTTAGAAACACACACAAAGGATTGTATCTGGTAATTTTAGGTTGTTTCACAGAAATGGATGTCTCCATTTTAGAATTTAGGATGGCATCTGTAGTTCGTTCATTCCCAGCTCCTGAGTATCACTTTAAACATATCCACATTGAATAGTATTTGATCGTGCTAGGTTGAATTCCGAAAACCGAAAGTCGCAACCTGGGCTTTGAAGATAGCCCAGTCCACACGAGGGTCACAAATGACATAAGCCTTTTGTCTCAATATTGTCCCCCAAACGTTTTAAAGAAGATATGGAAGTAGTTTTTGTAATAGAGTAACTATTACTTTTTATAGAAAAACTTGTGTGAATTTTCTTACAAAGGACACTAAAGCTACAATCAAGAAAACAAATATTTCCTATTTTTGTCTCTGTGACCATTAAATTACAATTTATTAGTTTTTCTCTAAAGAGTCACAGAAAGATGTATTTTGTTTTGAAAGCATAAGTATTTTTTTCATAAGGAAGTCACGGTGTTAATTTGAAGAACAAAAAATATTTTGTCTTAGAATAGTCACCAAATCGTTAAGAAGTACCTTGAATGTTTTTTAATAAATTCATGGTGACATATCATAGGAATAGTTTTCCCAGTTAGCCACTGTGACCTTCGTGAGAAAACATACATCACATATACATCTAAAGTTTTGTTTGAAAAAATTTGTGGCTTTTTCTTTATTATTTTATTATTATTAAGTTATTAGCATTGTCTCGGTGACTGGTAATTAACTCTGTTAGTTTGAATGAATATTAGGAAAAGTTTACATTGGGATTTGACCGACAAATGTTACTGCTTGGTCACCGTGACTTTTGTAAGCAGATATGTGTCAAATGTTTTTTAAGAAGAATATGTGATTCTTTTTAAAAAATATCTTATTAACATTGTCACATGAATTCAAGTAATTATCCTTTTTCAACCAAATAACAAAGAAAATATTAGTTCAACATGGAGGGAATATATCCTCAGTCCAACGTTCGATTAGTATTGTCTCACAAGAGTCCCCGTATTAATTGATCTTCATTAAAGAATCTAGAAATGATCACTCTCGAAAACAATAAATCTTTTGACGTGGGACTACGTCTTTGTTTACTATACTGGGATGCATTCTGTAAAATTGGAAATGAAACCGGCAAATGTTGCGTCAGATTTCAAACGATAATAACAGCATAATCACATGATGGATAACAATAATCAATATGTTGTTGGATAGATAAAATGTATAACAATTTTGTAATAAGCTAGTTATCACTCTAATTTCTTTGCTAAGTGGTAAAATTGATAAAAAGTTTCAATGACAAATTTACACGAACAATGAACCAATTACATGCGAGCATTCCTGACACAGACGACGTGAATGGACACCATCTGTTCCCTGTGATATTCTCTGTATCAATATCGAAATAAAAATTGACAGAGTCTCCCCGTCCCAATAGGTCAATTTATTTTTGCTTCCATGAACCTAGACTAACTTGATGTCTCGAAGGTAAAGGTTTACCGAAAAGTTTGAAACAATCCCCATCCTTGAACAATTTATATACCTGCTTTCAGAACCTAATAAAAACTGATGTCTTGAAAGAAAACATGCCGGTAAAAGCAACAGTACCAGTGCAGTAAAGAACCGCAGGTCTCTCGTCGTCTATGATTGCACGATACTCTTCTATTCATACATTTCAGTGGTACACTTCTATTCGTACTGCAGCGGTACTATTAAGCAAAAAATAAAAATGGAATTGTTGATTGCTACGATTTTTTGCTGGAACTTGTAAATAATTTTGTTTAGCGTATCTTCTTATATTTGCCAATTAACGAACCTTTGTAAGGGCTTCCATATTATTTTGAAAGTAAGATCCATATTATAAATTTGATTTAATTAGAGTTTAATAAGACAAAACCATTCATTATGATAACGTAAGTATTATTGGATTTAGTTTTTGAGGATATAGAGTTAATTCTGACTTTGACGCATTACGAGAAATTCTTGGTGCTTCTTCAACAAGCACGATATGCTTGTGCCTTATCAAATACATGTTGCACAAAAAAAAACTACAGGCATAATATCGCCAAATGAAAAGGATATTCTTTCGAGTGTTGTTGAATATATTTCAAAAATTGATTTCCGGTGGAGGCTGAAAATAAAAATACGTACAGTCGCTGAGCAAACACGTTGATTCTGTCTGCAGACTCTGTATATTTTGTAACAAAAAATCCCCTAATTACAGTGTTTAGTCCCACGTCACCATTTCATACAACCCTAGGGCTGTATACCTTGTAGAGAGGTCATTGAAAATTATTGGTGACGAATACCTTTAGTTTTTTGGTTCATCAAGATTGGGGTGATGGTTATTAAAAACATTAAATGTGAAAGTTATAAAGTTATAACATAATATTATTTGTAAATTTTCCTCGAAAATTTTCATATAATTTGTAACAATGTTAAACCAGAAGTTGCATCGGAACAGAAATATGATTTAAAAGAGGAATGAAATTATTTTTTTTTGTTTCCGGAATATTTAAAATTTTCTGAACATTATCTAGATTTTCTGAGGGCGCATGAATATTTTAAGAGGTAGACGATATACTTTCACCACGAAAGTGGAGATGTATTTGGAAAAGACTTTAGGCATTTACCGCAAATTCAACTTGTTGTATGTCATTAGTTTATATGTACACATTCAGTCATTTATAAATTCCATCATCGAAAAAAAAACATAGTTTGTAACAGATGGTCACGACTGTAATTATTTATTCTAGAACTTTGTCACAAAAAATATTCATGAATATATTGATGAAAATACGACTCGCGGTGACAATTCGAAAACAAGAAACGTTTCTGGTTTCTCCTGTAAATATCACCAAGTTGTTAATACGATAAAGCAGAACATTTCTAACAAACCACTTTGTGACAATTACTAAAAGTTTGTATAAGGCTCTCAGCCCCGCCTTTTCGACGCTTTTTCAGCATTCCTGACCATTTACAGAACATATTTTTCATACAAATATAAATCTTCTCTGAAAGGTTACCAACATGTCATTTGTGCGGACTAAGAGGGGTCACGGGAGTATAATACCTGGATTTAAAGATATCAGTGATGGATGGTTATTGACAGTTTTGAGCTGTATTCTAAACAAATTGGATTAACTCACGGTTTTTTCTCGGAATACGCCCTCACTGAAAATAAATGTTCATTCCTCTATCTCTGTTTTCAGTGCAGCTGAATTAAAGTAAGTTACCAACCAAATGGCACTCATTTACTTTACAGCATGTTTTACTATTGGAACAAGAGCCTGACAAAGTCATTTTCAATTGACAACTATCAGGTTATTCTAGTAGGCTTCCAACTTTAAAGCATTTGTATCATTTTCGAGCACTGCGTGAGTCACATGAAAACTACTCGAAAGCTTTTGCTTTGATTTTGATAGCTGAAGCTCTTCAAAAAATAAAAGAAATGGTTTTCAATTGAAAGTGGAAATTTTCACCGTCACTCTCACATGACGATTCTGAATTGAAAATGACAATGATCGCTAACGGAGAGGGAGGGCTTCCATACAGTACTTCACACATATATAGGGAAAAGGAAGGAAAGAAAATCGTGACGGTATGAAACGAAGGACGCCAGTACAGGTTTTACAACCCAAGGTAGTTACGGGGCGCTGGAGATCAGCGAAAGAAAGCTCCGTAATATTGATTGCAACCTGTGTGACGAATTTAAAGGATACCAATGCCATTCCAACGGCGCCTTGCGGTGTGAGAAAACTGTTATCAAAAAATGCGATGCGGTGCGGTTCAATTGACAAAGAAAGGAAAGAGAGTCTCCCTCCGTCATCCTCTCCGTCAATTGAAACAGTCATCAGTTTCATTTAAAATGACGCGATAAACACCACACGGGAAAGTAAGAAAGAAATGATTCGATGACAGTATAAAGTAGGAATCAAATGGAAGTGAAACTGTTCGAACCGAAATGACAGCGCGAAATATTCAGTTTCATTGCTTTGTTTCGAAAATGTAAAGCCCTGACTGGAACATGTCATACGAAAACACCATTAACGAAAAAAAATTATTGAATTTATAACAGAGCCTTCACTCTGTAACCAGAACTCACCCTATGTATACTCTCACAAAATTTCGGATTTTTGATAGAACACAAGAGGCAAAAATAAAACCAACAAAATTTTACGACTATTAATTCCTGCTAATTTGCACTTAGCTGGAGTAACGAATACTGCTCACTCATTCGGCGAGCTAACACACAATGTTCGCACGGGCCAGTGGTAAATCCCTTGCTGGATTTTAAAGTGGAACAACTTACACTACAAACTACACACAAACGGGATAGAAACTAGCAAAACTGAAACAATTAAAAACGCGCACAAAAAATCAAAACGAAACGCAACGTATGACTACTACCGATTTTCTGTCGACCATAACAAACTGCCGAGAGATTTTTTTTTCTTGTCATTTTCTTTTGAAACAGTTCTAGTTCAAGATGATTTCCTCTCAAAGCAAAAGTTCTTGTAATGCGTTAGTGGCCAAGCTCCTACCTCGAATGTTAAGTGATTCATAATTGTTCAGTCATAGTTCATCGAAAAGAAGTTACCTACAAAACCAAACCTGGAAGTAACAAATTCACCACCAAGTTCAGGAATGAATCGAAGGATGGGAAACAACAATAGTGTCAACAAATATCAACCCTGGTGGCAGCAACATCTCTGGCGGTCTCCAACAACAACAACTGAGGTGATGCGTCTGTGTATACGTGTGGATTGCACTACATGTACATGCAGTCTTCCCAATGCGTTAATCTTCTGGAAGGAATGCATGAATGGTGCTGGTACGGCACGGTGCGGTGGTAGTAGTAAGTTTTCATAGCAAGCATTGAACCGGCGTGAGCGGCTGGAGTAATGGGTTGTAAGTAGATAGGGTGACTAGGGTAAGCAATGTTTTATTTAATTCCAGGAAACAAAAATGGTGAGTGATTTTATTTCTGTTTCACCATGTTACCTCGTTTTCGCATTTTTAATTTTCTTGCTTAATTATTTGATCTATTTTCATTATGAACGTTATGTTGTTATTTAAGGCGACATCCATAAATTACGTAACGCAGAAAAGCTCAGTTCGCGGATCCGCACCCCCTCCCCTTATGTGTAACGAAACGTAACGCCAACACCTACCCTTCATTAAAAATTACGTAACGCTGTAGAAGAATTTGTTGGATAAAAATGCTTGTTTTTAGAGATTCTCTCCAGAGATTTATTGTTCCGTAGCGCTGGTCTTACCCCCCTCCCCTGTGTAGCGGGTCGGGGCGCTCAGGGATACTCCCCCTCCCCCTTGTGAGCGTTGCGTGATTTATGGATGCTGCCTAAGCTAAACTATTTTTATTACGTTACATATGATATTGACTCCAATACAATAAATATAACATGCTATTTAATACGGGTCAATTTTTTTGATACAAATGTATCAAACGAATTGAAAGTCTGAAAATAATAATAAAATATGTAATATTCTAATATTATTCTGAGGCGGGGCTTACCGATTGGAAAATTACTCCGGAACGTACTGCAAGTACTCAGTCATTCTGTAAAGGGTCTTTGGAAGATCGGAAGAGCTAACACCTTCTAGAACCCGAAACTAAGATAGTTGCAGAAATGAAAGATAATTGCAACTGTCTTTTTTTTTTCACTATATCACTGCCAGACATTCGTTGTTTTGCTTTCGTCTTGATTAGACGCAAATTGTTTATCTCCGTTTGATTCGCAAAATAACAATACACGAGTTATCGTACGGGTGTTTTTTTTTCGATTAGTTCTTGTGTGCGATAACAATAGCCTGCAATATATCGGCAGAAACATCTTCTGCACACTGGTAGGGGCAGGCTACCCCGCCAGTGATCCGATACGCAGCTGATATATCAGCAAGAATAATTCTCCCGCACCGCTGTTACCCCGCTAGCAGCACGGACCACCATACGATCGAGCGAGTGGAAGTCAACTACAAGTGGCATCTACAAGGTCGCGTGTAGGATACGGCCACTGTGTCACAACACGAAGCTGGATCGTCATTGTTTGTTCTGCGGAGACGCTCGATTAATCCTACTATCAGCCGTGAGGTCGTGACTTAGACGTTCGGTGAAGTATTCACTTTAGAATTTTTATCATTATTATTAATAGTATTATTATTATTGTTATTATTATAATTATTATTACTATTATTATTATTATTATCATTATTATTATTATTATTATTATTATTATTATTATTATTATTATTATTATTATTATAACTATTGTTACTAGTATTAGTATTACTGCCTTTTTTTTTATTTTGATCCATTGTAGTTTGAAAAATTGTTTTTAAAATTTAATAGCAACTACTTGACCCCCCCTCACATTCGAATATTTATCGTTTGTGTGCGGTAGAGCGTAACGCTCCCGCAAAATGGACGACATGCAGGTGCAACTTTTCCTGGATGTGGAAACAACTGGGGAAGAGATTGAGATCTCCCCCATCAATTCCCCTCTACCTTCCCCGCTACCTAGCCCCGTACCAAGGGTACCGGCAACACGGGTGAAAGCTTACCCAGATGCTTCGAAAGGTCCGTTCGTAGTTTACTTCAGGCCCATAAAGAAGCCTCTAAATATAATTCAAATCGGCAAGGACCTGGCAAAACAGTTTTCGGACGTAACCGAAATTACAAAGGTTAGACCGAACAAACTGCGAGTTGTTGTGAGTAGCTTGAAGCAAGCAAACGCAATTGCTAGCTACGAGCTCTTCACGAGAGAGTACCGCGTGTACATCCCTGCCAAGGACGTGGAGATCGACGGTGTGGTTACCGAAGGAAGCCTCACGGTCGATGACATTTTGCGTCACGGGGTTGGCTGCTTCAAGAACCCCCTGATTCAAGATGTAAAGATACTGGATGTCAAGCAATTGCATTCAGTATCCATCGAAGAAGGGAAGAAGAAATTCTTCCCTTCGGATTCCTTCCGTGTAACATTCGCCGGATCCGCACTGCCGAACTACATCTCTTTGGACAGGGTTCGTCTGCCTGTACGCCTGTTCGTACCGCGGGTCATGCATTGCCAAAACTGCAAGCAGTTAGGTCATACAGCCACCTACTGCTGCAACAAGGCACGCTGCAGCAAGTGCGGAGGCAATCATGCCGAGACCGCTTGCAGTGAGGATACTGAAAAGTGTCTTTACTGCGAGGGAACTCGGCATGACCTTTCGGCGTGTCCCGCGTACAAACAGCGCGAGGAAAAAATAAAGCGTTCCCTCAAGGAACGATCAAAGCGCTCTTTCGCAGAAATGCTGAAGAGTGCTGAGCCACCCTCGACAGGAAACATCTTTTCCTTTTTGCCAACCGATGAGGGTACATCTGACGATCCCCTCGAAGGGTGTTCTTATGCCATGCCAGAAGGATCTAGGAAGAGGAGAATGATCAACTCTCCTAATCTTTCTCGCAAAGGTCGCAAGATAACCCCTAGCGGAATGACCAATAAGCCAACACAAAAAGAAAGCGGTGAAGAAAAACCGAAGCAAGTACCTCCCGGTTTTAATTTTAAATCAAACCAGGAGTACCCACCGCCTCCTGGGGCACCAAAAACCCCTCGTGCACCCATTTCTCGATCAGAAGATAAAAAAGAAACAGGGTTCATAAAATTTTCTGATATTGTGGACTGGATATTTAAAACATTCAACATACCAGATCCCCTACAAAATATTCTTCTTGCCCTTCTTCCTACAGTGAAAACCTTTTTGATGCAACTAGCAGCAACTTGGCCCCTCATTTCAGCTATCATATCTTTCGATGACTAATACGGCGAAAGAGGTTAGGAATTTTATCACTGTATTACAGTGGAATTGCAGAAGTATCATCCCCAAATTCGATCTATTTTCTCATTTAATAAATACATACAATTGTGACGCATTTGTGCTCTGTGAAACCTTTCTCAATTCAAACGATCAACTCAATTTCCACGATTTTAACATTATTCGTCGAGATCGAGACTCACACGGTGGAGGGGTACTTTTAGGGATTAAAAAGTGCTATTCCTTCTTCCGAATCGACCTCCCCTCGATCTCGAATATTGAAGTCGTTGCCATTCAAACGAATATGAATGGAAAAGACCTATGCCTTGTTTCGTTATATATGTCTCCATCCGCGCGGATTGAACAGAAGCATCTCACTGATATAGCAGAGTTGCTTCCCGCGCCTTTTTTGATATTGGGAGATTTTAATTCTCACTGTTCGCTATGGGGGTCGCTGTACGACGACAACCGATCTTCTTTAATCTGTAACTTGATCGACGACTTCAATATGACAGTTTTGAATACTGGGGAAGCGACACGTGTACCTAATCCTCCAGCACGTGAAAGCGTGCTTGACCTATCCCTTTGCTCGACATCACTAGCGTTAGATTGCCGGTGGAAAGTAATCAACGATCCCCACGGTAGTGATCATCTTCCAATCGTTATATCAATTGCTAATGGTTCAACTTCCCCGAACCCAATCAATATTTCCTACGACCTTACACGTAATATTGATTGGAAGTGTTATGAGTCTATTATAGCGCAATCTATCGAGACTCACGAGGAACTTCCTCCGGAGGAAGAATACGCGTTCTTAGCTGGCTTGATAATCGACGCCGCGACTCAAGCTCAGACGAAACCGATACCCGGGGTAACGATTAGACAGCGCCCTCCCAACAAATGGTGGGACAAAGAGTGCTCTGAGCTGTACGCGCGAAGGTCCGCGGCGTATAAGGACTACCGGGAGTACGGCACTGTCAACCTGCTTCGAAAGTACGAGGCACTGGGCAGGCAGATGAAGAGCTTAGTAAAGGCGAAAAAACGCGGGTACTGGCGGCGGTTCGTAAACGCGTTGTCCAGGGAAACAGCGATGAGCACTCTTTGGGATACCGCCAGGCGCATGCGGAACCGTGACGTTTCGAATGAAAGCGAGGAGTATTCAGATCGCTGGATACTCGATTTTGCCAAAAAGGTCTGTCCGGACTCTGTACCGGAACAGAAAACCTTTCGCGACGCGTTATTAGTAACTACGGAAGAGCCTCCATTTTCGATGTTGGAATTTTCAATGGCTCTCCTGTCGTGCAACAATAAGGCTCCAGGGTTAGATAGAATAAAATTCAACCTGTTGAAGAATCTACCCGACTCTGCAAAAAGACGCTTGTTGAATTTGTTCAACAAGTTTCTTGAGCTAAATATTGTTCCGCATGACTGGAGGGAGGTAAAAGTCATTGCTATTCGGAAACCCGGGAAACCTGCCTCTGATCACAATTCATATAGGCCGATTGCGATGCTCTCTTGCCTCCGGAAATTAATGGAGAAAATGATCCTCTTACGGTTAGACAAATGGGTCGAAACAAACGGGTTACTTTCAGATACTCAATTTGGCTTTCGCCGGGGCAAAGGGACGAACGATTGCCTAGCGTTGCTTTCTACTGAAATTCAACTTGCCTTTGCTCGAAAAGAGCAAATGGCTTCTGCGTTCATGGATATTAAGGGGGCTTTTGACTCTGTCTCTGTAGAAGTTTTAAGCGCGAAACTTCATTCGCAGGGACTTTCACCAAATTTGAATAACTTTTTGCTCAATTTGTTGTCAGAAAAGCATATGTATTTCTCACATGGCGATTCGACAACTTCCCGAATTAGTTACATGGGCCTCCCCCAGGGCTCATGTTTAAGTCCTCTCTTATATAATTTTTACGTCAATGACATCGATGAATGTCTTGAAAATTCATGCACGCTAAGGCAACTTGCAGACGATAGCGTTGTATCCATTACTGGTGGCAAGGCTAGCGATCTGCAAGGACCATTGCAAGATACCTTAGACAATTTGTCTGAATGGGCTCTTAAGCTGGGTATCGAATTCTCTCCGGAGAAAACTGAGCTGGTCGTTTTTTCTAGGAAGCATAACCCAGCTCAGCTGCAGCTCCTACTAACGGGTAAAACGATCTCTCAGGTTTTAGTCGCTAAATATCTCGGGGTCTGGTTCGACTCTAAATGCACCTGGGCTTGTCATATTAGGTATCTGACACAAAAATGCCAACAGAGGATTAATTTTCTTCGTACGATTACCGGAACTTGGTGGGGTGCTCACCCAGGAGACCTTCTAAGGTTATACCAAACAACGATATTGTCAGTTCTTGAGTACGGCTGTTTCTGCTTTCGCTCCGCCGCGAACACGCACATTATAAAATTAGAGAGAATACAATATCGTTGTTTGCGTATTGCCTTGGGTTGCATGCAGTCGACCCATACGATGAGTCTTGAAGTGTTAGCGGGTATTCTTCCGTTGAAACATCGTTTTTGGAATCTCTCTTACCGGTTGCTAATTCGATGCACAGTTATGAACCCATTAGTAATTGAAAATTTCGAGAGGTTGGTCGACCTTCAATCTCAATCCAGATTTATGACTTTATATTTTGACTATATGGCTCAAGATATTAATCCTTCTTCATACGATTCCTCCAATGTCGCACTTTTAGCTACTTCTAATAATGCTATATTCTTCGACACCACCATGAAACAAGACATTTCTGGTATCCCGGATCAATTGCGACCCCAAGAGATCCCTAAGATTTTTTCCAATAAGTTTAAACATGTTAGTTATGATAAAAGGTTTTACACTGACGGATCTAATCTAGATGAGTCCACTGGCTTCGGTGTTTTCCACGAAAATTTTACCGCCTCCTACAAACTCGATGCTCCTGCTTCCGTGTACGTCGCAGAACTTGCTGCTATTCAGTACTCTCTTGGAATCATCGAAACCCTACCCATAGACCACTACTTCATCTTCACAGATAGTCTCAGTGCCATTGAGGCTCTGCGATCAATGAAGCCTGTGAAGCACACCCCGTATTTCCTGGGGAAAATACGGCGGTTTTTAAGTGCTTTAACAGATAAAAATTACCGGGTTACCTTAGCGTGGGTCCCTTCTCATTGCTCGATTCCGGGTAACGAAAAGGCTGACTCTTTAGCTAAGGTGGGTGCTATTGACGGCGATATTTATGAAAGACCATTTGCTTATGATGAATTTTATAGCATTTTGCGTCAGAGAACACTCAACAGTTGGCAATCATCATGGAACTCAGATGAACTGGGACGGTGGCTACATTCCATTTTTCCTAAGGTATCGACGAAAGCATGGTTCAAGGGGTTGGATGTAGGTCGGGACTTCATTCGCGTGATGTCCAGACTTATGTCCAATCACTATACGTTAAACACGCATCTCTTTCGTATAGGGCTTGTAGACAGTAATCACTGCGTTTGTGGCGATGGCTACCATGACATCGAGCATGTTGTTTGGTCGTGTACCGAATACTGTGGTGTTAGGTCTGAGCTTATAGATTCCCTTCGGGCCCGAGGAAAACAACCGAACGTACCCGTTAGAGACATTCTGGGAAGCGGTGATCTCCAGTACATGACACAACTATACGGGTTTATAAAAAATGCTGGCATTAAAATTTGATTTCTTTTATCTATTTGCTAGAATACAATTTCTGTCACAAACTGAAAGAGAATGATACACCCGGCTGGAGACACTAAAATGAAGACTCGGCATCTCTATGTTTACGCAGACACCTCAGACCAAAACTGCTCAAACAGAACATCACTGGTTAGCCACGTACAAATGAATACATTCTGTAATATAAAATAATTAAAAACAAAATTGTAACACCCCTCCTCTCACCTTAAATCCCCACTAGCTCGTAGTCGGCCGCGAGAATAAAGAAAAGGCCTCCCTCTTTTCCCTGCTAATTTAGAATTTAAAAAAAAATGTACTTGGCTCAGTTAAACATAAATTGTATCGTGCCGTGTCAAATAAACTATTTAAAACTTAACTGCCAGACAGTGGGTTCTAGAAAGGTTCCACACACACACCATAACAAATTGCCGAGATGTCGAAGTCAGCACCACTTTTTAATAGCTAGAAGAAAATCACGGCCTATCTCAACCTAAACATTTGTCTACATACATAATAGACAATGGAACCTGACTATCGCGACAATATACGAATTTAAACTAACTTACGTAAACGATATGGGGCAAAGGTGGTGAGCAGTTGTTATGTTGGGTACGCGCTTTCGGGTACAGCAGCACCCAAAAATCAGGCTAATTTTCACTCAATGCTGAAATTCCAATCTGTTTGACAATCACAGAAAAAGCTATAGATAAAAACTGATTTTAGGGAAGGGTGTTCCATGGAAAACTCTATTCTATCGAGTGTACAGATAAAAAAGCGCAGCATTCAGCAATTTTTTTTTCTTTTAAATTTTTCTTCAACTTTGCTGGAAGAAGCAATCTGGTAGTTTAAAAATTGTAGAGAAAATATATTCAACTTCTAGCGGGATTGATCGAAAAACCAACGACGTCAAAAGTAAGGTTTTGTTTTATGGAACATACTTGCTGAAGATAAAAGGTACAAAAAAATTTTTTTTCACAGTCAAATCTAAAGCGATCACAATTTTTCGAGCTTAGATCTTTGTGCACTGTGAGATAAATAAATAAATATTTCCACCAATTGCATATATCACTATTATAGTATTATATATACTTGAGATATATAGAAAACATTTTTGAAGTTATTTCATGAAATGGTGATTGAAAAACTTGTTTTATTTCTTCGTTTTTATATAACTGTTTTGTATTTTATGACCTTCAAAGGAACCTTACTGAAAAATGTACCGTTCGACGATTTTGAAATTTTGACCAGACTGTGTCTTCGGTCATAACAAAACGAAAGGTGAGCTCAGATCATTTGGTGCATTTCTTTTTAAATAATGGCCTGTGCACCGTGAATAAATACGATATTATTGAATATTCCAATAACAGGGTTTGCCGTTAAAGACAACACACTAATATCTTTTATATTATTAAAACACACTAAGCCTAATCAAATCACAAAATCAGTCCATTGTGATTGTTGTGAAAACATTGGTCCCGTTTCACATGTTATTGCAGTGTAGCCATATTTAGCAGATTATATACAACCTTAAGTTATATGAATATGGTCTACTCATAAATGTAACACTGTTGTTTACGTTTCGAGCATGGATGGAACTTTAAGTTATTGAACTATTCTGTAATGATGGTAGTGGTTTGAACGAAACTGTGTTAATAATTACCAACCAAGTCAGCTTGCAAGTTGTCAATCATTATTGCTGCATAGTTTTTTTTTTCAATGTTTGATGATGTAAGACCCTGAACAAGCCAACCCATTCGATCTGTCGCCCCCAGTCTTGCGAACCTAACAAAGCGCTGCGTCTACGGAAAGAAAACCTGTTTGGAATGTCAAAAATTGAAGAGGAAAGGGTCGCGTCCTCCATTGAAATTGTCTTCCTTCCGTTTGATCAGCATCCGTTCCGTTCTTCGCAGCTGATTCGCGTTGTAGCATCCGCAAAGTAATTTCCAGACGTTCCAGTACATTCAGGAGCTATTCAACGTTTCTCTGGTTTTCTTTCTTTCTAGGGTCGCCACCGGCTGAAACGTGCAGACCGCGGGAGGGACTGAGCGGCCGGCGGATTTCTGGGAAAGTTTGTCCCATTCAAAACGTCTTTTACAAAACCCGACAACTCACGAGGAAAATGGCGACTTCCTCTCAAATAATTTATGCCAATGTTTGCTGCGTCGGTCTTCCGGCGAGGCGACGACGGCGACGAGAACGCTTGACTGCATACTCTCACCCGGCTCCTGGCGAAGGTGGGGTCATGGACGAATACAATGTCCTTAACTGGGAGCCACCCCTGCTGCTACATCCTGGGCGAGCCGCGCGTGCCAATGCATGATTTCGAGTGATTTCAATTGTGATAAAACGCATGACGGCGATGGAATCTAGGGGAGCCGGATTGAGGTTTTTTTCTGGTTCTCTTTTGTTGCTTGAGAGCAGCAGATTCCTTGAAGAATGGCAGTACCACCAACAATGATGCCAAAAGCACTAGATTTTGTGGTTGAAACAGATGTTTTAGAATAACATTTTAATTTTTTGGGACTCATCCAGCGGATAAATGGTATGGACGCAGCAGAGTTTTTGGTAATAAATCTCTTTATTACCTTCTTCAGTGTTTGTTATAATTTTTGTTAAAAAATTTAGCTTGTGTGAGTACAACACGATATCTGGCAGCATTTGTCGGCAGTGAAAGGATCTCGCAAGAGGAACGGATTCCCACTTGCGACTTGACGACCTGGAAGCAATAAAACAATCAGGATGTGAATGAAGGATGAAGAATTTCTTCCGTTTGTTTGTGCACCTGCAATTGTTTGTGGGGGATTTTTCCGTACAGCCACTAGTCGGTACCGGCGATTGCATTCGTATGAAGGTGCGAGAAAATTGTTACATTCTGATCGATAGTTTTGCAACCCGGATTTTTATCGCAGCTTCACAATATATCCAATCAAAGAAGTGCTGGCAATGGATGTGTGTAGTGAACGTGAATGAATAGTCGAAGATGAAGGCTGGCTAAAATGATACTGTCCCGATCATGTGGGTGTTACAAGTTTAACTGGTTTTAATTTAAGGTATGCTGGCAGGATTAGTAATGTGGCTTTGTCATTCAGCGTACAGACAGTACAACTACATGTTTTCATAGAATTTTCCCATTATATACGTACAGTGTTAAGATCGGGTCACTACCCACTATTTACCAGCTTCCCATTTCAGATGATTACATAACTAGATACTGTACAGAATTTTGCAAAATATAAAGCTCCATCCTCATACTAGTATCGATTCTAAGTTTTTCCATTAGAATATTAAATTTCCCCTTCGATAGGCTTTTGATGTTCTTTTGTGTTATTTTCAATAAACTATCGCAATTTAAGTAGGAATCTATAGTAGAATCATTCCGAATGCCTAACAATTCCCGCATTGATCAGCCACGAGATTTTCTCAAACTGCATTCTTATACGTGTTTCCGGCTTACATCAAAGAGTAGCCAACATACACAGCCCACACATTCTTATCGTTCCGGGAATAGCAGAAACTTTCGCAGATAGTGTGTTTGCTGTTCCTGTAGGGTCTGATCCGCAGTTACACCAGGAAGAAACAGCAAACAAAGAATTCACTACACTTCGGAGAATAGGAAAAAAGGAGCTCTATATTTATAGTAATCGTTCCACTTCGGATACTTTGGGGATCGCTCATGTAGATAAGCAAGATTTATGAGGTTATTTTGAATTTTTAATTTCTTTTGCCTTTGCAAAGCTTGGTCTTGGCCGTGTCTGCCGCCAGACTGAAACAAGTGTTTTAGGGTGCTGCGCATTCGTTCGCAGCCCATTTCAGCGCGCTCCACGTTCCCGTTCTGCCTCCCCCTGTTCGGGTGGTAAATCCCTTTCGGATGTTTTTTTTTCGGGGTAAGTGTTATTAAGCGGGAGATTCAGATCGGGATTTATTCGCTCCTGTTTCCAGCCATTCTCCAATGAAAAGGTTATTTTTACGAGGACCCGGATTCATTTCCAGTTTATGAATCTAATCGGTGGCATACTTTTTCTTTCATTGTTTCGTTCGTCTATGCGTCGCCGTACGTTGTTGCTGCAAATGCCCTAGGTTCAAGCTTTTCCTATGGGGGAGATTAACGAACTTGGTAACATCGAACACGTTGGGGAGCTGATTCACTAACTGTGGTCATGATTGGCGTTGAAAACAGTGGAACGGAGTTTAGATTATCGGGATACATAAACTGGTAGGGGGTTTGAAAGCAGAAACTCGTTCACCGTAATTTGTTTAATGCTTTTGTTGAATACACTTGAATGTGGCAAGCACCAGTACTCCAATGATACAATAGCAATAATTGTAAAATATAATTGCCTATTTCACATCTGCTAACCGTGTTCGTTTAAAGATAATTTAAAATTTCTGTAAGAATAGCGAGAAGCCTGCAATTGATAAACTATTCGAGAATTGGTGAAAAAATAGAATGTAAAATTCCTCGACAACATTCTGACTCCCAGCAAGTCGAATGAAAAATACGAAATACAACATCAGATATTTAGAATTCATGCATTTCGAAGACTTTTGGCAAAATGAGTCGATTGTAACTGGGATCGGGTACAATGTCAACCAAAGTCTGACCATTTAGGCGGAAGCTGCTCACCAGTTGCTTTGATATAAGCGTGTCGAAAATCGGAAAACGTTTCGTTCAATCTCATAGTATCGCGATTACGCAATGTTTAATTTCCAAAAAGCCACGTCTACCAAAGTGTATTTGTTTTCCCAAGGATACTCAGGATTAATAATAGGCAAACAAGCTTAAAAGCTTAGAGTAGTGGATGGATTTCACGCGCGTCGCTCGCATAGATTTGCGGTGTTTGAAAAGAAAGATACTGATCGTTCGCCTTCGTAACGAGTTAACGTCGCGCGCAACATCGTTAGATTCCAGTGTTGGAATTGTCAGCGAAATATCATTTTCAAATGCGATACGTTTTCGCTTCCGAACTTTTTGTCGCTCGTTTCACACATTGATATATCCCGATTGAACATCGAGGTGCGAGAAAATGATACATCATGAACTTGATTCGGCGCAATTCACCGATGCCACGATATGTTAAGAATCAGATCGTCCTTTCTCTCCATCTCTTTACATCACATTCGCTCATGATATACCCAGAAAGTTTATCGTAGCTGAAATATCATGAAATGATTCGTGATGTTGTTCGACGAGATATTCCGATCTTCACCCGCTCTTCAACCAGATGACTGATTCTGTACATTTCATTGACGACTAGTGCACTAAAGGGACTGGTTTTAATCTAGGGGTTTAAAGTCGTTGCAGATGACAGTCCAAACTGAGTTTATGAGTAATAAAATTTGGAAAGTCATTTCTCTCCGCTGGGATAGGGTTAATTATATTTCGAACAGATAAAAAGGATAAGTGTTTTTTATAACAAAGCATTCATACGTTTTAACAAAGCAAAGCAAAGCCTTGGTCCTATATACCGATTAGGAACTCGACCTTCTGTCATATGCTATAACAACAGCACCTTAAAAAGGTTAATGAAAAAACCATGTTAGAGTTTTATTTGAGGTCAAATTCAAATGGTAATATGTGCCAGTTTATTGATTTGTGCTTAATCACAATTACGCACGGCAATGGGATGAGTTATCATTCTCTTCTACAGCTTTTTCGATTTTAGACTGTTTACTTTGGTTTCGGTTATTATCCATTGCTTAAAAGCTCACATCCAACTGTTGTCACAGCCAGAAATGCACGTCGAGTCTGTAAGACTTCCAAAAAAAGCACGAAGGCGATACGATGCTCGAATAATTCGAATCCCGATTGCGTTTCGCGCTCATGTGAGATCGAGACAAAAATATCCTTTACGATGACAGCTGAAACTGATTCTCGTATGGTGTTTTCATGAACTTTTAGATCAAATATCGTTAATGATCTTCTTGTGCGAAGTTCTCCGGCGATTTTTCTTTGCATTGAGTGGTGATTGAACTTTTTTTATCATGATTATTCCAACACTGTTAGATTCCGTCACTTACCACGGTGACACAACCTTTTATCTCCGTCGCAGTCGTGGAGATTCAGAGGTAAACTCGGTCTACGACAACAACGACTGTTACAACTCCTTCCTTAAAACCTCCTTTGTCACCCTAACGACCGTAAGGACATGGTCGGCGTCGTTATCGATCTATTCAATTCGGTAGCCACATACGTGGTGCCTTGCGCAACTTCACTAGCTCAGATCGATCACGGAGGAGAAACTACGAAATGTGTGGTAGTCAAGCTCCAGCTCAAGCTCAATGAGCTTCGTCATGAACATACATTATAAAGACCGATTATTGATCCAATGCCGAATCCAGAATACGGCGCCATGTAACTCGGTCTTGGACTGCTATCCTCCAATCTCCCCTAACACCTATTTCGCGGGCATCCTCGTCGACAGCACATATCCAATCAGGGCGGGGCCTGCCTCGATGTCGACGGCCTTCATCGGTATTTCTACTAAATAAAGTCTTCACTGGTTGTTCTTCCGGCATTCTAGCTACATGCCCAGCCCACTGCAACCTGCCGTGTTTTATCCGCTTAACTATATCCGCCGATTTGTATGCCTGGTACACTTCATGGTTCATGCGTCTGCGCCAAACACCATTTTATAGTTTGTCGTCGCAAAACGCAAAACCCTACGCTCAAAAACACCAAGAGCTCGCCGATCGGCCTCTTTCAACGTCCATGCTTCATGGCCGTAGAGGGCCACGGGAAGAATTAGTGTTTTGTAGAGTGCAAGTTTAGTACGGGTTTGCAGACTACGGGACCTCAACTGGTCCTCAACTGGTTACGCAATCCGTAGAAGGCCCTGTTTGCAGCTGCTATCCGCCTTTTTATCTCACGGCTAACCTCGTTGTCATATGTCACTAGTGTACCCAAGTTAATAAATTCCTCCACTACTTCAAAAGTTTCCCCATCTAACAACACCTCAGCACCATGTATTTCGTTTTGGCCACCATGTATTTCGTTTTGGCAGAGTTAATGATGAGCCCTACTCTCGCAGCTTCGCTCCTGAGAGATCCGAAGGCTTCTTCCACAGCTCTACTGTTGATACCAATGATGTCGATATCGTCCGCAACACTGAGAAGCATATGAGACTTCGTAATGATGGTGCCGCTTCTTTGCACGCCGACCTTCCATATAGCACGCGATGTTGAACAATATGTTTGACAGCCCGACTCCCTGCTTCAAACCATCTAACGTCACGAAGGAGTCCGATGTCTCACCGGCTATCCTGACGCATGATGTAGAGCCTTCAAGGGTGGCACTTATCAGCCTAACTAGTTTTGTTGGGAAACCATGTTCGACCAACACCTACTTCGCAGGCTAATTGGCTGGCATTCTTGCAACGTGCCCTGTCCAGCATATCCGTCCTGCTTTTGTCACCTTTTGAATACTGGGTTCGCCGTAGAGTTGCGCGAGTTCATGGTTCATCCTCCGCCTCCACATTCCATTTTCCTGCACGCCGCCAAAGATCGTCCTTAGTACTCGTCGTTCGAAAACTCTGAGCACTCGCAAATCCTCCTCGAGCATTGTCTACGTTTCGTGTCCGTAGCTTCGGTTCCGCCGGATAGCATATACTTCGTTTTAGACGCATTTATCTGCAACCCAATCCTCGCTACTTCGCGTTTTGGTCTGGTGTGTTGTTCTACCACCGCCGCAGTTGGTGTTAATGTCATCAGCATAGAAAACGAATTGGCTGAGTTTGTTGAAAATCGTACCCAGCGTGTTGATGTCCGCTCGATTCACTGCACCCTGTAGGGCAATATTGGCAGGCAGAAGAGACCATTACCCTGTCGACGTCCCCTGCGGAATTCAAATGGACCCGACAATCCCCCCAAAATCAACACAGCACTGCGTCCCATCCACCGTAGCATTTATCGGTCTTATAAGCTTCCCCGGAAAGCTGTTTTCTTCCATGGCCTTCCATAGCTTTTTTCGGTCGATAGTGTCATACGCGGCATTAAGATCGATGAACAGGTGGAGGGTGGGGGTTCTTTTTTCACGGAGTTTCGGAGGTTTTGCCGTATGGTGAAGATTTGGTCCATCGGAGACCGTTCTTCCACAAAGCTGGCCTGATAACTTCCCACAAATCAGTTGGCTTGCGGTTAGATTCGGCGGTACTTGATTTTTTTTTTTTTTTTTTTTAAAGGTGGCGGGGAAATCTGCAAACAGACACCTGAGAAGAGAACTCAGGGTGTGGGGATGAGACTAGGGGAGAGATGCTGGGGTAGTTACACTCGCCCAGACACCTACTGATCCCTGTCCCGACCCACTAAAACCCCTCCAGTCTCCAGCCCTGGTCTTCCCGGAACGACGGTTAAGTATTACGTCGGGGAGTGGCTTTTGTGCGTGATGCACCCTCTTTACTCTTATAACCTCCTAGCTAACTACCTGGAGACTGGTAATTAGCTACCACTGGCGTGTTGGTGGTTGACCCGCCACACACGTTGCAGCTCCAGAACAATCTGAGAGGCGGCCGCACAGACCGCGTTCCAGATGTCCGGGTCGTCGCACATCCTCCGGACTAGATTGTCCGGAGTAGTGCCAGGCCCGCTCACAGCCATCATGTTGCTCCTCGCTCTTGCGAAACGGGGGCATACGAAGAAGACATGCTCAGCAGTCTCCTCCTCCTCCACGCACTCGGGACACATGGGGGACACCGCGTGTCCGAACCTGTGCAGATATTGCCTGAAACAACCATGGCCTGACAGGATTTGTGTCAGGTGGAAGTTCACTTCACCATGTCGTCTCCCGACCCAGCCGGATATCTCCGGTATGAGTCGGTGCGTCCATCTGCCCTATGTGGAGTTGGACCATTCCCGCTACCAGCGGAGCATCGAGAATGACCTTCTGGTACCTCGTATGCCCCTTGTGTCACGTTGGTCGAAACACTCTCTGTCCTCCTTGATGGCGATGCTGATAGGCATCATGCCGGACAAGACCCAGATTGCATCGTATGACACCGTACGATACGCACTCGCAACTCTCAGGCACATGAGCCTGTAGGTACTTTCCAGTTTACCACGGTAACTGTTAGTACCTAGCGCTCTGGACCACACTGGCCCACCATACCTAAGTATGGACGAAACCACGCTGGCAAGAAGTCTTCGCTTGCTGCCATAAACCGCTGAGCTATTGGACATCATACGAGATAGTGCTGCAATAGCCGATGAGGCCCTCTTACAGACATAGTCGACGTGACTCCCGAACGTGAGCTTGTCGTCCACCATAACCCCCAAGAGCTTCAGGGATCGCTTCGAGGTGATGGTGCAGTCTCCGACTCTGACCACTGCCTGTTGCTCCGATTTACGGTTGTTCACAACCGTGACCTCCGTCTTATGATGCGCGAGCTCCAGTTTCCTGGAGCGCATCCAGTCCTCGACCTTGCGTATACAGTGCGCGGCCGTCAACTCGACCTCCTCGATAGACTCGCCGTAAACCTCCAGCGTTATGTCGTCTGCAAAGCCGACGATCACAACCCCTACAGGGAACTTGAGTTTCAACACTCCGTCATACATGACATTCCACAACAACGGGCCCAGGATAGAACCTTGCGGAACTCCTGCGGTAATTGGGACGCACTTCTGACCCTCCTACGTGTCGTTAACAAGTACTCGATTCTGGAAATAATTTTCCAGAATCTTGTACAGCGACACCGGTACATGGATGCTCCTGAGCGCGAGCGCTATGGAGTCCCAACTGGCACTATTGAACGCATTCTTCACGTCGAGCGTGACGATTGCGCAGTAGCGTATTCCCCTTCTCTTGCGCTGGATTGCTACCTCCGCCGTCTTGATGACGGAAGAGATTGCGTCCAGCGTGGACCTGCCCTTCCGGAAGCCGAACTGGTTACTTGCCAGACCGTGTACACCCTCCGTGTACACCCTCCGTGTACCCCACCAGTCTGTTGAGGATGATCCTCTCAAGCACATTGCCCGCGGTGTCCAGCAGGCAGATAGACCTATATGCCGATGGGTCCCCTGGCGGTTTTCCAGCCTTCGGCAATAAGACCAGTCTCTGCCGCTTTCACCTGTCCGGAAAGAGACAGTCATCCAGGCATCTCTGCATGACTGCCCTGAACAGCCCGGGGGCCGTTTTTATCGCCAGCCTGATCGCCAGGTTAGGGATACCATCCGGTCCCGGTGCCTTGCTCACCTTTAGGGATTTGGCGATCACGATGAGTTCCTCATTCGTAACCCTTGCCTCCTCCCCTGCCTCGACACGGCTGTCGTCGCTCACGGATTGGATGCTCGGCAGGTTGGCCGATACTTGATTTGGAAAAGTATTTTGTAGGCGGCATCCAGGACGGTGATCGCACGATAGCTCCCACAGTTCAATTTGTCGCCTTTCTTATAGATGAGACAGATAACCCCATTCCACTCCAACGGTAACTGTTCTGTATCTCAAATTCTTGCAATCAGCCGGTGCAAACAAGTGGCCAGCTTTTCTAGGCCCATCTTTATAAGCTCCGCTCCCAGACCATCATTCCCAGCCGATTCGTTGTTTTTTAGCTGCTTAATGGCATCCTTAACTTCGCCTATCGTTGGGGCTGACACATCTTATACATTTGTCGTACCGATGGAATCGTTTTCTCCGCCGCCATGGTCTCCTGCCTGGACGCCATTCAGGTGTTCGTCGAAGTGCTGCTTCCACCTTTCGGTCACCTCACGATCGTCCATCAGAATACTACCATCTTTATCCCGGCACATTTCGGCTCGCGGCACAAAGCCTCTGCGGGATGCGTTGAGCTTCTGGTAGAACTTTCGCGTTTCCTGAGAATAAAGCAGCTGTTCCAGCTCTTCAAACTCCTCCTCCTCCAGGCAGCGCTTTTTCTCCCGAAAGTTTTTTGTTCGCTGTATCTTCTTCTGTCTATGTCTTTCCACATTCTGACGAGTGGCACTGCGCATCTTAGGTGCCCGCACAGTGTTCTCCTCATTTAGAACGTCGACCCTCCTACATTCGTTGTCAAATCACTCATTTCGTTGGGTTCAACCCACATGCCCGATGACGTTCTCCGCTACGCGGTTGATGGCTGTTCTGATGGTGTTCCAACAGTCTTCGAGAGGAGCTTCCTTCAACTGGCCCTCTTCCGGCAGCGCAGCTTTGAATGACTGCGCGTAATTTTCGGTGACGTTATGCTGCTTCAGGCGTGCGAGATCTAACCAAGGCGGGCGTCACCAGTTAGTGTTGCCGCAGCTCTGGTTGATGGCGTGGCCATGTCGGAACGTACGTATCATTGCGCCCTTCCAGCACACCTCCTGCAGCGACATCGAATCTGTGGAATTTCAATGCTTCGGAAAGCACTCGTTTGCTTACTTGGAAATTGAGAGACCGGCAGTTTCACGTCCCGAGTTTCTAACCGTTAGTCCGTTTTCGTCGCATAGGTCTGTGCCGATTGTTGCAGTCCGAATTTCTTTGTTCCTCGTTCGTTACTTGTGAGTGTTTTACGGTGGCGGCTTGTAAGGCCTGCGCGCCAACCGCCTGTCTCGCTGGAGAACCATCGTGCACAACACTGTTTAGAGTCCCACGTTGGCACGAAGACATTATTTGGCCGCCTCTAACCTGGAGTACAGACGCTGTTTTGAGCCGCTCCCAACATGGAGGACAGACGCTCGGAAACTTAAAAGAGCCCTCCTTCCCTATCAGCATACGACCAAGTTCCCACCAGGGTTGGTTACCCGATCCTCCCTTGATTGCTCGTATCCCAGCTGGCACCGCGTGGAGGTCGGGATAGGAGTGGCTGGATAAGAGGCTAAGGAGGGAGCTGCGTAGTCGCAAGGTTACAGAGTCCGCTTTGTCAAGCGGATGGTCGTGGGTTCGAATCTTAGTAGAACCAGGCCATCCGATGTCAAAAAAGGACTTAAGCATGGGTTTATTCTCAGGCTCCCCCACCAGTTACCCTTCCTTTACGCTAAAATCTACAAATACCTTTGCGTGACTTTCTCTTAACAAAAAATAAGTCTCTCTTATCAATAAAACTGGCCAGAAGGACGCACGACGAAACTTCTCCAGGGAATTATAATTGGTGATATTTGGCAAGAGGAACGAGTATCGGTATAGTAGAACAATAAACGTGTAAGGAAGAGTAGCACATTACGCACAAGCACTGATGAACAATAATAATAAGCATGCCACTTCTCAATAGAGGTATTGCTATTAACAGAAGTGCGGGATACAGCGGACACCCGGGCATATCTCACAATAGATCTACGATTCTGGTCGCAGTGAGGAAGCCCATACAGGAAAAAAAGAGGCTAAGGACCACGTTTGGGGTCTATTTCATTCCAGTAGGCGCACTTTATCCAGCCGTTCAGCCAGCTTTTTTTGTATTATTTGCAAGTCCGAGTCACATACAATTATGTAGGTTTATTTTAGTCATTATGGTGCACTTTTTTATATGAAAACTGTAATAAAGCTGGGTTTATTTGAGAAAAACGAAGGAATTTATCCTTAAAACCCATATGTGTGAGTATTTTATGGAATCAATAGCCATGGCCATTTTACCCCAATGGTGCGTTCTGTAAGATTCTCCTCCACTACCCGCAATGTACGCCATCTGGCAGCCAGCCAAATGTTGCGTAGACCAAGAAGAGGGAAAATTGGGCTCCAACCATTCTGATTCGAGCTACTCTAGTTCCTTCACGGATCTGAATGAGCAGCAGTAGGAATAAAATCAGAAAATAGGGATGTGCTTATTTTCATTGTATATTTCCGATTGAGACGATTGAGACAGAAGCCTGTGGATTCTATAATCTGAAAAACCTGAAGCGTTTTCAGAACTGTTTGACGAGACACGTGTTAGAAGTTGTAAGGAGTCAATTCGATGTCAGATTCTTTTCCAGATGCGAGCCTATTTTCAAGGTGGATTCCAGGTGGATACCTGGGAAGATAGCTCAGGAACTGGGGTTACATTTAACCGAACGCACTTATACCTCTTCGGTCTCACGGCCTTATCTTCGTTAAGAAGTGAATTTTTGTGCTTCATGCACCCTATTTACTCTTATACCTCATAGCTAATCACCTGGCGACTGGAAGTTAATTACCACTGGCGCGCTGGTGGTTGACCCACTATACACGTTGTAGCTCCAGGACTATCTGAAAGGCGGCTGCAAAAACCGCAGTCCAGATGTCTAGGTTTTTGCATATCTCACGAATTAAGTTGTCCAGAGTAGTGTCTGGCCCAATATGGCACTACCATTTTGTCGCTACTCGCACGCACATAACGACGGCATGCGAAGAAGACATGCTCAGCGGTCCCCTCCACATCCACGCACTCGGGACACATGGGGAACCCCGTGTGCCAAAACCTGCGTAGACACTGGCCTTACAAAATCTGTGTCAGGTAGAACTTGTTTACTACTCTATGGCACCTCCCGACCCGTCCGGATATCTCCGCGATAAGTCGGTGCGTCATTGGAACATTCTCGCTGCTATCTGATCATTGAGGATGGTCTTCTGCTACATCGTATGCCTTTTGTGTCACATTGATCGGATACGAACTTGGGTTTTTAAATCTGCTCGGCAAACCGAGAACCTGCTCAAGACATTGTTGGCGAAGATGAGGAGCGCAACATTCCCAAAATGGAACCGGAAATCTCAACCAATTCGAGAACGGTCTAAGAAATGTGGAATCGTTGATATCCAAAATGGGATCTCAGAAAAAGTGTTTGTTGCATAACATTATAACAGTGTTGGAACTACAGCTACCAAAGTAGAATGCACGAGTTGCCGAAATAATGAAGCGGTACCAGTACTTGACCGGACTTTCGATGAAATATCCGGCGGGCTTGCCAACGAGTTTCCTCGGTTTTGGTAACTGGTAACCTGTTCACGAGCTAGAAAGCCTAGCGATCCGATTGCACTAAGTGATTCGGCAGCACGTAATGGATGAAGCAGCAGTGACCTAGTTCGCCGTAACCAAGTAAGAAGAGGCGTACCTGAGAGATTTTTGAAGCTACGACGAAATGTAGGCGATTGTTTCAAAACGAACTGACGCTAGCAAAACCACACCAAATGACCTATCGTCTAATATCGACCATTTTTGACAAACGAAAGTTTCTCCACAGTTTCGCTAAACTAAAAGTTATCAAAGGGACCGGACACGTTGCTGTCGCTTCCAAGATTCGTCTGCGGTTTTCGAGAGGGTCCGATAGCTTTCGATGGGACATCTAGGAAATGTTTTACCAGCTGAGGATTCGAGGTCTGGATAAGCAAGTACTACGATTTTTGTTCAAGACTGAGCAAACTGGAATTGACACACCGTATAAGCGTACATTATGTAAGCGGCAACTTTCGATGCTACATGTTGTTTCGTATTTTTCGATGTTAGCCGAAATTTTGAATACCGAGGAAGGCGTGACGTGTAAGAGTTCCCAGGAGCATCAACGGTGGTTATCAAGAAGCACTACGTGGACGACAGCGTAAACAATGTTAAAAAGGCGATCCAGAAAGCCCAAAAGTTGAGTTATATCCACTCCCATGGTGGTTTCTACATACGAACATGAGGCACTCTGGAGGCAAGCGAAGTGCAGACAGAGTAGTTCACTTCTCTCGAGCTGGACGGAACACGAACGTGTTCTGGGCATCGTTTGAGAGCTGGTTGAAGAGGTATCCTGTGTTGGCACCGCCACGAAGACTATATTCCGGAAAGTTCTGAATGACGAAAAACCAAGTTCGACCAAGCGAACAGTCCTTAAATTCGCCTTTATAGGATGCCTCACTCCGATTACGGTGTGCCAGAAGATGCAAGGTCTGAGATGCCAGGATTGATGAAAAATTGTTCAAGAAATGACAGCGCTGGGGAATATGTTGCGGAATATTCGCTGATGGAAGTTAGTAAGCGTCCATCAACGTATTTTCGTGTTATCGTTTGAGGAGAGGTGAAATGTGTACTGGGTCGGTCTAAGGTAGCTCCGCTGAAGCATCTATCGATCCCGCGCTTGGAGCTTCTGGGTGCTTCCGTTGGAGCGCGGCTTCACGAGATCCACAGCTTTAGGATAAAGCATATGGTATATTGACACGAAGCAAGCGTGGTACTATTATAATTCGTTCCGTTCAGCGTCTAGCAGTTCCTCGTGGCTGACCAGTAAACGAAGTGGGTCAAGGCTCCGAACATGCATCCAAATAGTACGTGGATTTGAGGACTTGCTTTTCTGTACAAGAGCGAGAAAGAGTTTCCAATAACAGAACTACCACGGGCGAATATGAAGGTGGAGCTACATATCCATCTACTGTTACACATTGTGACGGTTCAAGACACTATCATGGGTGCACATCGGGTTTTCTACGGCCTGGGTATTTCGTTTCGTGTAGAACTACTAAATAAAGGTTTAAGGGTTGTCGATTAAAACGCTGCGAGCAGTGGACCAAGTAAAGCTACTGAAACCATCACTCATCGAAGCGGTTCGTACACCATTTCTGCAAAGCTAATATGAAAAAGCGGAACAATTTTTGATGGATATGGCGCATTCAATAAGGTTCTTTGAAGAAATAACCGCGCGAAAAAAGAACAAGGATCGTTTGTCAAGTCAATGGAGCTTGGGAAAAGTGGAAGCGTTTCCAGGGTTAGTGTATGAATAGTATCAATGATTAGAAAATTTTTTGGAGCCAGAATTGTTTGCCATAAACAGATATGTAAAGTAATCGAATTAAATTTGAAGTAAGAATTGTATTTATCCAAAGCACAAATTTAACTTTTAGGTAGCACTTAATTCGATCTGGTCTCAGGCAATCTCACCTCAACCTCGTAACAATGTTGGAAATTTCATTTCGGAGAATTTTCGCATCACAAGATTTGCGATGCTTCCGCTAGCTAACAACTCCACTCGCAAGTTTCTCTCCGGTGCTAAAAATTCATTTCGAAAACTTTAGAAAACACCTCCTAGCGTAGCCAACCGTATCCGGTCGACCGGCTGTTCACTCTATTCCTGTTTTATTTTTGTCATTACTCGGCCGGCGCGGAAGCGAGCCAATTTGCATAAAAAGATTAAATTCAAGTTGATTAAGCTGATTAAAATTAGCCGGCGCTGCGAATTGAGATATTTTTTAAAGGTGTTAGGTTCAACGAAAACATGTTTTAGCCTCAAGTTACAACTTATGTTTATTAGGAGAAGAATGCCGTGGTTGTTTTCGGCCAGATAATACTAGATACCCGTCAACCATTCCACCATAACATAGTCAATATATCTACCACAAAAAAATGGAGTTGCTTTTATTATGAATATTCTCCGCGCAACGGATAGTGAAGCCATCTGTTAAGCAGCCAGTAGCTTGTATCTCATTAATGTTCTCTAAACGATGTCTGCAATTTCTCAACCGGTAAATAGGTGAAAAGTGTGGCGCATAAAAACTCGAGTCATTTTCGGTAATCATCCAAAATAATTCATTTCGCACTTCATCTTGCGACCGACGGTGACGCGACGGCAAACGCAGCTTCGGTCGCCAGCCAAAAGAATAATTATTCCATTTTATTGCGTCATTCTTTTCAGTAAAGTTTCTTTGTTTTTATAATTGCCTAACTGTACCCGAAACGGAGCTTGGTCAAAAGTTAACCGCTTAGTTTTCTTTGACGAATTTGGCAAGTAATTAATTGTTTGAAAAGGGGCAAAAAGAAAAAAAAATACCCTGCAGCAGATGACGATAAAAAAAGGACGCAACCAGAACAGTTGAAATCAGCTGAGTAATAATTTTGTAAGATTAACGAAGTTGATAACTGGTTCTAGGGCAAAAAATATGTGCGGCCGTGAAATGGAGAGGCATTAAATAAACCGTGAGTATGTTTTGTTAATGATTATTTTACTCTAAATAATGGAAACGTGAGTTAATTTTATAAAGATAGTAATTATGATGCAAAAGCTTCCCTAACTAGTCACTGGTTTATTCTGCAGCTGAAAATATTCAACAATCGCTGCGGAGAACTATAAGTTGGATTTTCCACATAGTCTGTTGAACAATGCAGTGAAACTTGTATACGTGAGTATATGAATGCATAAATGTAGAGCCGTGTTTCTAGGTTAAAATAATTGAATTAATGCATTTCATTTTGTGCCTGTGTAGAAATTGCATTCCACGCTTGTTGACAGCAGACGGAAATTCAAAGCTGTTTATTATTGCTTCATAAGTATCTGATTGATTGAATTTTTAATTAATTTTTCGGATATTACTACTGCTGTTTTGACGATAATGAACTTTATTAAAATAATTTTCAATCAAACCTAAATCGCTTTTCAATTGATTTAAGGTTATGAAATTAAACAGTGAAATTGTAAAATAGTTGAAACAACAGAAAAAGTGATAATGAGTCAAAATAGTTGATAAATTATATTTTCTACAAAAGTGAGATCAGAAAAGGGAGAAGAACTCAGCGGAAGAATTCTGAGTTAGAAAAAAAAACAACACACCAGTAAAGTTAAGAGAATAATATAATTAGCTGAAGAGAACTAAAGTTTAGAATGAAAATTCAGTAAAATAAAAAAACTCGGTAAAAGAGAAATATAACCAGAAGATAACATAAGAACGAAAGAACAGTCAAAAAGCAAAATCAGTAAGATTGTGAAACTAACAATAACATGAAATCATTTGCTGTTTTAAAGAAAACTCGCTGAAAGAAATATGAATAAAAATGAAAAAATCTTTTCAAAATTAATTTTACCATCCACCGATCCATTTTGATTACACACATTGCACGTACTGTTCATTAGAGAGATCTATTCTTGAACTCACTTCTAGTGTATGGTCGCCCTAAGAAGAGGTGTAATGCACCCGCATTCCCATCGCGACCGACGTGCATTGATTCATTGATTGGCATCGAAACACTAGCTGATCGTCGAAATGCCAACCAAACAGTTCTCGGAGCTAAAACTTGCGAAAATTATAAATACACTTTCGTTCTCAAATGAAACAAAATATTTAGGAATTTTATTTATCACTAGCTGACCCGGCAAACTTCGTCCCGCCAATTTTTGTGTTTAATCTAATAATTTAAAACATTTTAAATTCATTGATTCATTGCGATTTGTCAAACAGACCGACAGACAGACAGACAGACAGTCAGACAGACAGACAGACAGACAGACAGACAGACAGACAGACAGACAGACAGACAGACAGACAGACAGACAGACAGACAGACAGACAGACAGACAGACAGACAGACAGACAGACAGACAGACAGACAGACAGACAGACAGACAGACAGACAGACAGACAGACAGACAGACAGACAGACAGACAGACAGACAGACAGACAGACAGACAGACAGACAGACAGACAGACAGACAGACAGACAGACAGACAGACAGACAGACAGACAGACAGACAGACAGACAGACAGACAGACAGACAGACAGACAGACAGACAGACAGACAGACAGACAGACAGACAGACAGACAGACAGACAGACAGACAGACAGACAGACAGACAGACAGACAGACAGACAGACAGACAGACAGACAGACAGACAGACAGACAGACAGACAGACAGACAGACAGACAGACAGACAGACAGACAGACAGACAGACAGACAGACAGACAGACAGACAGACAGACAGACAGACAGACAGACAGACAGACAGACAGACAGACAGACAGACAGACAGACAGACAGACAGACAGACAGACAGACAGACAGACAGACAGACAGACAGACAGACAGACAGACAGACAGACAGACAGACAGACAGACAGACAGACAGACAGACAGACAGACAGACAGACAGACAGACAGACAGACAGACAGACAGACAGACAGACAGACAGACAGACAGACAGACAGACAGACAGACAGACAGACAGACAGACAGACAGACAGACAGACAGACAGACAGACAGACAGACAGACAGACAGACAGACAGACAGACAGACAGACAGACAGACAGACAGACAGACAGACAGACAGACAGACAGACAGACAGACAGACAGACAGACAGACAGACAGACAGACAGACAGACAGACAGACAGACAGACAGACAATGGCTACGTAACCTTGTAGAAGTACTGTTTATGGTGACAATGACTCTATGATTAGTGTGAGCAGATGATTTTAAGATGTGTACCACTTGTTCGATTTCAACAAAAAATTTCCATCAACGTATTCGTAGCAGCGCTTTCATAGTCAAATGATTTTTATATGTAAACAGCAGTTTTGTTGGGGAACCATGTTCAAGCACAATCTACCACAGCTCGTTGCGTTTCACTGAATCGTATGCCGCTTTGAAATTTATAAACAGATGATGTGTTTGCGAGTTGTGTTCTCAAAACTTGTCCAGCATCTATCACACGATGAACATCTAGCCTGCAGCGGTCATAATATATGCAACAGGATACGGGAGATAATTTTGTATGCAGAATTGAGGAGAGATAATGCCTCGAGAGTAGCTACAGTCGAATCTATGTCTTATACAAAGAGCATCGAGATAGTGATCGGAATCAGAATGAAGACCGCACATCGATGACATCTGAAAAGTGCCGGTTGTCAACAGCATATGGTCGATCTGGGAGCAGGTCTCTCCATTGGGGTGCCTCCACGTGTGCTTTCGAATGTATAGATGCGCGAAATGGTTATTACAGATGGCCATTCCTCTGACCGCGGCGAAGTTTACTACTCAGACTCAAGACATTGTTGTTAGCAGTAGAGGGTACATTTCCGCTAATTCGCTAATCGCTAATTGGTGACGCTAATTTTCAGTTCGTGGTTTAGCGATTTCGCTAATTTTTGAGCTGGTAAGCGGACTGTTAGCGTCGCTTAAATTTTGGCCTTCAAAATGCTAGTTTTGTAGAAAAGCGTAGAAAACTATTTACAAAGACGCTGATGGCGTACATAAACTGCTTCGAATAATCAACATACTTTACTGCGAAATTTACTTTTGGAACTTTCGCAGTAAAGTATGTTGATTAATCAAGGTGGTCTAGATGAAATTTCTGGTACGCCAAAACTTCTGTAAATAGCAATGCTCTTGAAATGCTTTTCCGATTCATATAATATTTGAGTTTTAATAAAAACATTTCAGAAGTATTTATTTTACATACAGGTTGAATCATTTTTGTTGCTCAGTGTTTTCATTGCTTTCTTTATGTGATCGACAGTTTTCGGCGGAGTAAATAAATCCAACTACATTTGCCAGTTTGTCCATACGTTTCGAGTCGAGTTTACAAATTATAGGGTTGTATGTAGCTTTGAAAATTATAGAGTTTTTTTGGTTGTTCACAACGTAGTTTCCAAGCTGCATACAACCCCATAATTTGTAAACTAAAAACAGGAAAAGGAAGAAAATTAGATAAATGAAAGCAGTATAGTAGTTGTGGTGTGTACAGTAAGTCGTAAAGTTTGAATTTTGTGATTTTGTTCTGAATGTATATTTAATATAGTTAATTTTAGAGTCCGCTGCTGATTAGTGAAAGCCAGTAGTAGCCCGAAACGTACGGACAATGTAGTTTGATTTATTTACTCTGCCGAAAACTTTCGATCACAAGAAGCAATCAAATAGATGCGGCGATTACCACGATGAAACACTCTTTGTTTTTGCAAAGTCCTCAAATATGATCACTGTTTTGTGCATTTTTAACCTTTTATTGTAACGTCTTGGGAGTTCATGTTCCCGATGACGGGGTTTTTGTCGTGTTGTGGGCACTCTCCGTACGTTTTCTCAAGAAGCTCGTAGAACTCTTCCTTTCAGTCGTTGTTTTTACCGTTTGTCTGCGGGTACAGGTTGATAAGACTGTATTGGAAAAATCTCTTCATTATTATCTTCTATACGCATGCACGCAGTCACTAATGGGTCTTCATCAAATGACACACTTCATTTAGTTATTTAGGAGCATGTAACTGATGTCCCGTTTTGGTCTGTCACCGCCATTATAGCAAATGTCTGCGGTCGGGTTCACCACCGCTCGGAAATACGGTTCTCCGGTGTTTTGGCAACGCACCTCTTGTATGGCTGTTACATTAACCTTCAACAGCTCACTGGCCAAGACGCCCACGCCTTTGGTCCGAGAATAATTTTTACATTCGAAGTGCAAAGCTTCGGTACCGCGTGGAGCTAGAGATAGGACTGTTTTCCAGAGAGCAGAAGTCGCCACCTTAGAATGTAAAATGGTGTATTGGATCGATTTTTGGCTTTTGTGCATCATTCCCATCATTTTAAGCTGTTTTCCGAAAATATGGTTGAAGTATGTGTTATGTATGTGTATTTGTGTGCGAACTCCACGTGCAAGTAGGTGTCACAAATCTTCGTAGTAACGTTTCTTGTGCTCTAAAACCCTCGTTTTCCGAATTTGGTTCCATTTGCTCGATTAGTTCTCGAAAGATATGTAGAAATTCATGTTTCATTTGTATGAGAGCCCTACGTTTTAGAAGAGGGATGGGTATTAAATCACCATTAAAAGATGTCTTGCCCCCAATACCCACCTTGTGTCAAATTTGGTTCGATTTACTTGATTAGTTCTCGAATTGTGAGAAAATTTGTGTTTCATTTGTGTGGGAACCCTCCCCTATCAGAGTAAGGGGTATCTAACACATCGGTCAATAAGTCCCGAGACTTTTTGTCACATGGCGCCAGTAACAAAGCCGCGCTCGCCCACGGTCGACCAGAAACAACAGCGCGTTGATGCCTCGGAGGAGTGTTTGGGCATTTTCAGGTGTAACAAGGCGGAATTTCTCCGTCGGTACATTACCATGGACGAAGTATGGATTCACCACTATACGCCGGAATCAAAACGTCAGTCAGCTGAAAGGACAACGATCGGTGGAAGCCGCCCGAAGCGGCCAAAGACGCAACAATGGGTTGGGAAAGCCATGGCATCCGTTTTTTGGGATAAACAGCCCTAGTAACAATATTGGTTTTATCAAAGTTTTATAGCGCTCAACAAAGCCTAAATAGCGCTATAAAACTTTGATAAAACCCGTTTTGTTACTTGGGAGGGAATCATTTACCTTGATTAACTTGAAAAAGGTAAAAATATCAACAGTGAATATTACATTGTTCTGCTTGAAAGGTTGAAGACCGAAGTCACAAAAAACGACCGCATTTTGCGCGCAAGAAGATCTTGTTTCACCAAGACAACGCGCCGTGTCACAAATAACTAAAAAAAAACTGGCGAAATTATACGAATTAGGCTTCGAGCTGCTGTCGCACCCACCATACTCTTCAGATCTGGCCCCCAGCGACTATTGGCTGTTTGCACAACTCAAGAAATGGCTGGCTGGGAAATTTTTTTATTCCAACGATGAGGTGATTACCGAATGTGAGTCATATTTTGAAGGGCAGGAGAAATCATTTTTCAAAAAAAAAAATTTTTTTTTTTTTTTTTTTTTTTAAAGGTGGCGGGGAAATCTGCAAACAGACACCTGAGAAGAGAACTCAGGGTGTGGGGATGAGACTAGGGGAGAGATGCTGGGGTAGTGACACTCGCCCAGACACCTACTGATCCCTGTCCCGACCCACTAAAACCCCTCCAGTCTCCAGCCCTGGTCTTCCCGGAACGACGGTTAAGTATTACGTCGGGGAGTGGCTTTTGTGCGTGATGCACCCACTTTACTCTTATAACCTCCTAGCTAACTACCTGGAGACTGGTAATTAGCTACCACTGGCGTGTTGGTGGTTGACCCGCCACACACGTTGCAGCTCCAGAACAATCTGAGAGGCGGCCGCACAGACCGCGTTCCAGATGTCCGGGTCGTCGCACATCCTCCGGACTAGATTGTCCGGAGTAGTGCCAGGCCCGCTCACAGCCATCATGTTGCTCCTCGCTCTTGCGAAACGGGGGCATACGAAGAAGACATGCTCAGCAGTCTCCTCCTCCTCCACGCACTCGGGACACATGGGGGACACCGCGTGTCCGAGCCTGTGCAGATATTGCCTGAAACAACCATGGCCTGACAGGATTTGTGTCAGGTGGAAGTTCACTTCGCCATGTCGTCTCCCGACCCAGCCGGATATCTCCGGTATGAGTCGGTGCGTCCATCTGCCCTTTGTGGAGTTGGACCATTCCCGCTGCCAGCGGAGCATCGAGAATGACCTTCTGGTACCTCGTATGCCCCTTGTGTCACGTTGGTCGAAACACTCTCTGTCCTCCTTGATGGCGATGCTGATAGGCATCATGCCGGACAAGACACAGATTGCATCGTATGACACCGTACGATACGCACTCGCAGCTCTCAGGCACATGAGCCTGTAGGTACTTTCCAGTTTACCACGGTAACTGTTAGTACCTAGCGGTCTGGACCACACTGGCCCACCATACCTAAGTATGGACGAAACCACGCCGGCCAGGAAGTCTTCGCTTGCTGCCATAAACCGCTGAGCTATTGGACATCATACGAGATAGTGCTGCAATAGCCGATGAGGCCCTCTTACAGGCATAGTCGACGTGACTCCCGAACGTGAGCTTGTCGTCCACCATAACCCCCAAGAGCTTCAGGGATCGCTTCGAGGTGATGGTGCAGTCTCCGACTCTGACCACTGCCTGTTGCTCCGATTTACGGTTGTTCACAACCGTGACCTCCGTCTTATGATGCGCGAGCTCCAGTTTCCTGGAGCGCATCCAGTCCTCGACCTTGCGTATACAGTGCGCGGCCGTCAACTCGACCTCCTCGATAGACTCGCCGTAAACCTCCAGCGTTATGTCGTCTGCAAAGCCGACGATCACAACCCCTACAGGGAACTTGAGTTTCAACACTCCGTCATACATGACATTCCACAACACCGGGCCCAGGATAGAACCTTGCGGAACTCCTGCGGTAATTGGGACGCACTTCTGACCCTCCTCCGTGTCGTAAACAAGTACTCGATTCTGGAAATAATTTTCCAGAATCTTGTACAGCGACACCGGTACATGGATGCTCCTGAGCGCGAGCGCTATGGAGTCCCAACTGGCACTATTGAACGCATTCTTCACGTCGAGCGTGACGATTGCGCAGTAGCGTATTCCCCTTCTCTTGCGCTGGATTGCTACCTCCGCCGTCTTGATGACAGAAGAGATTGCGTCCAGCATGGACCTGCCCTTCCGGAAGCCGAACTGGTTACTTGCCAGACCGTGTACACCCTCCGTGTACCTCACCAGTCTGTTGAGGATGATCCTCTCAAGCACCTTGCCCGCGGTGTCCAGCAGGCAGATAGGCCTGTATGCCGATGGGTCCCCTGGCGGTTTCCCAGCCTTCGGCAATAAGACCAGTCTCTGCCGCTTCCACCTGTCCGGAAAGAGACAGTCATCCAGGCACCTCTGCATGACTGCCCTGAACAGCCCGGGGGCCGTTTTTATCGCCAGCCTGATCGCCAGGTTAGGGATACCATCCGGTCCCGGTGCCTTGCTCACCTTTAGGGATTTGGCGATCACGATGAGTTCCTCATTCGTAACCCTTGCCTCCTCCCCTGCCTCGACACGGCTGTCGTCGCTCACGGATTGGATGCTCGGCAGGTTGGCCGACCATCTCTGGTCTATGTCTGAGATACTGGAACGTCGGACGTGAGACTCGACTGCCGGAGGCCAAGGACTTGGCTCGTGGCGTGGAAAGAGTCCCTCGATGATACGCTCCAGCATCGCTGGTGATCGCTCTGCAGGCGCCAGCGCGCCTTTAGTCTTGGCCATTACGATCCTGTAGGCGTCACCCCACGGATTTGTATTGGCACTCGCACATAGCCTATCGAAGCAGGCCCTCTTGCTGGCCTTTATCGCACTCTTTAGCATCGATCTTGCCGAACTGAATGCTGCGCGGCGCTCTCTCCTCTCTTCTTCGTTTCGCGCCCGCTGCATCCTCCGTCTTGCACGGAGGCACGCACTGCGAAGGTCGGCTATCGCGTCCGTCCACCAGTAAACCGGTGGCTTTCCATTCCTAGGTTGGCGAGTCCTAGGCATGGTGGCGTCGCACGCCCGCGATAGCATAGCAACCAGTTGGTCAGCAGTCGGGCGGAGCCAACTAACCCCCTCGCGCTCCCTTCTCATTGCCTCTTCGAATACCTCGGCATCAAAGTGCGATGTCTTCCACCCGCGAACGGTCGGAGTGTTGGCTCTACCCGTCGCTTGCCGCCTCTCGTTGTTGTCTACACTATAACAGACCGCCTGGTGGTCGCTATTAGTGTAGCCATCGTCTACCCTCCAGTTCTTGATCAGTCCTGGGCTGGAGAACGTCACGTCGATGATCGACTCCGCACCATTTCTGCTAAATGTACTTTTGTTCCCAACGTTGGCCAGATCTAGGTTGAGCTTTGCAAAAGCCCCCAACAGGATCTGGCCCCTCTGGTTCGTGAAGCGACTTCCCCACTCAACAGCCCAAGCGTTGAAGTCGCCCGCCACCACCAACGGCGTTAGGCCCGTTAGCTCCATGGATAGGAGGTCGACCATCTGGGTGAACCTTTCGGTAGACCAACGTGGCGGAGCATAGCAACTGCAGTAGAACACTCCGTTTACCTTAGCAACTACGTACCCTTCTTCTGAGGTTGAGACAACCTCCTGAATCGGGAACTTGCTCGTCGTACATATGGCCGCCAAACTGGACTTATCCGCAACCCAGTTACCGTTTCCGGGAGGGATGCGGTATAGAAATTTTAAAAAGACGTTGGTTTGATTGTATCACTCTTGAAGGCAGCTATGTTGAATAAGAACATTTGAAAAAAAAAATGCTTTTTTCTTCATTTGCCTTGGGACTTATTGACCGATGTGTTATCAACCATATAAATATTTCATGCTTCCAAAAACTTCCTCATGCTGATTCCGTTTGCTGGATCAGTTTTTTGATTTATGCAGAAATTTGTTTTCTATTTGTAGGGGAGCCCTTCCATGCAAAACAGAAAGAGGTGTCGAACCACTACAGAAAACTTTTCAGACTCCAAAATACCTTCATTTGCCAAATTTGGTCCCATTTGCTTGATTATTTTCGAGTTATGCAGATATATGCTACCTTCTAGAGGCAAGAGAGCCCATAATCTATCATACAAACGACTCCCAAGACCCCTACAAACAAATTTTCAACCGATTGGTTCAGTAATTTTCAAATCCGTATAGGATCTCACAGGCAGAACTTCATTTTTATATAAAAAAAATTTTATGCCGTAAAAATTTTAAAACATTATTTGGGGTTAAAAATGCAGTTTTGAGAATATGAATTTCATTGTGTAGAAAAAAAAACTAAATATTATTAAATATAATCTAGCTTAGCTTAGCTAAGCATGGTTCTGATTGAACATATCAATGGTTACTACTTCGTGATGGGTCCGTGCCATTGAAGATGCACAATAAATCAACTGAAAGTGCGACTAGGAGAGGTAATTCCTTCTCACTGTGCATCCTTCAATGACCCGATTTTTTATAGACCAATAACGGGGCCGGCCACGTCCTTACAGTCAGGTTGGGATATTGTCGGTTTTGTGCAACACCGGCACAACTTAATTTTTTTTTCGTTTTGACATTTTGATGTCATACTATTCCAAATACGTTTAGGCGAAGCCTGAGTTATAAGATAATGTGTCTTTGGAATCATTCTGTAAAAAGGCAGAAAACAAGATTTCGACTTGCTTAAAGTTTTCGTGGATGTGATAAAGGTAATTTTGAACACTAATTTTCCAATCTAGTTTCTCTTGGAAAGGATGCACACGAGAGTTTCACCAGTGCCGCACGTAACCTACAATAAGGAAGATATGTTAGAATGTAGTCATTGCTTTGTTAGAGACCTAGTATACCTCTGCATAACTACAAAGACCAAGGACGAGAGTTTTTGTAAGTGGGGTGGGTTTTTGATCAGGATTCACTCTGATAAGTGATATAATTATGATTAAATTGGAATCATGTAACAATGACTATAAAAAATAGATTTGAAAAACATATAGAAAATGTCCGTCATGTTGTGCTAAAATAAAATAGATGAACTTATTGCCCCTTGCATGAATATTTACACTTTCGTGATAATCATTCATTGCCTAATTTCTTATTTCGCTCTCTTGAATTGACACCTTAGTAGCGCAGTGGTAGTTTTGTTTGGTTCCTTTTTTGTTTTGTTCATTTGCAACATTTAATATGTATTTTTGAGCATGCTTTAGTTGAAAATTATGTTGAAAACGAGGTTGAAAATCAAAACAAAATTAAATGTTTCATGATTGATTGGGTGATACTGAGTATCGATACTCTTGAATCACGGTACTTTTTCAATTGTCATTGTATCGATATCTGACCTCACGATTTCAAGCATACTTTATAAATTTAATATATATCGGTATCAAGCACTGAACATTGCTGGAGTGATTTCTTATTAACCTATCAAGGAAGCAGTCATGATGAAGTATCTTTGTCAATATAATAAAATATTTCTGTCAAACATTTCGATACCGCTAGTATCGATGCCTATCGCCCATAAATGCGAAGTCGTGTGCGAGATTCGACTGTGATTATTGTGTATTACGGGGTAGTCTAAACTGATGTGAATAGTATATGTGGTGTGTACAGTAAGTCGTAAAGTTCAGTCCTCTGATGATGAGTGAAGGCCAGTAGTAACTCGAAACGTACGGACAAACTGGCAAATGTAGTTTGATTTATTTACTCTGCCGAAAACTGTCGATCACAAGAAGCAATCAAATAGATGCGGCGATTACCACGATAAAACACTGATGTGAAAGTCGCAATAGTCTAAACTGATGTGAAAGCCGCAATATATTAGACTAATTCACGACATATCAATAGTTGATATTGTACTGCTTCCTGCGGCTGAAAACATTAATTGAAATAAGTTAATACAACAATATTGCAGCGCTTGCACAGACGTGTCGCTCCTTTATACAAGCATTCACCGCATAAAGTCATCCAAACAGTTCACGACACGTTCACGCATCTATCGCAACCACGAACGTTATAGACAAAGAGTGGAAAAATCGGAGCACATGGATAGGACAACTCACAGCTCCAGCAAAACAGAAACACTATGCGGCTAACTACCATTTTACGAGACGTTTCAGAACTCAATTTATGAATAAAATTTTAACGGAAAACATGGAACTGCTGGCATAACGCATGTGAAAGTAACGTCAAATACCGTGTACCCTACCCTACCAGTTCGTAAAATGGTCTATACACGTTTGCCACTGTATTTACGGGAGATGTCACCTACCTTCATAAGCAAAATAACCGACATTGCAATCCACACACGCGACATTTTACTGCACTTTCAGTTCCGAATATTTTTCACTGGGTGTGAATATCAACACATAACAAAATCGAAACCAAAATGTGTATTTATTTTACTAAATCCATTGAAACTGCTGCAAATTCGAGCACCTCTAAAGTAAAAAAAGCTGATGGAATTGAATTTTTACTAATGTCGAATTCGTTTCTGCGGCAGGACTATACCGTCCCGGACTACAATTTGCAGCTGAAAAAAAAAAACACTTCCCGAGCAGTTGCAATGGTGTGCGTAACACCAGCGATAGCTGTCCCTTTTATTTTGGTCATAATCGCCATTGTCTTTTTGTCGTGTTTGTGCTACTGTACGAAAAATTTGCCAATTTACTGAAAATGACAAAATAACAAAATAAAAAAAAAATCCAACCTGATGTTCGAGACGCGAAGAACGATTATCAAAGCAAACCAATATTGACACATTTTTTTTTTTTTGATTTTGACACATGTGGCGAATGTGTTGGTGTCTTAAAAACTGCACTCTGTTTCTTTCGCGGATTGTCCGGGACAGAAAAAGGGTAGTCCGGGATAGTCCGGGATAGTCCGGAAAATGAAAAAAAAAACAGCAATAGGACAAAGTGTATTCAGCGGGGTAGCTACACCGCAAAAACGAAAACGACATAAGCGGACAATTTGATTGAACAAAAAAAAAAAAAACGAGCAGACAATTTACGTGCTGACGATAGCCGTGCTGCCAGAGCCCCTTTAAATATTTTTTAATATGGTCAATACTTTAAATTAAGGAAGCATTTTTTAGTTTTTAATAATTATTACTCTATAAAAAAAATATTGTTTTTTGAAAAACTTTACTATGATTTAGTTATAGCTTCAAAAAATACAAATTTTTCTCATTTTTTACAGTAAGAAAGTATACACACCAAACTTTTTTGCTGAAATTCGGTAAACTTTCATTGAATTTTGCCACGCTGAAACTTCAGTAATCATTTCAGCAATGAAATATTACTGGACGTTTCAACAAAGTTAAATCTGTCAATCTGTTTGACAGCAATTTACTGAATATTCAGCAATGTGAAATGTCATTCAGTATGACAGACTTTTACTCAATATCCAGTATTATTAAAAGCATTGTCGAACATTCAGCAATGTCGGTTACCGCATATTTTGACAGCTCATTGCTGATAGAACTAAGCAAAGGTACGTCAATTCCTTTCAGTTGAGTGGGAATTCTTCGTATGGGGTTAAAAACACGTCAAAAACTGATTTTTCTTATGATTTATTAAAGCTTACCCTTATTGTACAGAAATGAGTTTGATTCTCATAAAATGTGCCGCCGAAGTCCATCCGATGGCCGCGGAATGTATGCCGACGCCCCCACCGAACAGCGAACTGGAAAAAAGAAGATTAATTAACTATTCTATTCACCAAATAGTATCTTCATGTCGCAACGCTCGACTTTCAGGTTCTGCAGCTCTCCCTCGAGCTCCAGATCCACTTTCAAAATAATTTTCTTCCCGACAAACCTTTTCGCGCAATAAACAAGTTGATAACAAACTATATTTTTCATTTTGACAGCCGCAGTGCGTGTCAGATGTCGATGGCAGATACCGAATATTGCAATCGAAGCAATTGCCAAATATTCAGTACACTGTTAGATAGCTGAAATTTCAGTATGCGGTTTATATTGCTGTAATTCAGTATAATGATTACTGAACCTGGTCTTCGGGAATTCGGTGTGTAGAGTAATCCTTCAACAAAATCTCCTATATATTTTAATTTGTTTGAAACAGTCAACTGCTGCATCTCGTGTTATACCTAGTGCAAACAGCTGATAACTCCTTATTTTTAAACATGGTATTTTAATTATGCCACGTATCTGAAATATTTCGCACTACACTCACTTGAATTTTCTAACCGAGCTCCAACGATGTTTTTCACCGATTGAGAGTGACATAAATCGCAAATTACTTTTTAATGCCCCTGTTGTGCCGTAGAAGTCGAGTGCAACGCAGTCGTAAACAAGACGCTTTGCTTAACCTCTACAGTACATTTCTCATAATTATCTGCTCGTTTTGGGTCAGGAACACGATGTTGCATCCTAAATCCCTACATTCAACCATCAACGTTTCCCCCAGCCACTCGCACACCAGCCGTCATAAGTGCCTCGGTCGGAAATAGCTACTACATAGTACGCGGTAGTATCCACCCGGAGCACAATGGAGAACCTGAAAACAATGGCATCCCAACCGGAATCCATGCATGCACTCTCTCTTGTCCCGCCACTTCGTACACGCGTGGCCCAAACAGGTGTGAATGCTTGCATATAACTCTCGTGCGGAAAACAATAGGATAGCAATGTGATGTGCAGCTGGGTGGAGCAGCAAGCAGCTTTCCGGCGCTCCGAAGAGCATCGTCGGGCGCCCGCCATGGCACCGCTTCGCAGCCGTCGTAGCAGAGCTGAAATTACAAAAGATCGCAAAAAGTCATAAATTATGGGAAGTATGTTGTGTTTTGTTTAATTGCAGATCTATGTAGGACGTGTGCAGTTGCACTTTGTGGAATGCGGAGCTTTTCCCAGTCCGTCCGCACCTATTGGTGGACCTGTCTTACGGTAGGATAGCGTGGTTGCAGTTGCACGTTTAAAATGAGACAATATGAAAATCAGAAGGTAGGTACCTACCAGCAAGAGGAGCCATTATTGTTCTCCGGAATGCTGCTGTAGGATCGCTAGCTAGCAGACCCGGGAAGAGATGATCACAATGGTAGTGTGCCGATACAGCGTGCTGTTGCTGTATTTTACGTTTACTCTATTTGCCCACAACTCCAGCTCCGTAGTGTGTTTTTACGGCAGATAATTAAAAAATGTGACTCTATATTTCGATATTGATTTATCTTCGAGGAAATTAACTTATGCTCCTGAGACTCACTTCAACAATAAGCAATTGGAAGTTTTTAATTCGTCCTTACTGTTGTTTCGTTCGTGTGGATGGATGAAATTCAATTACGCATGTGTTTGAAAATGATACCTAAGTTTCAAAATTCACCACTCGAAATATGGTGATGGAATGCAGCCAGACAATTAAAAACAAACTTATTACAGGGCCAGTTCATGCGAACAGTTTAAATCAATTTATCACAAAACCTGTCGTTCACTCAATCGGAACTGAAGCATTTATCTGGAAGCAATTTAAATTTCCGTAATTGTACTTTGGAGTGTGTCATCCGTCTACCAGCATAAAGCGATTATTTGATTTCATTCACTGTTGTAAAGCTTCTCCGCAGTCCAAGAAAGCCTGCCTGTCTGTGAACGTCTGTCGTACGCCGTCGGCCCCGGAAGCGTCTTAATTTTTGATTTCATTGCTGTGTGAACGGAATTCAGCCGTACAATCCGATCACGTCATTGTTATTATCATCGCCGTCGCCCGCTAGTGGCTGTTGACGTCTACGATTCCAATCAGTTTTCCCATCAAAGCGCGATGCCGTCAGTAGCGTCATCATTATTCTCACCATCATCATCAACATCATTGTCACCGTCATGTCATTTGTCGCTAATCGTAATGGTTTCATGTTTCGGTTTCTGATTCTGCCGAATACCGTACTGCAGCTGCTGGTCGAACCACTTTCGATGACGCTGACGTTAAAGGGCTATTCCCACTGCTTCCGATCAGGGACCGGGCCGGGACCGGGCTCGTCCGGGACTTTCCATGCATTCACACTGCGCCGTGCTTGAACCGTGCCCGCGCTGCGCTCTGGCTGAGAAATGTTGATGTGTGTATGTGAAAGAACGTCTTTTTCTTTTTTTCATACCGCAGCTTACTCCGCGCGAAATATGTCACTACACATACACGCATCCACCCGAGTGCCTTCCGTGCACTCTCCGGCCAACACAAAGTATCGTCGGCAATGATAGTTTTTCTCTCGCACTGCGGCAGCACGCAACGCTGCCCCGGTCTGGGCACGGCGCGTCGGTGTGAATGCGTTCATAAGAACGCATGCAATCAATCTCAAACGAGCCCGGACGACACGCGGAACAGCCACGGCCCGGTCCCAATCGAAGCCAGCATCGATTGAAACAAAGATATGTTTGCTCCAACATCTTAGATTTGCACACGGTTTATTCTGTACGGTATGCCCTTGCCCTGCAACGCCGCCGCCGCCGGAAACCTTCGGCAATATCGACATCCAGTTTTTCCCACATCGAAAGATATGGCAGAATTGTCGCAGGCAATCAACAAAAAGCGTGTTTCTTTCGCTTACTCGGCAAATAGAAGATGATTCCTGGTTTGGAGTATTGTAACATTGAGGGTAAGAAAAGTGCTGCATTTTCTCTTGATTAATATCAAATGCACTAATAAAGTTGAAAATAATTTAAAGAAGCAAAGGTATTGAACGATGTGTTCTTCAAAAAAAAAATTATATTACAAATCTAGAGAAACTTGGTTTTATTTAGTTTTAACATTTACCTATGGTTTCAGGACATTTCCCTAGTAACAAAATTGGTTTCATCGAGTTTTATAGCGCTTAATACAGCTAAAACAGCGCTTTAAAACTTTGATAAAACCAATATTGCTACTTGGGTTATGCACGATGCTAAAAGTGTTTGTCGCATAATTATCTAAAAAAAAAATAAAATTAGTTACTAATTCAGTCTTTTGAAATGCGAAAGTTCACTAATTCACATAATTCATACTTGTAGAAATTGTCAACAAAGAAATAAGAATTTCAACGAAATAGTAAACATGAGTCCACTAGCTTATGAACAAACGATTTTTATGAAATCTTTCGTTGTAAATTCCAGTTAAAAAGCGAGTCTATCAGAGTTTTGTGTAGATTTCAATTCAGTTCGCATTAGTTCAAAACTCTTCACCACTTATAGAAACGTCATCCAGCTGGATCATGTCCGATGTGGAATCATTTTCTGTTCCGAATAATTTTTATTACAAGAATATGCTTTTGAACATTTTTCTGTGTGGCTTACGAATCACAAGTTTGATACCTATAAATTTTATATGTTAGAGAGGTAATCCTTGATTGGAAAACCAACTTTATTCATATCGATTGCGTAATCCTTTGAGAGTTTTGTGAATGTATCATTTTGATACACAATGGTTCAACTAACAGCACTCGGCTGGTTGGATCACTTTTGGAGCTTCGGTTAGACCAGTGATTTTTATACTTTTATAGACGGCTTACGACTCGTTGTTCAGGGCCGGCGTCACATTATTTTCCCGAGTTGGTAGTAAGTAATAGGGAAGGTTCATGAGTGACAAGGGCGTAGCCGGAGGGGCGACCTACTGATACCTGAATATAATTTTACGAAAAATCGACAGCATCAACAGTAGGGTGTCAATGGAATGTTTAAGAGAAATTATATTTTCGAATTTCGTTCAGTAGTAACGTTTCCTATGAATTTCCCATGGAAGGTAATTATATAGGCTCATTTGCAAAAGCAATTCCACGCCCTTGCGAGTGGTTTCCCAAGAGTTTACCGGAACATTCGCCATGGTGGACGAAAACATGCGTGAAGCCTACACCTTGTAGCCTTGATAAATAAAACGAAGAAAGAACTCAAAAACATGCCTACATTGTGTAGGCATGTTTTTGAGTTCTTTCTTCGTTTTATTTATCAATTCCTCCTCAATTTTCGCGTCAAAAATGTTGGAGTAGGTCTTACGCTTCTGGTTTGTCCAGAAACTCTGCGAAACATTGGGTGGGTTGGCCAACCTGGGTACCGCATCGTTTTTCAGCCGCTTCATTTCCTCCAACGATTGCTTCGAGTAGTGGGCCGACACCAGATCCAACCAGAGCACCTCGTCTTCGCCCCTATGGTATTTCTTGATGAACGATGTAAATTCCGGCAGGCACTTCGTACTACAAAATTTCCCCGTTCACGACCAGTACGGAGCTTCTCGCTGATTGTCAGCCACAGTAGCTCCTTCTTTGGGAACTTGAGAACCTCAGAGGTCACTTTCTTGGTGGGGAATGTAAAATATGGATTGCCCCGCTAGTCGTTGCCATCCAGGGTGAGATAGGTCTCGGCGTCGACCACCATTACATCGCGATTCGCCGGAAAAATTGACTCGACCATCTTATTCAGCCACTTACACTGCGTCATTGCCTGCAGCTCCGAGACCAATGGACGAAACTGCTGCTTTCTGATGTCCATGTTCGCCTGATACTTTTCCACTATTTGGCCGGTTGAATCGACCTCCCGATCAAGCGTACGCAGCGATGTAGCCACTTTCCCCTCGGTCTTCCTCTTCAGCATTCTTTGGAGCTTCTTGTCGCTCAGGGTCGTCCGGAACCGGTCTTCCTTTCGATACTATGATTGTAGTCCAACAGTGCCAAGGTGTTGTAGATGCCGGAACAAGCGTAAACGGCGTCTCTTTTCCGTACGGTGTCTGTAATCGATGCGGCGAGGTAACGTTCTTTGAGCGCGCACACTTATGAACGTCAGAGTAGGCAGAGTGTCTTTGAAATCGCATCCAAGTGAGTTTTAAAACTTGCTTGCACATTTATTTTCGGTTTGCACGTAAACCCTACTAACAGTGCAGTACACTTGAGTAAGATTTGAGTTTGAATGCATAACAACAATTGCATAAAAATCGAATTGTGATGAAATTCGCGTCGCGAATGCGTTACAGTTTGTTGCATTGTTCTTTGAAAGCATAAATTCGATCTAAAAATGTTGAAGAGATTGTTTATAAGACACGACCGCAGAGTTAACGTAGAATACGACAGTCTGTCTTAAGTCAATGTATTTTTTTCAATAGGTTTGGGAATACACTCTTACTCCAGATGACGTTTACCACTACAGACGGCACCGGTAACGACAATGAACAACAGCAGAAGCTATGTGCAGCTATGCAGTGTCACTTGCTGCCGTATCCAAAACAAGAAAGAAATTGAATTGTTTTGAGGCTGTCTTTTGTATCCAGTTGCACTGTGATAGATTAATTTAGGCAGTAGCTACGAAGAGGTTATAGACGAGGGCCAATAGCGAATTCCTGGTTAACTATGTTTAATACGAACAATTTTCTGTAGTTAGCGGTAGCGTAGATAATTTTACAACTGATTGCAGCAAATAGTAGGACTTGAGCGAAAAATTATGTGATTCAGGCTCACTGGCTCAAAAATTGTTAAAATAAATGGTAGAATACACATAGTAAACTTTGAGGTTTGCTGAGGTCAAAAGAGGTTAATAATGTTTGTCAATGCCATTTATCAACAACTGAATATAGTTTTTTCTACATGGCAAATTTTTGATTCAGTTCTGAATGATTTACAGTAATATTTAAAATCAAAATGCGCTGATTTATTTGTAGCTATATAAGATAATTTTAATCGCTATACCGTGCTGGATCGAAATCCGTACACCTAAGCACATGATAATCTTTGACGGTCAATATAAAATCAAGAATTCACATATTGCTTTAAACTGACATGTTTAGTTATAGGTCTTCTTAAATTTTATCACTATTTTCCAGCAAAATGATTAAAATCACTCCGAAACTCGAAAAAATCATGTTCAAATAGAACATGTTTTGAATCGAAATCCGTACACAGTTTTTTGTCTGAATCAAAACCCGTACACTTTTGAATCGAAACCCGCACACACGCGATATAGACTGGATCAAAGTCCATACAACAATAAATCAAACTCCGTATAGATGAAGAAGTACAAAAATGAACATCTTTTATTTATAATTTATCTTTCAATTACCGAATAAGTATATTTTGAGGATCAACTGGCTCCAAAAGTTTCACACGGTTTTCTAATTTTTGATATCAGCTGAAATAGTGCAATTTTCGTAGCGTTTCGTAGTAACCGGAACGCCGGAACCTCTCGAAGCTTCCCGGTACGACTTTCCCTTGCGCACCTCAGTCACAGCTCGTTTAAAATTGTTTGCCGTATATTTATACTTGTTTTCTTCCATTACATGCTGAAAACAAGAAGAAAGTTCAACAATATATGCATGATACACACGCTGTACGGATTTCGATTCAATCAAATAACAAGAATCAAAATCCGTACGGCACAGTTTTTGTTGAATAAATACAACTTACACTATTTATTAGACAATATACAGCTCGAAAATGACAAAGACTTACCTTTTCCATCAATTTTAAAAAGATTCACAGAGTAAAACACTTATATCCCACTTGAAAATCGTTTTTATCCGAAGAACGTTTCCTTAGTAAATTCTCTAACGATACAACGAAATGACAACTGAAACCGATACACGATTGATTTTTCTTCTTTAATATTTTTATTTCATGGCCAACTGGCGCATAGTTTAATTTAACAGAAGGTCAACAACTCAACGGATATGTACATGTAACTATCATATGAATTTTCACTTTTATAATGCTTAAAACTGAAGAAAAACATCAAGGTGTACGGATTTCGATAATGTACGGGTTTCGATTCAGCACGGTACTGCTAGCAGCGATGGAAACGAAACGATTATGATCCGATTGACGTTTTATCCTAAACTGTACAGATTGCGATGTGTTCAAGTAATGAATAAACTTGAATCCCCTCAGTCAGCGATGGAAACGAAACGATTTTGATCCGATTGTCGTTTTATCCTGAACTGTACAGTTCCCGATGTGTTCAGATAATGAATAAATTGAATCTTCTCAGTACGTAACAAAATGTTGATCATTGCTTACTCGGAAATAATAAATTCATAACTAGACTATATACGGCTCTTAGAAGAGAGTGATCCGCGCAACTCGTTGTGTTTTTTTCTCCGTACGTGGCTCGTCGCACGAGGAAAAACGATAGCTAAAGAGAATAATAAACTTGACTTGTCCCCTTCGTATCACAGTGACACAGTAGCAATGATGTGGTGCGGTGACGGCGGGAGGGAGAGTTATTTTAGGCTATCGGACAACTTGGGCAACGGTTGTTTCCGGCAGGTTTGCTACACCAATTAATGAAAAACTGCTGGAGTAGTCTGATACATAATTTTTTTTTGTTTTATTCATTTAAAAAAAAGGCTGCTTAAGCAGGTAATACAAAAATTAATAGGTACCAAACATTGCTATTATTCAATTACGTTGGGCTTACGGTCATGTCAAAGAATTTATCTACCTCTCGTTTTGGTTATGATTTGGTGAGAGAAACATTTTTCTCATATTAATTAGAGAGGTAGTGCTAAGAGGGGAGAGAGAGGAGGTGGCTACCTGATATAAATAAATTAAAAAAAAAACGCAAGGTTGGCATAATTTGCGTGGTTGATCGTGGGTCGTGGACGCGAAATAAACGCAATAGTCCTCTTCGCGTGCTAATTAGTAGACATTCAAATTCTTGATCCTATCTCCTAAAACTAATTTCTTTTTAGTCGTATTGATCTAAGATTTTCAGTAAACATAACAATAATTCTTATCTAGCAACAATAAGTTTCAGGGTTTGTTTTATATTTTATTTTTTATCGTTTCCTTTCGGATTGACTCTTTTTTACAAAGAATCACTGCGTTACTTATTGTTACGTAGTAGGGAGGGGGGGAGGGGTTAGTAGAGACAGTTACGTAACTATCATGTTTGCTCGAAATTGAAAATTTCGGAGGGGGGTCAGACTAATTAGTGTTACGTAATTTTAGGGGGGGGGGATTAATGTCGAACGCTACCTATCGTTACATAGGAGGGGAAGGGGGTCTGAAATCTTGATTTTTAGCGTTACGTAATTTGTAATATAACACGTCGATGTTGTACCATCATGTTACATATCAGAGCAACGTAATTTGTAATATAACACGTCGATGTTGTACCATCATGTTACATATCAGAGCAATTCCATCACAAAAAAACCTGAATTAATCCACTTAGTGGTGCAGAAACCTTCTCTACACTAACTACTTATTACTTTATACTTATTAGACCAGTAAACCACAAATCGTATACCAACGTAAGTCCAATTCCAACAATGAATGAAACGAATTTAAAAGATAGTAGCATTGCAAACGGGTGGCACAAACATATTCGTACGTAAATAGGTCTATACATCTTTGGTAAAGCTTTTCAAAATATCTGCACTTGTGTTACATTTGAACACTGTGAGATCAGATTTTGCTACAATGTTTGACTCCCGAAAGCTGTAGAAGATTTGCTACACACACATACACACGAACAGACATTGCTCAGTTAGTCGAGCTGAGTCGAATGGTATATACGATTCGGCCCTACGGATCTTGGATCTATTTTGCGTTTTTCGACCGATTTTATAACCTTTGTTTAGTATAACAAAGGTAATTTGTATAACAATGGTAAAACGGGCAATCAATTGAGTCGACCATTGCGAATATTTTTATAGCCAAAACGGTTCGTTTGATCGATGTGATGTCTACGGCAATAACGTAGATAATAATATCATCTTTAAAAAAAAATACACTCTAGTACAATTTTTTAAGAGATTCAAAAGTGGAATGAAAAATTAATTATTTACAAAAGCTCATTTTTTAAAACTCATTTTATTTTATAAAAACAACTAAAGATTACCTAACATTGAGAACTATCCGTTCATGGAGATATCGATTATATTAGGGTGCCAGACAAAATGGTCATCTCGGGTTTAAAAAAACTCTATACAAAATGATCTACTCGAAAAAACACCCTGTTAAAATTTCAGCTCAATCGGACTTAAAATGGGGTGGCGCAAAGCGATTGAAGTTTGCCTTCAAGTTCAGTTTTCAAAATTTATTTTATGCCAAATGACTTAAAAATGCATGAAACGTCGAAAATTGGTGTCATCTGAAATTTTTTTTTTCAAAAATCGACTCTGGGACTTAGTCGTTTTTTCAATTATGGAAGGCGAAATTTAAAATATTTAGAATTTATTCAATGAAATTGATCGCTAGTCTCTCGAAATAGCCTGTATAATGATATACACTATAACTAGCATCGAATATATTATGTTTCATTAGGGTGGTTCATTTATTCGGCATAGGGTGGTTCATAATATTGTGAAAAAAGAGTATACAATAAAAACAGCACTTCGGTTCGTTTAATTGGTATGATGTCTTCGACAAAGTTGTTGATAATAATTCTGTCTTTCCAAAAAAAAATTACAATAAAAAATATTATTTTTTGAAAAAAAAGTTAAAAAATTAATTATTCAAATGAGCTCATTTTTTTTTTAAATTTGATTTTTACATAATTTTTTTTTGTTTTATTCATTTAAAAAAAAGGCTGCTTAAGCAGGTAACACAAAAATTAATAGGTATCAAACTTTGCTATTATTCAATTACGTTGGGCTTGCGGTTATGTCGAACATTTTCCTCATATTAATTAGAGAGGTAGTGCTAAGAGGGGAGAGAGAGGAGGTGGCTAACTGATATAAATAAATTATAAAAACGCAAGGTTGGCATAATTTGCGTGATTGATCGTGGGTCGTGGACGCGAAATAAACGCAATAGTCATCTTCGCGTGCTAATTAGTAGACATTCAAATGCTAGATCCTATCTCCTAAAACTAATTTCTTTTTAGTCGTATTGAACTAAGAATTTTAGTAAACATAACAATAATTCTTTTCTAGCAACAATAAGTTTCAGGGTACGTTTCGTTCGTTTTCTTTCAGATTGACTCTTTTTTACAAAGAATCACTGTGTTACTTATTGTTACGCAGGAGGGAGGGGGGGGGGGGTACAAGAGACAGTTACGTAACTATCATGTTTGCTCGAAATTGAAAATTTCGGAGGCGGGTCAGACTGATTAGTGTTACGTAATTTTAGGGGGGGGGGAGCCATGTCGAACGCTACCTATCGTTACATAGGAGGAGGAGGAAGGGGTCTGAAATCTAGATTTTTAACGTTACGTAATTTTTAATATAACACGTCGATGTTGTACCATCATGTTACATATCAGAGCAATTCCATCACAAAAACGGGCAATCAATTTAGTCGACCACTGCAAATATTTTTATAGTCAAAACGGTTTGTTTGATCGGTGTGAGGTCTTCGGCAATGACGTAGATAATAATTTCAGCTTTGAAAAAATATACACTCTGAAACAATTTTTTAGGAGATTCAAAAGTGAAATTAAAAATTAATTATCTAAAAAAGCTTTTTTTTTAAATCCATATTTTTTTATAAAAACAACGAAAGATTACCTCAACATTGAGAACTGTCCGATCATGGAGATCGAATATAATAGGGTGCCAGCCAAAATGGTCATTTCGGGTTTAAAAAAAACCTATGCAAAATGTTCATCTGCTCAAAAAAACACCCTGTGCAAAATTTCAGTTCAATCAGACTTAAAATGGGGTGGCGCAAAGCGATTGAAGTTAGGCTTTTTTGAAAACCGAAAAATCACCCAAGGAGGGGGTACATGAAATTTCGGTTTTTGAAATTTTTTTTTTTGATGCCAAATGACTTAAAAACTCTGGGACTTAATCGGTCTATCAGTGTGAAAGGTGGAGTTAAAAATATTTAGAATTAATTCAATGAAATTGATCGCTAGTCTCTCGTAATAGCCTGTATAATGATATACACTATAACTAGCATCGAATACATTATGTTTCATTAGGGTGGTTCGTGTGAAAAATGAGTATAAAATTTAAAAGCACTCCGATTCGTTTGATTGGTGTGACGTCTTCGACAAAGTTGTAGATAATACTTCTGTCTTTCCAAAAAATTTACAATTAAAAAAATTATTTATTGAAAAAGAAGTTAGAAGAAAAATTAAAAATTAATTATTCAAATGAGCTCATTTTTTTTAAATTTGTTTTTTTTTAATAAAACCTACAAAAGATTACCAAAACAATAAAAACAATTCGATCTTTTAGAAATTGAAAAAAAAAATCCTTTCAATTATTTTTTAAAGGAATGTTTTTCTTTTGGAAGGACAAAATATTATCTACAACTTTGCTGAAGACACTATGTCAATCAAACAAACCGTTTCGACTGTAGACATATTTTTAATTTCCAATAGAGCATTGTATGAGGAATTAAGAATATGTGTACAGTCAAAAAGGTTTATTTGATTGTCATAGTGTATCTGACTAAGTTATAAATAATAACTTTGTTCTTCCAAAAGAGATGTACCCTTGTGAAAAAAACTAAATTAAAAAAATAACATTTTTTTTCTGATTCCTCCATGACCGGTTTCGTTGCTCAGGTAATCTTTCGTAGTTTTTATAAAAAAAAATCGTTTTTTTAAGTGGGCTGTTTTGAATAATTAATTTTTAACTTTCTTCTAATTTTTTTTTTCAAAAAATCAATAATATGTTTTTAGAGTGAATATTTTTTTTTGGGAGACAAAACAACTTTGCCGAAGACGTCACACCGCTCAAACGAACCGTGTTGACTCTAAAAATATTTGTAATCATCAATACCTATCCGAAATAACATTTTTCAATAGCTTTTCAAAAATGAGTTGTGTTTCAAAAAATTGAACCAATAGCACAAAATGGCATCTTTTGCCTATAAAAACGTCTATGTAAAGTTTCAGCCAAAGGGCACGTTCAAGTTCTGATGATGTAAACTTGACAGAAAATGTATGGTCGAACTGTCAAAACGTCGCAAACCCAGAAACAACGAGTCAATTGTGTTCCGTATCTGATTGAGATCCCTACACTCTCATTATCACTGAATAACATCAACACAGTCTATTGTCCGAGAATATAAGCCAGAGCACTGTGTGTTCGATCAAGTGTTGGCAAAAGAAATTATTGTGGTAAATAAAACGAATAAATTGTCTGGTACAACATTTGTAAAAACAAGTACAAGTGTAGATTTTTCAAACAAAATAAAAAAGAACATTCCATCAGTTTTCACCGTTTCATGTACTTAGACATTTGGAATCGAAAACATTTTTTAAATATTCAAAGTGTGTGATTTTGCAAATGACATGAAAGCATTCAACATTTTTCGCGAGACACAATCTTAATTTTGGATTGAGATAGTTTTTTTTTTGCACAGACTGGTTTTTCGAAACATTTTGTAAATTTGTTTCGTAATATCTTGCCATTTTACATGTTTTTTCCAATTCAACATTGCCACCCTAAGGACAATGATGTAACAAATATTTTATTTTCAGGAATTTTTCTCTTGGTATTGAGTGAAAAGTGATTTTTTTCATTCCATACTCATTTTTACACAATATTATGAACCACCCTATGCCGAATAAATGAGCCACCCTAATGAAACATGATGTATTCGATGCTAGTTATAGTGTATTTTATTATACAGGCTATTTCGAGAGACTAGCGATCAATTTCATTGAATAAATTCTAAATGTTTTAAGAGTCGATTTTTGCAAAAAAAAATTTTTTTTTTCAGATGACACCAATTCTCGACGTTTCATGCGTTTTTAAGTCATTTGGCATCAAAAAAAATTCAAAAACCGAAATTTCACGTACCCCCTCTTTGGCTGATATTCCGGTTTCCATACGATGATTGGCACCCTAGTGTACATAGTTTAATCAGCCCACCAATAATTTTCCGCCGGTGCACTCTCACTATCGTGGACTCATCCGATTGCCCAGCGTGTTTAATTCTTTTGCGGCGCAAAAGGTTTTTCACTTCGTCATCTTCATCAAGCTGTTTTCCGAAATTTAAAATATTAAATTCAATGGGGTGCTGCTCCCGGAGATGCCGATGGCAGTTTGAAATGATTATAGTTTTTGGCCGGTAAGTGTATTTCTCCGCCGTGATGCATCTGAAACCGCCATTCTCTACTGCGAAAACTTGCCGAACTTTTTGCGGATATATTAACCTTTTTTTGACAAAAATTATAATCATTGGCTGAACGATCATGAATGATCTTTGTTCATCATATGTACATATGCGACTAACTCCATATACTCAACTGTGCACATTTAGATACAGATGTTGTTGTTAGCACGAACGAGAAGAGGTGAATAGTGCGAAGGAAGCGAAAGAGAGGACGCCAGCAGGGATACTATATACATGGTGCTCCTTTGCAATCCTCGTAACTCGTCTCACACATAGATCTGCTCGCAAATGTGAGAAGAGTAAATGTATATCGCACACTGACAGCGATGTTAATGCATCATAACAGAGATTTATATGTATTCAAAAATCGCTAGAAACGATTTGCTTCCATCGCTGACTGCTAGCCACACACGCTATAAAGCTTGCCACGCACGCTGTAGATATGGACACACAAGCTATATAGCTGGCCAAACACGCTATAGACATTCTATAGCTAGCCACACATTCTGTAGACATGCACACACGCTATAGCATGCACACGCTATATAACTAGCCACACACGCTATATAGACATGCACAGACACGCTATATAGCAAGCCACGCACTATATGACATGCACACGCAGCCACGCACGCTATAGAGCAAGCCACGCACGCTATATAGCAAGCCACACACGCTATTGACATGCACAGACACGCTATAGACATATACACGCTATATAGCTAACCACGTACGCTATATAGCTATAGACATGTACAGACACGCTATAACTATGCACACGCAAGCCACGCACGCTAATATAGCAAGCCACACACGCTATATAGCAAGCCACACACACTATCCAGGCAGAGCTGAATGCCACCACGGGTCGGTAATTTGCGATTACCGAAGGCCACGGAAGTGCTCACTGCTAGCAAGCAGTCCCGGACCATCAGCGGGAGCTAGCCTAGGTCGTGGCGAGTTTCAGGCACTGGGCCGCTGAATTCTCGCAAAAGCCACACTGGCCGGAAGCAGCTCCGACGGAGCGAGTAGTGCCGCTCCCACCACCCAAATGCACTATACCGCCCATTGGGACTGATGCCAGTAATGTTCCCAATTACGGCAACTGGTCGCATCACTATAGGATAAGAGTCGGATTTCGTTTTCGTACCATGATTTTGGGCTGGCACCTGCGCCGAGCTCCCTTAGTAATGTCGTGTGATAACGGCTTGAAACGGCGAGATTACAACCGGTGCAGGGGTCTCCGTCCCGTAAAACCTGGCAGGCCTTCCAGTACGTTCCGAGTCCATTGCCGGGTGGGAACCCGGCAGGAGTAGGATCAGATGTCTTTTGCTGACTTGCGCCGGTCGGGGGTGTCATAGTTGCCCATAAGGCGCTATGGCAGCCGCCCCTAGCCATGGCCTCACTGCTCCGGCATAGACTACCTTGGGACCATTTAGGCGACTACTCCATTATAAATAAGGATAGCGGCTGGTAGGGGGACCCAATAAACAAAAATGTTGAACTCAAAAACAAAAGAGACGGGTGCGGAGGGGTTACCAAATCCCTTCGCACGAGGTGGCATCCAGCGGTCTCCGCAGAAGAAGGCGGAGACGGATGCGGCGAAGTCTGGAGGTGGAAAAACGGCGAATCCGTCGGTGTCCACACCAGACATCTCGGTAGACGGTCCCTTGCTAGTCAAGGCCGTCGAAAGGTGTATGGACACGCGGCCAAGAGTGGCGGCGCTGTCTGAACAACTCGATGCCATAATCGAGTTCTTGGCGAACAGGTGAAACATCGCTGGCGACCTGAAGCAGAGCCTCCTCCTGCTTCGGAGCACCATTGATGAAGCCAGAAAGGAGCACGAAGAACTCGTAGCTCGGGTGAAGGCGGCCGAGAAAGCGGCCAGGACCGGGAGGGCGACTGCATCTAAAGAGGTGCAGACAGACGCCCCCTCGTTCGCGTCGGTCTGCTCCACGGGGCAGGTCTACAAGCGAACGAGGCAGTCCCCGGGGGAAACGGCCCCCGGGAACACCAAGAAACGATTGGTCGTGCTACTCCCACGGGAACACACGCCAACCGGTTCAAGGTCCACCGCGGAAAAGGCACAGGTGGAGGCTACGGGCATCCCTTGGACTACCGTAGAGGGTAGGAAGCGTCGGGAAGGTGCGACGCGACATGATGGCGGAGCGGCCAGAGGACCAAAAAAGGTCAAAAAGGCGCGGAGTAGGGGTGATGCCCTCATACTCAAGACGGATGGGTCGAAGTACTCAGAAGTCTTGAAGAAGATGAGGGGGAAAACCCAGCTCAAGGATCTGGGGGCGGATGTGCGGAGTATCCGCCGATCTCGCACTGGCGAGATGATACTTGAGCTCCGGAAGGACGCCAACAACAAGGGGGCTACCTACAAAACGGTAGCTGAAAAGGTCCTAGGGAAGGAGGTGCAAGTGTGGGCACTCACCTCAGAAGTGACTCTCCAGCTTAAAAACCTGGACGAAATCACTGAGGGGTGCGACATTGCACAAGCCCTAAAAGCGAAGTGCGGGGTGGAGGTGGCTATGGAGTCAATCCGCCTCCGCAAAGGTCCGGCGGGGACCCAGATAGCTACCTTCCGACTACCGTCGGCGGACGCTAACCTGGCCCTGAAAGAGGGCAAGTTGAAGGTCGGCTGGTCTGTATGTCCTCTGGGCATACTACAGCAACCAGACATTTGCTTCCGGTGCTTTGAGGGCGGACATAAGTCCTGGACCTGCAAGGGGCCCGATAGGAGCCAGCTGTGCAGGCGATGTGGAGGTGCAGGCCATAAAGCAAAGGACTGTGTGGAGTCTCCCAAGTGCATGGTATGTTCCGGGAAACGGGACGCCAAACACTTTATGGGAGGCCCCAGGTGCCCAGCCGGTAAGCCGGCTGCGAAACCACGGGCGTAAGGGTGACGCAACTGAACCTGAACCATTGCTTCGCGGCTCAGCAGCTGCTACACCAAGCAGCCACTGAGTCGTTGTCGGACATCGCCGTCATATCGGATCCCTACCGCATCCCTCCCGGAAACGGTAACTGGGTTGCGAATAAGTCCAGTTTGGCGGCCATATGTACGACGAGCAAGTTCCCGGTTCAGGAGGTTGTCTCAACCTCAGAAGAAGGGTACGTAGTAGCTAAGGTAAACGGAGTGTTCTACTGCAGTTGCTATGCTCCGCCACGTTGGTCTACCGAAAGGTTCACCCAGATGGTCGACCTCCTATCCATGGAGGTAACGGGCCTAACGCCGTTGGTGGTGGCGGGCGACTTCAACGCTTGGGCTGTTGAGTGGGGAAGTCGCTTCACGAACCAGAGGGGCCAGATCCTGTTGGGGGCTTTTGCAAAGCTCAACCTAGATCTGGCCAACGTTGGGAACAAAAGTACATTTAGCAGAAATGGTGCGGAGTCGATCATCGACGTGACGTTCTCCAGCCCAGGACTGATCAAGAACTGGAGGGTAGACGATGGCTACACTAATAGCGACCACCAGGTGGTCTGTTATAGTGTAGACAACAACGAGAGGCGGCAAGCGACGGGTAGAGCCAACACTCCGACCGTTCGCGGGTGGAAGACATCGCACTTTGATGCCGAGGTATTCGAAGAGGCAATGAGAAGGGAGCGCGAGGGGGGCAGTTGGCTCCGCCCGACTGCTGACCAACTAGTTGCTATGCTATCGCGGGCGTGCGACGCCACCATGCCTAGGACTCGCCAACCTAGGAATGGAAAGCCACCGGTTTACTGGTGGACGGACGCGATAGCCGACCTTCGCAGTGCGTGCCTCCGTGCAAGACGGAGGATGCAGCGTGCGCGAAACGAAGAAGAGAGGACAGAGCGCCGCGCAGCATTCAGTTCGGCAAGATCGATGCTAAAGAGTGCGATAAAGGCCAGCAAGAGGGCCTGCTTCGATAGGCTATGTGCGAGTGCCAATACAAATCCGTGGGGTGACGCCTACAGGATCGTAATGGCCAAGACTAGAGGCGCGCTGGCGCCTGCAGAGCGATCACCAGCGATGCTGGAGCGTATCATCGAGGGACTCTTTCCACGCCACGAGCCAAGTCCTTGGCCTCCGGCAGTCGAGTCTCACGTCCGACGTTCCAGTATCTCAGACATAGACCAGAGATGGTCGGCCAACCTGCCGAGCATCCAATCCGTGAGCGACGACAGCCGTGTCGAGGCAGGGGAGGAGGCAAGGGTTACGAATGAGGAACTCATCGTGATCGCCAAATCCCTAAAGGTGAGCAAGGCACCGGGACCGGATGGTATCCCTAACCTGGCGATCAGGCTGGCGATAAAAACGGCCCCCGGGCTGTTCAGGGCAGTCATGCAGAGGTGCCTGGATGACTGTCTCTTTCCGGACAGGTGGAAGCGGCAGAGACTGGTCTTATTGCCGAAGGCTGGGAAACCGCCAGGGGACCCATCGGCATATAGGCCTATCTGCCTGCTGGACACCGCGGGCAAGGTGCTTGAGAGGATCATCCTCAACAGACTGGTGAGGTACACGGAGGGTGTACACGGTCTGGCAAGTAACCAGTTCGGCTTCCGGAAGGGCAGGTCCACGCTGGACGCAATCTCTTCCGTCATCAAGACGGCGGAGGTAGCAATCCAGCGCAAGAGAAGGGGAATACGCTACTGCGCAATCGTCACGCTCGACGTGAAGAATGCGTTCAATAGTGCCAGTTGGGACTCCATAGCGCTCGCGCTCAGGAGCATCCATGTACCGGTGTCGCTGTACAAGATTCTGGAAAATTATTTCCAGAATCGAGTACTTGTTGACGACACGGAGGAGGGTCAGAAGTGCGTCCCAATTACCGCAGGAGTTCCGCAAGGTTCTATCCTGGGCCCGGTGTTGTGGAATGTCATGTATGACGGAGTGTTGAAACTCAAGTTCCCTGTAGGGGTTGTGATCGTCGGCTTTGCAGACGACATAACGCTGGAGGTTAACGGCGAGTCTATCGAGGAGGTCGAGTTGACGGCCGCGCACTGTATACGCAAGGTCGAGGACTGGATGCGCTCCAGGAAACTGGAGCTCGCGCATCATAAGACGGAGGTCACGGTTGTGAACAACCGTAAATCGGAGCAACAGGCGGTGGTCAGAGTCGGAGACTGCACCATCACCTCGAAGCGATCCCTGAAGCTCTTGGGGGTTATGGTGGACGACAAGCTCACGTTCGGGAGTCACGTCGACTATGCCTGTAAGAGGGCCTCATCGGCTATTGCAGCACTATCTCGTATGATGTCCAATAGCACAGCGCTTTATGGCAGCAAGCGAAGACTTCTTGCCAGCGTGGTTTCGTTCATACTTAGGTATGGTGGGCCAGTGTGGTCCAGAGCTCTAGGTACTAACAGTTACCGTGGTAAACTGGAAAGTACCTACAGGCTCATGTGCCTGAGAGTTGCGAGTGCGTATCGTACGGTGTCATACGATGCAATCTGTGTCTTGTCCGGCATGATGCCTATCAGCATCGCCATCAAGGAGGAGAGAAAGTGTTTCGACCAACGTGACACAAGGGGCATACGAGGTACCAGAAGGTCATTCTCGATGCTCCGCTGGCAGCGGGAATGGTCCAACTCTACAAAGGGCAGATGGACGCACCGACTCATACCGGAGATATCCGGCTGGGTCGGGAGACGACATGGTGAAGTGAACTTCCACCTGACACAAATCCTGTCAGGCCATGGTTGTTTCAGGCAATATCTGCACAGGTGGGGGACACGCGGTGTCCCCCATGTGTCCCGAGTGCGTGGAGGAGGAGGAGACTGCTGAGCATGTCTTCTTCGTATGCCCCCGTTTCGCAAGAGCGAGGAGCAACATGATGGCTGTGAGCGGGCCTGGCACTACTCCGGACAATCTAGTCCGGAGGATGTGCGACGACCCGGACATCTGGAACGCGGTCTGTGCGGCCGCCTCTCAGATTGTTCTGGAGCTGCAACGTGTGTGGCGGGTCAACCACCAACACGCCAGTGGTAGCTAATTACCAGTCTCCAGGTAGTTAGCTAGGAGGTTATAAGAGTAAAGAGGGTGCATCACGCACAAAAGCCACTCCCCGACGTAATACTTAACCGTCGTTCCGGGAAGACCAGGGCTGGAGACTGGAGGGGTTTTAGTGGGTCGGGACAGGGATCAGTAGGTGTCTGGGCGAGTTTAACTACCCCAGCATCTCTCCCCTAGTCTCATCCCCACACCCTGAGCTCTCTTCTCAGGTGTCTGTTTGCAGATTTCCCCGCCACCTTTAAAAAAAAAAAAAAAAAAAAAAAATAAAGCCACACACACTATAGACATGCACGCGCTATATAGCTAGCCACGCACGCTAGCGACACACTCTATAGATATTCACACACGTTATATATGTGCACACACCCTATATATACATACACGCTGAATGATGGTGGCTTCTCAAACCACCTGGCGGTGCGAGTCTTATTCAGTTACTGGCTGTATTTACCCAACGATATCTGAATTGGATTACCTCTCGTGGGGTCCAACTCAGATCAAAGAGGAGCCGAACTAAAAAGGGAGGAACTGCAGCTAACCACTAACGCCGCCGCTGTTGCCCGCTGCTGCTCCACGCCGCCTTTGCCCACTGTCATCGCTGCTACTGTCCGCTGCTATTGAACTGCTTGAGAAGAAGCAGTCTCTTATATAGCCAACGACAAGGTTAAACTATTTTCAATAGCACAGTAGTTCGAACAATCAGATTACAATTTTATGCATTTGGACGGGTGCTTAGACGATTTTCCAATCGATTGCTGCAAAAATGACGGAAACTGACTGAGTTGAAAACGTTTGAAATTTGACAATTTTCGTGACGCTCTCGATGTTTTCGGTTTTCGAAATTGGATTCCTATATTCAAGTTGGACCCCTGTATATGTTGCCGTAAGACGTCAAAACAAAACACGTCGCGTCACATCATCGCCTGCATTGTATGCATTCAAACTTAATCGATCAGAGTGTGCGGTGCAAAAAAAAACTCAAACTATCGAGAGGAAGCAGATTCAAATTGAATTTAAATCTGAAAAAGTGTTACTCAGTTCAATTTAGCATGAGTTCATGCCATTACTGCTATACGGAGTAGCTTCACTGTTTTTGCCATTACGGTTAGGGTTCGAGTCAATTTTATTTTGCTGACTCATGGGTTACTATGATTGATGCTGCATGGGTAGTTTCGTAAGTGCGTGTAGAGGTAAACTCATGAAAAATCGGCATTTTTAATGTAAACGTTAGGGCTTAACAAAGTATTCTCGAAAAACGTCTCCATCCAAAATTTGAGCTTAATCGAACTTCTGATAAGGTTTCTCTTACAGTCGTGAAAGTTTTACATTTTTGACCAACCTAAAAATGCACAAGAGTAGTTAAAGAAGTTTCCGAAATCGATTTTTTTATAGCAAATCTCTTAGAAATGCATAAAATGTCGAGATCCGATGTTGTTTCATTAAAATTTGTTTAAGAACGAAAATTCAATTCAGGTACATGGAAACTTTTGCTTTGGGAGATTCGAGCTACACCCAAACACACATGAGACACTTCCAGCTCGAAAATTTCTTTCATTGATTCAAAAACTGTAACTTTGACCGCTTTGAGGCTTTACTTCCCGAAGTCCGATTGAGCTCAAATTTGGCATGGGAAATTTTCACGAGAAAACAAAACTTTAGAACTTTATCGTAAATGAAAAAATTAAAAAAAAAAAATACTTTTCCCTGAGAAACGTCACAACTGTACATAAATCTGTAGATTTATAACTTCTCGGTCAACGATATCCATCAACAAATCTGTCGCCCGCAACATTACATTTGTTTTTGGTTTTGTCCGGTAGCTCCGTGTGGGTAAGTACCCACATTGATATTTTCCAAATGGGTATTACTACCCATACTACCCACATGAAATGTCGGCCTGACAGATTGTCATATGGGCCATTCCATACTAAGTGACCACGAAAAAGCACAAACTTGGACAGGACCATCACAGATTTTGCTCAAAGTTGGGAGAATTATTCATCTACTGTCACTTTGGAAAAATCCTAAATTTGGTGTCGATTGGAATTCCCACCGCTCTGTGGGACCCCCTCTATATTTCAAAGTCACGCATTTTTTGTTCAAAATCACTTTTTTCCTTTTCTTACAATTCATAGACGTAAAATGTCCAAAAAATACTGATAGATGATTTTTGAAGAAAATAAACCAAGGAATCCAGAAAAACATATTAGTTTTGACCGAAAGTGTTGCCAGATAAATTATTTTTGTGTTTGATAACTTAATTAACATTTTTCGGCAAATGCAGCAATTTTTATTTTAAATTTGATAATTTCATCGTGTTCCTTGAAAAATTTCACATAAGAAACAACTATCATCCCGAGGTAATATGAGCCAATCTCGAGATATAGCATTTTTACGAAAATAGTTCTGAATTTCGTAATTAATTTTTCGTAAAAATGTTATATCTCAAGATTAGCTCATATTACCACGGGATGGTAAGTGCTTCTCACGTGAAATTTTCCGAGAAATACGATGAAACCATCAAATTTAAAATAAAATTACCTGCATTGTTCGAAAAATGCAAATTTAATTTCAAAATACAAAAATAATCTATCTGGCAACACGTCTGAACAAAACAATATTTTTTCTGGATTCCTTGGTTTATTTTCTTCAAAATTCACCTATCACTCTTTTTCGCGTGTCTCACGTCTATAAATTATAGAATAAAATAATTACGAAGTTTACAACTTTTTTCGTAAAAATGTTATATCTCGAGATTGGCTCATATTACCTCGGGATGATAGTTGTTTCTTATGTTAAATTTTCCAAGGAACACGATGAAACTATCAAATTAAAAATAAAAACGGCTGCATTTGCCGAAAAATGTAAATTTAGTTTTCAAATACAAAAATAATTTATCTGGCAACACTTCCGGTCAAAACTTATATTTTTTTCTGGATTCCTTGGTTTATTTTCTTCAAAAATCATCTATTAGTATGTTTCAGACATTTTATGTCTATGAATTGTAAGAAAAAGAAAAAAGAGATTTTTGACAAAAATTGCGTGACTTTGCAATAAAGAGGGGGTTCCTAGACAGCGGGGGGTATTCTAGTCGATACCAAAATTGGGATTTTTCCAAAGAGACAGTAGATGAATAATTCTCCCAACTTTGAGCAAAATCTGTGATGGTCGTGTCCAAGTGGCATGTACACTTCATAAGGAATGACCCATATACTATTTTTCAAACCCACACTGAGAAATTCTAATTTATCGCACCCGTAGAACTAATATCAGTCGTCAATTATACACAAACAAATATAAGTTAGGGAGTTGCTGTTGAAGTACACAAAAGGTGTAAACGATCTGACAAGCAACCAGCTCGGCTTCCGGAAAGGTAGGTCAACATTGGATGCGGTTCTCTCCGTCACCAAGACGGCGAAGGTAGAAATTCAATGAAAGAATAGGGTTGTTCGTTATTGCGCAATCGTCACGCTTGACGAGAAGAATGCGTTTAACAGCGCTAGCTGGAATTCCATAGCGCTCAAGCTTAAGAGCATCCACGTACCGGTGTCGCTGTACAAGATTTTGGACGATTACCTCGAGAATACAGTACTAATTCACAACACATAGGAGGGTTAGAAGTGCATTCTAATCACCGCAGGAGTACCGCAAGGATCCATCCTGGGCCCGGTGTTGTGAAATGGCATGTATAACGGAGTAATAATCCCTGTAGAGATTGTGATCGTCACCTTTGCGGACGACATAACGCTAGAAGTTTACGGCTTGTTGATCGGAAAGGTCGAGCTTGCGGCCACGCATTTCATATGCAAGGTTAAGGACTGGATGCACTCCATTGAACGTTAAGGCATTAAAAGACGGAGGTCACGGTCGTGAAGAACCGGAGATCAGAGCAACAATTGGTGTTCAGAGTCGGAGACTGCATCATTACGTCAAAGCGACCTTTGAAACTTCTGTGGGTTATGGTTATAGTTATGGTCAACTATTTCTGTAAAAAGGCCTCAACGGATATTGCAGCACTATCTCGTAAGATGTAGGTATAAGAGTGAAGAGTATACATCAAACTCAAAAAGCCACTCCCCGAGGAAGATAAGGGCTGGAAACTGGAGTGATTTTAGTGCAGTGATTCCCAGCCGGGGGTCCACGGCAGGCAAGGGGGCCACTAGGCTTTTCTAGGAGGGTCGCAAATCTCTCTGGAAACAGATATTTAACTCTTCCGCCTATTAGAACCAAGTCGTGAAACACATTAGATTTTGAGAATGATATGAGACTACAAAGCGAAACCTTGTATTGCAAAACCCGCATCTGAATTCATTTTGGAGGCCGCGAAGCTCTCTGTGCGTTGCAAAAGGGGCCGCGGAGCTTTTTGTGTTTAGCGAAACGGGTCGCAGAGCCTAAAATGTTGGGAACCACTGTTTTTAGTGGGTCTGGAGCGAGTTGAGTAGGTGATTTGGGAGAGTGCGATTGTCCCATCACCACTCCCCAGAGTTTCAGCCCCACTCTCTGAGTTTTCTCTCTAATGTCTGTAAGTCAATTCTCTTACCACCTTGGAAAAATAAACAGCCAAAACCAAGGACTGCAAGTCAGAACATACACAGAGTTTATTCAATGTGACATTGATGCCATAATAGCGTTTCAAATATATCTCTCAGTGTAAAGCGTGGTTTGGACATAGCTGCCACATAACCGGGTGAATTTCTTGTTGATTTTTATACCGATGGTAGAAAAAAAGATGAATCAATAGCTGAAACCTTCAGGATTATAAGCTTCACATCTAGACTCTTAAAGTTGATAGAGAAACAAGTGTCTTGAGAGCTTCTTGATCAGCGTGCCTCCAAGCTGGTTTATCGACGGGAACTGTTTTTCATGACAGTACTGCCGTTTCACGCATAGTTGTCCCAGTGTGCATAAGGTTTGTGTAGAATATGGGACAACTATGCTCTAGTCGAAAAATCGCCGAAGTTTTAAGAGACAGTGCTATGAGCATTTCTTGTTATTGAAGTCGCTGTCGAGAATACATGCTTCAATCAATATTATAATTCTGGTAAAAAAAAGTTGATAATAGTACAAAGAACTGAATTTGTAGCATGTTGATTGAAATGCTTCAATTACGGTTTCAACGACAGAAGTTTGCGTACAGGAAGGAGTATCCTCCAAGCTAACTCATATTGGCTATGAGTTTAATCACTCACCACAGACAATTGCGGAACACATCGCACGAGGCCTACAGATGCTCTTGTGGTATTTTATTCCAGGCTACCGCCAGATGTCACGCATCTTCATGTTTTTTAGAGCAAACCTCCTCCAACATAGCACAGATGGCGAAAGCCATGGGGTTTAGATCTGATAAACTCTTCTGCTCTTCCGAGCTCCATATGATCCCTGAAAAATGTTCTGCAACCAAGATTTGTTTTTTTTTTTACTTTCATTGCTGCCACCGAGTCCTGTTGGAAAGAACAATCCATGGTATTTAAATTTGCCCACTGTTCGACGACATTCTGTAGAACTAGTTACAATATATGTTTTGGCTGATTTTCAGTCCTCCAGGAACGAAAACCTGTGAACTCCGGCCATCACAGGCGATTCCGGCCTAAGCCAAGTAAAAATTTATGTTCCATGATACTCTTGGAGATTCTCTAGATACTTTTTTTTATTCTCGCTTATTTTCCGTCGGTCTAGTTCCGCCACTGTTGTTGTGCCAATCACCGCCCAGGGAGGCGACTTCACCCAGGACCCTAACTTACGACCCGTTGATTAACAGACCGGCGCCAACGGCTTTACTTCCTCATGCGATGGAAGGCGTGATCCTAGAGGTTTTTCGCCTCAGCCGGCTAGGATTGGATTGAATCTAGACTAGTTGGGTTGGTTGTGAGTGGATCACGCCACCTCACAACCATCGACACCTATGTCGGCGGTGGGATTCGAACTCAGGCGTCGAGCGTGGTTAGCGGAGACGTTACCAACCACGCTAGGCCCCTGCTTATCTCTAGATACTTGTTTGGTACTTGTAATACGCTTTAAAACCTGAAATGTTTCTTGGGTAGGTCCATGATCTTTCTACGTCTACGTCCTAAGACATGACCTGCATAGCGTTGTTCCGCCAATTTTCTTGGTCCATGGCTTCCAATTTCTTGGGCACCTCTACTCCGTTCTCCCGCACAACGCCAAAGATGTTTCTCAGCACCCGACGTTCAAAAACTCCGAGCGCTCGCATGTTCTTCTCGAGCATTGTCCACGTCTCATGCCCGTAGAGAACAACCGGACTTATTATCGTTTTGTACTCAGATTTTACCACCGTAGTTTTTTATGGAGCGTACCGAAAGCACGACTGCCTGCGCCCCCTTACCTCCTAGCTGGTATCGCTGTTCTTAGTTATCAGAGCACCAAGGTACACAAACTCGTCGACAACCTCGCACTCGTCCCCTTCGATTGTTACTGTATTGCCCAGTCGTGTCCTGTTGTGCTCGGACCCGCCCACAAGCATATACTTTGTTTAAGACGCATTAATCTTTATTCCGATCCTATCTGCTTCAGGTTTCAGTCAGGTATACTGGTCTGCCATCGTCTCAAATTTTCTGCCGACAATACCCACGTCATCCGAAAGGCACATAAATCTATTGAAAATCATGCTCCGCATGTTGAACCCCCGTATCATTACACCCCAGTCCGCACAAATGACATGTTGGTGACCTTTAAGAAAAGATTTATATTCGTATAAGGAATATGTTCTGTGAATGGTCAGGAATGCTAAAAAAGCGTCGAAAAGGCGGGGCATAGAGCCTTATACAAACTTTTAGTAATTGTCACAAAGTGGTTTGTTAGAAATTGTCTACATTTACATATTTTTAACTTGGTGATATTTATAGGAGAAACCAGAAACGTTTTTGTTTTTGTTTTAAATTGTCACCGCGAGACATATTTTCATCGACACATTAATGAGTATTTTTCTAAAAGTTCTAAAACAAAATATACTATTCGTGACCAACTCCCGAACATTGATGTTTTAGTTTTTTTTATTTCGCTGATGCAATTTAGAAATGCTTGAATGTGTACATATAAGTAATAACATATTACAAGTTGAAATTGCGAGAAATGAAATTCCAAGCGCTATTTTCAAATGCAATCCCATTTTCATGGAGAAAGTATAGCGTCTACCCCTTACAATTTTCATGCGCCTTCAAAAAAATTAAGTTTTAGATAGTATATGTAAATTTTCTAATATTTTGAAAACACGAAAAATTGAATTTGTTGATCTTTTAAGGCAAATGTCTGTTTATAAGTAACTCCTGTTGTTATCTTGTTACAAAATAATGGAAATTTTCAAGGAAAACGTCTAAATCATATTATGGTTTAATTTTATAATCGACTGCTTTCGCCGCTTTTAGCAAGCATTTCCCTCATTTTAGTGATCCAACAAACTTTAGGTGTTCGTCACCAATTATTCTTGGTGACTCGCGTAAACAAGATGCATTTCTCCGGTTTTAGATCATTTCTTGATTTTTCAATAAAAATCAATTGAGTCAATGACTTTTTTGAGACAATACCAATCGAACGTTAGTTTCAGGGAATATGTAACATGATCAAATTGAACTATTTTTTTTTTTGTTATATGGTTAAAAAAGGTTAGTTGCTAAAATTCCGTGGAACTATTGAAAAGATCACATATTCTGTTATAACAACATTTAACATATATTTTCTTACAAAAGTCACGGTGACTAAATAATAACATTTGTTGGTCAAAGCCCGATGTTTACTTTTTCTGATATTTATTTAAACCAAAAAAAAATTATTACAAAAACCACTGTGACAATGTTAATAACTTATAAGTTTTTTCAAAAGGTCACAAATTCTATTAAACAAAACTTTTGACAAATATTTCCTTACAAAAGTCACAGTGACTAACTGGGGAAACTATTCCTATGAAAAGTCACTATGCATTTATAAGAAAAATTTAAATGTGCCTCTTAATTTCTTAGTGACTATTCTAAGACAAAAGGCCATTTGTACTTTTAATTACCACCGTGACTACTTAATGAAAAAATACTTTCGTTCCACAAGTAAAATGATTTCGTCTGTGACCCTTCTGGAAAAAATAAATAAATTGTAGTTCAATTATCACAGAGACAAAATGAAATAAATATTTGTTTTCTAATCATAGCCTTAGTGTCTTTTGTAAGAAAATAAACACAAGTTTTTCTATGAAAAGTAATGGTTACTCGATTACGAAAACCATTTCCATATCATTTTTAAAACGTTCGGGAGACGATTGTAAGGAAAAAGTCCTATTTTAATTGTGACTCTCGTGCGGATTGGGACTCTCCAGCGCGACGTAAAACATTAGGCAGGAAAGACAATCACCTTGTTGAAGTCCCCAGTGGGACTCGAAGGAGTCCGATGTTTCACACGAAATCCTCACACAACACTTCACATCCTCCATCGGAGCCTTGATCAGTCTTGTCAACTTCCCCGGAAGCCGTTTTCGTCGAGGATTCTCTATCTCTTGTCGGTTTATCGGGCGTAGGCGGCTTTAATATCAACGAAAAGGTGGTGTGTAGAGACTCTAAACTCGTGGCATTTTTGAGGATCTGCCGCAGTGTAAAGATTTGGTCAGTCGTAGATCGTCCTTCCATGAAACCGGCCTGGTAGTTTCCTACAAATCTGCTGGCTAATGGGGACAGGCGTTGGTAGATGACCTGGGAAAACACTTTGCAAGCGGCATTTAGGACTGTGATCGCTCGGGTAGCTGTTCTGTCTACCAGATCTCGACGATCAGCGGACGCAGAGACCTGGCCAATTTTTCGGGGCCCATTCTTATAAGTTCCGCTACGATGGCGTCCTTGTCGACAGTTTTGTTGTTTCCGAACTCCCTTTTCTGTTTCTGTTCTATTAGTTGATCTCCAGGTGAATCTATGGCGGAGGCTATACTGGAAGAAGGTGCTACGTATGGCCAAATCTTGGAGATGGCAAAGTCGCCATTTTCATTCGTCAGTTGATGTGTACTGGAACGTCCAACCGCCGGTCTATACTCCTCCTCCTGGCCAGCCTGAGCGTTGTATCCCCCGATAATGATCTTGACATCATGTTTTGGGCAGCGGTCGTAATCACTCTCCAACTTCGTGTAAAATTTGTAAGTTGCCGGTAGTCCCTACCCTGTGCGTTGGTGAGACTCTCTGAACAATGCCTCAGGGTCGGCACGCTTATCCTTAGTTTTCGCGGGTTAACTGGGAAATGCTTGTATTCTCACAATCCTTTTCTTTTGCCTCCCACTTCTGTATATTTTATCTAACCTTTTCTTCACACTTTCGGGGCCCCATTTCTTCCACTGCTTCCACCACCTTTCGCCTCCAATCTGCAATCGGATTACACGATATCCACCACCTTTGCCGCCAACAACCGCGAAAATTCTGCGAGCTTTGCCGCCCTCGCTGGTGAACACTGAAGCATCTGAACTTGCGGTGGGTGTGAATTCGGCCCAATCCTGGACGATGAGCTTTCAGACGTTTTTTTTTTTCCAAAACCGGAACTACGGAGTTCTGGGGAAGTGAAAATAAGCATTCCATCAGCTTTCTGGTGAGGGAACTCTTTGGCTAAACGGCGCAGGGCGGATTGGCTTACCTGTTGTCCACAAATTTCACTCTTTTTCACTGCTACTATTTACGCATTTAATTTGATTCCTTTTATCTAATGTTTCACGGTCTGCTCCGATCTATCGACCTTTTACGAGTCATCAAGACTCGATTCTCGATCGGATCAATAGGTTATTGCCCTACGCCAAGTAAATAACCATCTCTCTTGCGCCAGATCATACTTAGTCATCTCTCCATCACAGCTCCATTTCGCCCGTCTCCCGGTGGCAGAATACATCAACCTGATGGGTGGGTGGCTGCGTTCATACGTCAATCTTGTTGGGTGGCATGGGCGTCGGGAGGGTAACATCCACATAAACAAACACTTCCCATTTTTTGAAGACAAACAAAATAAAACGAACTAATTATATACGAAAAATCTCAATAACCTTCTAAGTGGAGGCTACCAACGCTTACAAATTCGTCTTTGTCGTCATCGGTACGGCCTTTAATCACCAAACTGCACATTTTAGAACTGATCGGCCACCACCCGATCACTTGCTCACGCATCTCACCCATCACTATGAAAGCTGTTCCCAGCTCATGTGTGCTTCCACGACTCACGTACATGGTACGTACGCACCATCGCCCCTTTCCAGCATTCCTCCTGCAGGCTACGATGTTGAACTTGCGGATCTTCAATTTTTCAAAAAGCAAGCGGGTATTTTTAGAAAATTGATAGATCGCCAGTTCCTTGTTCCAAGTATCCAATCGTTAGTCCGTTTTCGCTGCCTAGGTCCTAGCCGATTGTTTCGGTCCATAATTAACGTTATTGCGTTCGTTGCTGTTGGATTTCAATGGTGCGGGCTTGCAAGGCCAGTGGCCAACCCCACACTGAACATATTTTTTCGTTATTCTCTGCACGTACGTTTCGTAAACATAGAATTCGCAGATTGTACAGCACTTTTGTTGATTGTATAGAATATTCGTATTGCAAGTTATCGAACGGAATTGCAACATTTTTGTTTTCAATTTTCAGTGCACTGTGTCGCAGTAGGACCAGACCGATGTCATGGTAACAGTTTCCTGAAGCCGCCGCCGATGATGATGTCGCTACTGTTGGCAATATGGTGGAAATATGGTCATAAGTTCCGTTCATTGTGTCGCATGTGTTACTGTACGGATTTTTTGCGTGCTTCTAACTATATTGAATGTAAGGCTATCCGGAACGTGTTAGAACATGTTTGAACGTGACCATTTATGTCCTGCACAAAATCCATAAAATGTTCAAAACAAAACAATCGTTTTTCGCTTTCTGCATTTCTTCACACCACTTGCAGCAACAGTTGATCTCGCATGGACGGTGCTTAATCGGTTGTTTCGCAAGCACTGACAGCCTTTTAACGTATAATCGAGCCAGAGAGCCAGAGAAAAACGGCTTCAAGCAAAATGTATGGGGATGACTTTTGTGACAGGGATGTGAGTAGGAGCATCGTAGTGTCATTGTTTGAAGTCCCAGGTATTATCAAGACTTGGGATGAACACTGCGTTACTTAGAATGCTTTCATCGGTGTCGATCCCGAGAAATTCCCTTCCGAGAAAGGAAGCCCCGTCCTCTGTCTCGGTCTCAAACGTAGCAAGCTGGGTGTTATTACCAGACACTGCTCTGCGCTTTACCACCTAGAGAACAACGGAATTGTGACAGTAATGACATGTCATTCTGTAACCATGCAGTTGGTATATCAGCCAACCTGCTTTCTAAGTGTGAAGCCCTCGGTTTGCTAGGTACTACCATAGACAAACACACGTACCGCTCCATACAAAATTCTAGAAAAATTGTGGTTCCGACACCTACTGGACAAATTCCGCAAAAGATAAACGTCAGCCTTTCTGCTGTTTTGGCAGCACGGCCCGCGACAACTGTCAATTGATTTCAAAGAGAAAAAGCACATCAGTGTCATCATCGCTGCGGCGGGAATGTACCGCATAACTGAAACTCATTCGAATTGACCGTTATTGACCGTCTGTTTGTATATGGTACTACTGCTTCAGACGTTACCTTTTTACTTAATATAAACGACGTCAAACTTTTAACTATGCGACAGCAAATTGCATTTATAGCAGAAGAAGCAATTCCTATGTCGTAATTTACTATTGGCGCTTTAAGCTCCAGAAAAAATCGATTTTTTATTGGATTCTCTCGTGTAGCAAAATAAATTTACATTTACATAAATCTAGTGTGAAATCTACTCTATTTATTATTTGACCATAATAATCCAAATTTTCGAAACAATGTACCCCGGAAAGTGAAAATCTTTTAATACCACTGGGGGAATAGTTCCTCAAACGTAGTTCAATTACATCCGATCTCGAAGGCGATGGCAATTCACATCGGCAGGCATAAGGTCTGTACCACCGAATGCAGTCTGTTACAATTTCCGTGCACTTTACACACATGGCTGTTCGCTGCCGCTTGGCAATCAATGGCGGACTATGTTTGGTGGGTTCACGCTCAGGAACAGTGCCAACAACGGGCAGGAAGACGGCTCTCATTGCTCCATCTGCGCCCGCATGACGACACGGTAGCACAAAATTGCAAACGTGGTCGAACGGCAGTGTCGCGGCAAAGGTGCATCGTTGTCATCGACAGGGCAGGAAATCGGAACTGCTCGCTCTCCACGGAACAGACAGTGCTTCGATTCCCATGTGTCTGCTCAAAACTGACTAAGTTATCCGAAAAAGAAGCAAGAAAAAACTCGTATCCCGCAGAATCCTGGATGATACAACTATCGGTTTTTTTTTCGCTGCTGTTTCCACCGTTGCAAACAGCTATTTATATTGAAAATTTATGTTTGGGATTGGTTACACTAGCGTGCTGGTTCCGGATTCACCCCGTCTGAAGGTTCTGGCGCAAATTTCTTTGCTTTTCCAAGGAATACGAGGTGCAGCAGCTGCCGAAGCGATTATGATTTTTCTTCCGAGGAAATAAATGTAGTATGAGGACATGGCATACCCTGAGAGAGACGGTGTGTAAACAATAACGTTATTGTCCTTCGTACGGACGTTGGCGGCTGTCAAGAAAACGATATTTATTTGTTGCACTATGTATGTGCCACTGCGGTACCAAGCCGAACTCTTCCACCTCCGCACAGGTGCAGAAGTGTTAATATCTGCAGGAAAAATATAGCAATGGCAGAGCTGCACGATGCAAACTGTACTCGAAAATTCCTTAACGCATATAGTCCCGTTTAGGTGAATCCACCAGTCCCACCGACTCCAACGGAAATGCGGGTTGAGATTGGCCAAATGAGAAAACAGAAGCAAACTTTGCCACTTCAACCTTCGAGATTCGAAAGTGCATTCAAGGATGAAATATCTCTTCGACAATAATGCCATTGCTCGCTAAAGGGACCTCTGGGATTGTGTCTGCACTGGTTCAACCTCAACCGGTAGTTACGACGCTTCCGTAGGATAACCTCTGTTAGAGTGGCTCTCGCTTAGAAGATCCGCGTTAATTTCTGACCGAGACGTGTTACTTACTGCAGCAGCAATGCAGCAAATTTTCGTTAGGACAAACAGGCAAGTAACTGGGGAGGGCGAAAATGACTTCGTAAGCAGTTGATAATTACGATTTATATTCCTCTGTGCCGCCATATATTTCACATGGACTGCTCTAGAGACAATTGTCGAAGTCGTGCGATTATCCGGTTTGATACTGCACCGTGAGAGTAGCGTTTTCACCGTTAGTAGTAGGTAAGGTTTGTCTCTACGGGCGCTTTGTTTATTGGAGAATCGTAAATGGTAGCTTTCTCGCCTTATCTGCGTTTGATTTTGGAAAAGCATTTTCCGGATTTTTGCGACAGCTGTTGAAATTCATAGAATTAAGTTTTTTTTGGCCTCTTGTGGTAAAACTAAGGACCAATTGCGGTTGGGTAAAAAGCTTGATTTGAGATTGTCGATGTTTGATGTTAAACTGCAAACCTTTATGTTTCGACAGGAAACTTAGACCGTAGAATTATACCTCATACTTTATACTTTATACTTTAAATTTTATACTTTATACTTTATACTTTATACTTTATGCTTTATACTTTATACTTTATACTTTATACTTTATACTTTATACTTTATACTTTATACTTTATACTTTATACTTTATACTTTATACTTTATACTTTATACTTTATACTTTATACTTTATACTTTATACTTTATACTTTATACTTTATACTTTATACTTTATACTTTATACTTTATACTTTATTCTTTATACTATATACTTTATACTTTATACTTTATACTTTATACTTTATACTTTATACTTTATACTTTATACTTTATACTTTATACTTTATACTTTATACTTTATACTTTATACTTTATACTTTATACTTTATACTTTATACTTTATACTTTATACTTTATACTTTATACTTTATACTTTATACTTTATACTTTATACTTTATACTTTATACTTTATACTTTATACTTTATACTTTATACTTTATACTTTATACTTTATACTTTATACTATATACTTTATACTTTATACTTTATACTTTATACTTTATACTTTATACTTTATACCTTATACTTTATACTTTATACTTTATACTTTATACTTTATACTTTATACTTTATACTTTATACTTTATACTTTATACTTTATACTTTATACTTTATTCTTTATACTTTATACTTTATACTTTATACTTTATACTTTATACTTTATACTTTATACTTTATACTTTATACTTTATACTTTATACTTTATACTTTATACTTTATACTTTATACTTTATACTTTATACCTTATACTTTATACTTTATACTTTATACTTTATACTTTATACTTTATACTTTATACTTTATACTTTATACTTTATACTTTATACTTTATACTTTATACTTTATACTTTATACTTTATACTTTATACTTTATACTTTATACTTTATACTTTATACTTTATACTTTATACTTTATACTTTATACTTTATACTTTATACTTTATACTTTATACTTTATACTTTATACTTTATACTTTATACTTTATACTTTATACTTTATACTTTATACTTTATACTTTATACTTTATACTTTATACTTTATACTTTATACTTTATACTTTATACTTTATACTTTATACTTTATACTTTATACTTTATACTTTATACTATATACTTTATACTTTATACTTTATACTTTATACTTTATACTTTATACTTTATACTTTATACTTTATACTTTATACTTTATACTTTATACTTTATACTTTATACTTTATACTTTATACTATATACTTTATACTTTATACTTTATACTTTATACTTTATACTTTATACTTTATACTTTATACTTTATACTTTATACTTTATACTTTATACTTTATACTTTATACTTTATACTTTATACTTTATACTTTATACTTTATACTTTATACTTTATAGGGGACTGGCAGCACGGCTACATTATTTATACGTGCACTGGAGCTGCTCCTACAAGTTATTGTTTTGCAAGTGATTTCTGTTGACAAATTTGCTGAAAAGTAAAAATAAGTGTTCTTCAATGATTTTTCTACATGAAAAAAGTAAAGTTTCAGTGTCCTTAGTATGAAAGTGATAGATTTCATTTATGCTTTAAAAATGAAAAGCCAGCAGTGTTGTGTTGGTGTGAGTGCAAGCATCGCGCTGGTTAGCACTGCGTTACGAACGATAGCTTTTGGAGACCGGGGCACGTCGATGTTACCATATTGCGGGCAAGGAAAGCAATCATAATGGACTGCTTGGAATGCTCAGATAAGTACCACATTAGATAATACATTGTTATCAACATTGTTTTGTGTGGAAAAAGGGCAGTTTTTAGTGCATTTATAACGGTGGAGTGTAGAGAGGCAAGATTTATTTGCTTGTGTGTACATGTGATGAAGTCGGTGCGATGGTTACTCGGCGGTGGTATGAGTGTTGGCGCGAATGAAGTGGTTGATGTGGAAACGAGTTTATTGAACGCTTGTTTTCGTGCATTTGGCTAGTGGCTCGTTCGCACTGACAATGGGCTACGTTCATATAGTGAGCATCGCGTTTCGTTCTAAGATTGTTTTAGATAGTGATGGGAAATATCAAGCGGAGTCGTTGACGATGGCATCGATTGTTTCCGAGTTTTTATCGATATTATCGAGAAATTACCGATGGCTTTTGACGTTTTCAATAGGACCTATCTGGCTTTGATAACAGTGCGGGATCACGGGAGCAGGGATAGTTTTTGTTTACCTCTAAGTTTTTTTTAAGTCTGTTTGACTGTGGTGAAGCAGTTGATAATTTTCTATATGATGATTTTACGGTGCAGGAGGTGGTTCACATGCTTTGTGCCATCTGCGAAATATCGATGGTTGTCGTTGACACTAGGAATTTAGCGATGTTATCGATGGGAGGCGGTTGTCGATGTTAAAGATGGGTACCAATAACTTTTCTATAATGTAATAGAAAATATGGGAAAGATCACGAAAGATCTTTATTCTTGTACGAAAATAGACCTGGAACTGCAATTTAAAAAGCAGTGTTTTCTATAAACTGCACACTATTTACCAATGTCATTGTCGGACTATGGTGCAGTGATGATAGCCAAAACCTTATGCTTCACTTTTTCGATTTTTCTAGCTTTTGGGCAGATGTTTTATATACTATGTTACAATTATGACTAGTTCGGCATTTTGTTAATAAACTTAAGACTATATATTGGCCAATATGGATAACTGCGTTTTTAAATTATTAAGGCTTTGTATGCATGAAACTTTACCAATTTTTCTATTGAATAGGTAAAATTCGCATCTAAATGTCGTGTCCCCGAGCGTCTGCGTCGGTAGAAGCGAAAATAGCGGTCGTGCGTAATGCTTCGGTGTAAACCGCGTTTCCGGTTCGGGAGAGTTTTGCTCATATGAACGTTTTCGAAATGAAGTGATTTCGCGGGGTATACCCAGATGCTTCTTCATGTCTCACCGCAGATTTCGTTCGGTCGATAAATATCGTGACTAACGAAAACGCGATGTATACCTTCCAAAGAATCGCGTTGGCCAACGTGTACTCGGGATTGACAAATAGCTGGTTGCTACAAGTGGTAAAGGCTACTTCGCGCGCGTCGTACGCAGAGGATCGCGGTGTTTGGCAAGAAAGATACTCATGGTTCGTTTCCGTAATAAGCGCGCATCATTGTTATATTCCGCGTTTCAGGTGTGTTTTTCGCGGGATCGTTTTTTTTTAGACCAGACGAAGTGAATACGAGAGACGTCGTTTGTCGATCTGTTAGATAGAAAATATCCGGTTGACCGAACCTCTAGAGACTCCGCGTTTATTCCTTTCATGAGGCCGTTTTATCTCAGATAGATCAACAACGCGCAATAGCTTTCGGTATAAAAAAGATCACCTTACGAGGAGATATCCGATCATTTGAAGTTGTCTCGATTCGGTCAAAGATCCAGTATCCTTGCGTACGATTTATTGTTGCGGTGTAACATTTTCAAACTGAATAAGTTCGAATCGCATTATGAATATCGTGGCGGATGTAATGAACTTGTTGGCGCTACACTTGTTGTAAAGAACCCGACGCTCGAAATCAGCGCATCGTTTACCAAAACGAACCCTGCTGTATACCTTGCCCTTTCTCCAACATCCCAGTGATTTCTCGTGGAAGTGCAGAGGTGTTCTCGGCTTCCATAAAGCGAGGATCACGTCAACATTTTCTTATACAAACTCCTTCTTTGACCTGCATTCGGATGCGGCCGGCGCTTGTATTGCCTAATAAACAGATTAAGATCACCAGTTTTTACACATTGAGGATGCATGTTGGTCCCAAACATCATCTATTGGTTCTCTGTGTAATTACTGCTGATCTGGCAATAACGGAGTAGCAACCGCGGGCGGTCAATCATGCTCATCCTCATGCTCATGCTATACTTTATACTTTATACTTTATACTTCATACTTTATACTTTATACTTTATACTTTATACTTTATACTTTATACTTTACACTTTATACTTTCTACTTTCTACTTTCTACTTTCTACTTTCTACTTTCTACTTTCTACTATATACTTTATACTTTATACTTTATACTTTATAGTTTATACTTTATACTTTATACTTTATACTTTATACTATATACTATATACTTTATACTTTATACTTTATACTTTATACTTTATACTTTATACTTTATACTTTATACTTTATACTTTTTACTTTATATTTTATACTTTATACTTTATACTTTATACTTTATACTTTATACTTTATACTTTATACTTTATACTTTATACTTTATACTTTATACTTTATTCTTTATACTTTATACTTTATACTTTATACTTTATACTTTATACTTTATACTTTATACTTTATACTTTATACTTTATACTTTATACTTTATACTTTATACTTTATACTTTATACTTTATACTTTATACTTTATACTTTATACTTTATACTTTATACTTTATACTTTATACTTTATACTTTATACTTTATACTTTATACTTTCTACTTTCTACTTTCTACTTTCTACTTTCTACTTTCTACTTTCTACTTTCTACTTTCTACTTTCTACTTTCTACTTTATACTTTATACTTTATACTTTATACATTATACTTTATACTTTATACTTTATACTTTATACTTTATACTATATACTTTATACTTTATACTTTATACTTTATACTTTATACTTTATACTTTATACTTTATACTTTATACTTTATACTTTATACATTATACTTTATACTTTATACTTTATACTTTATACTTTATACTTTATACTTTATACTTTATACTTTATACTTTACACTTTATACTTTATACTTTATACTTTTTACCTTATACTTTATACTTTATACTTTGTACTTTATACTTTATACTTTATACTTTATACTTTATACTTTATACTTTATACTTTATACTTTACACTTTATACTTTATACTTTATACTTTTTACCTTATACTTTATACTTTATACTTTGTACTTTATACTTTATACTTTATACTTTATACTTTATACTTTATACTTTATACTTTATACTTCATACTAATTTTACAGAGCGAAAAAAATCTGTTCAAACTGTGTGACTAAAACCACTATAATTAAATTGTTTTATAAATATACATTTTCTACGATTTTGTCATGTGTAAGGCACAGAATGAGCATAGAGATTATGCCAGCCGAAAGCACAAAGAAGATAGTTCGAAGTTGGCACGGCAGATGCAGGAAAAAATTGTGGAATAATGATACGGGCAATAATTCAGTCGCGCAACATTTCGCTTCCAGGGTGGAAGGCAGTAATTTTTGCTCGCTCCAAAGCTTGAGAAAAAAGACAGCTGAAATAATGGCTCGGCTCGTTCCTGGAAACATACGAGCAGTGAAGAAAAGATGCTTCGGAGGCAAATGAGAGAAACATAATGTATTCACAACAAATTACGAACGCTTTACATTCAGCGTGCTGTAAATATTAGACGTGTTCTAAACGGTGCAAAAATTTAATTCGCAATTTCGAGAGCTCACTGAAACCAGTCACAGCCTCAGAAACTCTCGAAATAAATACGACTATTAAAGTCACATCAAAAAGTTTTATTAGCAAAAACATTAATCTGAGTGTTTTCACGCGTATGCATCAACTATTCCGCAATCAATTACAGAGCGTCAAAAAATCGTAGAATTTTCAAACTAACCACCGCATGGTCGCTGGCAGCAAGATTAGCATTCGCTACGAGCAGTTTTTCTTCTATTTGTGCTTAGAATATATCACGCAAAAAAACGCTAGCCTGGCCCTTCTCCGGTGGAAAACAATTTTTTTGCTCTAACTTTTAACACATTCCGATAGTTTTGCGCCAAATAGTGAAAAGTTAGCGCTCACATTTCACGAACCCCCGCCCGCGTGCTACTCGTTCCGAAATACCTCAGACCGTTGCTGCGAAAACCTAAAGCAAACTCTTTTTCTCAATAAACGTAGAGAGGAGAAAAAAATCTAATAACTCAATATAGTTGCACAAGGAGAACACATAATTCAAAAACTTTTTCTCTCCCTGCCATCAAACGGAATACCGTTACAGTGTGTAGCCGAATGCGCGAAAGAAGGACATGATAAAAGGGTGGGTTCGCTGGGACAGCCCTCTTCTCCCCCCTACGTGGAGGTCATGTGCAAAGTGGCCACTAAAAGGTTTGTCCGTCCGTTTCGACCTCCACGCGAAACTGGGCGCGTCCGAAATCCGCAAAGTTCTGCTATCGTGCGTGACTGCAAACTATTACTTGCCACTGATAGAGGTCGATCGACCGGCGAAGAAGGGCGGAAAGTTGAACCGACCGGAAGTCGGCGAACAGAAATTCCAACACCGGCCGGGCCAGCCTTGCCCCGTCGCGGCGTTCCATGTTCGAATTCCGTAACCCCTATTGATAGCGCGGTTCGGTAGATAAGAGCTCTCGCCCACCTATGTTTGCGATGCGAGCGCAAAGGAGGCAGCTTGGAGCCAACTAATTTATAGAGAACATGGCCAGGGATTTCCTAGCACAGCGTGAGTCGGCGATTGAGCTTTTATTTCTGCTGGTGTAGAAATCCGATGACCGCAAGAACGAAAACCGATGGGGAAATGCGAGCACAGGCTAAGAATTCTTTTATTGCAGAGCAAAGTGATCAGCGGCTAAAGAGCGGCAGTCTAATTATCGATTGGAAATTCCCACTGAGGAGGTACTTGGTTTTTAGCTCGTGTCAAAACTTGATTCAAAACTTTGCTTCGATCTAAAAAAAACTACAACCCGTTGAAATACTTTGTTTTATTAGCCTGGTGTGTAAACAAAGCTTCTTGCAGCTAAAAAAGGTGGTTTGCCTGTAATGCTTTCAAAATCAAAATAGTTGTACAAGAAGAAAAACTAAATTATTCTAATGAACTACTTTTCATGAAAATTCAGTATTAACCACAAATAAAGTACAAAGTTGCTCAAAATAACGTGCCCTACAACTTCATCGAAATAAATGTAAGATTTATCGCAAACGAAAATTTTGGGTGTTTTATTTCGCTGATTTTAAGAGTAACGGGTGTCCCACATCAACGCTGTCCGCGACAAACGCTGTAGAAATCTACCCATTGGGTATTTTGTCTTGAAAATTTTGATAGAAGTAGTTTGAAGTGTATTGTTTACACTGTATTTTTATCGATTTCAGTTTTTTGAAAAGTGTAAAAAAATGCCGTTACTCGAAAAGCAACGTCGCGAATTGATTTTGCGCACGCACCTGGAAAATCGTCAACGCTCTTATTGGGATATCGGAATCATGCAGTCAACGGTGAGTCGTGTGATTAAACGTTACTACGAAACCCTGAGCATCGAACGGAAGGAGAAATGCGGTCAGAATGGATGTTCTATCCCAAGAGTGTTGTGAAAGTGTTTATATGGATTCCCTTCGGGCAGGGCTGTAGCCGAAAAGTTGAATCTGTCCAAGTCTTTCGTTAAGAGAGTCAAGGGTCGGGAGGAATTGCATACGTACAAAATTCAGCAGGCTTCAAATCCGTGACGAACGGAAAAATACGGTGGGAATGTCACGGGCCCGGAAAATGTAAACCTCATTGTCTCATCATGAATAATAAAACTTACCTACTTCAAGGCGGATTTCCGGGGCTACTGTTTTTCACTGCCCAGCACAAGTTGGTGTTCCAGAGGAAGTTGAGAAGCAGAAACTCTCAAATTTGCCAAGAAATATCTGATTTGGCAAGCGATCTGCTTATGTGGAAAAAAAGTGCGCCGTTCGTGATTACCGGGAGTGTAAACGGGAGGGAAGATCTACCTCAAGGAGTGATTACAGAAGCGCATGCTTTCTCTGTTGAAGCAACACGAGAAATATACAGTACTGGACAAAAATAAGTACGCACCTGTGATATATTCAATGTTTCTTGATTTAGGTAGAATCTAAGGCAGATGGATAATCAAAGTTTTCTAACAAAAGACAGTACTGGAGGTGTACTTTCGAAAAATGTGAGATAAAGCGACATGAGAACGACATATAAACATAAAAAGAGCTTATATTTGGAAATTGTCATTTTTCTTGTGGACAAAATCAAGTACGCATTACAGTGATTCAACGTTCAAACTGATTTTTCTTTATTTTAGTATTTAGTTTGGCCGCCTTTAGCTTCAATCACGGATTGCAGGCGTCGAGGCATACTTTCAACGAGGTTTTTAATATGTTGGGAGTCGATATTTGTCCAAGCTTTTTCCAAAGCTTCAAACAGTTTGTCGCGGTTGGTGACATCTCCCTTGCCGACATTTTGATCCAAAATCGACCACAAATTTTCTATCGGATTTAAATCCGGGCTTTGTGATGGCCATTCCAATAGCTTGACACGTGAAGCACGGAAATACGTAGTGGTTTTGTGGGCGGTATGCTTAGGATCATTGTCTTGTTGAAAAGTGAACTTCTTCTCTAAGCCAACCTTTCGCGCCGACTCTGTAAGATTTCTCTTTAAAATGCTGATATAATAGTCTGCCGTCATTATGCCACCAATTTCCTCAATATTACCAACACCCGACCAAGCACCACCACACCATGATACTGCCACCTCCGTGCTTGACCGTCTTCTGAATATTTTTATCGGCAAGTTTCTCACCAGGTTTCGTCCAAACTCGTGCTCGTTGTTCGTGGCCAAAGAGTTCAAATTTACTTTCATCGCTCCAGATAACCTGTTTCCAGAACTCTATCGGCTTGTCGATGTATTTTTGAGCGAGGCATTTGATCCTGTAGAAATAACCCTCAGCCAAAAATGTATGCTGAATAAGAAGTAAACAAACCTGTTAACCTTTCGAATCAAAGGTCGTCGTTGGGCAAATCCACTCTTATAACCCATTTCCTGTAGTCTTCTGCGCACAGTTCGTTCAGAGATATTTAAATCAGCATTTACACGAATCACTCGGCTGGTAGCGAAAGGATTTTTTGCCACTTCTCGAGAAATTCGGCGATCATCGCTAGTTGTAGTTTTCGGCTTCCTTCCTCTACCGGTCCGATCGGCTACGCTTCCCAGTTCTCCATGCTTTTTGCATATTTTTCGTGCTCCTGCTTCACTTAAATCGTATTTTCTAGCAATTTCTCTATAACAAAGACCTTCCTGACGGTTGTTAACTATAAGTTTACAAATATCTACGGAAATTTGCTTTTTCCCCATCTTATCCGATTTTACCGCGCTCAAATAATGATAAACAAATAATCAAACACGTTGTTTCGACGTTTCTCTGCAGCAATAGGAATCTTATTGGACTGAGAAATAGTACACTGATGATGATATAAAGAATGCGTACTTTATTTTGACCAAGCGAAAATAGAGCTTAATTATGCTGAAATGTGAATTAAATATGCAATTCTTTGACAAAATTATTATACAAATCGTTAGTATATTAGAAATACTACAACTTATCCGAATTCATCGCGTTCATATACCTTATATTAAAAGATACAGGGAGTTCAACATTAGGATAGTGGGTGCGTACTTCTTTTTATCCAGTACTTTCCAGTACTGTGTCTTCTGGCCGGATCTAGCTTCATGCCACTATTTAAACTACGTCCTGGAGTGGAACGAAGCCAACGGAGTCACATTCGTACCCAAGGACATGAATACCCCAACGCACCGGAGCTAAGGCCTATAAAAAATAAATTCTGCGCTATTATAAAGGAGGCACTACGAAACCATCGCTAGGAGGTCAAGTCAGCGGAGTACACGAACACCTCATTGAATCCAAAAATGGCCAACTTCGAGTCACCACTTCGAATTTTCCAAAGCACAAGACTCGGAAACACTCATTGCGTTCCCTATGAAAATGTTATTTTTTTGTTGCTTCACCACAGCAAACATAAAATAGCATTTTCACAGAGAACGCATAAACTATTTCTTAGTCTTGTGCTTTCGAAAATCCGAAGTGGTGACTCGTAGTCAGCCATTTTTGGATTCAATGAGGTTTCACCCTAATGGCGAGGCCAATAGGCATAATGCTGGATAAGTCGCAGATTGCGTCATATGACCGATAGGTACTCTCCAGTTCACTACGATAACTTAAAGCTTTGGACCACACTGGCCCACAGTACGTAAGCTACCGTTCACCGTTGAGCTATTCGTAATAATTCGAGATAGTGCTACCATAGCCTTTGAGACCCTCTTACAGACATAGTTGACGAGGCTCTTGAACGTAAGCTTGTCGCAATCATAGCCCCCAAGAGTTTTAAAGATCCCTTTGGTTCATGGTTATTCACATCATGACCTCCGTCTTATGGCTCGCAAATGCCAGTTTCCTGGACTGCATCCAGTCCGCGACTCTGAGTCGAGGATACAAGCTGTGGTGATTGAGACGCATTTAGAACACTCCTCCAGTTTGTTAACTAGTACTCAATTATAGAAATTTTCCAAAATTCAGCAAAACGACACCGTGATCAAGCGTGATGGTTGCGCAATTGGCCATGCTCTTTCTTTTGAACTGAACTGCCACCTCCTCCGTCTTGGTGACAGTGATAATAGCAACTCTCCGGAAGCTGAACTGGTTATTTGCCAAACCGTTTACACCCTCACCAGAGGATAGTTCTCTCAAGCACCTTGCCGGCAGTGTCCGACCGATGGGTGTATATGCCGATGTGATGGCGGTTTTCTAGTCTTTGGAAATCAGACCATATTCAATCGCTATCATCTCTCCGGAAAGAGGTAGTCATCCATACACTTCAGCACGACCACCCAGGAAAGCCCGAGCGCCACATTTTTGGTCGTTTTTATGGTCAAGTTTGGGATTTCATCGGGTCCCGGTGCCTCCTTCTCAGCTTCGGCACGACTGCAGTCGCTCGCGAATTGGATGTTTGGTAGGTCGATCTACGATCACTGGTCTGTGTTTAAGATACTGGAACGTCGGACGTGAGACTAGACAGTCGGAGGCCAGAGACTTGGCTCATGGCGTGGAGAGAATCTCTTGTTGACCTGCTCCAGCATCACTGGTGATTGCTCTGCAGGGCAATACGCGTTCCGTCTTTGTCATTACGATCCTTTAGGCGTTACCCCAAAGGGTCGTATTGACATTCGCGCATAGCTTTTCGAATCAAGTACTCTTACTTGCCATTAGCGTTGAAAATACCCACCACAACCAACGGCGTTAAGCTCCTCAGCTCCAAAGTTACGAGGTCGAGGTTGACACAACCATATGCCCGCCATACTGGACTATTCCGCGACCTAGTCACCGTTTCCGGGAAGAATGCGGTAGGGATCCGATACGATGGCGATCTCCGACAACGACAACGACCGCAGCTGCTGGGCTGCGTAGCAGTGCTTCAGGTTAAGTTGTGTTACCCTTAGCCCGACGCTTAGTAGCCGGTTTACCGGCTGGGCATTTCGGGCCTCCCATCCCATCCCATCCAGTGCTTGGTGTCTCGTTTTCCGGTTCATACCGGGCACTTGGGAAGCTTTCCGTAGTCTTTCGCTTTATGACTTGCACCACAGCAAACTTTACAAAAGTGACATCTGTCTGGCCCCTCACAGGTCCAGACTTATGTCCTCTCAAAGCACTTGAAGCAAACACCCAGTTGCTGAAGTATGCCCAGAAGGAATACTGACCAGCCAACCTTTAGTTTGGCTATCTTCAGAGATTTCATCCAGGTTTTTAAGGTTGAGGTGACTGCCCCAACTTGCACCGCTTTTTCAATAACCTACTTTGCTACCATCTTTATTATTCACGTCTCTGCGGAGCTCAGAAATCATCTCTCCACCGCGAGATTGACGGAATCACCGCACATCTACCCCTAAATCCTTAAGTTTCACCCCTCATTTTCTTCAAGACTTTAGAGTACCAAGATCCGTCTGTCTTAAATATGAGGGCGTCAACTCCGTTTTGGCACTTCCTGTGTTATTGGCGTCCTTTTTCTAGCACGGTAACTCATTGGTTACCCACAGTCGTTGTCCGGTCGATTCTCCGACCCTTGAGCATATTGGTCTGCAATCCTGGTGGCATATCACAACCAATCGCTTTTCACAATCTCAAGGGCTGCTTCTTTCAGGGACAGCCATGTTCGCTTGGCGAACTGCCCCGTAGAGCACACCGCTGCGAAGGAGGGTGCGTCTGTCTGCACTTGCTTGCATGCAATCACCCTTCTGATCTTAGCTTCCATCTCAGCCACCTCCACTCGAGCAACGTTGTTTCGTTTTGGTCTCATCTATGGTGCCCCGAAACAGGAGGAGGCTCTGGTTCAGGTCACCGGCGATGTTCCGCTTGTTCGCCAAGAACCAGATAATCGCATCGAGCTGTTCGGATGCCGCGGTCACTATCGGCCTCATATCCATCGACTTTTTACCGCCTTGAGTAGCAAGGAACCTGCCTTGATGACTAGCGATATATCTGGTGTGAACCTAGACGTTTTGGCTGCCTTTTAGTTGTCATCCCCGAATTTCAATGCATCCGTTTTCTTCTGCGGAGATCGCTGTATGCACCCATACGCGAAGGAGTTTGGTAGTCACGGGGTCCCGGAAATATCACTATTGAGGGGGATTTGTAAATTTTTTCTCTAGTTTTATAGTTTTATACAGCTTTCCACAAACCGGAAGTGGTCATCTTGGATTCAAAAGTAGTGTCAAATATTGTGTTCCGGTCTCTAGACACCAAAGCCGGCCTTCTGTCATGACCGGAGACCTAGCCATCGAACTCGTTCAAAAACCTCCCATTATGCACATAATTATGACTTCTTCAACATTAAAGACCCGTGCTTTTTCAAGGATTGTCCCTCATCTTTTTCAATGTTCCTATGATCCTTTGTGCAAGGAACAAGTATGCCGAGGTTCACGCCTCCAAGATTTATGTGTGACAGTTTGTTTATTTGTTTAATTTTTTGCGTAGCGTAGCGTATGCACGGTATATTTCGTAGATTGCAGACTGGTGACTAACGCTTTCACTCGGATTGTATGAGGTACAATGTTTGGGAGTAAGATTTGAACCAATCTGAGATGATTTAGGCGCGATAGTTATCATTGCTGGCCACGCCCATCTCTACCGTAGCTTGGGGATATTAGAAAGGATATTGATAATGTAATATTTACTTAGTAAGAGGCCACCGGCTCAGTGACACTCTCGTAAGTACTACGAAGTTGAATTGAGGGGGTTAGGCAGGAACTTGTTGACGTAAAATTATCTATTGAAACGAAAAAACTGGCAAAATTCCATGCATCCAAAACCTTTAGAATTTATAAAAATGCAAACGCGCACCTGAGCTAAAACATATTCCTAAATTCGATCTCAAACCGCCAAACTTATCAAAGTACAGTTGTCGTGAATTTATTTATTTATTCATTTCCATCCGATCATAAGATCTTTTTTTTTTCAAGGTGGCGGCGGGGAAATCTGCAAACAGACACCTGAGTAGAGAACTCAGGGTATGAGGATGAGACTAGGAGAGAGATGCTGGGGTAGTTACACTCCCCCAGACACCTACTCATCCCTGTCCCGACCCACTGAAACCCCACCAGTCTCCAGCTCTGGTCTTCCCGGAACGACGGTTAAGTATTACGTCGGGGAGTGGCTTTTGTGCGTGATACACCCTCTTTACTCTTATAACATCCTAGCTAACTACCTGGAGACTGGTAATTAGCTCCAGATGTTCGGGTCGTGGCACACCCTCCGGACTAGATTGTCCGGAGTAGTGCCAGGCCCGCTCACAGCCATCATGTCGCTCATAACTCTTACGAAACGGGGGCATACGAAGAAGACATGCTCAGCAGTCTCCTCCTCATCCACGCACTCGGGAGACATGGGGGACCCCGCGTGTCCGAACCTGTGCAGATATTGCCTAAAAAAACCATGGCCTGACAGGATTTGTGTCAGGTGGATGTTCACTTCACCATGTCATCTCCTGACCCAGCCGGATATCTCCGGTATAAGTCGGTGCGTCCATCTGCCCTTTGTGGAGTTGGACCATTCCCGCTGCCAGCGGAGCATCAAGAATGACCTTCTGGTACCTCGTATGCACCTTGTGTCATGTTGGTCGAAACACTTTCTGTCCTCCTTGATTGCGATGCTGATTGGCAACATGCCGGACAAGACACAGATTGCATCGTATGACACCGTACGATACGCACTCGCAAATCTCAGGCACATGAGCCTGTAGGTACTTTCCAGTTTACCATGGTAACTGTTAGTACCTGGCGCTCTGGACCACACTGGCCCACCATACCTAAGTATGGACGAAACCACGCTGGCAAGAAGTCTTCGCTTGCTGCCATAAACCGCTCAGATGTTGTACATTATACGAGATAGTGCTGCAAAAGCCGATGAGGCCCTCTTACAGGCATAGTCGACGTGACTCCCGAACGTGAGCTTGTCGTCCACCATAACCCCCAAGAGCTTCAGAGATCGCTTTGAGGTGATGGTACAGTCTCCGACTCTGACCACTGCCTGTTGCTCCGATTTACGGTTGTTCACAACCGTGACCTCCGTCTTATGATGCGTGAGCTCCAGTGTCCTGGAGCGCATCCAGTCCTCGACCTTTCGTATACAGTGCGCGGCCGTCAACTCGACCTCCTCGATAGTCTCGCCGTAAACCTCCAGCGTTATGTCGTCTGCAAAGCCGACGATCACAACCCCTACAGGGAACATGAGTTTCAACACTCCGTCATACATGACATTCCACAACACCGGACCCAGGATAGAACCTTGCGGAACTCCTGCGGTAATTGGGACGCTCTTCTGACCCTCCTCCGTGTCGTCAATAAGTACTCGATTCTGGGAATAATTTTCCAGAATCTTGTACAGCGACACCGGTACATGGATGCTCCTGAGCGCGAGCGCTATGGAGTCCCAACTGGCACTAAGAAATGCTCGAGGAAATAAGACCAGTCTCTTCCGCTTCCACCTGTCCGGAAAGAGACAGTCATCCAGGCATCTCTGAACAGCCCGGGGGCCGTTTTTATCGCCAGCCTGATCGCCAGGTTAGGGATAGCATCCGGTCCCGGTGCCTTGCCCGCCTTTAGAGATTTGGCGATCACGATGAGTTCCTCATTCGTAACCCTTGCTTCCTCCCCTGCCTCGACACGGCTGTCGTCGCTCACGGATTGATTGCTCGGCAGGTTGGCCGACCATCCCTGGTCTTTGTCTGAGATACTGGAACGTCGAACGTGAGACTCGACCGCCGGAGGCCAAGGACTTGGCTCGTGGCGCGGAAAGAGTCCCTCGATGATGCGCTCCAGCATCGCTGGTGATCGCTCTGCAGGCGCCAGCGCGCCTTTAGACTTGGCCATTACGATCCTGTAGGCGTCACCCCACGGATTTGTATTGGCACTCGCACATAGCGTATCGAAGCAGGCTCTCGTGCTGGCCTTTATCGTACTCTTTAGCATCGATCTTGCCGGACTAAATGCTGCGCGGCGCTCTGTCCTCACTTCTTCGTTTCGCGCACGCTGCATCCTCCGTCTTGCACGAAGGCACGCACTGCGAAGGTCGGCTATCGATCATAAGGTCTACATGAAATATGAGGTGAATTCATGTCACGCTGCCACAAAGATGAATCATGATTATTAAACTATATATTTAGCTGCAATGCTTAATCAGAAGCTTGAAAAATCGATTGTATCGATTTTGATATGGCTCTTTTTATCGATGACACCCCGTTAAGCATACAGACGCGAGGCATACGGACACGAGGCATATGGACGCGAGGCCGAATGGACGCGAGGCCGAATGGACGCGAGGCCGAATGAACGCGAGGCCGAATTGACGCGAGGCCGAAAGGACACAAGGCCAAGGGGAAGTGATGCGGAATATGTTATTATCGTCATCATCATCACAGCCCCCTTTCAATGACATGTATTTCGCTTCAAAGTGTCATTTGGAAAGTAATACACTCGCGGCCTTCGGCCGACTCGCTGTTCGAGCGAATGCTGACCTTACTCGCTACCGCTCGTTCGGACTTAACTAAGGGAAGAAAACTCTGTTTGAGTAGACCTAGCAAACCAGTAGATCAGTCGTTTGGGTGCGAGAGGCCGCCGCTTCCGACGGCGGGTCGGCGGCCGGCTTGGACTGCAGAAACCACGGCGGCTTAGTGCCGCCTCGTTTCCTTGCCCTCGATTATGCGTCTTCGCCGCATGATTTCGAGAAAAGTATTATACCCAACTTAAACACTTTAGGAATATATTAGCTCCTGAACTACATAATTGGATCTCATGCGATCGTACAACACCGCATTCGGCCTCGCGGTCATTCGGCCTTGCGTCCATTCGGCCTCGCGTCCATTCGGCCTCGCGTCCATTCGGCCTCGCGTCCATTCGGCCTCGCGTCCATTCGGCCTCGCGTCCATTCGGCCTTGTGTCCATTCGGCCTCGCGTCTGTTATGCCTTTTGGCAATATGCCTCGTATCCAGTATGCCTCACAACCATTATGCCTCGCGTCTGTATGCCTAGCATACTATGCCTAACATCCATATGCCTAGCGTCCATATGCCTCGTGACCCGTCCCCCTTTTTATCACTTTTAATTTGTTTCTCGTGTAGTTTCGTGTGAGAAAAGCATTTAAACTTTGAATTGAAACGTTATTTTTAGTTATATCGATTATAAACTAGTATGCGATTACTTTTTAGATGAGACAAACTGACCTGATATTTTTTGCGAATTTTACATAAAAAAGTATATAACTTTTCACATTTATGTTGAAGAGCATTGACGAGCATTGAAGTTCGGTACGAGCACTCAACCGTTGCGGTTCGCTTTTCGAATGCTCCGTGTCGTTTTGATACGCGCTATTGTTCTCGCTGGCTATACGACGTAACGGTAAAAATGCAGAAACGTGCCAATACGTCGATCGGATATCATTTAGTCCTCGCGTGGTGTAATCGGAACTTTATTAAGTGCAAAGGGTGAAGGGAAAGGTATTACCAAATGAGGCAGTTTCGTATTATCGGTAGTAGTGGGCACCATTCCGCTAATTCGCTAATCGATAATTAGCGAAGCGAATATTTGGTTAGCGATTTAGCGATATTGCTAATTTTTGAGCAGGTGAGCGGACTATTAGCGTCGCTAAATTTTTGGCATTCGAAGCGCTAATCGCTAATTTTGTAGTTAAGCGACAAATAACCTATTTACAAATACTGTGAGCCTTACAAAAACTGTCAGTACATAAATTGCCCCGAATGATGCACACATTTACTTTACTGCGAAAGTTACTTCTGAAACATATGTTTCTATCGAACATCGTTGTTGTTTGTTTTGTTTGTTTGTTTGAGTTTTTATAAAAACATTCCGTAAAGTATTTATTTCACTTAAAGGTAGAACTACTTTTATTACTCCTTATTTTCGTAAAATTCTCAGGTACGAACAACGTTTCTTGAATTTCGAACCTCTTATTATAAATAGCACTCAAAGATAAGTATTTTCGATTATTTTTATCAGCAATAAACATAATCTAGATCCAAATTACCCCTTACAGTCGGTTTCTGGACCATTGTGGAAAGGGATTCTGCGTGAACGTCGCATGGAAGATAAAAATGACAAGGATGAAGGATACATGGTACCGTAAGCCTGGGAGGTATTGTGCCAGTGGGGGGCGGAATTGTGCCATACAAACCCATTGATTTTCAGCTACCCCTTTGGAACCACAAGAACAATTTTTCTTGAACAAGTTTGCTCGAATACTTAACTTGAAAAGATCTGTATTCTGACCGAAAGTGATTGCTGTCACGGGTTAGATGTCACAATCTCACCCCCGCTCACCCTGGTTGACAGTAACGAAAATAGAAATGGTACTCTACATGAACAGATTCATCGTATAAAGCTGAAGGAATGACGGAACCGTGGGTTGTGTTTTTTCGGCTCAGAATAAAAGCTTCGAATACATTGTAAATTTATGAGAATCTGCTGAGCACTTTTCAGTCGTGATCGATATCACAAAAGTCGATCTTAATAATGTGCGTGCTTTGGAGTCAAGTCTCAAGCAAAAAAAAAGAAATTGCTGTTCATAAGCTCTTGACGTGGAAGTATCGCGTATACACCAAAGTCGCTTTTTACGCGGGAGATGCGTGCCGCGGAAAAAAAATCGCGTAAATTCCGGAATCCGCGTAAAAAACCGCGTAATTTCCGGAATCCGCGTAAAAAAAACCGGCGTTCATTTTACATTCCGATCGGAGGGAAACCGAAATCCGCGCAAAAAAATACCTTGTAAATTCCGGAGTCCGCGTAAAAAAAGCCGCGTTAAAAAACCGCCTAGAAAGCGACCTTAGTGTACTGAACTGAAAATTCACGGATTAACTAGTATAAATATTGCCGACAGGGTTGCTAGATCTCGGTTGCCGCTGAAGACGCACGCAGATCACAACATTATTTTTTCGGACGAAAAGTTGTTTACTCTGGAGGCAACTTTGAACAAGCATAATGACCGTGTTTATGGAGCATGTCTTCATGAAATACCAGCCGATACAAGAGCAGTTGAGCGATATCAAAATGCATCAGCTATGATCGTTTGGGGAGGTACATCGACCAAAGAGAAATTACCATTACTATTCATCGCCGGTTCGTGAAAATAAACAAAGAGTACTAATTTTTTTTTTATGAATGTTTGTAATGATTTATTTATGTACTAATATCTATTCAGAATTAATATTGTGTGTTCTGCCACAAATGGTGACATTTCAACACTATTATATATATTTGTACGTTTTTTATATTATTGAATGTTATTAGCTTTCGCAGTTAAGTTAATGTAATTGTAGGAATATTATCAAACCTACTTGTCAAGGAAAAGAGTACTAATTGCAACACGTTATCAAAGGCCATTTGTATCCTTGTGCTAAAATGCTTTTTGGGAAAGACAGTTTGCTTTTCAAAGGATTCACCACCAGCCCATTAGGCATTGATCGTTTAGAAATGGTGTAAGCAGAAGTTGCCTTGTAGACTTCAGTATCTGGGAGTAAATGCTAGGAAAGTTCGACGACGTTAGGTATTTGGAACGAAATGCTGAACGAAGTTGGGCGTGCGGCTTGTATTTGTGATTTTAAACAGCGTCTAAGGGCCGTTATCGAACACAAACACAAGGTAAAAGATTTGAACTCAGCTAAGTACATTGTAATTTTCCTAGACTTATAGATGTTACTGAAAACGATTCCGAAGAGAAATAAAATCTGGTTTGATTATTATAACATGAATAAAGTGTACTTTCACGTTGCCACCCTGTAAAAAACCATCTCATCTCTTTGGCATGGTATTAGTAGAGAGAACATCTAAATATGGGTACTAGAATATCGTAGAATAAAAATGATCATGTTTGTAAACATCATCGAAGTGATTACTGCTTTAATGCATCCTATACTTCCAAAGCTAGCGAAAGGCATATCTTACTAATTAAGTCACTCATTAATTTCCGTCAATTGTATATTATCCATAAATTGTAATTATTATTGTACTTTTACTTATTAAAAAAAGAGATAAATAATCTAACGGAATAAGGCACTAACTTACGGATGAAACAACGCATACTGCAATGATCTGTGGGCATGAATAAGAACTATGGTTAACAGACTAACAAAACTACAGTCACGAGAGTGGTTCTTGAAGACTGGTTTATAAAGATACAACTTTTTGATGTTGAAAAACTTTGCTCAAATTGGATACCGCGTTTGCATACTTTAGATGTTTCTAGAGTGATACTGTGCAGCAATAGAGTCGACTCATAACCACGAACGAATCTCGAATCCGGAAATTCAAAACCGAGACGAAACGAAACATCTTTAGTGCAGAGATAACCTAGTCCAAAGAGACGATAATAATTTCATCCGCTTGTAAGGATCATGGTATCGATTTTTTTGGAATCCTTGTTTCATTCCAGCATGTTCATTGATTATTACTTCAAAAGGAGAGTATTCATGTTTCCAAACTCGAAAAAGTAGCTTGGTGGTAAAAGATTTGCCAGTAATGAAGAGGTGGAGTCGGCTGTCAACGCTTCTCACTACAAATCATGTATCGATTATCACAGGAATGTATCTAACTTTATTGTGAGACTATGTTGGGAAAAAGGTTATTAATAACTGTCTCCTTCAGAAGATGTTTTCTGGAAATTGTGTTGGCGCCATCTGCACACCTCATCTTGTTGTATCCTAGAAACATGTCCCATATCGAAGTGGTTTCTTTGTGCTCTTCCCAGTTCAGTATTCTAATTTCCATTTTTATTCAGTACCAACTGGTTTGACTACTGCAACGAATGCCATGTTTGAAAGTGGATCGGTGAATTGTTTGAAAGTTTTGGTTTCCAAATATCCTTCTGCCAAATCACGTTATCCACTACTGAAAATGTAGCAAATGAAACAGCAATTAAACCCACTAACTTTATCGGCTGCTTTCATCAAATTTATCTCGTGCATGTTTGTCTGGGGAGATGTTTCGTTTGGAATTCCACACCCGCCGCTAAATGCTTCTCGCTTATTAATTAGGGGAAGCTAACCGGAGCGATGAAAATCAAATGAAGTTCCATCCCAAGTACATTGTTACATTGGTAGCTCATGATGAAAGAGGTTGCAAAGGAATATAGTAACTAAGTCGACCTATCGTCTGGGGAGCAGCAGTTGGTGCTGATGTTACCGCCGCTGTTACCAAAGCCGTAAAGTACGGCGGAAGTGACTGATTCTGGCTGCGCTGCTGCTCTATCCTGTATCTTTTAGCTGATCGAAGCAAAGCACGTCTACCTCTGCACTGGTAGCCTATATCGGTTGAAACGGTAAAATGCCTTAATATGGCATTAGCCGTCGCAGTTTCGTTCCACCCCGGCGAACATGATTCAGTAAAGCCGCTCGGTAGCACACCTGAGTAGCAATCAAGAGCCGGTAACTTTTCCGTTCGATCGACCTCGGACCCGTCGAGAGTGTAGAGTAAAGGGAAATTGAAGCTCAATCAGCTGACAATAACGTCCAATCAAACGACTTCACAATGACACGAGCCGACGAGGTGCGGTCAGTAGGAATTGCTTTTCCTCCCGATAGGTGAGGGGTTGTATAACAAATGCGCGGGGGCTAATATAAGGCGTCAAATCAACGGACAACCAATGAGGCGTTCAATCGTTTATAGATATTATCTGCTTGTTGGGTTCGGACAGGGCAGGCATCCGTTCCTGAGTGAAATTGCATATGGACGGAGTGGGTCATCAAAGCATGGGAAGAAGTTTATATGATGTGTGGGCACTTAGGGTAACTTTTATATAAGGAAGTTGATGTTGAAGTTACACGACAAGAAATTCAATAAAATAGCTGAATTACTTCATTGAGAGATAGAACAAAACCTTTACTATTCACAGACTCTGTGGCCAATCGGGGTCAACATAATTACTCCGTTTTGTAAATTCCAACTGTCAGTAACCATGTCGCTTTTTTTCGCGATGGCAGCAGCTGGATTCATATGAAATTGAACCACTCATCGCCAGTGGAAAAGTAATCACTGGCTATCACTGGTTCAGAAAAATAAATGGGCATTCGGATATCACAGGCTACATTCATTACCGCGCAAAAAGGCGAACTCAACACGAATCAATCATTGAGCAACAGATGGTCATCATGGAGTCATTACCGATTCAAGATAATTGATCATTGCCGCGTTGACCGACCCGATAGTGCCGCACTTCTTGGGAATGATGGTCATAAACCTTCCACCCTTCGTATTCCCCTAGAGCAACGCGCTGAAATGGGTGAAAAGCTTTTTGGGAAATGGGTGAAAAGAAAAATAGCGGTGAGAAATGCGTTTACAGTCGGTTGAACGCAATCGTTGCCTGAAACTAGGTCCCACGCAGTGAAGCGTTACGGGTACTAACTTTGCTCCGCGAAGTGACAGGATGGAAACAGTTTTGCTCTGTGTCACGAAATGCGTGACAATCGGAGCGGTGGGGATCCATGAACGTGCGACAAATTGTTGCATGAAGCTGTGCTTGATGTGTTGTTACCTTCTGTGTTGTTTTTTGTGGAATCCCTCCGAAATCGATTATAACTGATGTTTGTGCTATGTATGCAATAAATCCACGTGAAAAATTAATTCCAAAATCTAGGTGAAAAAGTGTAGATTCTGAAATCCGCTAGAAAAAATGCTCGTAGATTCCATATTCCACGTGAAAAGATCATGGATTCTTGAATCCGCGTATTAAAGCCTATAAATTCAGAAGTTAACGTAGAAAATGCTTAAACTCCAGAAGCGTAATTTCTAAAGCCTGTTAAAAAAATGCGTACATATCAAGATCTCCACAAAAACATAAAAGCTTTCAAATTACCGTAACAAAACCGCGTGAATTCCGAAGTTGGCGTTGCAAATCCGCGTAAATTCTGAAATCCATGTACATAGCGTAAATTCCGAGATCCACCTATAAAAAAATTATAAAAAATCCACGTAACCACCGATTTAATTCTGGTATCCTCGTAAATTAAAAACATAACTACAGGAATCTGTGCAAAATCCGTGTAATCCGTCAATTCCGAAATCTACGTAAAAAAGGGTAAATTATGAAATCAGAGTGCAGAAACACATGAATCAACGTAACAAAACCAAGAAAATTCCAAAAAGCTACGGGAAAAACCGCGTAAATTTCGAAATTCTCGTAAAAAGCCGCAAAAATTACGAAATACAGGTAAAAAAGCATAAATTTTGAAAATACATCCACGCAATCATCCAGTGAATTCCAAAATCCGCGAGAAATTTCGCGTGAATTTCGAAATTCTAGCATATACAATAAATGCAAAATCCACGTAGAAAATACGCAAACTCTAGAATTCGCGAAAAAATGCATATCTTTTGAAAACCACATGAAAAACCGTGTAAATTCCGAAGTTTACGTAAATAAAAATCGTAAAGGGGAGATTCCAAAAAACGTCCAAATTATGAAATCCACGAAAAAACCGCCATAATTTACAAGTTTGCGTGAAAAGCGTAGATTCTGAAACCAACGTAAAAAAATGTGAATAATAATTTTCAAAGTCCACGTGAAAAGAGTGTGAATTCTAAAACATGCGCAAAAACCGTGTCGAATCAGAAAGTTCACGTAGAAAATGTGTAAACTCTAGAAGCTGCATAAAAACAACCAAAAATTTCGAAATTAGCATTAAAACCGCGTGAATTCTAAAATCTGCATAAAATCAATGCGTACATTCCAAAATCTTCGTGAAAACGCATGACTCCGAAATCATTGTAACAAAACCGCGCAAGTTCGGCTTAACAAATCCGCGTGATTCTAAAATCCCCGTAAAAAGCGAAAATTCCGAGGTCCACATGGAAAAAATTATAAAAAATCCACGTAACAACCAACTAAATTATGTAATCCTCGTATATTGGAAGTGTATTATGAAAAAACCGAGTAAAAAATGCGTCAATTCTGAAATTCACGTAAAAAAGCGTGTAAAATCTGAATTTCGAGTACAGAAGCACGTGAAAAATCACTCAAATTTCGAAATCGACGTAACAAAACCAAAAAAAAACAAACTCCACGTAAAAAACCACGTAAATTCTAAAATTTAAATTCCGAAATCCACTAGAAAAAGCATAAATTCTAAGATTCGCGAGAAAAAGAATTATTCACGCAAACACCGAATAAATTCAAAAAACCCGCGTGAAAAATCGCGGTAATTCCGAAACCACGTGAAAAATGCGTAAAAAATGCTTATTTTTTTCGAAATCCACATAAAAAGCCGCCAGAATCCCGAAAATCAAGTAAACAAATATAGAAAATTCCGTAATCCGCGAACAAAATAGCTAAATAAACCGTGAAAAATTTCGAAATGAACACAAATAAGCGTAAATTCCGAAATTGACATTACCGAACTGCGTAAATTCCAAAATTCAACTAAAGAAACGCGTAAATTCAGGAGCCCTCGTAGAAATCCATGTGATGAAAGCGTAAATTTCAAAACCCTCGCAAAAAAGCGAGTTTTCCGAAATCCACGGAAAAAAACCTAAATTTCGAAATCCCCGTGGCTCTGTGGTTAGCGATGTCGATTGGTTAGCTTTTCCACAAAGTTGTGATTCCCGATCCGCGCGATCTTTTCGAGCTGTAAATTTTCCCGACTCAGCGCTGGAGCACGGTGAATCGTTGTAAATCGATACCGCTATTAGCCCCACAGGCTAGCGTGTGATACTGTTGTTGTACAAAAAAAAAATCATGTAAACATAGAATGAATTCTGAATTCCTCGCATAAATTCCATAATCCGCGTGAATATGTATTTCGAAATCTACTTAAAAAAGCGCGTAAGTACTTAAATCCAAATGAAAAAGGTGGAAATTCTGATAACCGCGCAGAAAAAAAAGAAATCCACGTAAACATCGATTTACCTCCGAAATTCACGTTGATAACTGCGTAAATTTTAAAATCCGCGTAAAAAATCGCATTAAACACAAAATCTTCGTAAAAAAGCGTAAATTCCGAAATTCGAGAATATGTCACGATTTCTAAATCCTCGTAAGAAAAGCGAACTCCAGAAACCACGTAGAAAAACGCGTATATTTCGAAAAACAATATCGCACGCCTAGCCTTGGGACTAATAGCGGTCTCGAATAACTAGATTAGTTGAGAAAATTCGTTATCGATATTGTTTTTAGAACATTTTGCATGTGTAGGATAAGTACAACGATACACTGTGCCTCAGTGCTGAGTCGAGAAAATGTCCAGCTCGAAAAGATCCTCGACTCGATCGCGAATCGAACCCGATATCACCACAGAGCCACGGGGACCATATATTTCGAAACCTCCTTTAATTCCGAAACACACGTAAAAAAAACGCAAACTCCGAGATCAGCTTAAAAAAAATTAAATTCGACGTAAATACCAACTAAATCTAGAATCCACACTAAAAATCTGCGTAAAGATCCGCGTAAATTCCGAAATCTGCATAAAATGAATCCCAAAATTCTCGCAGAAAAAAAAATCACGTTAACACCAAATAAATTCCAGAAACCACTTGAACACCGTGTAAACTCCGAAACCCGCGTAAAAATTTATATACATTCTGGAACCCACGCAAAAAAGCGTTAATATTCAACAATTCTAAACCTTACGTAAAAATGCGAAAACTCCAGAATCCGCATAGAAAAACTTGTGCATTTCGAAATACATGTAAAAGCCACGTAAATTTCGAAATTGACGTCAGAAGCGAAAATTCAGAAATTCGAAAATACACAGTACCAAAAAATGAAATTTACAGCTAATACAAATGAATTCATAAAGCAGTTTGTAGCACATAAAGTGAAGAACATATACAATTTCACACCGTTAATAATGCACAGTACAGAACCGTTTTAAACCATGTGAATTTGTACGTGAAAAGAAGGAAACTTAAAGCTTTGAATATAAATATGCATGCAAATTAACAATATATTCATTTACATTGCATGTGAACATAAAGCACACGGAATATTACATGGTTTCTAATGCTCCGTTTATGTGCATTTAAAGTAATGTAAATTTTTTTTACTGTGTAGTCAATAACTCCAGAATCTACGTAAAAAGTGCGTAAACACCGGAATTCGCGTGAAAAACATACAGGGGTGGAAAAAATAATCGGTGTGAACATTGCTTATAAATTGATCTGAAATCTAACCTATAATGTATGCGGCAGTTTTTGATCAGCCGTTTTTTAACTATCAGAGCTGAAATGTTTACCGCATCCCTTTATCGGTAAACAAAAAGCAAAATTATAAACTTAACTTATGAAATATTAGTTTATCAATACAGACTTAGTGTTTTTACCCACAGAAAACCGTAAATCAATTTTTTGAAATAAGCAAATTGTATTAACAGTCACTTCACGATGTATATTTTACTCTACACTTATTATTTTTCCACTTAAAATGTTGGTCAATGAAGGTATTTTTTCCCTCAAGGACAAAACACCACGAATTTCGAAAGATAGCATTTTCGTTATACGTTCGGCTGAGCAGTCACAAAAATTTAGAACTACTTATTTTATACTATTCGACGTTTCGTCACTGGTCAGTGACATCTTCAGGGGAAACTGCGGGGATTTATTACAAAATTAGAGGCTTTTAAGCATAGTTTTACAAAAAGTTATAGTCTAGCTGATTGTCTGTGGTTATTGTGTCTGTGACTTACATATTATTTGTTCGCTCCTTGTCAAGATGCTTTTTAAAGCTAATCGTCAATACTGATTGGGGCGATTTTGGGTACATGCTATAGTTTTGGTGGTAACAAAAGTGTTTTTAATATTAAATTATTTTCGACAAACCAATATTTTAAATTAGCTTACAACTCTGTTTGCTGTGGACCTATTGCGATGGCGGATGGGAACTGATGGGTACTAGTTTGGATTTGAGAGGGGTAGGGAATCGATATTGTCGGTGGGGAGATTGAAAGAAAAGAGAAAGAACTAATTGGCTGAAGTGTTTGTGTTGGGTGCGATACTTGACAAAACTGCTGAGTAAGCTGTGTTGAGTCCGTCGAGATCAACTCGTTTGTTGACTGTGTTGGGTGTGTTGTGTATATGGCACATTTCTAGTAATGGGAGTATATGGGTACGGTTGCTATGGTCTACTATCACTGTTCCACTGAAGTCGAAGTTGTGTTTGTATAGTATGCAGTGATTGATGAGTGCCGTCTTTTCCTTCAACTCATCAAGCTCTCGTTTGGTATTAGTGTTTGTGCTAAGAATTTGTTGCATTTTGTTTACATTCGATTTGTGTCCTGATATTCGCATGCATAATTTGTTCTGTGTCATTCCTATGTAGCAATTATTGCAATCGTTGCAAGGAATCTTGTAAATTATTTGGCTGTGATCTTCTTTTCGTATCGGGTCTTTAACTATTGTGTGCATTCGCGAGATTGTGTTGTATTGTCTGCTGCTAATGGTGATGTGTGAATAATCCGGAATTAGTGTTTTCTTGAGCCTTTCAGAGAGTTTTGGAATGTACAGTACTGAGCGATATGTTGGCCGTTGTGATGATAGTGTTGCTGCATTTGGGCTTACTTGGTGAGGTGTTGGTTGGATGGCTGTTTCTTGGTGCGGTGGTGGCTGTCTTGAAGATTTTTGGTGAGGTGTTGGCTGGCTGGGTGTTTCTTGGTCCTGTGCTGGTTGGCTGGTTGTTTTTTGGTGCGGTGGCGATTGACTTGCTGTTGCTTCTGTGGTAGCTGCTTGGTGGTTTGCGTTGGATGGTTGACTCGAAATGTTATGATGATTTTTGTTGCTATGTTGTACGTTGTGTGGATGTTTTGGCTGGTTTTCTATTTCTGCTGTGGTTGATGCTTGGTTGGATGGTTGACTAGGAGAGATCTGGTGACTTTTGGTGCTATGTTGTATGCTGCGTGAGTGCTGTTGTGCTGTATAGGCGGCCGGGTTGGTTGGTGGCTGGTTGGCTACTATGTGTTCGCGATCTGGGTTATTTCTCCGTGCTCTCTGTTGCAGTAATCGGCTAATCAGGGTTCTCGGATAGCAGTTTTTTTGTAGTTGTTTGTAAATAATTGTTTTTTGTTCGTTGTAGGTGCTTGCTGTGGATAGTGTTGTGACTCTGTTGATGAAGTTGCTGGCTGTGTTTATTTTGTATCTCAAGTGGTGGAAAGGTGGAGTTGATCTCGACGGACTCAACACAGCTTACGCAGCAGTTTTGTCAAGTATCGCACCCAACACAAACACTTCAGCCAATTAGTTCTTTCTCTTTTCTTTCAATCTCCCCACCAACAATATCGATTTCCTACTACTCTCAAATCCAAACTAGTACCCATCAGTTCCCATCCGCCATCGCAATAGGTCCACAGCAAACAGAGTTGTAAGCTAATTTAAAATATTGATTTGTCAAAAATAATTTAATATTAAAAACAATTTTGTTACCACCAGAACTATAGCATGTACCCAAAATCGCCCCAATCAGTATTGACGATTAGCTTTAAAAAGCATCTTGACAAGGAACGAACAAATAATATGTAAGTCACAGACACAATAACCACAGACAATCAGCTAGACTATAACTTTTTGTAAAACTATGCTAAAAAGCCTCTAATTTTGTAATAAATCCCCGCAGTTTCCCCTGAAGATGTCACTGACCAGTGACGAAACGTCGGATAGTATAAAATAAGTAGTTCTTAATTTTTGTGACTGCTCAGCCGAACGTATAACATAAGTACACAACATCCCAACAGTCGAAAACTCATCAAAGTTTGATAGCATTTTCTATTGATTGCCCATAATGTAAGCAACCTCACACAGATATTGCGTTCAAATATACCTTAGACATGATAGGTTAAAATGCAGATAACTTTATATGCAATGTATATATTTTGAAATACACGCGTGAATTCCGGAGAAGGAAGCAAAAAATTGAAATATCCACGTAAACCCAAACTATATTACAAAATCTATGTGTAAACGCGTAATTTCGAAATTTGAATAGATGTAAAAATTAGTTAACTCCAGAGCCCGCATGAAAAAACGTAGGTCGAAATCCACGTAAAAAGCAGTGTAAACTCCACAAACCACGCAAAAGCGCGTAAATTCCAAACTTCGAAAACATGCACCAGCTCTAAAATCCCCGCAAAAAATGTGTAACTTCCAGAATCCACATAAGAAAACGCATATACAGATCCTTCTCAAACGACATTTTTCATAACGACAAATCTCGCTATATCGACATTTCTAAAGGCCCCTCAATTTTATTTTAACTCATGCTTGTCTTTCTTTATTGCGACAATAGTACAGTCGAATCTCTTTATAACGACATTGCTAAATCTATAACGAAATTCTCAACGATACCTTCTGTTCTTAATATACAAAAAATCATCGTATTATTGCGACATTTCGCTATAACGACAGTCCCTTGCGATGTCACTATAAAGGGATTCAACTGTATTTCATAATACAAGTAAAAAACCGCATGAAGTCCGAAATCAACATGAAAAAGTATTTATTCCGAAATACGCGTAATCCACGTGAAAAACGGCGTCAATTCCAAAATTCGCGTAAAAAAATTAGTAAACCCTAGAATGCGTGTAAAAACCGGTAATTTCCAAATCCGCGTAGAAAATTCTAAAAATACACGTAACGCATGCATTAAATAAAGTAGCCATTTTTTTAAGTGAGCTCAATCTTTTTATTTATTTATTTCGTCCATCAGAAACCATAATACATATTTTCGAACTGCCTTTTATATATGCATGAAGAATTACTTAATTACTTACTTACAAAACTGAATTAACATCTTTTCTGAAAAAAAACTTGTTGGAATATTTTTTTAGTACATTCTTCGTCCTCTTGATCAGTTCATCAGTATTTTTGGCCACAAAGTTATTTGCATAAATCCTTCTTTTCAAGTTAACCCAGAAATTTTCGATAGGTCGTAGTTGCGAAATGTTGGAAGAATGTTGGAATCCTTGGGTACCACAGGCATCTTTAAGCGTTTCATTTCGTCTAATGACTTCTTTGCGTAATGTGATGACGCAGGGTCAGGCCAAAACACAATATCATCAGAATTTTCTTTATAAATCTGGAGACTTCAGGTAAGTATTGTCCAGTGAAACTCTTGTAAATAGCTCATCCGCGCACGCAAGATAAGTGAAATAAAATGCTCGGGGAACAAATGAAAATTGCGTTACCGTGAGTTGTAAATCTTTTTATAATATTAAATTCAAAAACGGTTACAATGAGGCTTCAATGTGAACCTGAATTTTTTTTTCTTTGGCCAGCTCATCTTTTAGTAACGGAGAAGCTAACAAAAACTGCTCCCTCTTAAACTGAGAGAGAAAACAATTGTTTACCCCTCGCACGCGATGATTAGGAGTTAAAAAGAACGCCGCAACTGAAATACACAAAAGTCGCTTTTTACGCGGGGGATACATGCCGCGTAAAAAAACCGCGTAAATTCCAGAATCAGCGTAAAAAAACAGCGTAATTTCCGGAATCCGAGTAAAATAAACTGCGTTAATTCTGCCATCCGAGTGAGAGCAAACGGAATCCGCGCAAAAAAAAATACCGCGTAAATCCCGGAATCCACGTAAAAAAAACCGCGTAAATTCCAGAATCCGCGTAAAAAAGCCGCGTAAAAAAGCCGCGTAAAAAAGCCGCGTAAAAAAACGCGCAAAAAGTGACCTTAGTGTACTCTACGCCTGAATGTGGATAGTTACTCACTCTGTGTGAGAGAAAGTCTAGTTCTCAAGGCGTTTGACAGGTAGAGGAGGAAATTGAGCAAAAATCAAGAGAACGGAAGCAGCCTAGCCCTTTCGTGCATTAGGTTTGCGAAGAACATGGAATACGTATCGGGAGAACGGGAGTACACTGGCCAGTCAAATCACCGTTCATATTAAACGTATTAAAGAGTTTATCCAGAATGTTGTCGTTGTATTTTGATGCAGAAATGTGAATTGTCCCTAACGGGTTGCTCCAGAAGTGGCCAACAGAGCCTATGTTCAGAATTATGTCTTTTGAAAGATTCCTGATAAAAAATCCTGAAGATAGAGGTCGCACATTATATTCGATACAGAAATGTAAATGTCCCCATTCCGGGTTCCTTCGGGTCATTTAGTATTCTGGTAGCGGCCAGTGAAGTCTGTATTCAGAAATATGTCTTTTGGATGATTCCTGATGAAAAATCCCAAAAACAGAGGTGTCGCACGTTATATTTCGATGCAAAAATGTAAGTTCTCGAGCTGAGAGTTACTTTGAGGCATCCAGGTTGTTCTGGAAGTGGCCAATGAAGCCTATATTCGGAAATATGTCTTTTGAAAGACTCCTGATGAAAAATCCTGAAAATAGAGGTGTCGCACGCAATATTTTCATGCAAACATGTAAATGTCCCCTACTACAGGTTCTTCTTGAGACTTCCGGATGAAAAATAGCTATTTCTCGATGAGTTCTTGGTCGATTCTGGATCTTGATGAACCATTCGTTTTAGAAATGGGTCTGTCATCTATGCCAATGATTCAAATAAGCATTTTTATCAGGTAACCCAACGGTTCTCAACCTTTTTTTGTCCGCGTACCACTTGGCGATATTATTCATATCGATTATACCCCCTTGGCTTGGAATGTTCTTGCCCAGTGGAAGAGAGTAGTGGTAGATCATGTTGTGGTAGTCTAGTTAAGGTTCCAAATTAAACTGTAGCTTGTTTTATAGCTACAGTCATGTTTTAGGGGCTAGATTGACCAACAAATGAAGTATTATAGAGAAAAATTGCTTTGTTCGCCATTACTGATTTTTCTTTCGCGTACCCCCTGAAGGCTTTCGAGTACCCCCAGGGGTACTCGTACCCCAGGTTGAGAACCGCTGAGCTAACCCATTACCAAATCTATAAAAAATAATAGGTTTGACATGCCTACCGGGACTCAGAAATATTTCCTACACCCGATCTAGGCCACATTTGTGGTCAGGAAATGAAACTTTAAAAGTTTTTCAGTTCAATGGTGTTTGAATTATTAACATCGGATAAGATTTGAGAAAGCTTCTGCATTTCAAATTTCATCAAAATTTTGCCTATCTTACTCATTTTGACTATCCCCTGTATATCAGATAGGGATGGCATGTTGGAATTCGCCACTAGTCAGAGCCACTGGCTCTCAAAAAAATATCAAAAATTTCTATTTTATTTAATCCATACGTTAAACACCGACTACATTCCGACATCCACTTAACACACCGTCCAAGTTTTGATATCCACGTAAATAAAAACTGTAAACGCCAAAGTATACAAGAAAAAACACGTAGGAAACCGCGTAAATTCCGTACAACACGTAAAACAAACACGCAAATTCAGAAATTTGCGTATAAATTCAGGTGAAAAGCCACGTGAATTTCAAAATTCACGCAAAAAAGCGTAAACTCCGAAACTCGCGTACAAAAACGGGAAATTTGGAAGTCTACGTAAAAACGAATGCCTAAGCTTCGAAATTTACGTAAAACAAACGGAATTTACATATACAATGCATAAATTCAAGTATCCTCGTACTCTGAAATCTCCGTTCAAACGCATAAATTTCGAAAGCCACATAAAACACGCAATAATTCGGAAAATTTTAAGAAATCTGCGTATATTTAGAAATTTGCGTAAGAAACACGAGTATTTCGAAAGCCACGTGAAAATACGCGTTAATTCCGAAAACCACGAACAAAACGCGTAATTCCGAAATCCACGTAAGAAATTGGTGTACATTCCGAAATCCACTTAAAAAATAACCTGTGAATTTTGAAAACCGAAATCGTCACTTCTGAAATTCGTGAAAAAAACCCAAAAGATTAGAAATCTGAGTAATAGAACACGTGAATTCAGATCTCTGTTGTAAAAATTTCGTGTAATTTCTGGAATCGGCGTGATAAAATTACATAAAAAACGACATTAATGTATCTGCACTTAACAAATGAATGATGGTGTCTCAATTTATGTTGGTTTCGATGGCTTGAGAAGAATTTTGGAATAGATGTACATATATTGAAAACAATCATTTTAGGGGTGGTATTCTTCGTTTTCATTACTTTCGCTTAGTATACTTGGTGTTTTCGCATTGTTATTTTTCTCTGAATTGCTGATATGCCCTAATAATTAAATCTCTATGTTTGTATCGCGTACATAAGAAACAAAATTCTTTTTAGCGTTAACGTTTTTTTATCGAGGCCGCTTGTAAACAACTAACACTTTTCTTTACTGTTCTAGAATTCTCTTTACAGCTTAATCATTTTGAATGATTGTTATTTTTTTTTACTCTCATTGCAGATCGGTTTATTTCGAGAACTTTGTTATCAACATAAAATAGGAATGATATAGGGTATCGGCTCTATTATCGTCAGGTATTACCTATTGTCGTCCGGGGGATTAATAAGGCCATAGAGAAATAATCTTTTGCAGGAAGGTGGTTTGCTTCTTAAAAACCGTTATGTAGGAAATTAACGTTCTTGGTCATCATTTATCTCTCTGAAAATAATAGGTAAGACCTGTTGAAAATAGCCTATTTTTTAAAGAAAAAATAAATCTTCAGAGCTAATAGCGACAGCCGAAACTACCTCTTTTTCCTGCGCATCGAATAGAGGTCAGCCAAACTGCCAGCACTGGCATCGCACGCGAGCTCATCATCCCCGGTTTTCCCGGCGAGTTGCATTCCATTTCATTGCACCCAACGCAACTTTACATGCAACATTCCATTACATCAAAGTCGGTCAACTGCCGACAAGCAGGAGCATATCCTGTCATTGGAATGCGACATACCGTACGCCGTGTGCACGTGTGTGCACGGGTGTGTGCCGTCGGTCGTTTCCGACGACTCGCTGTGTGTGTGCGTGCCGAAGATTGCACGCGCATGCACAGCAAGTCCTTCGGCAGCCGATGTCGGTCGACGATGACGACTTCGTTCATGGGGCGCTCCCAGTTTTCAGAGTTTCTCGATTTCTCACGGCCCCATCTCTGGGGGAAGCGGGTGAGTTGGTTTGGAAAATTTGATTCCAAGAAAGCGGATCTCGCTCGCTCCTGTGGCGTTTAGATGCTGGGAAAAAGCGTACTGCGTGTGTGAACCCGCTTGCATTCGCCAGCGGTGTTCATTCGGATGAACCTGCAACAACGGCGTCGGTGGACGAGCTTTCCGAACGCGAGATTGTATGAGATTGGTTTAGTGCTCGGGTCCGGTTCGGTGTAGCTGGCGACTGCCATTAGTCGTATTTCCTTCCAGGGCGGCTGCTGAGATAGCGAGGGTGGTTGTATTTAGTACATTACTGGTAGTCACCGGGATTCGAATTCCGAACAAGAAACCGGCTTTTCAGGATCCGAGCATCCTACGGATCCGAATGTGTGTGCTGCAATGATTTGCTCTAAATTTCTGGGTTTAGTCCCAGTTCGCACGTTGACGAAAGCGGTGTTGGAACTATCCCAGGACCGTCGGGTTCGTAACCTGGACCGGAGAGAGAAAATCCTGACCCTGTGTTACTACTGGGTGTGAGAGATGCTGCTGCAGGCTCCAGCGGGAGTGATAAAGTACCTTCCCAGCTCAGTGCAAGGAAGAGAAGCGGTCGGTATGTGGGCCCACAGTGTAATCTACCGGTGCTTCAACTCCTGATGCTGCTGCCCTTTTTCGACGGCTAGTGGGAAGTGAATCGTACTTCGATGCAGTCGCTCGTGACAAGTGCGAGGAGGTGTTTCTTACAAGTTCTTACGCGAAAGTGACACATTCCGTTACATTGTGCTCGTTAATCAAGTTTCGTGTAATTAACCGTCACCGTAAGATATCAGTTTACGGCATTGGCAATTACGAACAACGCCTATCGCTGGACAGTATCCTTACCGGGCCAATACCCACTAGCGTGGGTAATTTTTCCACTTTGACGTAAGCACGATGGGCGGAGGGTGAAGAATTAGTTTATTAACTTACAATCGGAGACGACTCACGCACGGCAGGTGGGTGTGGAAAAAAGCACCTGATATTGTAATAATGAACTCGACACATTTCGACACGGCGAGGCTGCAAGGTGCAAGGTACTCTTTTCGTGTGTTAATTTTTCACAGCCACCACCCGTAGGGTGGGGTACGACGCAGACTGTTATTTCTGTAGCAACAAAACTATCGCAACGCGAACAGATGCATTGATGTCTAAAATTAGAACATTGCAACGTAAACGGAGAAAGTGTTTTTGAATCAAATTTCTACGCTAACGAACTATTTTCGGCCGATTCGGCATGGAAAACGAAAACAAGTAGATGATGAAAGTTATTTTTAGCGCGGTTTGAGAATTCTCGCCATTTCTTTTGGTTCCCATTGATCGTCAATATTACCGCGTGAGTCAACGATCGTGTTATGCTTTGGTGGAGAGAGAGAGAGAGTGAAAATATTCTATTTCGGATCGAAAGCAAAAAAAAGAAAAAGAGTAAAACAAACTTGTGCGTTCCGCTGTGATCCGCGACGAAGAATTTCGGACCGGGTTGGTGGAAGTGGGCATGAGATGCAGACAGCACACGCAAACGCAAGGCGATCATCGCCGGACGAAACTTCGAAACGAGGCGATGCACGAAGGAAACTCATTCGATGACGTCAGAACTCTAACCAGCGCGGTTTTCTTTCAACACGAACGGGACGCCTCCCCACCGCTGCTGCTGAATTGTGCAAGAAGAACGAGGGGAAAATAACAAGATACTTAACGGCTTAATTAACTTTGCCGATTGGCTGGAGAGGCGTGCGGAGGCGATTGATTGAGTTCGGTAAGTTTTGTGTTCTTGAACTATTTTTAAGTTGTTTCGTTGCACTCGCAACCCACCACCAACTGCTGGGTATTGCATGAACATCTACTGAGGTCTTGTCCGTTTGAAAGTGGTTTGAATATTGATAAATAATATGATAGCGACGTATGTAAGGGGGGACCCTACTCTGTTTAAAAATTATGCATTTTCAAGATGTTTTTTTTCGGATGTATAGAGAAAGGGGAAGTGTTTGAGTATTTTGGCTATTGATTAAGGTATATTTGAGGATGTATTTTGCATGTCGTGGACTATATTCAAGTGGATGTTATGCTGTTGACAGCGTTTTTTACGAGACCATGTTTTTTCAACTGGTGGTACGTTTTTCTCAGCGTCTGCTGAACCGATTTGGCTGAAATTTTTTTAGCATGTAAAAATGTATCATCTAACTTGTTACATAGCCGTTTTTCGATATCTGAATTTTTCAATGTTTTATGAATTTTTAAATAGTGATTTTTCACGAAAAAATTTTTTTTTCTAAATTGGCCGCTATTTCAGCAATTTTTGGAATTTCCAAAAACGGCTATGTAACAAGTTTGATATTTCATTTTTAAAGCAAAAAAAATTTTCAGCGAAATCGGTTCGATAGATGCTGAGAAAAACGTACCACCAGTTGAAAAAAATGGTTTTGAGTGAATCGCTGTCAACAGCTTAATACTCACTATATTTGCATCCAAGACATGTAAAATATATCTCCAAATATATCATAATCAATAGCCAAAATACCCAAACACATCACTTACGAAATCCTGACTATAACCCTTCATTAGAAAAGGTTTGTTCGTTGAATTCCATTTTTAAAAAAAATTTCTTTTTTCACTGGAAAACAAAAATGTACTAACAGCTTCTGAGAAATTCGATTCAATTTATTCATGAAAAACATATATTTTAGGTACGCCATTAGACACGGGTAGCGTACACTGACCCTCGTTACTTATTTATTATCAGTTTATCATGTGTTCATTATGAAGACCTTAGTTTCTTCCAGTGAATCAGGCGGACGAAATATAGATTCAGCAATCTTTTTGGTGCCTATGAGTGAACTGTGTGATATTGATTACACAGCTCGATGAACTTACAGATGTTACTGGAGAATCACGTAAAATTTAAGCAAAAAGAATAATGATTAAAAGTAATATCTAAATATTATTTATAATAACGATATAATGAAAAATATTTAATTCGAAATATCTCAGATACGAATGTTTAGGGGAGTTGATTGCTGTAAGCTTCATGACTTGAAACGACCATTAGAATCAGTTAACATCTCCGGAAAATTATTATTGATGAAAAAAAGGGAAATTACAAAAATGCTCTTGAACATAAAATTTGATTTTTTTTTCGATTTTTCTAATTTTGAAATTATGTTTCTAAAGGATTCACGACAGATCGGTTGTAATTAACATTTGAAAATAGCATAGTATCAGGCATTATTCAAAACCGAATGTTCACAAGGTATAAGTTCCTTAGAATGCAACCGTTAAATATACAAATTTTTATCGTTAAATATAAAGTGAAATAAAAAAAACTGAACGTGGATTGTGGAAAAATTTTAGTTAAATTTGTACGCGTAATGTAAATCACGATTTCATCTCGTTTCTAAGATATATAAAAAAACACAAATTTACCCACCTAATGGTGATATCTGGCGTAGAAAAATTGTTTAATATATAACAATCGTAAATTCTTTAATGATTGGCTCCAAGAATAGTGTGTTCCTCAGGGTCGTGAGTTACTTGTTCCGAAAAATCGCCCTCTAAACCAATTTTAATGATGGATAACTGCAATCCTGTTTTTTAGAAATCTGTGTTCACGTTAATCGGAATAACCCAACCTGAATTCGAAGAATAAAAAGTGCCTAATTGAGGTTTGAAGTAGTTTCAGTAGTTTTTATGCCCTAATTTACTTCTTGAACGCAATTTTGATGAAATTATATTCTTTTGACAACAAATTTTAATACGTCATTTTAAAAATAGTTTTGGCGAAGAAAATATGTTTAATGGAAAGTACAACCTCCAAACTTCCATTCCGAAAAATCAAATTCGGAACAAACCGATTTAATATGAGCTGTAAATGCTCTGACCCAGACGAAAATGATACAACAGTAATTTCATTCGTACTCTATCGAGTGACACCTGTGTCAATTTTTAGTGAAAATAATGTCAGTCGAAAAATTGGTATGTCTTTATTATCAATGTAATTATTTGATCTAAGCCAATCAATTGCATGGAGTAGATAAAGTAGATAAACATCTACATCCTCAACCTCATAAATATCGCTAAAGTAACACAGCGTGCTACTTTGAACTGGGTTGAAAGTGATATTCGTATTTTTGAGTTTTAACTGGGAATCTATCATTGAGAGTTAAAATTTGTAACCCTGGACCACACCATATTTAGAAGTTTTTTTTTTCAAGGGAAATTTTCAAATGACACAAATACAGTAATCACAAAATACCTATTCATTTTTTCTTTCACTTGAAAACAAAAGTTAATCGAAAGTGTGTGACTTGAAATAAATATACACTTTCAACGAGGTCAATGAAAATAACAGCAAGCAACATCCTACGTCTGCGATGTTCGATCTTTGCTTCCTGGGAAACATATTTATTTATTTTGATTTCTTTGCTGGGTGAAAGAACATTGTATCACTAGAGATTTGTTCTGCCATTAGTTAATCATAAACAAACACTATTTATAGCAGATACGAAGACAACTCTTAAATAAAAATTCTAATAAAGTTTCATTAAAACATTTTCACGTTTATTGTTGTTAAAACTAAACGAAATGAGTTTTTTATTTTGAATAGCGTAGCCATTTAGATGTTCACATCATACTTACATTAAACGAATTATATTAAGCACCTGGTGACGATGGAATCTTTAATATACTAATCAAACATCTCCCTGAGAGCACAATGGAATTTTTAGTAAAAATTTTCAAGTGCTGCTTCAAAATTGCATATTTTCCCAAATTATGGAAAAATGCAAAAATTACTCCAATTTTAAAACCGGATAAGAATCCAGCTGAAGTTTCAAGTTATCGACCAATCAAGTTTGCTTTCTTCAATAAGTAAACTGTTTGAGAGAATTATTCTTAACAGAATGATGTCACACATAAACGAAAATTCAATTTTCGCAAATGAACAGTTTGGATTTCGCCATGGGCATTCCACTACTCATCAATTGCTCAGAGTTACTAATATGATACGAGCTAATAAATCTGAAGTTCATTCAACTGGAGCTGCTCATTTAGATATAGAAAAAGCATACGACAGTGTTTGGCATAAAGGTTTGATTGTGAAATTGCAAACTTTTAATTTTCCAATTTTCCTAATCAAAATTTTAAAAAAATTATCTTACTGATCGAACTCTGTAGGTTGATTATCAGAATTCAAAATCTGATAGCTTTCCTGTCAGAGCAGGTGTTTCTCAAGGTTCAGTCTTGGGTCCAGTCCTGAACAACATATTCACTTCAGATCTTCCTGATTTGCCTCCAGGATGCACAAAGTCATTGTTCTGCGATGACACAAGCATTTCCGTAAAAGGAAAAAGTCTTTTGTCATATGCAGTCGATTGCAGAAAAGTTTAGATATTTTTTCTTCCTACTTGCAAAAGTGGAAAATCTCTCCCAATGCTTCTAAAACTTAAATGATAATTTTCCCTCATAAGACTAGGGCTTCTTTTCTCAAGCCAAACAATAATCACGTTGTCAAGATGAATGGGGTTATTTTAAGTTGGTCTGACAAGGTTAAGTACTTGGGACTAATTTACGATAAAAAACTTATTGTCAAAGAGCACATTCAGAGTATACAAGCCAAGTGCATCAAATATACGAGATGTTTATATCCTCTCATTAACAGGAATTCTAAACTTTGTTTAAAGAACAAACTTTTGATTTACAAACAAATTTTTATGCCAGCAATGCTTTATGCTGTACCGATCTGGTCAAGTTGCTGTTCAACAAGGAAGAAAACGCTCCAAAGGATTCAGAATAAAATTCTGAAAATGATTTTGAAGCGTCCTCCTTGGTTTGGTACACTCGAATTACATAGACTTACTGGTGTTGAACCATTAGAAGCTATGTCAAATAAAATTATTAACAATTTTCAAAAAATCGTTGCAATTCTCAATTGCTACGATAAGCTTCCCTTTTTCTGACAAGTAGGTTTAAATCCCTAAGAACGATAAGTCCTATTTGCGAAAGCAAACAAATCCTAACAATTAAAATTACAAATTTCTAACAGTGTCGAGAAGTCACCATTTGTGATTGGACACAATTTCCCCCCGTTAAAAATAAAAAAAATAATATTCTTCCGGTCTATAGGCATAGAGAAAAAAAAATTGTTATTGAAAAAAGTGAAATGACGAAAAATAAAATTCTCGATTTGAAACCTAACGCAAATTGTAACGCAGTTCATTAAAAAAAACCGAACAGGCATCCGGCTCATCGACTACATTACTTATATCCTATGTGTGAACCCATGGTCAATCGAAACAGCAATAGGATGGGTGTTTTTGTTCACCCAAAAATCAGAACACATCCGAGAGCACAAGCGTAATAATAATTAGATAGTTTCTCGAATACAATTCAAAACTGGATTAATCTTTACTCTATGAAGCTATCACCGTTAAAAATACTTTTACATTTCATCAACGTCCGGGGACTACAGACAAAAACAAGCCAAAGACTCAAAGATTTGACAACTAATATTTCTCTTCTATCGATTTGGTTGTTGCCTTCCCAAGAGTCATTAATATTATTAAAACTTATTTGTGTTTCAATTTGTTTCGAATTTTGCCCCCTTGCTATTTTTGTTAGAAACCAACATTATCTATTATGCTTCTTGATTTATATCTTGTGATATATCATATTTTAAATAACCTATCCATAACATAAAAATTCTGTCTGTTATCCGTTACTGGAATATTGTGACAGACTTATCAGTTCACAGCTTTCCTTTCAAAAGGCAGGACCTGTCGAAAGCCAAATTAAATAACAGAAAATCAATTTCACTGGTAGGAAAATTGAAGCATTAGTAATTTTGATTTAGCACGAAGTGATGCCGGGTTAATAGAAAGTTGATTTGTTTTTTCGTTATAGTTGACATATCCTATTCTTAAAAATGTTGTAAGTATCTCTGAAAACGAAAATGTGTAGAAAAAATGGAGCATGATTTTACAGAAAACATTATATATCTTACCTATCTTAATTTTTTAACCCGAAAGCAACATATCACGATAAAATTGTTCAGCTCAGTTGACGAAAAAAAAACGGAAATGACAAAAAAAGTTTTTTTTTCGTTGGATACAATTTAAATTATTCCTATTTTGAATAAAATAATACATTTTCGTAGTTCAATGTTCAAGGTTTAAACTTATAATCAAAAAAGTTAGTTTATAATATTTTATCCATGGCATTATCGCGAACTTTCTAAATGCATTTACTCATACAATATTAATTTGATTTTGTTGACATTGACACAAAGGAGAATTATGTTTTCAATGCGTTTTTAACAACTGCGGACTCATTATTCCTGATTTACAATTCTTTTGAAGGAGCGTGATCAAATCGAAATGAAAATCGTGAAAAAATCAAGCGTTAATTTGGCCGGTGGTGATAAATACGAATGTTGATAAAATCAAAGAAGCACTGTATACCGAAAAGAATTGAAAAACGAAGTGCATACATATTTATCTTAGTCATGGAGAAAACAAAAAATACTCTTGCAGTTTTGGTTAATTTTCCATATTTTGGGATCTGATTTCAGTTGTTATATGATGTTATGTTACTGTAACTTATGGAAGACTAATAAATCGTCGCACATAGAAGAATTTGACTCAAAAGCTGCCCAAAAATCCGACATACAAAATACATAATTTCTATTCCAGTTATTCCACAGGTAATTGATCAGTTTGAAAAATACGTGCTATTGTTCGGGTGACATGTAAAATTGAAAAATTTTATCAAATAGTTTTTTTTTCTCTCATGGGACATAATGTACAACATAAGGAGAATGTTTTGCATTATTTAAAACATTAAATGCATAACATAATCCCAGATTGTTTACGAAAAAAATGATAGTGAAAGCCGATCGTGAAAAATCCATAATATTGTAAAATTAATTTTATGGTTCAGTAACCTTCCGGGCAAGTCTCGACAAAACTTTATTTATTAGCAGAAAGGTCAAAGCCTACTTAATATATACGGAAAGAAAAATCTTCCTCCTGGTTCCTCTTTTATATTTTATTGACATTTTGATAAATGAAGATTTATATGAAAATTGTTGAAACTTTGTCATAGATCATGTGTAAAAAGGCACTAAAAATGCAGTAAGCGAATTTAAAGCAATTATCATATCATTGGATTTTATATTGGAGGTGTGTCATGACGTGACGTACTTCTCCTGGTAGGGGTCATTAATGTGAGACAAAAGGTGACAATGGATTTTGATCAAAATTTGCGTGACGTGCTTAATGGATGTCACCTTGTTTTGTACTTACTCTAGTTTTAGTGGTTGATTAAACGAAAATGACACGTTTTTGATGTTAATAGATCTAATTACTACCAAAATAGAGCGAATTGGACTTTTGGCCAGCTTTTTGGTTCAAATACTCCTATGTGCGTCGTACAGGCAGCATGAAATGTTTGTCTAGCTTCTACTCGTGAAAACCTGGTGGAAAACTTACCACGAAGATTGAATGGTTTTACAAAACAACGGACAAGCCACAAAATATTGAGAGTGAGTTTTGTAACGTAAAAGGTCACTTTGCTAACGATATGTAGAGCAATAAAGCTTATTTGGAATGTTTATGTATATATATTTCAATAATGTATTTATTTTTTTCGCCACCTTAAAAACACTAACTCACGTAAAAAAATTTCGGAATCACCGACACAGAAAAAATCCAGTTATTTCTCCGTTCCTCTTTGAAAGAGAGTGTTTGCAGATCGTAATGACGTAACATAACATCATATAACAACTTAAATCAGTGCGCAAATATGGAAAATTAACCAAAACTGCAAGTGTATTTATTATTTTCTCCACGACTGTATTCTTTGTTAAGAATACATTAAAAATAAACTCAAAATGTCTTATTACATCAATTTAGTATAGATTGACTTATTAAGATCTCGCAGATGGTCTCGAGGTACGGTGCTGGCCTAACAAGCCAGTCGTCGTAGGTTCGAGTGTCGGCTCGGGAGACACTGTTATTGTCAGTAGGATCGTAGCGCTAGCCTCGCAATAGTCCTGTATACCAAACAGTCGGCTGCGAAGTCTGTGTATAAATAAACTGAAGGGCAAGTTCCGAATCCGAATGTAGCACCAAGGCTTTGTTTTTTGAATTATTAAGTGATATATAAGATTCCCTGTAAGATTCAGTGGTGATCAATATCGGCGTCTTCAACATTTAAGCCCCAGTTGTATCTCGAGCAAGGCTGGACTACAAATGTTAATTTCATAATCTGGTATTCGAACAATTCATTCGAGCAATTGGTGAATCAACACGAGTCTTATAATTTTGCAACGTAAATATCTATTGCGATAACTTCATAAAATATTTCCAAATTTAAATACAATAGGAATAACTTCTATGGAGCAAGATATCGCCAAATGTCCTATGGTCGAATATCGACCATTTTTGATTTGAATGAAACTTTGCACACGTATTTGGCTTAGCAAACTGAGCATTTTTCACAGATGGAGAGATTTTTTTACACCCATGAGATACATTCCAAAAGGGCGTATGCCTTTTGGCATAGGTTTAATTCGAAGCATTATAGCCCAGAAACCGTTGGTTGTATAGAAAAACTGTCTGAGAATGAGATGTAGGGAATCAAAAATTCACCATAAAAAAAATATACACTGTACAAAAAAAAATTTCTGACCAAAAAAAATTAAAAATATACATTAAATTTCGATTTAAAAATAAGAGTTGATTTTTTTTTTATTTTTTTTTAAAGAAACTTGATGTTAATACGCAATTTTACAAAAAAGTCCAGGATGGAGAAATGAAAAATAATTATTTTATGGTAGATTAATTTTTTTTATAAAAAATTCTAATTTAATTATCTTTCAAAATATTTGTATTCTGATGATTTTAAAAGATGCAAAGAGTCATTTTGAATCAAAAAGCTCGTGCTAATAAACATTCTAAAAGCAACAGTTTTCGAGTTATTTTAAATTTAAGCTCGAAAAATTATTAATATTTCGGAAAATACACGTTTTTCTTAATTTGTCCATGGTTCTCCAGCAAAAACCATACGTTCATTGGAATGCTCGATCAAAAATATACAATTCATTCTTTGACAACAAAACGATTGGATAAATAACTCAAGCGCTAAACCTTAGGCTACCTACACGTTCCCCCTTGCCGAATGTTTTTTAAAAAAAATATGTTTGTCATGCAACACTACCTACTTGTTTACTAATAATAACTGTTTGTAAAGTACGCAACCAATAACTACTGGGTTACCTATAATATCTGTTTTTGTTTATAAATACGATTGCACTTCTCCAGAAGTGTTTGTAACAGTTTGCATTTTGTGAAGATGAATAAAGTGAAAATGAAATACACCAAGCTCAAATGCTGTAAACCCTTTTCTGATCATCGGTGCTCATCAAGCTTACCCAAATTAAACGAAAACGTTATAGCAAAATTAAAAATATTGAACAGTCAAGCTCATTTTAATATGTCTTTATCAATTTGTGATTCGTGTAGCTATTGGAGTGATAGTCAAGCCACCATTCATCCCTTCGTTGTTTACTATTCAGAATCTGGAACACTTAAGAATATCAGCTTCACCATAATATCGGAAGTACTCCATCATGATACTGTTGCGGTTCAGGTGTTCATTGCCAAATTAATGAGTTTTTAGAAAACAACAATAGAGTTGAGAAAAGCGATATTAATGTCTGATGGAGCTGCCTCACAATATAAAAAGAGAAAAAACTTTGCAAGTTCAAAACAAAATATAACGTCGATGCAGAGTGGCATTTTTTTGCGACTTCGCATGTTAAAGGCCCATGCGATGCAATTGGTGGCATATTAAAACGAATGGCAGGAAATGAAAGTTTAGCTAAAGAACATGAACATCCCATTTCAAGCGCAAAAGAATTGTATGATTGGTCTAATCAGAAAAGTAATAAAAATTCATCAAAAATGTCATTTAGTTGGGTATCATATGAAGAATATGAACAAGGAGTAACATAATGGAGCAATATTTTCAAAAAAATCTATAATAATAGCTGCCACACAAAAGTATTACTCTTTTGTTCCGATTTCAGAAAATAAGATACAAACGAAGCCGCTTTCAAAGGATGACGAATCATTTACTTATGATGTATATAAAATATAAGGTGAACCTAGTTCTGTAATGTATCTATGTCATAAAAAATATGTTCCTGAGATAATAAAACTCGAAAATAAATATTTGATTCTTATATATATTGATATCACTTAGAACTTTTAACACTTTTCTTGAGAACCGTTCGCCCAATCGTTTTGCTGTCAAAGAATGAATTGTATATTTTTGATCAAGCATTTCAATGAACGTATGGTTTTTGCTGGAGAACCATGGACAATTTAAGAAAAACCCGAAATATTAATAATTTTTCGAGCTTAAATTAAAAATTACTCCAAAACCGATGCCTTTAGAATGTTTACTACCAAGAGCTTTTTGATTCAAAATGTCTCTCTGCATCTGCAACCAACGGTTTCTGAGCTACAATACTTCGAATAAAACCTATGCCAAAAGGCATACGCCCGTTTAGAATGTAACTCATGGGTGTAAAAAATCTCTCCATCTGTGAAAAATGCTCAGTTTGCTAAGCCAAATACGTGTGCAAAGTTTCATTCTAATAAAAAATTGTCGATTTAATTTTCGCGTATTTCCAGGCGGTTTGAAATGATTTTGCTCTCTTGTAATCTAAGTTAGTTAGATGAGAATGATGTTTGTTTAGACACTCTAGTATATAATATTATAGAGGCTCTGTGTCACTAGTTGCAGAGGATTCAATATAGATTAGGATTTATGAAAATGCCACGGGACTATCAATGTTGTAACAACGATAAGTGTTATTTGTTTTGTTCACCGCCACGTTATGGGAATAGAATAGGCTGCCAACGAAGTATTCATTTTTTCGGCAACATAGGATGAAAAAAGCTTACAGGATGGTGAATTGTGTACTCGATTAATTTTCCTTTTGGAAGTTTACCTCAAAAAACAAAGATGAACAATTCTGAGACAATCTCAAAACGAGCACGACAGTTGCAGTCGTAGCACAAATGTTTTGAAATCTTTAACCGTAGACTTACGTTGGAAAAATCTAACTGATTCAGCAATTTGGAAATTTATCTTATTCGAATAGACTTCTTCGTGAAACTCCACAGATTCTTCATTTACTACTGATACTTCGTTGATTTTTGGAAACGACTTGACATTTTGACGAAATAAAATGTTTACTTCGTAAAAAAAGTATTGAAAATAGTTCTATGAGTTTTGATAGAAAAATCATAATAAACTATGTGATGTCATTTCCATGCAAATCGCGCTGAAATCGAAAACGTCGAAAAATGACCAAAAAGGCCCAAAATCAAATATCACTACTGGACCGCATCGTACCTCGAGACCAACTGGAAGGAAGTTCCTCTCTTTATACATACCCTGAAATTTAATAAACGTCATCATTATTGTGGAATAGCCATAATCTCCTATATCTCTAAGCTGTTTCGTGGCAATTGCCAACGAAAAATTCATTCTCTTCGAGATCCGTTCAACATTGACAAGTTTATTCGAATTCGAGGTACTTTGTTTCCAGTGCTACTATTCAAGTTGTCGGTATAAGACTTTTACAGTAGAATTCAATGGAAACATAACCTATACGCAGAGCTGGAATTCACCTTAGTGCAGACAGAACCACACAAATTTTTACACAACACATTTGCCATCAAACCGTGCGTGCCACTTCCGATATTCCGTTTGTGTTTTCTTCTCCCAATTCGCTCTTTTTTTTCGCACCGAAAAAATGCGACTGAGTACACTTTGTGCATTTGTCAAAATGTGCGACCCCACACATTGTGTCTAACTTTGTGTGTTGCTTGGGGCAATGATTATCGGATTTGACGAACGAACGATTATAGACCTTTTTACGTACGAATGTGTAAGTGCAACTAGTTGAGGAAAATATCTACAAATAGCTGTTTTGTTTGCGATGCTATGTTTTCAGCAGCTGGACAAATATTCAGTTCAACACTCAAACTGTTTTAAACTTGTTTCTGAATAATTTTTTTCATTCGTGATCAGAAATCGGAAGAAGCTGCTGAGCATAATCGACCAAAAATGGTAAAAAGTGATAAAAGTCGAAGCAACGAGATGCGATGATTTACAGTTTGGAGGAAACAAAAGCAACTTTACACGGGTTTACACGTTTACTAGTGTGCGTAGGTGAAAAGTCACTTATCTCTATAGTATTTATTTTTTTTTTGGTTTTGCACTTCATTTGACTCCTACTGAAATAATTCAGGAGCTAATTTTCAGTGCTGCTCAATGGGTTTTGTTTAAAAACTAAAAGTGGTTTCTTCCCGGAGATAGCCACAATATGTCTCGTATATGAACAGTAGGGTGGCAATAGAAATCGACTTTTCGAATTTCGTTTAGAAGTAGGGCTCAATAGTTTCGTCTTTAACAAAAGTTCCCATACTAATCTTCAGCTTAATCTGATTCGGGAACACGAAAGCATTATTTTGTGACAAATGAAAAATATGCACAGGTAGTTCGTAAATTTCTGAATATTATAAAATTCTGATGCCAAATGTCTTAAAAATGCATGAAACATCTGGTGTTATCCAAAAACAAAAAATGAAAAAATCGATCGATTAAAGTTTCACTTTTCGACTGAACGAACTTCTAAATGCGTCATTACCACCCTAATGAACGGTATCAGTAGTGAATGCATGTAGCGATTGTATATGAATACCGGGACAGAAACATGTCTGGATGTGCGTAATATGTCCTAAGAAACACGTCCACGCCATTGATAATCGTGTTTAAATGAATTCTCAAAAATGCATATGGTCCTTTCTTGATTCCCTTTCTCTGCTATTTTTTCTACCCGCAACGCAACGCAAACTGCTCAAACTGAAGCTCTTTGTTCTCACGAAATGTGTCACAAAAAGCAGCACAAAGTGTTGTTCCGTTCTCCCTCTCTTTGAATATTTCTCACTTGGTGATTTCTTTCATAGTCATTTCGTTTTTGCTCTTTCTCTTTGTGTCTGTTGGTTGTCAAAATGTGTAGGTACCGTTCTCGTTGTGCCTTGCCGTAAAATTAACACACTGAGCGCAATGAGTGTGCGAATGCCTATACGTTTGCAAAAATCGGGGAGTCACATTTAACTGATTACCAACTAATCATAAGAAACTAAAAAAGTTCACTAATGCTGACGACTTGAAGATCTGTATTGAATTATGAAATGAAAAAATATCAATGCATCCCAGAGTAAGATACACATGTGGCACCGCGGCGAAACTATCAGAAAAAGGAATAAAACACTTCTCCTGCCAATAACGCTGCACGCAATGACTTAGACAGTGAATCTATTTTATTCATTCAAACTTTTCTTAAAATATACCCTATGAATATTGCAAAGATACGCGTTTTTTCCTTTGCACTCACTAGTTCAGACAATAGTTATTGTTTGATAAAGTTTTAAGTGTTTTCAATGTTTATTTGATTGAACATTTACTTGAATATTATGGTTGCAATCCCATCCGCAATTGTATCCGACCACCATCGAGATACGGTGGGTTCATCGGCCAGCTGCTCCTACTTTTGCTATCAGTCTGGGGTATTGCTCTACCTCCATCGCAATTTTTGCAGATAAATTAACTAGATCGCTTAAAAATCGTGCCTCGCATGTTGAACGACGCTCGTCGCATAACACCTTCCAGCGTAATGCGCAACAGCTGGCAAGAGAGACCATCGCCTTGCCAAAGTCCGTATGGACTGGATAATTCACCCGATATTCCAACACAGCACTTGTTTTCATCCGTTGTAGCCTTGATCAATCGGATCAGCTTTTCGAAAATATCATACTTATACATGATCTTCCAAAGCTCTTCCGGTCAATTGTATCACATGCGGCTTTAAAGTCGAATGATAATGCTGTACTTACGACACTTTTCTAGTGTCTATGGTAAAATGAAAATTTTGTTCATTATTGACCGGTATTCTACAAAGCCAGCTTCAAAACTTTGTGGCGAAAGTGCAAGCGGCACTCAGAATGTTGTCGATTACATGTTTTATAGATAAAAAGGATGACTTCATGCTTCCATTCCTCCGGCAGCTGTTCAATATCCCAAATCTTGGAACTTCCATCCTTACCTCGGCACATTTTGGCTCGCGATACGAAGTCTATGCAAAAAATAAATCACATTTTTTTGTAGATAAGAGGATGACTCCTTTCTTTCATTCCTCCGGCAGCTGTTTAATATCCCAATGCAACGTTCTTCTCATCCAACTCCTGTCGACACTCTTTGGCAGTTTCGCACCAAATTAAGAAGTGTATCAATCATCAATCAAAGTGCGTGTAAATTTTGGCGACGTCAGCTTGCTTTAGCCACGCGAGATTGTACCGTGATGGGCGCTGGTACCGAGTGTTGTTAACTATGAAAAACTTGGTTATGCGCGAGAAGTGCTGATGCTGACCATCCAACCATACGTGGTCAAATTACAATTTTGCCTAATTTGGTAACCTCCAGGTATATCAACGTGGGAGACTGTGCTGAAAGAGTAGTCATGTTCTTAGAGGTGGCAAAGTCGATGAGTCTGAAGTTTTTTTCATTGGCCAGGTGGTGCACGCTAAACTTTACAAACAGTTTGAACCGCTGTTGAGCACCACCAGGACTTTTGTACCAAGAGTCCTTGACGTACTGACAAACCACTCCTATCATGGAGAACAGACGCTGTTCCGAGCCGCTCTTAACATAGAAGTCAGAAGCTCGGATTAGCACCCAAAGGAGCCCCCTTTCCCATCAGCATACGACCAGAGATTGCACCAGGGTTGGTTATCCGCTCCAGTGATATCTAAACAGATCTGTTTTATACCCGCAAGTATGAGATGAACCAACGGTACCCATTGCCCAGCCGTTTATTCTTTCGATTTGGCAATGGGTCTATCTATATCCAGAGACTAAAACGTGTTTTTTAATTAAAAAGTTTTTGTTTATATTTACTTCCAAGTGTTTTCTAACTAATTAACATCGGTTGACGATATATAAATAAATAAAAAAAACCTAAATTAATCCACCTAGTGGTCAGACTCAGCCTTTCTCATTCAAACTTGTGATTTGTAAAAATAGTTTTACATGAATGCTTAAATCCAATAAAGGTACATTCACTCTTTGGGGTCTAAAATATTGATGCTGTAATTGAAGTATAAGATATGGAATCTGACGTAATGTTAGTGCTTAAGAAATAGCAAAATAAAAGAAATGACTCTTGATTTCGAACAATTTAATCACGTGCGATACCGGGAACTTTCAAATAGTACGACACCACATTCAAATCATGTTGAGGCCAAATATATTGATCAAAGCAGGTATAGTTTTGAATATTCTTTGAATTTCTTTTCTTTCCATAACTTCTGAACCACATATCAAATTGTTATGAAGTTTGTTATTTCTAAGTTTGAGAGATGACTCGTTTGTATGAGACTAATTATGTTCAAATAAGTCGTGTAATACTTTAGATAATAGACTTTCGTTGTTTTAACAATTTAATGCATAACGGTTGCTTAAGTTCGATTATAATCAAATGAAAAGGGAATGTATAGGGCAGCCAAACTTTGAAACCACGTGTTCAATCACAATTCATCAGTTAACCCTTAACTAGCCTGTTTATCTGATATCAATATTGTTCAAATTTGTTGTGTAGTTTCTAAGATAATGGAGTTTCGTGATTTTCACATTTCGATACATTGCAGATGAAGTTACAGTCCGATTACAGCAAAATACAATAGGGTGTTATGAGGCAGCTAGACCTTTTATTTGACACTAAATTTGTGGAAATCAGTTCAACCATCTCTGAGAAGAGTGAGTGAGTCCAAGTAGTCTTCGGAATATGTTCCTTTTCATAGCTGGATTTCACATTTTTAAACATAACAGGTAAAGTAATAATCCGATTGCAAAGCAAATCAATTGGGTCTAATGGAGCAACTAGACCTCCCATTTGACACTGATTTTATGAAAATCGGTCCAGCCATCTCTGAGAAACATGAGTGAGATTAAACAGTCTTCAGAACACGTTTCTTTCCACAACTTATGAACCACAAGTTCAATCTTCTTAAAATACAAAAGTTAAGGGTTTTTCAGGTAGCCCGTTCATTTGAAATTAATTTTATTCAAATCGGTTGTGTAGTTTCTGAGATATTGATGTTTCGTGATTTTTACATTTTGATACATAACCTCTAAACTAGAAATCAGATTACAATGAAATTAAATAGGGTCTTATGCGGCAAATAGACCTTTCATTTGCAATTAATTTCATTAAAATCGGTTTAGCCATCTCTGAGAAAATCGAGTGAGATTGGAAGAGCGTTACACACACATACACACACACATACACACACACACATACACACACATACACACACATGAAGAAAATGCTCAGCTCGTCGAACTGAGTCGAGTGATATACGACATTCGGCCCTTTCGAGCACTTTTATACCTTTAGTTTTTGCAGTGATTGCTATACCTTTGTAGGAGAAAGGCAAAAATAGGTTAGTACAAAATATCACTAAAACTATATGAAAAATTATTCTATAATTAAAAAATTCAAAAAAAAATGTGTCATGATAATTATGTAGATAAAATTCGTCAATTGCTTAGAGCTAATGGAAGTAAAAGCCTTGGTGCTACATTCCGATTCGGAACTCGACCTTCTGTTTACTATACACAGACTTCGCAGCCAAGTGTACAGGATAATTGCGGGGCCAGCGCTACGATCCTACTAACACTAACAGTCTCTCCCCAGCCGAGACTCGAACCTACGACAACTGGCTTGTTAGGCCAGTATCGTACCTCGAGACCAGCTGGGAGAAGTATAAAACTGAAATAACAATAACTGAAACCTCAATCATTTTTTCAATACACCTGTAGTAGTACATGTCACCGCTAACAACGAACATTGCATTTGGCGTTGCATTCGACTCAACTCTTTTATTCGCAAAAAGGCTCACCATCAAAAAATATCCACAGGTACTGCATCATCGATCAAGAAAGTTTAATTTTATTTCAATTTGAATTTCCCAACGAATGTTATCCGAAACCATACTCGACATGACTCGTGCGGAACCTCCCAGCAACTGTAACTTTATCCCACCCCAAAAGATCAATCTTTCTTATCTTCAGCATCTTTTGGAATCGGCCCACCAGCTTGCCGCTTTACCTTACCCTGTAGTTGATATTTCTATCTTCGGTTTGACAGAGTATCATTTTTCATTTCGGGTTCGGTTCGGTCGCTTTTCATCTGTTCACTCTCCGCCGCCAGGCCGGGCCAACGATCATACAGAGTGCTGACTGGACTAGTAGAGAAGACACACAGATACACACCCATTCGCCTAAACCGGGTCTGCATACGGAATAGACGGACCTCCTGCGATTGCAATAAAGCACGTTTCTTCTCACCATCATTCATTCGACACATGTATTTTACTAGCTTTTGCTCGTGGAAAACGAAACGAAATCCTTTGGAAGAGGCAGAAAATTTTTTCGCAAGGCTTCACCGCAATGAAAAATAGGCCTCCCACATCAAAAATTTTAATTTAGGTGAGCCTTTTTTCCGACTAGGTACTAGATCTGACAAGAGACGGGAAAAATCTGAAGCACCCAACGTCGGTTCTGGCGAAACAAACAAAGGCATTGATGCTGGGTCCGTGTTGTCCCCGGAAAAGTGGAACAGACACTCAGAGGCACAGCAAACAAACAGCAAGCCGGGCTGCCATTTATCATGGTCCATCTTTTTGTGCGCCTGCACGGATGTGTGTATGTGTGCGTGATTGTGGTTCCCGGAAAACCATTCCGGTGATGGATAGTGGGAAAAGTGTGTCCCCAAGAAATTATGCAAACTGCGGAAAGGTTGTTTGTGGCGCGGCCTGTAGGTGCTGCAGGAGCAACGGAACTACACTAACGCTTCTCCTAAGTGGGTGATGATGGATGTGGTTCTTTTATTTTGGCTCGGAGCGTACGGATTAAGTGTTGTGTTGGCAGGAGAATTGAATTTGAAATTGTGAAGGAGGGTCTTTTTCCTTCCACCCTCTGTGAGGAGAAAATTTATCGTTCGTGACGATGGGCTTCTAATTGTGGAATTTTTAAAACGTGGTGACTGCACAGAAGCTGATGTATGTTTACAACAAGCGAATGCGTTTTCCGAGCGTCCTTGATATGCACTGGGACTAGTAGGAGTATTCCGATGATGTGAGTGTAATATGTTAAGAAGAATAATATTTCGAATTATGAATTTTTTTTAAATTTTTTTCTAAATCAGTTTGAAATTGATTATGATACCTACAAAACAATTGTTTTGCTGGTACGATTAACAGAAAGATCCCGATATTTCACTCTGGGTGAGAGCCGTTTCCGTTCTGTAGTTCAATTTCCTGGCTAACCAGTCGATTTTGCTCTGGTCGGGTAGTATCCGTTTCAGTTGCGTCAGGTGCATGATAATACCCCTGGAGTACAATGTACAAATCATTGGGCTTGTAAGAAGAAGGTGACGGAAATTACTGATTTCTGATACCTGGGTTGTGAGAGATCCTTACAAGTATGACAGCCATTTCTGTTACTCTCACCACGGGATATTGAGGAAACCAAAACTCTCTCGAACGTAACCACAGCGGTTGTGTCTAGTTTTTAGGCGGTTAGTTATAAAATAGTTGGATTTTCGTTTTTATTTTTGGATTTTTTTGAAAACTCTGTTAAATGGTGAACGTTGAACTTGATAAAAAAAATTAAAGCAGTTTTATTATGGAAAGTAATATATTGATTACTTACGACTCGTAACTCGAACTCACTTCTAATTATTTTAATATTTTGGAAAAAAAAACACTTTTCAAACAAGAAACATTTGTGTAATATCAATATGACGTAAAGTATAAGAAAATTCAAAAGTAAATACTACACTGATGGTTCGTCGTGGTTATCCAATATTTTTGTCTCGTACTATCATATTTTCTATAGTGCAACACGATGAAAATTTTAAGATTTGAAAACCTTGTTCCTTGAAAAATTTTTATCAGTGAACAAACCATTCTTTGCGATGTTTACAAATAAATTTGAAAAAACTGGAAACACTTCCGGTCAAAATTAATATTTTTTTGAAAGTACTTGGCCAACTTCCTTCAAGTTTTACTATTTATAATGTCCATAATCACATAAATCAGGCTTGTAAACGGTCAACACTTTCATTTGATTTGCTTCGTTAGTGTGCGTTGCAGTAGGCTTCACTCTTAAATGTGGAGCGATCGGCTCTCGCTAGCGAAACAAATGGTAAAATGACTTTCGCACATCGAAAACATGCACACTGTCATTGTTAACCCAATTCACTTTCTGTTGAGAAATATTGTTGCAGGATCTATGATATAAGTACTTTCCAAAAACGTACGTAATTCTCATTTCTAGAATAAAATATTCAAATACGTTTAGGGAAAAAACTTCGTAGTGGTAAGCACTCGTTTGATACGTTTGCTCAAGAATGTATTTAGACAGCGAGCCTTGCCAACGTTTAAAAAAAGAGAAAACAGTGAGAGAAAGTAAAATAGCAGCTAAACTAATAGAGCTAGATGCTTGATGTTAAAGAACAACTTGTAACAACTTGTTTCAGAGAGAAAATTGCAGTTTAGTTCTCATAAAACATTTGATTTCATAGTTTTTTCTTTCTAAGTGCTTTTTATTTTCTCAAGTTGGACGTTTTTAAGACACTATTGATTACGAAATTTTCTCAGCTTTCCAAAGAAATCAACAGAAATGAGCTAGCTATCACACTTCTTTTGCTTGATCTCGTTAGAGGCAAACATAACCGAAAACTGGAAAAAGTGAATAACTCTGCAGTAGTTGAATTTTGACCATATGCGTAGAAGAATTTTTTTCATCAAATAGGGTCCCCTTCAAGGATTTTAAGTGAGCTACCTAACACCCTGTATCCCTGTATCCCTGTTGCTGAAGTGTTGTTGAGATAGCATGGCAATCATAGCAATTCGTGCAAATTTCGAGAAATGTCCTGGTTTATATGTCTTTACAACGCTCTTCAAGGGGTTTTATATCAAACAGTAGGCAAAAATTTTCATATGGTGGCAAATGATGAGGGTTCCTCCATGGCAGCTTTTGAATGCGCTCGATTCGCTGTATCCAAATATCGTAGTACCTAAGGTCAAACACTACTTTCCAATCCTAAATATTAAACCTAGTTGACGACTGGTTTTGATGATTATCGCATAATAATGCCTAAATGACATTTTAATGTCCAACAAAACACACGAATCAGTGAAAACGTCCAGTCGTTGAACTAATCGAGTAACGTTTGAAGTCTACAACAATTATCATGTTTTTCAATAATTTGGGATATTATATCATCTGCGTACAATAGTTGTGTGCCAGATAGTAGAACTTTAGTAAGATAATTGATGTACAAAGAAAAAAGCGGCGGTTCGAGAATACTGCCCTGCGGAACACCCGAATTGTTGTTCGGCCAGAAAAGATGCCAGTTGTATGCCGTGAAAATTCATAGAATCTATGGATTTCTACGGAATTCTTCATTTACTCGTACATCTGTAGAAGTATAACAAAACGGTAGATCTGTGGAAAAATCCAAAAAATTTGGCATGCCTGTAGGCAATTCTGTTGCTACCGCTACGCTGCAGATACCAACTGTCGTTGCCGCTACTGTTACCGCTGCCACTATCGCTATTGCTGTTGCTACCCGCTGATGGTAGCTACTAGGTTGTGACCGTCCTTCCCACCATCCACTAGTAAAATGACTGTAACAAGCTCTTATATAGCTCAAATAGTGCATTCTCGGTCTACTAGGTATAATATTCTGTCGACCGTTAGGGAAAGCAAGCATTGATTAAGTGACCAATTAGAGGTCTAAATCCCTGTTTTAATAAGCTTGACAATTTTTACAATTTTCTACATTCGGACTAATGCATAGTTGATTTCCCAATCGATTACTACAAATATAAAGAAAATCCGATAAATACTAACCGACTTATAATTTTTTGAAATTGGACATGTTTTTCCCCTGTTTCGTTTTTGGATTGTCATTTCTGTGAGACATTATTTTGCGCTAAAAGCAGAGAATCTGCGTTCCATTAGTTGTCGAAGCTCGACTTATTGGAATCATTAACTTCAGTTCACTTACCAAAACTAAGTCTTTGGAACAAAACATGGCGACAACTTGTCGTGGCGTATATATTGTCGTGGTTTGCTTGTGAAAAATACAAGAAGCGACAGTTGATTTTAGTATTTCTACCCAATTTACGAGAATATCCACGTTTGAAGACGTGGATGTGTCAACTTCAAATTGTAATTTTGTAATGTGGCCAATATAGGATCTTCAAGTGGCAAAATAAGAAACACATAATTCGTGAAATGATCACAAAAAGCCACGATTTCGAATTCTTTTCGCAAAAAAATATATGAAAAAAACAGAAGGTTTCAATAACCCAGGAACTTGATTTCCCATTTTTTGGATTGGAGTAAGTTTCATGTTGTTATTAGCATATGAAATTTTGGTAATTTTTCATTCAAATAGGCGTATCCCAAGAACTTATCGAACTTGATGATATATTCACAGCTGTTGCATCTTAAGTGTCGTTCTATGAAATAATTTTTTATGGAAAAATGATTATTCTAAAAAACTACTACAAACAGTAACAAAACAGGGGGTAGACAAAATGGTTTAGACAGGCAAAATGTTGTCAATTTTTAAATAGCCAGATCTTCACGAAAAATTAATCAATTTTGATGAAACAGGTTTCATTCTACTGGAAAACTATCCTAGTTGCCAAATATTACTTAAAAACTTGACGTTTGCAACGCGTAGTACTTTTTCTGACATCTCGTTTCTCTTAGGTTTATATAATGTCAAAAAACTTGAATTCGTTCCGAATTCATTGGTACCGAAAGATAGGAAATCCGTCAATGAACCAACGAGATATGAATTATTTACTTATGGATTTTATTTATCACAGGTTATTTTAGCTGTGGGGTACATAGTAAACGAAGTTTTTGTTAGAAAAACTATTTTTTTCTTAAGAATGACCAGTGTGATTTGTTCTGAAGGGTTTTAGGTAGCTAAATTGTTTATCTAAAAAACTTCATTTGAAAAGAATCTGAGATTACCAATATTTTGAAATTCATTTTTTTTGAAATTATATTTTTCCACTGTAGGATCCTAGTTTATTTAAATATTTTTTTACTAGAAGCATAAATAACTTTTTTTTCTCTATCTCTCGTCATTATTCAGATATATTGATTTAAAAGAAAGAGGTTTAAATATTTCAAACCTTTCCAATTTTTATTCCAGATAAATTTTCAAGCAAAAAAATGCGAAGTTGCTTGGTAAAGTGAGGCCTGCATACACACAAAATTTCATTGAGTACAGCGAGGGTATGGCGAGCCCCAGGAAAGTTGTACCGAATGGGAGAAAAACTGGCAAAAACAACACCCCTATTCAATTATTTAATATCTCGATGGTTCCATGACGGATTTTCAACCTTCGGATACCAATGAATTCAAAATGAAGTGAAGTTGGTATTTCGTCGAGCAGGGTGACACCTAGAGGCTGGAAAATATTGCTTAAGAAGTTGATAGAGGGGGTGCTGACAAATTTCCAATAGCGTTGTTTTTTTGGTGTGGTGTGGTCCCCGTGGTTCTGTGGTAAGCGATGTCGGTCGGCTAGCTCTTCCACACGGTTGTGATGTCGGGTTCGATTCCCGATCAGGTCGAGGATCGCACTACTACATTGAACACTACTTCAATGGCCCGGAGGCAGAGGACCAAGCCCAAGACAAAGACGGTAGGAGGAACGACTTCGGATGAGGGAGACATACCGCGCTACATATCACGATAAGTGATGCTGTGTGGATGCTCAAGAACAACAAATCAGTTCGAAAGGATGGCCATAGCAGCGGAGCTTATCAAGCTGGGCCCGGATAGTTTGGCTTCCTGTCTGCTGGCTAAGCTACCGCGTCAGGATCCCAGATACAGAACAGGAAGGAGGGAGTAACGGTGTATCGTTGTACTTATCCTATGCATGCAAAATGTGCCAAAAACAATATCGATAGCGAATTCTCTCAACTAATCTAGTTGATTGAGACCGCATTAGCCCTCCAGGCTAGCGTGCGATATTGTTATTGTTGTTTTTTTTTTAAAAAACGTCAACCGTGCGCCTCCTGTCAGTGTTGAATCGATGGAGACGGCAAGTACATCGCTATAAGGAACAAGCTTAGGGAGAAATTTGTATTTAGAACTCGATAGTAACATTCTAGAGAAAAACTTTCTTCTACAAAGTTGTTATATATAATCGAGCGCACAATATTCTGTAATCACAAATTTGGATAACCCAAAGTTTCGATGAAATCCAGCATTAAACTTCCCTATCTTTGCAGATAGAGTTGAACAAATGTTCTACAATGTTGTAGCTCCATCAATTTTGCGTAACTTTCCAAAAAATTTTTTTTGTATCTTTCAACATAACCGATATGCAGCTATTTTATTCAATTTTAACAAAAATACTACGGATGCGGCCTTAAAGCTTAAACTGGAAAAAAGTGAAAGATTATAGCTATTTACTTATTCCTGTGAGTTTTGGTGCCCTCTAGCCATTTCAGTTACGCGACAAAAGCTCTCACCCACGTCAATCGTGCGCCTCCTTTTTCTGTTGAATCGATGGAGACGCCAAGTACATCGTTCTAGGAAAAGAGCTTAGAAGGGAAAATTGGATCTAGAGCCCGATTAATATCCTAGAGAAAAACTTTCTTCAACAAAGTTGTTACATATGACGAGGCGGTTTCAAGCATTTTGTAAACGTATGTACAAAAATGCTGAAATCAGCTGCTGCCGGTTCAATTCAATTTCAATGTTCCAATCATCAGCATCACAAAATCCCAATTTTCCGGATCTTGGTGTACGCATAGCTGATTTTTCCAATGTATTTCTGTAAGAATGAAGAAATTCCTTTTAAAACAAACTGATTTTCAGATATTCGAAAGTGGACAATTTTTCTGACGCTCTCGATGTATTTACATGTTGCTGGTGTTTTCAAAACGGGAAGAATGTCTTTAAGCTTGGCGTCCAACGTCATTTACAGCTCCAGCTTCCCTTACCTCGAAAGCTTTGAACGCTCAACTATTGGTATTTCGTTAAGCAGGGTGATACCGAGAGGCTGGAAACGAGAAGTTGATACATGTAGGGCTGACAAATTTGAAAATTTGAAATAGCGTCAAATGTTTTTTTTTTTTCAAGGAGCGGTATATATTACAAGTAGATTGACATTTCCTGGTATTTTACTCGAGAAAATAACGCATGTCAACACAAGTTTTGCCCTATAGGTCAAACTGGAAAAATTGAAAGGTTACCCTGTTCAGCACAGGTGAACTCCAAAAGCTCGAACTGAAAAAAATGAAAGATTATAGCTTTTCAACAATTCTTGTTAGTTTTGGTGTCCCTAGCCATTACCGTTTTTCAGAGACTTAAATGAGTTTCCTCGTAAACATAACGTTAAAGGGACGAACCCGGCGAGCAATTTCTATACGACACTCTTACGTAAAATGACGCGTTTTGGTAAGAGGCACCGAAACTCATAGGAATGGTTGAATTGCTATAATCTTTCATTTTTTTCCGGTGTGAGCCTCTGGAATGCACTTTTTTCATTTTGTCAAAAAGTGATTATAGATATTAAACTATTCCTGTGAATTTGGGCTCCCCTAGCCATTCCAGTTACACGACAAGAGCTTCCACCCACTCCAACACGAACATTAACCGTGCGCCTCCTTTCACTGTTGAATCGATGGAAACGCCAAGTACATCGTCCTTGGGAACGAGCTCAGGAAAAAATTCGGGTCTAGAACCCGATAATAACATTCTAGAGAAAAACTTTCTTCTACAAAGTTGTTACATATAAGAGAGCGCTAATTTTCCCGTAACCACGAATGTGGACAACCCAAATTTTCGATGAAATACAGTCATCCCAGTATTATGAGACAACCACTATTATGGGTCAGTCTACACGTTGTATTGGTTTCTAACACATTTTAATAACTTTTAATAGTCAAATTTAAGTTTAGTGAACGTTAACAACGTTCTTCAAACTTAAATTTGACTATTACAGGTTGTTGACATGCGTTAGAAACCAATACAAAGTGTATTGGCCCATAATACTGGTTGGCCCATAAGACTGAGATGACTGTATAGCATCTAACATTCTTATCTTTGCATATAGAGTTAAGCGATGTTCTACAGTGTTCTATAGAATTAAAGATTGTTCTACAATATTGCTGTCTCGTTAATTTAACTTTGTAAAAAAGTTTTCTCTATCTTTCAAAACAATCGACTTAGAGATACTTTACAATTCATATATCATAGGGTGTTGTATCATGATCGGACCATATTTTTATATGCGAGATTTCTCAACTATTGAATAAAAAACTGTATCAAATATGTACCCGCATCATCAAAAAACTTCTTCTGATGATGTTCAGAAGGTTTCATTCAGATTACTTAAGTATTACTATTATTAAAAAAGTTTTAAAAAATGGTCTATTTTCGAGCACAATTTGGCCTTACAATTGTTATCAAGTCTTGTTTTCTAGCAGTGATTTTAGAATAGAATATTTAAAGATTGCAGTATATTTCCAGTAATATGCTTCTGTAAAATTTAAATTCAATGTAGGAACACTTTTTATATGAAATATTTGCTTTAAAGTTTGAATTATTGGTGAAATGCGAAAGCTTGTTTTGTATCATGATCGGACCAACTTACTTCTGAGACATCACTGCTTCATTTTGATTATGCTTGATATACCCAATGAAGGATTTCACGTTTAATTCATTGGAACAGAATAAAAATAATGAAGCTTATTTTTCATAGAATAAACTTCTCAAAAACGACGTAAGGTTAGTAAACTAAAGCAAAATTATTTTAAACTTCACTATTAATAGTCCATTATGCTTAAAATAGGAAATAACTCAGTGTTATCCTTATTTTGGAAGCACTTTTTCTTGCGAATTTTCAAACAGTTTACGAGAGAATAATAAATTAAAATATATGAAAAGTCATATGTGACGTTTTGCGTGGAATTTTTTCACGATTATTTTGAACGGTAAAATAATTTTACGAAGGTGAGAAAGGTTCAGAAGGTGATTGATTTGTGATCTTATGATAATATATATCGTTTTTATTTTTCAGTAACAAGCCTCTCTTTGAGACTAACTAATTTCTGAGCTGCGGCAAAGGAAACGTGAGGGAAAAACTAGTCTTTGAATTTCGTTTAGCGGTAGGGCTTAAAAGTTTCGTCTCTCTGGAAAATGTCCTCATACAAAATTTCAGTTCAATCGAACTTAAGGAAGTAGTGTCTCAAATTGACCGCTTTGAGTCTCACTTTTTCGTCTGATGACGAAAGGCACAGTTCATGCAATTGTTGATATGGAAATTTTGTTGATATAAAATATCTTAAAAATGCGTAAAACGCCGAGATCTTGTGTTATCTCGAAAAAAACCGGAAAAAATCGACTTTCTGGGACTTAGAAATGTTTGTGCTGGGAAACTCATTTTACTTATCACATTCTCATTTTTACTTCACTGTCAATCTCACTTCACAGAACTAGTTTTTGCCGCTGCACTTTAGATGCAATCGGGAATAGGTCCCAAAAAATAAAGTGAGCGTGAGAGTAAAATATATTTCACCGTGAAGTAACTCCCGTAATAAGTACAATGGCTGCATATCGCACTTCAGGCATAAAAGTTAGAGCATTGCAATATTCGGAAAATAGTAGTTTTACTTGGAGGCTAAAAGTTTGTCATACATCGTTTCTCAAAATTGTGCTGGTGGAGTTAGCTATCGGTAAACGAAACGGCAACCGAAAATAAACACCCATAAATTGAATAAGCAGACTTGCCGTATTGGAAACACAAATATAAATCATAACGTTTTCGCAATAATATGAAAAATTTTCATAAATATTTTCATAATCACGAAAAAATATTCAGAAATACCGTGCTGGATCGAAACCCGTACAGTATCGAAATCCGTAGCGTGTGTATCATGCATATATTGTGGAACTTTCTTCTTGTTTTCAGCAAATAATGGAAGAAAACAAGTATAAATATATGGCAAACAATTTCGAACGAGCTGTGACTGAGTTGCACAAAGGAAAGTCGTACCGGGAAGCTTTGAGAGGTTCCGGCGTTCCGGTTACTACGAAACGCTACGAAAATTGCACTATTTCAGCTGATATGAAAAATTAGTAAACCGTGTGAAACTTTAGGAACCAATTTATCTTCAAAATATATTTATTCGTTAATTTTAAGATAAATTATAAATAAAATATGTTCATTTTTGTACTTCTATAACGATACGGATTTTGATTTATTGTTGTATGGACTTTGATTCAGTCTATATCGCGTGTGTGCGGATATCGATTCAAAAGTGTACGGGTTTTGATTCAGACAAAAAACTGTGTACGGATTTCAATTCAAAACATGTTCTTTTTAAACATGATTTTTCCGAGTTTCGAAGTGATTTTAATCATTTTGCTTTAAAATAGTGATAAAACATAAGTAGACCTATAAGTAAACATGTCAGTTCAAAGCAATATGTGATTTCTTGATTTTATATTGACCGTCGAAAATTATCATGTGCTTAGGTGTACGGATTTCGATCCAGCACGGTATCTAATTAATCAAGCCCAAACCAAAAACCATGCAGGTGCAGCCCAGCACGCGAAGCGGAAAATCGCTTGAAGTCTCAGAAGCACACTGGTCCGATTATGATACATTTTGTGGTCCGATCATGATACAAAGTCTATGATCACGAAAAACGATATATTCAAATGAATTTACGTCGGATTTGCTATATATTGTTACTTTTGTAAACTAGACAGATAGACTTTTCCGATAAATGTATTTTATTTATGATTACATGTAATAATAATGGTGAAAATGTGACATGAAAAGCGATGTACCTTGAAAATAGTCCAAATTGGTCGGATCATGATACATTACCCTACTAAGGTGAAAATGAAACAATTTTTGCCGTTATGAATTTTAAGTACGAAAACGACAACATTGTTCAATTCAATAATTTGATCACATGAAAATAACCGACTCGTCATATGTAATAACTTTGTAGAAGAGAGTTTATCTCTAGAATATTACTATCGAGATCTAGATCCAAATTTCCCACTAAGCTCGTTCCTTAGAACAATGTACTTGACGTTTCCATCGATTAAACTATGGAAGGAGGTGCATGATCAACGTTCGTATTGGAGTGGGTGGGAGCATTTGTCGCGTAACTGCAATGGCTAAGGGCACCACAACTCAAAGGAATAACTATATATATAGCTATAATCTTTAATTTTTTTCTTTTCCGAATTTTAGGACCGCACCCGTAGTTTTCTTGTTGTGATTAAGTAAAACAGCTCTAAATCGATTATTTTGAAAGATGGAAAAAATATTTTTCTACTATGTTACTCAAAATTGACTGGGCTATAAAACTGTAGAACATCGTTTAACTTAATCAGTAACGATAAGAAAGTTAGATGCTAGATTTCATCGAAAATTTGGGTCACCCTAATTTAAGATTACGGGAAAATGTGCGCTCAAATGTTACATACATTTACAACTAGGTAAAAGAAAGTTTTTCTCTAGAATATTACTATCGAGCTCTCGATCCAAATTTTTCCCTAAACTCGTTCTTTACAAGACTGTCGAATAGTTAACTAAGCGTCTCCATTGATTCAACAGTGAAAGGAGGCGCATGGTTAAGGTTAGCGTTGGAGTGAGTGAGAGCTTCTATCGTGTAACTGTAATGGCTAGGAGCGCCATAATTCACAGGATTGTCTAAAAAGCTATGTTATAGGGAATGTCAACGAAAAAGAGTGGCTCCTGACAATGAGGAAAAATCCCAACTTTCTAAAAAATTAAGTTTTCTTAGCAGTTTACGGAGCAGTCTAATATATTGTGGTTGAATGGGGAAAAATGTGGAGGTATCTAGGGTGAACCGTTATTGGGATCGGTGAATCTTTGCTGTTTAGTTAAGTGAAATATGAGGTGAGGTGATTTTTTTTCTCAATTTTTTTCTCCCTAAAAAATTTTTTCTCCCTAAAAAAACCAATTTTTTTCTCCCTAAAAAAACCATAATGTTCATTAATTCCGTTTCACCGTGCATGTTCATTTATGAATGACAACGCCATTTCATTAATTTTTAGTGTCTCTCAATCCAATCAATACAAAAATTGTGACAAAATGTAAATAAAAATGCTTGGTTATTGTAACATGTGGAGAATATTTGGATTGCGAATTGATTGAAGAAGAGGAACTAAATATTGATGGCTTTTCAAAAATCAGCAATGATGCTGCAGTTAATATCTTGGCTTTCTATAGGCCCGAATACGCACACGGCGTAATGATGCCTTCTCCATACAAATTAGAAGGTGTAATCGCACCTTCCGTTGAGACGCCTTTTAACAAGAACCTTCTAGTGAAGAAGGTAGTTGTTTGCCGCCTTCGGCTGCGTACTTGACTGCCTTCTGTGTAGACGCATCGTGCCTTCCACACGGTATTGTGTCGCCTTCTTTTGGCGAAGGTGCTGGCAATGCCGTGTTGTATCATATTCCGCTTGCTGGTGATTCCAGAAGTGTGTTGCTTTATTTTTTCTTCCAACAAACATAAACAAACATGAATCGGGTGGCATGGCGACAAGAAGTTTAGCACAAGGCAGGTTCCAAGAAGGCGTGATTGCGCCTTCCGTGTAGACGAGTGGAAGGTGGTAGATGCTAGAAGTCACATTAGAAGGTTTCAAGAAGGTACTGACAATTTTCGTCTGGAAAGCGTTGTCACGCCGTGTGTGTATACGGGCCTTTATGTCGTCGATATGCGACTTCATCAGCAGCATCCTTGAACTAAGAACTAAACGCCTTTTCTAGTTATCTTCTATAATCTTCTTTTCCTTTTAGTTTCAGTTTTTCTTTCAGTAAAATCGTTCTTATAAAGAAAAAATACATTCCTAATAAATTTCTCGATTTCAATCAATTATCACCAAAGAAGGGGGAGGGGGATAAAAAAACGTGACGTAATTAAGGGGGGGGGGGTTCAAGGAAGTTGTTACAACTTGTGACAAGGGGGAGGGAGGGAGTTAATTTTTTCCAAATTTTGCGTGACATCATTAATGGATCGTCCCCTAGGTGTATAACTATACGTGAAGGAAATAACAGAGAGATAGAATAGGAATATTCTATCTTCGATTTGAGTACTTAAGTATGAAATGATACGTAAGAGTATCATTCAAAATTTTAATGCAATCAGTGCACATAGTTTCTTGTTAGCCAAGTGTACTCACCAGGTGTGATCCTAAAGCTCAAACTAGAAAAAATGAAATATTATAGGTTTTTAACCATTCCTGTGAATTTTGGTCAAAGACATAAATGAGTTTTCACGTAACCATAACGTTGAAGTGACGAACCCGGCGAGCAATTACTATGCGAACTCTCACGTCAGTTGACGCGTTTTGGTAATGGCTAGGGGCACCAAAATTCACTGGAATGGTTGAAAACTATAATTTTTCTATGTAAGCTATTTTGAGTTTTAGGACAGCTCTTTTTTCGCTTTTGTCGAGCAGTGTATCTCTTCTTGTTCAAGCACGCTTGGATAATTCTTACATCTCCGTACTAATGTGTGAAGCAAGTAAATCCGTTTATAATGAGAATATGTTTTCTAATATTTATTATATTTTTATATCAAATATAGTTATTAAGTCCTATGAATTGCACTCAATTGACAGAAGATTAATTGAGAAAAATATGAAATTAATATTGCGAACAATTTTAAAATTGGATTAAATTTGCGAATTATTGGTGCCGCCAGGGTTGATATTTGTTGACACTCTTGAGTGAAGGTGAAAAAAAGCATCCATAAACGTTATTTTTTCACAATCCTTTCAGAGTTCTCCCTTCCCGCTTTTTGCATGGAAGTGAATTGTCAAAACACCTCATTATGTTTCATGCCATGAAAGCAAGACAACAAAATCAGTTTATCAGGTAACGAAGATTGTCAAGGCATCGGTCAGTGTCAGTGAAAAAGTGTTTCCGTGAGGTTCATTTTGGTTGAGTGGAGTGTTTGTTTTTCTTTTTCGCTTTGAAGTGAAGATCATTTGGTTGGATTTGTCGTCAAATTTTATTCCGTAACCGTAAACGATGCGTGCGATCTATTTCATCTGAGTATAACAGCACGTTACTAGGACGAAAATCTAGTGTATCTGAAAGAGTGCTGCGATCATTGGAAGTGAAAATTGAAAATGATTGGCTGTAATGTTCGAAGAATTTTGCTGAGGAAAATGACTTTTATCAGCACTGGGTGCCGCAAACTATTATGTTCCAGTGACTCAAGTGTAATATATTTCACCAATAATTGACAAATATCTCCAGATTAAGGCAACGCCCCAACGACCCTGCTTTTAACATTATTTATCAAAACTAACAGAAGTGGATTTTTTATTTGTAGCGGAACTAGACTATAACGTCCATAAATTAGAACTATTGTAGTAAACAGAAGTGGATTGTACGAAGGTTTACTTTCTTAAGAAACCGAAATTTTTGAACTAAACTCGGAAAATAGAATCCATATTCGAGCCTCGTTTGGAAGCCACCGTTTGGAAGCTACCTTCAAAGCCTATTCCAGTAATTAACGATGGTGATCATTTTCTTATTCATAAACTCAATCTGCAGTTTAAAAGTGTTCATAATTCTTACTTGAGCTTTGTAAGTACATCCAATACCTCCTACCTAAGAGTACAATTAAATTTTTAGTAAAATAGAATAGAAAGAAATGTATTTTTTGTTTTGTTTTGTATTTGTATGTATTTTTTGAAAATGAATAGTTTCGATTTTGCCATGGGCTTTCCACAACTCATGAAATTCTCAGAGTTTCTAATAGGATGCGAGCGAACGTTAAAGCTGCCCTCTGAGACAAAGCAAAAAACACTTGCTAAAGTGAAAAACTCCTCCCCTTTCTGTTAAAATTCAATTAATTATTTTACCACATAAGCTAAAGGCTTCTATTCTCAAACCACTTAATAATCGCGCTTCAAAGAGTAATGGGGTTATTTAAGGTTGATTTGACAAGTTTAGGTGTTCGTGACTAATTGAGGATGAAAAAAATAATTTTCAAAGACCGCATTGAAAATTTACAAGCAAAGTAACAGGTAAATTTTTTACAATAACAATGTACTGAGAAAGTGAATGTGGTGGTAGATTATGTTCTGATTTTTTTTTCGCTCAAAACTGCTAATAATTTTCTGTAAAGATTGTTACTCACAAGAAAGTGGTAATTTAAATATACGAATCATCATCTCTCTTCCACTTATCTTCAACATTAAGCGGAAAGCCAGAATTCCAATAAATTCAACCCCAACGCCCCAAATCTCCCCTAAAGCCACTGCAGAGAGCTAAACCTAAAAGCTCGTTAATTACGTACCATCGCTGTAAATTAAAAATTACAACTTTCGACTCGTCGCTCGCTCGCTGAAGCCTCAGCCTCCACGCCAGATCATCAAAGTACGCTAACCATGACTTGCAGAAATATAAAGTTTAAATCACTTTCCATCGTGCTCTCAGCTGCCTGGGCTGGGATGATTTCTGCAGACAGGCAGTCAGCAACCGGCAACCGGGATAATGAATCGCAAACGTTGTACCATGGTTAAATATTCCTCACTTGTCATCGTGGCCTGCCACACCGAGTTGCCAGTAAGCCAACAGATCAACAGCATTATCATTTTCATCATCATTATCATCATCATCATCATCAGCATCAACCATTTCTTTATCATCTATTTCCAAACATCGCCATCGGATGAGAAAAAAATCTTCGGCTTTTGCGCGGTGTTGCCTTGTGGAAAAACATGTTTTAAACATAATGGCGAAAACTGAAATCTACATAGAAATCGAAAAAAAAGTCCCAGTCACTCATCCGCAGCGCACAGCTATACATGCCGTGCATACATTTGACTTGATGAATACTTTGATGCTTTGATGCTCTTCTTTCGGGAAAATCACAGCCTGTGTCGTTGGCGGCGCACATTTGGCATACACACTCGTAGTAATATATAGGAAATGGGGCTGATCCGCCGTGAATGGGCAGAGCAGAAAGCTCCATCCGTGTGATGATTGCCTTCCGGACCGGGGAAAGGCTATTGTTTCTACTGGTGCAAAAATTGTCAAAAAGTCAGAAGCTGGATGGATTTCGAATTTGAAATCTTTTAGTTGAAATCAATCGAATAAATGTGCTACTCTATTATTCAATTATATTTTGAAAGTTGTTTTTATCAGAAAATCACTTCCGACAAGAAAACCACGAGCTCACTGATAGCTGGATACAGATAGGATTGTCTTTCTTTCCACCATGGTAACATTCGTTGGTTTTCAACAGTTTTTGTAATGGATATTCAGGATGTTACAGTATGCTGACTGTTTGATTTCTATGCATTAGAAGCTGGGCCGATTGCACATGGGATCAGTTTTTGATTTTTTTGTTTTCTCTGTCGGCTGTTTGTAAAACAGGTGTCGGTTCACATCTGCTTTTTTCTGGTGATGGATTTCGCAATGCATGAGCCTTCTTGAATTAGGTTTGAAATCTCATACTGACGAAATGTATTCCATTAGCGATACGAAAAATAAATTATTATGCCGCCCCATCCATGAATAATGTAGTTAATTTGCCCATTGTGTCTCATTTTGCAATAACGGTCGAATTCTACCACCCCCGTAAAAACTCATTTGATAACTGACGGACTTTTGATGTATAATAATCGTTTCAGTTCGTTTCGAGCGCGCTTCGATGATTTCTCTCCACGTCCACAAGGACTTGTGCCACACCAGTAACGACAAAGGGAATGGCGCTAAAAGCCTATTTTTCATCTACTATATAAAAATGGAATTCCGTAACGCTTGATCTTATTGATATTATTCCCTCAGTCTCTGTGGTGTACAGTAATCATCATCATTTTGAATCGTTCTAAATCAAAAATAATAAGCGGTGACATGTAGGTTTTTTAACATGAAAATGTTCGCTGATGTTCAGGAAAGACATTAGTTATAAAAAAATAGTTATCTAATTACTAAAACTTGAGATATTATTCACAAAACTACGTAAAACATGCAAAATTATGACTTTCTGTGCTAAATTTGCCTCTAAATCAAAATTCAAAGCGATGACATATTATTCTTTTTTCACTAAAATGTTTGTTAATGTTCAGGGAAGACATTCGAGGAAAAATAATTAGTATCTGATTACTAAAACTTGAGATTTTATTCACAAAACTACGTAAAACATGCAAAATTATGACTTTTTATACTTAATTCGTCTCCAAATCAAAATTCAAAGCGATGACATGTGATTCTTTTTTCATTAAAATGTTCGTTGATGTTTAAGAAAAATATTTGGAAAAAAATAATAGGTATCTAATTACTAAAACTTGAGATATTATTCACGAAACTACGTAAAACACGCAAAATCATGACTTTCTGTGCTAAATTTGCCTCTAAATCAAAATTCAAAGCGTTGACATATGATTTTTTACACTAAAATGTTTCTTAATGTTCAGGGAAGACATGTGAGAAAAAATAATTAGTATCTGATTACTAAAACTTGAGAATTTATTCACAAAACTACGTAAAACAAGCAAAAATATGCTGAATTTGCCTCTAAATCAAAATTTCAAGCGATGACATGTGATTTTTTTTACATTAAAATGTTTGTAAACGTTGAGAAAAGACATTTGAAGGAAAGTAACAAGTATCTGTTTACTAAAACTTGAGATTTTATTCACAAAACTACGTAAAACTTGCAAAATTATGACTTTTTATGCTGAATTTGCCTCTAAAACAAAATTTAAACCCATGACATGTGATTCTTTTTTCATTAAAACGTTTGTTAATGTTTAGGAAAGACATTTGAGGAAAAATAAATAGTATATGATTACTAAAACTTGAGATATTCACAAAACTACGTGAAACATGCAACTTCATGAATTTTTATGCTGAATTCGCCTTTAAATCAAAATTCAAGCGATGACATGTGATTTTCTTTTACATTAAAATGTTTGTAAACGTTTAGGAAAGACATTTGAAGGAAAGTAACAAGTATCTGTTTACTAATACTTGAGATTTTATTCACAAAACTACGTAAAACAAGCAAAATTATAACTTTTTATGCTGAATTCGCCTCTAAATCTAATTTCAAAGCGATGACATGTGATTCTTTTTTCAGTAGAATGTTTGTCAACGTTCAGGAAAGATATGTAAGGAAAAATATTTAGTATCTGATTACTAAAACTTGAGATATTATTCACGAAACTACCGAAAACACGCAAAATTATGGCTTTCTGTGCTAAATTCGCCTCTAAATCAAAATTCGAAGCGTTGACATATGATTTTTTTTTCACTATAATGTTTGTTAACGTTCAGGAAAGACATTTGAGGAAAAATAAAATGTATATGATTACTAAAACTTGAGATATTATTCACAAAACTGCGTGAAACATGCAAAATTATGACTTTTTATGCTGGATTTGCCTCTAAATCAAAATTTAAAGCGATGACACGTGATTCTTTTTTCATTAAAATGTTTGTTTATGTTAAAATATAAAATGTATGTTTGAAGATGATTTTCTGTATACAGCACAACAATATTGCAGCCTTCTAATAGCGCTCTCGATCAACCAGATTAGTTGAGAAAATTTGTTATCGATATTGTTTTAGCACATTTTGCATGTTGTAGGATAAGAACAACGATACACCGTGCCCCAGAGCTGAGTCGAGAAAAATTGCAGTTCGAAAAGATTCTCGACCTGATCGGGGATCGAACCCGATATCACAACCGTGTGGGAGCCAATCGACATCGCTAACCACAGAGCCACGAGGACCATATACAGCATACAGGATACAGAAAATCACCGAACAATATTTTTTTTTAATTTATACGTTTTTATACGATTACATGCGAAACTTTGACTTTTTATGCGCAATTCGCCTCTGAATCAAAATTCAACGATTTGTTTTTTTTTGCAATAAAATGTTCGTTGTTCTTTCATCTACAATTTTTTTTTTGCAGAATAACCCATATCCCGAGCATGAACATTTTACATTTCTGATGTTTTCGTAGTTTTGTGAATAGTTACATTTTACGGCATTCGATTTACTTTTGTACTTTTGAATTTGAATTTGATTTTTATTAGAGAGCTTTTAACCAGGAGGTCATTCAGCTCTTAATCTTACTGTTTTACTTTTTTTGCGTTAATCCAAACTAGAACTCACATCTAGCTGCAGGAAAGGTTACGATTCATTTGTTTGAATATCGATTAAGAGGCAGCTTAAGCATTAAAAATCTTTTATTTTCTTATTTTCTACAAAGTTTTGTGGATTAAAAAATGGCGACTTCCGGTTTCAGGAAAATAACCTAAAGTGATATATGGACAACAATTTCAATACTTCCGAAAGTGGACCTCCATACGTCATTTTACAGCGATGACACATTTTTTTTTTCATTAAAATGTTTGTTAACGTTCAGAAAAGATATTTGAAGAAAAATAACAAGTATCTGATTACTAAATTTGATATATTATTCACAAAACTACATGAAACATGCAAATTTATGACTTCTAAAGTGATATTTGGCCAACAATTTCAATACTTTCGAAAGTGGAACTCCATACGTCATTTTGAAATCCAAAATGGTGACTTCCAGTTTCTGTAAATCAGCCCAAAATCACAAAAAACAATCCAATATGGGTATTTCCGTTCTGCGCGTTCTAAGAATATTGAAGTAGGGTATCGAAGTGGTTTTCTTCGGTAGTTTTATTGGCGCAATCTTATGCAAAAAAGGTCCGAAGAAAACCACTGACGAAGACGTTCGACACCCTACTTAAAGTGATGATGGAAGTATAAGATGTAAATTATATTTATGAAGTGAGTTGAGCTAATGCAGCAATGAAATATAAAAAAAATCTATCTTTGAAACCTTTGATCCCGAGCATCGCCGGGAATGTTCAACTAGTTATCAATAATAAATGCGAACTTTTCTCGTCGTGGTTCTTTTCACATGGCCGAATGGACGCGATATATATGGTCGCGTTCTTCAATGGCTACTGAGCAGTTGATGCCAGAGAAAGCATAATTGAGAGATGACTTCGAACCGGGGGAAAGTCTGTATGTTCTCGGTCACGTATATGTCACCACGAATGGCGCTCCCATTGACGGCACGGTGCTTCCCCCAGGATATGAAAAGCAGCATAATGACACCTTTATCTGGTTCCGGAAATCATGTGTCGAATGTATTGTCGACTTAGATAATCGAAAGCTCTACTGGCGGATGGGACACGTGCCCCATCTAGTACAATGCAACCCCTCACCGATAACGGCGAGGGTTTCCGAGATGGGCGGTGGCGAATCAGCCTGTGGCTGAAAGCCACCTTAATGAAGCAATAAAAAAAAAGTTTTCTGAGATCGGCAGAGACCAGTGAACTTCCAATAAATTGTTTTGGTATTACTTTTGTTTCAGTGCACCGTGATCTATTGTTGGATTTATGCCAATTTTCCAATCGCTTTTAAGATTGAAAGTGATTGAAAGACATGTATCCCATATCAAGCAATAAAAAAAAAAAACAAAAGAATGATTACTCTGCATTGAGTAAAAGATAGAAATTACAGAAAGAAATGTGCAGCTTAACGTCGCACTCGATTCTCACAATTTCAACAGACATACACGTAAATACGGTATTGAACAGCCTATTGGACATCAACAAACCAGTATCCAGTATCACAACATGTCCCCAACTCCCCTAACAAAAATTTTCTGATCCTTGTAAACTGCACTGAAGCACGGCTGTTTAATCGAATAAAAAGAAGAGAATTTAAGCGGATTGATGCTTTTTTCAATTCAATTAATTTCGTTTCGTGTCACAGGGTTCCCATCAGCCACTTCAATAATTAAAAACGAAATTTAACACGATCGCAATAAGTCTCTTTCAGCCTTTGTTTTTTTTTGGTTTAAAAAAATGCATAATAATAAATAAATAATAAAAATGCATAATAGATAACCATATCTAAGAATCTCGTGTAGTCTCGTCTAGTTCAGTTCAGTTTAAGTTCTACTTATAGTTCTAGTTCTATGATTTATTTGTTTATTTGGTCTATTCATCAACGAGCAATACAACATCAACAATATCTTTAGAGTGTCAATAGATGCAACGAAACGGAAATACAACAATATTACATTTGAACTAGTCAGATCTTTAAAAAAATGAACGATATCGCCGACGGAAGGAGCATTCGAGCTAAATTAAAATGAAATAGAGCGGATACCATGTTGAATAGTCTTTGGAGACCAAGTATTGCGCCAAAAATGCATTGAGCAGGTAATCGTAGCATCCAATTGTATCGTAGGAAACGAGGCTGCACGTTTATATTCACTTGTTCCAAGAGTGCGGCCTTGCAAAAGGTCTGTGGTAAACAATGCCCTGGTTGTGTCCCTACGGACAGACAGAGTCGCCAAAGGTAGCGACTTTCATAGCTTGGTAGATGGAAGCGATCCGTCCATGGCAGTTTAGAGCGAGTTATAGAGTTATGGAGTTATAGAGCGAGATAATAAGCAATACAACGACTTGAGGCAGTAAATATCCGTAAATTCTTTAGCGGTCCCGAAGATAAATCCCATAACTCTAGAGGCTTCATCGACAGCGAACGAAATATGAAGCTTGAAAACTGTTTGTAATGTATAGTCTGTTTTTCCGACGAAAATGAAAAAAAAAATCGAGTATTCAGATGGGTTACCATTAATATGGTTCTGATGGCATCAATCGGCTAAAATATCTAAGTGACAGTCTTTAATTGTGTAAACTTGAAGATAGATGTCATCCGCGACAACCGTGCTCCTATAATAAGTAAGTTCACTTCATTCATATATAGCAGAAGAAAAGCGGTCATAAGTAACTGTCCTGTGGTATTCCAGACATAGCGTCAAAATAAGAGTATTGGTAGTCCATAATAACAACGGTTAAACGGCGACCGGTAAGATACGATTGAAATCATAGTAAAAGATTCTCGTTGATTCCAAGAGTGTTCAGTTTTGCGACAGATTTGCAATGGTTCAGTTTATCGAAGGCAGGAGTCAAGCCAGTGTGAACGACATCCGTCTGGGCACGTTTCACCATACTGTCACTGATGTACGAAGTGAGGCTAAGGAAATTAGTGGCGGTGGAGCGACCGGCTATGAAGCCTTGTTCAGTACTAGTTCTAGTTTCTAGTTCTAGTTCTAGCTCTAGCTCTAGTTCTAATTTTCTTAGTTATGGTTCTAGTTCTAGCTCTAGTTTAGTTCCAGTTTTAGTTCTAGTTCCAGTGCCAGTTCCAGTTTCAGTTCCAGTTCTGGTTCTAGTTTTAGTTTTAGTTCTAGTTCTAGTTGTTGTTCTAGTTCTAGTTCTAGTTCCAGTTCTGGTTTTAGTTCTAGTTCTACCTCTAGTTATAGTTCCAGTTCTAGTTCTGGTTCTAGTTTCAGTTTCAGTTCTAATTCTCGTTCCAATTTTTGTTTTAACTCAAGCTATAATTCTGGTTATAGTTCTCGTTAAAAATCTGTTCACGTGGTATGTGGATGGCCCCTTATGGCTATGTAATTGATCGCAAATCGGCGATCGTACTTCGAACAGTGAAGGCACCAAGTGTGCCTTGGCAACAGTACAATAGGAAATATGACACTCGTTGGTGTTGGGACTGAATTACTAATAGTGATTTAAAGTCACCGAACCACTTGGTGCACTCGTAAGCAGTTCGATGGTAAATTTTATGGGAAATGTCGATGTTTCTCTGTCGGGTCCCTACGTTTCAATCTCCGTCCCCGAGCCCTTTTCTCCCTGCGACTACCGTTAGACATTGCGTCAGGGAGGGGTGAGTGTGCCGCACGCCGCAATCAGACGAGAGTCGTGGTGTCTCGTGATGTATCAAGAAGTTGTCGCCATGATGATCGGTTTTGGGCTGTGGCGCCAGTTCCCCAGGCGTCTTATCAGTCTCCTTCGATCTGGTCGAGCCAACGTGCACGCTGCCCTCTCTATTTCTGGCGCCGGCAAGGTTGCTGAAGGGAAGTGATTTCGTAGGGTGGTCGTCCGGCATCCTTACGACGTTACCGGCCCACCGCAACCTATTGACTTTCGCCAGCTGTGCAATGGGGTTCTCTCCAAGTAGCGCGTGCAGCTCGTACTCCACCGTAGATTTTTTATTTAATTTTTTTTTATTTGTAGTGGAACTAGACTACTGCGTCCATTATTTAGAACTATTGTAGTATATCCCCATTACTATACGTACCATGTAGGAAACCAGACACCCACTATTGATCGAGTGAATGGCCGGTTGCCTCGGCACGCTCCCAGTCAGTAGAATGTGCCTAATAAAGCCAACTACTTTACCAGGATTGGCAGACCAAATCTCACCCGGTTGCAAGCAGCCCTTGCTAAGAAATTTGATTCTGCTCATCTATAATGCACCGCAGCTGCATAGTAGATGTTCCGAGGTTTCGCTTTCCATATTACAGAAACGACAAGTGTCATCCTGAACTCGACCAATGTTCTTTAAATGATACTTACTCGGGCAGTGCCCAGTTATTATTCCTGTGTAGGTAGAAAGAGCCCACTTGTTGAGCTCTAGGAGCTTTTTAGTAATTTTCCCGTTTGGCGTAATTACCCTTTTCGACTGGTGACACCCTCTGACAGCCCTCCAGTTGGCTGTCACCCGTTGCTCTTCCCAGTATTTAAGTTCCATTTTTATAGTACAATTTGAGATACCGCAAAAGGGTTCCGGACCAACAAATTGCGAGTTGGAGCCCTGTTTGGCCAGTTCGTCTGCTCTTTCATTGCCGTCTATGCCGCTGTGCCCGGGAACCCAGTACAAATTGACAGAGTTCATACGACACAGCCTCCGCAGTGAGAGAACGCACTCCCACACTATTTTTGACGTACACTTGTGAGCACAAAGAGCCTTTAGTGCCGCTTGACTATCAGAGAAAATGCAAATATTCGCATGTTTGTAGTTTCTCTTCAGACAAACGTTGACACATTCGATTATAGCGTAAATCTCCGCATGAAATACAGTAGGCCAGTTGCCCATTGCCACTGATATCTGTACACCAGGACCGAAGATTCCCGCTCCAGTTTTCGAACCGATTTTTGAGCCGTCCGTGTAGAATATTGTTGACCCCTGACGGACCATATTAACTCCGCACTCCCAGTCGGAGCGCGATGTTTCACGCACCTTGTAGGGAATGTCGTAGTTGTCCAAAGGTTTCATCCAGTCTCCGCACATACTCAACAAAGGCCCTCATTTGAAGTGTTGCAAAATACTCAGATGACCAACCAGATCACCAGGTAAGATCTCTTTAAGACGTTTGAGCCGCAAGGCGCTCCTTTCCGCTTCTAATTGCATCCAGCGCTTTTGATGAAGTGCTGCGCATTGCTCCAGCTATGGCAATACACGCCAGTCTCTGAAGCTTTGCTAGCTTTGTTCTTGCAGTAGCCTCTTTTGTTGTAGGCCACCACACTAATGAAGCGTATGTTATTTTCGGTAGATAGTCCGCAGCACCTTCCGTTCGAAAACTCCAAGGGCGTTAAGGTCCTCCGCGAGAAGCGTTGTTGTCTCGGTTTCGTAGAGGACAACCGGTCTTATCAAGGTTTTGTATAGCGTCAACTTCGTGCGTCGTCGCACTCGACTCGATCGAAGTATCTTCCGGAGTGAAAAGTAGGCACGATTTCCAGCCTGGATGCGTCTCTGGATCTCTTTGCTGGTGTTATTGTCGGCGGTCACCAGTGACCCCAAATACACGAACTCGTCGACCAACTCAAGCTCATCGCCGTCTACAGAGACTTGAGTTGGGAGGCTGACGTTGTTCTCCTTGGAGCCTCTCGCTCGCATGTATTTCGTTTTCGACGCATTCATTCGCAGTCCGGTTGGTCCGGATTCGGCTTTTAGTCGGGCGTAAGTTTCCTCCGTCGTCGCAATGTTACGTGCTCTGATGTCAAAGTCATCTGCCAAGCTCGGAAGCTGAACAGACCTTGTGAAAGTTATACCTCTCGTGTCGATACCCGCTCTCCAGATCACACACTCAAGGGCGATGTTGCCAGAGCAGGAGAAAATATCATAATAATATCAAAACGTGATATTGAAAACTCGATAATATAATCCGTTATTTTAACCTTAATATGGTTTAAACAGTTAGTAAAATTACAAAAAGTATTATCAAAATATTGAACCATCAAGACCATATGAATAAAAAATCTTGATATTCTAATAAAATCACAGGAGGGTTGTGTGCAAAGCCACAACCGCAAGGTTGAAGTAGAATACTTTTACACAGCTCTACTTACGGCTGTACATTAACCTACGGCCGGGCGAATCGGTTCGCGCCGCTTTTCCCGTTTAGCACGGCAGAGGCCTAATGCGCACGGCCAACACAATAGAAAGGTGTTTTCACATTGAAAATTGTACACGGCTTTAATGGAGTAAGTGTTGGCAAATGCATCTACCGCTAATACCGCCGCTCTCGTACGAAAGCGCGTCGTTTCATGTGGGGAATGATAATAACAACGAAAAATGACGCGCGTCTAAGCACACCCGAAAAATAAGATAAAAATTAGACAACTACTACAGAATTTGATTGCACCCCGCACAGAATGTCTGCTTGTGTTGATTCCAGAAAATTATTAACCTTCAATTATTTGTTTATGGTGACACACGCAGAGAAGAACCGCGCTGCTCCTGAGACGTGGTGACCAACCACAGGGCTAGTGCTGCTGCTAAGGAAGGACGACTGCTGTTGTCGCTGTCTAGTACTATTATGAGCGGCTTCGGCTGAAACAGGCTCTTATATAGGCCCAATAGCATGTTTTCAATTGCAAGGTATATCATTCTGTCGACTGTGCTTGGGAAGCAGTCATATAACGACCAATCAGAGGTCGAATTTTTCGTTTTGACAAGGCTTGACTATTTTCAATAGTACAATAGTGTGAATAATAAAATTACAATTATCTTCTTTTGGGAAGAATCTTAGAGGATTTTCCAATATATTGCTACAAGAACGAAGGAAATCCATCGAATACTAACCAATTTATTAGCATTTGAAATTGGACATATTTTCCACTTTTTTTGGTTTTAGATTTTCATTTCACATCCCTATGTAGCCGAACTTCCTGAGAGAAGTATTCTACTTCAAAAAAAAACAATGAGATATTCAACAATGAGATTTAATGAGATATTCAAAAACCAATTCAAATATTTTTTGAAAGGCACCACAAGGTATGATATCAAAATTTGATATCGATTTTATAAATCTATTAGAAACGTAAATGTTTTCGGACTAACATTATAAGACCTCATAACAAAATATGTTATTGATGAGTTATGATTTTGCTATTTTATCCTACCCGGGTAAACACCAACAGGAGAGTTCATCAGCTTGACGCTGTTTGACCACCGGTTCACCGGACTTCCCTTGGTTGCTCGTATCTCAGTCGGAAGGAAGGGAAGGTAGGGATAGGAGTTGCTGGGCATTATGCTTTAGACCCCACTAGGGTCTATTTTATGCCAGTATGTACTGTATGCACTGCCCAGCCGTTTACCAACCTCAAAAACGGATGCATTTAGAGATTTTTCAGCCAAGAGCATTATTATTTGAAATTATTATTAAAATTATTCTGCATCATTGGAATTTGATTTTTCTCTACAAAATTAAAATTTGTATGATTGTGTAAAATTTAACATTTAAGTAAAACAAACTTTTATTATTTTAGAATCATGTCAAGTTTCAAAAAAAAAATTAAAAATTTGAAGAGAAATCTCAACCCTTTTTGGATTTAAAATGTATATTTTAATGTAAACCACAATAGCTAGGAAACGAATGGATTTACGATGTAAATCGTTGTGCGATTTTAGATTAAGAACATTTATTTGATCATTCAACATCATTGGAATGTAATTATTTGGAGAAATGACGAAATTGATAAATTTTATTAATTTTGAATTTTGACCACATTTCCGCATCCTTCCTGTTTGTTCAAGCGTTCCTCAGGGAAGTCACCTTGGGCCATTTCTATTTCTGTTGTACATAAACGATGTCAGCTATATTTTAACTTATGCTAAAATATCCTATGCCGATGACTTGAAGTTGTTTTGCACGATAAAGCAACTAAAGGACGCATTGTTTCTGCAACAGTAATTGAATGCCTTCGGTGACTGGTGTCAACTCAAGTCATCTCACTTAATCGCATGCGCTCCACTTTTCATTCCAACTACGCTTTGGCAGGCATACACTTGAAGCACGAATTGACGGCGAAAGACCTGAGGTCCCTGATCGATACCGAGCTGAGCACCAAAAATCAGTTTGCATACATTGTATCAAAAACCTCGTCCACTTTGTCCAGAAGTTTAAAAACCTGTAGTGCCTCAGAGCTCTATACTCTACAATTATGTGGCCCCAATTGGAACACGCGTCTGTGGTCGGAGCACCCAATAATCAGGATACGAAGAAACCACCACCCTGACATCGTTATCTTATCACCTATAGTTTGACAGTATTTGACAGAAGCTATTGAAAAATGTTACTTTGAGAAGGTATTGATGATTACAAATATTATTAAAGCCAAAACGGTTCGTGTGATCGACGTGACGTCTTCGGCTGAGTAGTAGATGATATTTTTCTCTTTCCGAAAAACAATATACACTCTAAAAAAATTCTTTTTTTCTGAAAAAAAGTTAAAAGAAAAATTGAAAATTATCTATATAAGCACATTTTTTAAAATCTATTTTTTTTTAAACTACAAAAGATTACTTAAACGATGAAATTGGTCCGAACATAGAGAATTGATTTTTTATGATTTTTTTAAAAAAGCTCTTAAAATATTTGTAATCATCAATACATTCCCAAATTAGCATTTTTCAATAGCTTCTCAAAAATGAGTCGTGTTTCAAAAAATTAAACCAGTAGCATAAAATGGCATCTTTTGCCCATAGAAACGTCTATGCAAAGTTTCAGCCAAATCAAAAATGACAATTAAAAACCTAAATTAATCCACCTAGCGGTCAGACCCAGCCTTTCTCATTCAAACTTTTATTTGTTTCAATAAATTAAGATGGACGCTTCAATCCAATAAATGTATATTCACTCTTTAGGTTCTAAAAAATTGATGTTGAAATCTTTACACTTAAAAATGCAGTCCGTTCTGTCTGTCTGTCTGATCCATATAGGCTCGAAAACTACCAAACCGATCGACGTGAAAATTTGTATGTGGGGCTTTTGGTGCCGATAAAAGTTCCTATGATAGTTTGAAACCCCTCCTTCTTCTGGAAGGGAGGGGTCCCATACAAATGAAACATAAATTTCTGCACAACTCAAGAACAAACCAAGCAATTGAAACCGAATTTGGCATGTGGATGTTTTAGGGGTTTCAAATATGTCCATAATGGTTCGACACCCCTCCTTTTTCTAGAAGGGAGGGGTTCCATACAAATGAAACACAATTTTCTGCACATCTCGAGAGCTAACCAACTAAATGGAATCAAATTTGGCAGGTGAATGTTTTTAGTGGTAACAAATTTGTTCCATAATCGACCTCAGGCAACATTTTGGATTGTAAGATGGCAACTTCCGGTTTCTGGAAAACAACCAAAATGGCTGATTTCCACCCAATATAATAATATCCGGATATAGAATGATACTCAGGAGCTAAAATCGATCGGAATTGTCTTCAAATGTCATTATGAAATCCAAAATGGCCAAAATTTTGTTGAGGCCACATATATCGATCAAAGCAGGTACATTTTTAAATAGTCTTTTTATTTCTTTTCTTTCCATAACTTTTTAGCCACATATCAAATTGTTATGAAATTTTTTATTTGTAAGTTTGAGAGATGGCTCGTTCGTATGACACTAGTTATGTTCAAATAAGTCATGTAATCTTTGAGATAATTAACTCTCGTTGTTTTATTAACAATATAATACATAACTGTTGCTTAAGTTCGATTATAATCAAATAAAATGGGAACGTATAGGGCAGCCGAAATTTTTTGAAACCACGTGTTCAATCATAATTCATCAGTTAACCCTTAACTGGCCTGCTCATCTGATAATAATATTGATCAAATCGATTTTCTAGTTTCTGAGATAATGAAGTTTCGTGATTTTCACATTTCGGTACATTACAGACAAAGTTACAGTCCGATTACAGTAAAATTCAATAGGGTGTTATGAGGCAGCTACATTTTTTATTTGACACTAATTTTGTGGAAATCGGGTCAGCAATCTCTGAGAAAAGTGAGTGAGTCCAAGTAGTCTTCGGAATATGTGTCTTTTCATAGCTGGATTTCACATTTTTGAACATAAAAGGAAAAGTAATAGTCCGATTGCAAAACAAATCAATAGGGTCTTATGGAGCAATTATACCTTCCATTTGACACTGATTTTATGCAAATCGGTTCAGCCATCCCTGAGAAACATTAGTGAGATTAAACAGTCTTCAGAACACGTTTCTTTTCATTACTTTTGAACCATAAGTTCAATCTTTATAAAATTCAAAAGTAAAGGGTATTTTGGGTAGCCCGTTCATTTGAAATCAACTTTGTTCAAATCGGTTGTGTGGTTTGTGAGATAATGATGTTTTATGATTTTCACATTTTGATACATAACCTCTAAACTAAGAATCCGATTACAATGAAATTTCATAGGGTCTTATAAGACAACAAGACCTTTCATTTGCAATTAATTTCATGAAAATCGGTCCAGCCATCTCTAAGAAAAGTAAGTGAGAATAAAAATCTGCACATACACACACATACACACACACATACACACACACAAATACATACAGAAAATGCTCAGCTCGTCGAGCTGAGTCGAGTGATATATGCCATTCGGCCCTTTGGAGCACTTTTATACTTTCGGTTTTGCAAGTGATTGCTATACCTTTCTAGGAGAAAGGCAAAAATATGAAAAACTTGGACATTTTCTGTGGAATTGCTTCGCTCTGTTCACTTCTTTTCTGAGGATGATGATATGTTATTTTATTGAGTTCAATACATTTTTCTTAGAGTTTTTCAGTGCCAATTGTTATTATCTTAAATATCTTCAGATTCTGCTAGAATATTGTGAACCTAATTTTGTTCCAAGAAAATTTCTTTTAATTTATTGTGAACAAAGCCCAACGGAATTCAGAAAAATTGGCCCTCTCAATTTAGATATAATAATTAAAATAGAACAATTTAGATTTGGCCAGAACAGCATGAAATAGGTATATACCATGAATAAAAATGAACGAAGCTCACTTTTGCAAGTAAAATAATGAATCTGGTTATTTTAGACATTGATGATTTATTTTTTTTTCATTTGTGAATTTACTTTTTGTAAGAACAATGAGAACATTGTGACGTAACATTAATTCTACGGCAAAAAATTCACCGTAACTAACTTTCAATTGCATTTTCATTTGAAAGATTGTCAAACTGTTTAGACAATCAACTAAAAGGGGTTTCATTCCTAACAATAAATCTTATGCGATAGGCCATTGTTTAAAACCGATCACCCTGAACGTCATTCTGTACTCCTGTGCTAGATGTCACTTCTGTTCATTGCGCACATTCAATCTGTAGCAACAACCCCCTATGACATCAATAAGCATGTTACGTACGCTCTTCTACAAACTCGCCTTCGACCCGTTTGACAATCTGCTGCTCTCCGTGATGTCTGTCTGCGTCTGATTCATGGGAGCATGCAGGAGAACAAATGGTTAAAACGAACCTCGAACCACCCTAGCCGATACAATACAGCGGTACGTACCTTTCAACTCACTCGTCAACAGAGATGATAATAGAAAACAATTTTTCAACCTGACTACTCGTGGCACTAGCAAAGCTTTCGAGAAAAACTCTAAACAAAAGCGAGCCCCACAAATCAATAGGCGCTGAAGCAGCCCGGCCAGGACTCATGCTGTTCTTGCCGGTTTGCGTCAGCCTCTCTGCTTTGTGTGTGCCACGCATTGACATGTGAAATCGGTTTGTCGACACCCGCGCGTTCAGGTGAGGCGGAGCCCGGACCTGTCCTACATGTAGATGATTTATTTGCTCTTTGTTTTTGACTGAAACTCGTTGGGAATTGTTTAAGCGAAGTTGTACCCCTCCCCACCGTATATCATTTTCCGTCGGTTCGTTTCTCCGCAACTTCCGCTCGCATCAGCAGATGTCGGATGAAATGTATTTTATACCTAATGAGCTCAACTTCTCTTGTATAAATTATTAAGCTAATGATGAGAAATGTATGCCTGCAGAGTTTGTTCGCTTTTGAAAACAAAATTAAATTCCCAGCATTCCGTTTTATCAGAATCCATAAAAATTCTGCAAGTGAAAACGGCGGACGTGATTCCGGCATATTTTAATTGAATTTTTCTTTTCCACATTAAGCCAAACCTTTCGTGGCAGGGAGCAAAAACAAAAATGGGAAAGAGGCCACAAAAGTAGTTCCACCTGCAAGAGCCGAATCTACTTCTCTTCTCTCATACAATACTAACCAATGAAAGAATAAAATCCTTACCACATTGTCCCGGAAAAAATTACACACATTTGTCTCCCATTACACACGTGAGCGTGTAAAACAGTTTTCTTAATTGTTCCGAAAAATTTGAGATCCTTTGAGGCCCGCTCAACAGAACAATGTCACACACCAGAGCTTTTTGCCGTACAACGTTGTTAAATTAAAAGGCGAAAAATGCGAAAGCATTTTTCCGGCTTTCCAGCTAACTACCTACTGCCACAACTAGGCTGAGTGTCTGGCAAAAACCAAGTTAAATGCCGTACAGTCAGTGGGAGCAATGTTCTACACCGTGAGTGCGGGGTCACACGCTAGCTTTTGGTACAGAACCGTGAAATGGAATTACCAAAGAAAATGCGAAAATTAAAAGGCCTTACGAGCTTCACCGCGATGGAGTCAGAAGTGAAGCAGGCGAAAAGCATTCACAGCCAAGAATTTTTCATTCGCTAGCTAATGCTATCACACAGTTGGAATTAAGCTTAATAGGATGAGCAGTTAAAACATGATTTATTATTCATATTGGCTGGAAGCTTCCAAAAATGATGAATATTTGTACGAAATTGAACCTAGTTATATAATGGCAGTAAATACGGTAGAAATTTATTTGAAATCTTCGGCAAACTGGAACAAAAGGACATCTTTGATTACGCCCCAACCTATTCAAATCCTCAAATCTTAAAGCATCCATTTATCATCCCACCGCGTCTTGGCTTTTCAGCACCCGCAACACTCGGCGACAAAAAACATGAACAAACCCTACTCAACAACCGGACATTTCCGTTCTACAGAGCCACGTTCCGGCCGGGCAAAGCGTCTCATCTTTAATTAGAGAAGACAGTGAACCGTGGAATTAAGCAAGAAATTATGTCCCATTATTTTTCTGCCTACCTCTTCCTTCCTTTCTTTTTATAAGGGTTAGGGATGGAGCGCGATTCGATGGCGAAAGCGACACCCCATCAAAAAGGGGGGTGTGTGTGTTTTTTTTCATCCTTGCTCGACTCATCTCCAGAGTTGGACGCAAGATATGCAAAGTAATGACGACAATTTCGTGTGCCGACTTCACCGAGAAGGTTGTCAACTTCCAGTTTAACCTGCGACAAGCGAATGAATATCGTGGACAAGATAACGGAGATTTTTTGCTCAAGGTTTTCTTTTCTTAGGACGGATAATGGACCGTCAGATTAGTTTGTACCGAGCACGGCCTCTTCAGTTGATCATTGTTATTTTGCGTTCCGATCCGTGGGTGGGAGTGTTTTTTTATTCCTTTCTATTGCTCTCTGGATTCCTGTTGTTCATCAAATATCCAGTTAGGTTGTTTAGCTTCGTCCGAATGCTTTTATCGGTTTCCTTTCGTCGTTTGTAATTGATGGAGGTTCTCATTAGGCAAAGTGTAGGTACTTTCTTTTATTTGGTGGAGGTCTTTTCATTATGTTTATCGCTCTCATGGGTACGACGTCTGCACACTTAATTTATTGCCGAGGACGGCACATTGAGTGTTCGGTAATGATCTTGGTAGAAGAAAAATTACTGAGACGCACGGTTTGAAAGAAAAAACTTTCTGTCGCATTTTTTCGTAAATCTCGGTTTAACCTAACATAACATAACCTAAACGAAATTTGGACACAAATATAACAAAACTCGGGTCAACAATCTTATCAATAGAATTTCGATATGCAGTGTTGGTTTTGAATTTCGATTATAGTTTTGGTAAATTCTCAGTTATTGAGGTTAAACCGTGATGGCTCGGTTGTATGCATTACCGAGCATGAGAATCATTTTTAAATGTATGGTGTGAATATGGCAGCTGGAGCAGAACAGAATGTTATCTGTAGAGGTCCCTAGTGATAGTGGTTTCGTCCGGTGAAAGCAGTTCATAACAGATTACGCCTTGTTGGTCCCATCATAAACACAAGATGGCTTTTTTCCCATGGATATCCGCTTGGACGTCGATGTCGATGCATGAGCAGGAAATCCACACGATTTACTGCTCTCAGAAATGTCGTACCGTTCCCACTTTTCGTCACTTGAAGTGGTACAAATGCCCTTGCGATAAGTCAACTCCAAGCAACAGCTCTAAGAAGGGTGTCTACATCTAGCAATGTCACATGTTCTTCATTTTCGAGCTTGTTGAGCTGTCCGATTCTTGTCTTCCAAGCCAGATTTACCATTTTCAAACCCACAAACTACGTTTTGCCCGTTTGTTCAACTAAAGCGTAGTCATATAAGTTCAGGTAACATTTGACCATTGATTCTTTGTTTCTGTATGACCTCCATCACTGCAACCAGAATCGTTGATCTATTGTGAGACCATTGATTCTTACCTTAATCTGTTTGTCTCTTCAATTTAAATTATATTATAAAATTTGTTTTTTTACACTTGCGGGTACTTCTGGATTCTATTTATCTAGAGTTTCTTGCGGTTGTAAAATTCTTCGTTAGTTTTGCTAGGAGCGGCATACAACAACGTCTAACCCGAAGCAGGTGACTTATTCATGTAATGCGTAGAGACAGCCTGGATTTAGTTACAATCCACAATGGTCTGCCAACAAAGGCAATTCACTTTGTCACTCTCTTCTGTAGAAGGTCTCTGTTGATAGTTTTTCGACGTAGCATATCAACTGAAATAAAAAAACTTATATTGTTTCATTAGTTTAGAAGTTTGCCAGGTATCTAAACGATCTTTTTTTTTAAGTATTTTATTTTCAGTGCAAACCGGAACGTTTTTTTCCGAAAAAACATGTTTTGAGCGATGAAAATTGCATTGAAATGGTTTTTTCGGCTTTCGGGTTTTTTCGTGGCGAAGCGCGCTGCAAATTGCTCTAACTTTCTCCCTATTGCTCAGATCTTTATAAAAATTTGTAAAAATGTTCATAAGATGATGCAATCAAATTTTTTTTCGTTTTTTTTTGAAAACTAAAACGATATATAACTCCTTAAGTGACAAAGACTGGTCCTATTGTTGAAAGTTGTGAAACCGTCAGTTGACCCATCGGCACACAGACTTATCTGTCCACTGCACAGTGGTCCAGGAATGCAATCTAGCGGAACAAAATTAATAACTACCGATCGTGTTGGTTTTTTAAGATAGTGTTTGCGGCAATGTTCATGAAAATATCCAAGGAAAGTTTTTGCATAAAGATATTTGTACTAAACGTGTACTAAACTAGTACTAATTTTTTTCTTTATTTTTTCAATTTAGAAGGATGGTTTCTTTTACAAAGTTGTTTATTAGTCAATGATATGAACCTTTTTCAAAGTCACAACTACTCTAGAAGGCCCAGTGTATGAGATATTATTAGCCACGTTTAGTACAAATATTTCCATACAAAATTTTTCCTAGATTATTCACATGAACATTGCTAGAAATACTATCTCAGAAAACCAAACGCGATCGGGAGTTATTAATTTTGTTCCGCTAGATTGTATTTCTGGACCACTGTGCACTGGCTACTGCGGGAAAGGTGCTTGAGAAGATTATCATTAACGGACTAGTCGTGTCGATGGCCTGGCGAGGTTCCGCTTCCGAAAAGCTAGTTCCACGCTGAATTTTATTATCTTCGTCATTACGTCCGGCAAAGGTAGCATTCCAGCATGAGAAAAGGAGCAATCGTCACGTTTGACGTGAAAAATGCGTTCAATAGCGCCAGCTGTGATTTCATAGCGCTTTTGCTCAGGAATTCCACGTGGAAAATTACTTCCAGAACCGAGTACCAGTTTAAAACGCAGAGAAGGGTCAGAAGTTCGTCCCAATTACCCCAGGAGTATTGTAAGATTCTATTCTGGGCCCAGTGTTGTGGAGTGTTGTGTATGACGAATGACGGAGCTTTGAGATCTTCAGCTTTGTAGTCGACATAACGCTAGAAGTTTACGGTGAGTCGATCGGATTGGTCGAGCTGATGACCGCGCACTGCAAACGGAAGGGCGAGGAGTGGATGTAGTTGTAGTTAGTGCACCATGAGACGGAGGTCCCACTTACTTTTACTTTTGCGGGAAAATACCAAATATCGACACAGTGCTGAATCCAGGATACGACGCCATATCACTTGGTTTTGGGCTGCTAACCTCCAGTCACTACTAACTCCTATTACGTGGGTACTTTCATCGACGCTGCTCTGAAGTCTATGAACAAATGGTGAATCTGTAAATTGAATTCTCGTAATTTATCGACGATTTGCCGCAAGGTAAATATTTGGTCCGTAGTGGAGCGTCAACAAAGGTCGAATCCTGTACACGGTATTGAGAAGAGTTATGCTCTATTAGTTGCAACAGTCCAGATGGTGGCGGTGGTAGATTGGACATACGAGAACATTTAACCAGTCCGAGGGCAATTTCTCATCAACCCATACTTTCAGCATGATCCGATGAAAAGAACGATTCAGCTGTTCGCTTCGACTTTGAAATGCTCGATGGAAATGTCGTGCTAACCCAGCTTCCTTTCAGTTCTTCAGCTCTTCGACTGCTTACTTTATCTCGTCCATGGTGGGGGGATCCACAGCTTGTCCATCATTCTCAATGTAAATCATTCTTCTGTCGACGTCTCCGTCTTCCTCACCGTTCAACGGCACACTAAAATGTAGTTTGCCCCTCTGATTTATTGGTAATCAGGTCCCCTTGCTTGTCCCTGGTACATGACAGGAGCCGACACGTTTCGGTTTTCCATTCCATCAAGCAGCTCTTCGCCTCCGCAAAAATACGCTCCCATGACTGACGTTTTTTTAGCAGTCTCTTTTCAGCGGCTTTTGCTGCTCGATATCTCCCTCCGCTCTGGCGTGTCACAGCCGTATCCAACATGTGACATCTGACGCGGTCATCCGTCGCTCGCTGGCACTTAGCGTCGAACTACTCATGGTAGTTGTTGCAGCTCATCCAACACTTCTCGCGCAATGGTGCTGATCATATTGTGGATATGTCTACACTGTTCGTTTATGTTTAGATTCAAGTTGCTCATCGATCCGCTCATCAACTTTCACTCCTATAGTTGATAACCGCCGGATGTTTAAACTGTAACTTCCTAGTGTCCTTTGATTTCAATACGTTGGACAACTGGGCGCAGATCTTGGATATCACGAGATAGTGATCCGAGTTAACATTTGGTCCTCTGGACGTCTTTACGTCTGTAGCGACTGAAAAGTGACGATCATAGTTCAGAACATGGTCGATCTGAGAGGGATAAATGCTACAGATAACTTCTGCCTGCAACGAAATTGATAATCCTCAGGCCATTATCGTTCGTAGTAGAGCGGAAGTTTCCTCTACCAATTACGGGGTGGAAGAAGTCTTCCTGCCCGACCTGCGCATTTGTATCTACGATAACAATCTTGATGTCATGTCCTGAGCTCTTACTCTACGTCTTCTCAAGGTGATCATCGAACCCCTCTTTCTCGTCATCAGGTTTATAATTCATCGGTGCGTATCACTGATCGGTCCCTATCTAATGACGCGTTTCATCTGTTTTCCAATAAGCACGTAACCTCCTCTTTTTGCTTTCACGCTGCTACTGTTGTAGATGTGGTGCCTAAATGCAGTGTCCGCAATAGGATCTACAGCCTGTAATTCACGTTCTCCTGTTTTTGGCCATCGCAACTTTTAAATAGCTTCGACCTCCACATTTACCTTCCACAGCTCTCTGGCCTGGATACCTGCCCGTGTCGTTTCGAATAAATCCCTTACATTCCAAGTACCAAGTTACAATAATCGTTGTCCTTCTTAGATCGCCTAGGTTCATGCCGATTATTTCGTTCCGTATTATCATCTGGATTGTTAATAATAATGCCGATTCGGCATTTCACCTTTTTAGGGCTGCGATAATTAGTCTCACGACGGGGCTGCCGTTATAAGTATAGCTAGCAAGACACCGCATTTCATGATTCAGCCGCCCGGTCCGGATCACACGCTGTTGTACGCTGCCCTTAACATGAAGAGACAGTCGCATACGACCCCTCTTCCTAGTCAGTTTACGACCAAAGTTTCGACTGGAGGTTGGTTATACGATCTCCGCTGAGGTTACCTCCTGGAGGTTGGGATAGAAGTTGCTGAACAGAGGTTGATGAACACAATAGAATCTCAAGTGACACGTGTCCTGCTAATCTGAGACGGCGGTCACAATTCGGTCATAAAGTTTTACACGGCTTTCTGTTTCTATATATTAACTGAAAGAGTGCAATTTTCTGAGCAAAACATAGTTTTTAAAAAAAGTTTATCGTTGTTCTTCGATTTTTTAATGAAAAAATAAAAACTGCTCGTAATGCCTTTAATGTCATTTCTCCCATATAACATACATGGGCATTAATCAGAGGTATACTGCTCATAGAAGCATAAGAGTCCCATATGACTTTCAGGCAAATTTTAGTTTATACTGTCAATGTATCTAATTTTACTCAAATTTTCGTATGCCCTAATAAAATTTGAATGTTTGTTCTGAAAAATACTGAAAAAATACCAAACCTTGTAAGTCCCATATTGAAAATAAAGGCATATGAGTGGCATAAGTTTAGCCTTCTAAGCATCTGGAATGAGTGGAATTAAAGTGTTCAGTTGTGAGGCCTTACGGTCTGTATCGATTCCTAGTGAACTGTTTGATGATGATGATGATTGTAGACTCTATCTCGAACGAGTTTTCATCTATCGCTTTAGTTACTTTTTGGTAAGTAACATGGACCGGTCCATGTTGCAATCTGTTAAAACCAAAAGATCATATTGCAACTCATATGATCCAATGTGGCCATTTCAAAAAAAAATTGAATTGAACAAACTGTTTACATGAGATACACAATAAGGAATGATAATAAATGCCTTGGCCGTCTTAGAATGCGTGGAGACTGATATGCTTTTATTTTTTATATATAGAGAGAAAATAAAGGTAAACGAGTCCCATCATTTATTTACAAGCCTGGAAATCATGTAAAAGTTCTTAGAACTCATGGAAATATATAATGTTCCACCTCATAAACATACAGTTGAATAAAACATACTTTTTGTTAAATCATAGTTATCTGCATCAGATTCAAGATTAGAACTTCAATTGCGATTTTCTCAATTGTGTGCATTTCCATATGGGACTCTCATGCTTTTATGGGCAGTATAGGTGGTGGTTATAGTCGTAAACTGCCCCATTACCTCTAAGCGTTCTTCGAAGCTCTCGTTTAAGAACCATGGCAGTTATGGGTGTAAGAGGGCCTTGCAGCACTGTCTCGTATGATGTCGAATAACTCAGCGGTGTTTGGCAACAAGCATAAACGTCCATGCTTAGGTTTGGTGGGTTAGTGTGGTCTGAAGTGCTAGATACTAATAGTTGTCGTTGAAAACTGGATAATACAATGCAATCTGTGTCTTGTCCGGCATGACGTCTATCAGCATCGTCATCAAGGAGGACAAAGATTGCTTCGACCAACGTGACTAAAACGTACCAAGGTACCGGTACCAAAAGACAGCGGAAACGGACCGATTTTGTGAAGAATAGATAGACGCATCGACTTATCCTGGTGGTATCTGGATGGATTCTCCAAGCAGTATCAACACAGATTTGAGCATGCCGGGTCCTCCATGTATCCCGAGTGCGTGGATGCGAAAGAGACTGCTGAGCATGTCTTCTTCGTACGCAGTCGTTTTGTGCGTGCGCGAAGGAGTAAAAACGCCTAATTCCAATGCCGTTGGAAGTGCTGTTTCGAGCTGCTTCTCGTAATTTTAGCTGCACGGAGACTTCGTATCTACTTGGCATACAGCCGAAAGTTTTAGGCGCAAAATTACTACTACTGCGAAATGGTCCAATCAGATGTCCGCACCTCGGTAGGTGCGTACGTTGAAAGTATTGAAGAGAAAGCGGCCGTTATTGAGAACATAGATGATCGGGGTATTATCAGGTGGTCTTGTGGATATATTTGCGGGAAAAGAAGGTGTGCGTAGTATACATAATAACAGAATGAAGCCAGTGGCGAATGATTTGTTGTGCCGCTGGTCTAGTAGTACTGACATCTGCGACCACAGATCCTTTTTATTTTTTTTTCTTTCTGACGAAGTTGCTGCAGCGTTAGGAAATGGCAGATCCGGTCGTCACCTGGGATATTCGGCGATCGAGTTTAGATGCCTGTATCGAGTTGAATGGCTTTATGAAGACGAAGTACATAAAAGGAAGCGGTTCGCGAGAAGACAGTGCTCACCTTCCACCTCGAGTTCAAGTTGATAGTGATGAAATCGAGGTGGTCGATGAGTTCGTTTATATGGGCCACTAGTAACTGCTGACAATGATACCAGCAGAGAAATTCAACGGCACATTATGGTAGGAAATCGTGCATACTTCGTTCTCCGGAGGACGATTCGATCGAGTAGAATTCGTCGCCGCACCAAGTTTGCAATCTACAAGACGCTGATCCGACAGCTACGGGCATGAGACATGAACTATGCTTGTGGAGGATCAACGCGCCCTTGCGGTCTTCGAGCGGAAGGTGTTGCGTACCAACTTCGGTGGATTGCAGATGGAGAACGGAGTGTGAAGAAGGCGAATGAACCACGAACTACAGGAGCTGCTTGGGGAGCCAAATATCGTTAACACCGCTAAGGTTGTCAAATTGCGGTGGGCTGGGCATGTTGTAAAGATATCGGACGACAGCCAGGCAAAGATGGTTCTTGAAACTAATCCGTCAGGGACGAGACGGAAAGGTGCACAGCGGGCAAGGTGGATCGATCAGGTGGAAGACGACCTGCGGAGCCTACGCAGACTGCAGAGCTGGCGAACTGCAGCCATGGACCGAGTGGAATAGAGACGACTGCTTGGTAAGGTAAGGTATGCAGTGTTGCCACACGTACAGATTTATCTGGAAAGGTACAGATTTTTTCGTTTATTTTTGGTACAGATTCTGTGAGGTGCAGATTACAGATTTTTGTCAAAAGGTACAGATGGTTACGGATTTTTTAGAGGGTCCAATAATTGAACTATTATTTTTTCTCGGTGCACATTCACTTGGAAAACAAAACCAAACATTTCTATAAAGCTCGATGTGAAGGGCCAACCCGTGTTTTGATGCAAACGTTGCTGTTGTCCTGCTTCCCTTCTTGGAACAATTGAAAACATATTCCAAATTCAATTAAAATATGTATTAACTTGGTCGTTGATAACAAGTTATTGATTTAAACTTGTAACTTCTGTAACTTTTTTATGATTAAAAAAAGTTAAGCTTCTATGCAACATAACATTTCTTTAACAGGTACAGATTTTGGTACAGATTTTCGGAAGAAAAAGTACAGTTGAAAAAGATTTTCACCCTTCCAGTACAGATGAAAATGTGGCAACACTGAAGGTATGGCTTCATGTTGTAGCCTTGGTCGTTGTTGATGGTTCCTTTTCGTATTTTTTCATTGTCCGTAATTACCTTTACTTACTACTGGCCAGTCTCGTGACGAGGCTGCTTTCTTAAGTAAAACTGACGAGTCACTGCATCAACCACCCACACCTGGTAAGATGTTATGACACGCCACCCCTGACAAGAGAAACTAGACCCGTACGCTCTGTTTCTCAGTTCGCATGCAACTACATGAACGAACGATTAGTTATCGGCGTAATATTTCAACCCAAGATTCTTTTTTGAATTCTGAATTGTTGGTTTGTGAAAAACACAAAAATGGCTAACCAAAATGTTCCAGAGTTTTGGGAGTAGGAAGCTTGTTTGCTCAGCAGTCCTCGGAGGTGATGACTTCGTTAGTCCGCGACATGTTGAAACGACCATGCAGCAGGTTTCGGAAGCGAACACTACCGTTATCCGCATAATAGCCCTATGTAAAATTTTGTGTTCCCTTGTTTATTTTTTTTGCGAAAAGGGGTCAATTTTGGCATGCTCTTCAAGAATAGCCATTAAAATCGAGGTTGTGGGAATCACGCCTTACTTTTTTAATGAATATTCTTGAAGAGCATGCCAAATGGACCCATTCTCGTAAAAAACAAGAACACATCCAGATTTCACATAGGACTGTTATGCGAATAGCGGTAGTACAGTCGTCAATAAAACAATCAACGTTTTCGAATGAAATTATTGAATCATACCAAATTGTTCGAAAGAAAACGATTCACCAGTGGTTGAATAAATAATTGCTTTCAAAAAATAATTTTAGTAGAATGATTACCGCTCGAATACTTAATAAAATCTCCTTCGACACTCTGATGGTGCCTTTTTATCGACAAAAAATACAATCACATCAATGGGCTCAGTATAAAATCTCCATCTTCGTATGCTTACGGTAATAATCCGGAAAATATGTAAGTCATATTTTCAATTTTCAATACCCTATCATCATTCTGAACGCTACTCCTATCAAACCGTTCCACTTACATCATATACGACTACTACTACTACTACTACTACTGTAACGATTCTCCTTGAACCACAATTCTTTTGTTCGACTATTTCTCCCAAGGCGAATAATATCTTACACCAGAGTAAGTTTATTTTACCAACGAAACGGCGGTGGTAGTATTTTTTGCCTTTTCCCCTGACTTCCCATATTGCAACAATATCGGGGCAACTATAAGGTAAAAGTTATTCCTTTTTAGCGAAGCAGGAAAAAAACTATCGAGAAAAAGTTCATCCCCATGCTCTTCCATTACGCTATTCAGGCGCCGTTACTCAACGCCGCCGTGTACTGTGAGAAAAGATTTTCCCACCACAAAGTTCGAACCCTGCATTGCGGGTGCTACCACATGGGGCTACAAGCCAAGCGCGTCGGCGATGGCTTCAAAGGTGCCCGAACTGGCGCCGCTCTCAAACGGATATGTAGCATGTATGACGCATATAGCTGGCACATCTTTCCAATCTCGTCTGGGCACATTTGACTTTTTATCCTTACATCCTCTTTACGCGGCTCTTTTGTGTGCCTTTTGTACCGTGTTGTACCGTGTTTCCAATTTCCCGACAGGAGCGCACCGAGAACAAGATTGTTCATCTTATCCGAGCAAACTGGGACGCGTTCGGATTTCACTTTTTTCTTTTGGATATGGACAGAGGAAAAAAAAACTTTTTCAACCTAATGGATGCGATAGGTTTTGGCTTTGTGTGTGTTTTTACTAGCGCGACCGAAGATAACAGCATAGGCGATAGCGAGATCTGTCGTTTTCTATCCATTCATTCTGTCGAAAAAGGAGTCGGGGCTCCGCAAAGCTCAAGTATTCTCCCGGAACTAAAAGGAGATATACGGGAAATATATAACTGCGGGGAAAACTTTCTTAGCATAAGTCTACGCTCTAACGATAGAGATGTCATGTTTAAATGGAGGCTTTGAGTGCTTGAACGAAAAAAAAAAATAACAGCAGAACTTGGGCTCTCATTTCACTGTATATAAAATGTGTCAGTAAACGACGCCGAACTTTTGTCAACTGATTATCGAAACGGTGATTGGATCTCCTATCTTAACGCACGACGCCAATGTAACATATAAAACATCGAACTAATATGGTTCGCGTGTTCCAATTTATTTCTTTCAACAAAATGTTTTATTTTCCTCGACAGAAACTCTATCAAAGTGACAGTCCAATTTAAGCTTACTCGTATTATGGAAACAAGTTTCCCGATTTTGGGCTCCTGTATAGTAAATTTCTTCCCTAGCTTGCCGTTAAATCTAGACCAAGTGGTTCCGAGAGGCATGCCGCCCAACATCAATCAACCAGCCAACGCTCGGGAAAAGCGAGTGAGGCTAGCATTCATCCCGAGAAAAAAAATACGTTTTCAACTTGAAAACCGGGAAATGCCTTTTTGTAACAGGAAAGCCGAGTACCGTAAAAAGTTCTAAGAAAAAAAAATAACTTGAGAAAGCCGCTACCAAGTCGTGGTTTCTAGTCTGGAATCCCATGTACCCGTGCAAGGTAGAACAAAAAATTGCAAACGCTTTCCCGGTTTCTACCATGGTAAGAACCTCTCCATACTAGAATCCATTTGGTAACATTTTTTTAACAAATTTCGAATCTCGACCCACATTCGACGGCAATCCTGCGGAAAGAAAAAAGCAACTGTTATTTCTTTTTTTTTCTGTTTGCATCTCTTAAGCTTTCAGTAACCGTGGTAAAAGGACACATTTGGACTCGTTGGCACACAGCGGAAAAGAATGTTTGGGAGGATTTACTCTGGTTATTCGTACTGGTACTTGCTGGAATTCGCTTTGCTGTCCTCGTTCTTTCATCGCAAGTCAGCAAGCAGGTATTCCAGACATTAACTGCCTGTTGGTTTAAGTAAAAAAAAAAGCTTTTCATAAAAGTGTGCGGCATTGTTTGGAATAGTTCAAACAGATGCACTGTGTATTAATTTTTTTTTTTTTGGGAGGTGTGAGAAACTTTTGGGTTAACTGTTTATGATATAAAACATATTTTCAAATCGTTGCATCGTTGACTTGTAGTTGATATTTCTGTTAATTTATTTTTTTCATTTCCTTTAATTCCAGGCTGTTATCATCATATACAGTGACAGATTGCGGCTCATTTAAAGCAGGTAGGTTCGAAATTCAAGGATATTTACACAAAAAAAAAAACAGTCACCAACCTGTCACCGGCTTGAGTGCAGGGTGTAAAAATGCGCACATCATTTGAAATCCGACGACAATCATCAAATTAATTTTCGCTGATTGATACTCTTTCAGTTGCAAACTTGTTTCGTGTTGAAGCATCCAAGCAGGAAAAATTCCGTTATTGGTTTTTCAGCTCACGCAGCAGTGAAGTCTCGATATGGCGGCCCTCTTTGTATCAAAGCTAACAAATTCACCTATCAGCGAGGAAGTGTTGTACCTTTTACGTGCTGAACATTCTTTCTCGCCTAGGTCGACCGGATTCCGTGACTATTATCCGCTCAAAAGTATAAAACTTTACGCCGCCGCTTGCTAACAGTCGAATGAACGAGCATGATGAATTGCATTTTTGTGTTGGGCGAATATTGCTCCGTAAAATGCTTCATATTGTAATTTAGGTTATGGTTGGAAATAAAACAAATCTAGCGCCGGTTCGCTAGTTGCATAACAATCACACGGTCTAGGCGTGCTCAGAGTGTATTTATTGAAGTTGTAATAAGGTTTTACTCAGCAGCAAAGAGTTTGATTTTGAAAAAGCTAAAATTAATTGGACTTTGCTGGTACTTTAACGATGCTTGAAGTAAACAATGGAATGCAATATCATTGGTATTAAACACGTGGCATGGTCAAAAACCATGTAATATGAGTATTTCTGGAAACGGATTGATGTTCGGAGCTTAGAAATCAATCTAAGACGCCATTATAAAATTCAGGATGATATCATCCGATTTATAAAAAAAAACAGTCTAAAAACAGTCTTGGCGCCCAACTCCGGCCTTTCCGGAGTTATCCTGTGTCCCAGATCCTGATTATCAGCTGATGCAGACAGGAAGCCAACCTATCCGGCTATTCTCATACCGTCTTGGTCCTCTACCTCTACGCCATTCAGGTGTTCATTGTAGTGAGATTCCTCCATCTTTATCCCGAGTCGTTTCAGCTCACGACACAAAACCTAAATGCGTGTTTTGTAAAATCTACGTGTTTCTTGAGCACGCCACAGCCGTTCCATTTCTTCACACTCAAACTCTTCCAGAAGCCACTTTTATTCCCGGTAAAGATGGGTCTGCTGTCTTTGATTCTGTTTGTATCGACTCACGTTATGTACGGATCCTTTGCTATAACATCAATGCCTGCGCTGCTTTTTTTCTCGTCTTGAATCGTTTGACACTCCTCGTCGAACCAAGTGTTACGTCGATTCCTCACGACGAATCTGAATGATTGCTTTCACGGTGCTCCAGAGGAGCTTTGGTAAATTCTTACTCATCCGACTGCCTCTAAGCTTCGCGCGTCCTTAGTAGCGAGAGCGAGGAGTTTAAGTCGCTCCAGATCATACTGTGACACGGACGGTAGTGGATGTTGACAATCGAAAGTCTTTGGCGCATTTTGATCATCAGGAGATAGTGGTCAGAATCGACTTTTGCACAACGATAGGTTCGGGCGTCGATAATATCCGAGATGTGCCTTCCATCATTCAAAACGTGATCGATTTGTGGTTCAGTTTGTTGTCGTAATCTCCAGGTGTATCGATATGGGAGGCTATGCTGACAGTAGGTACTACGTATGGTCATGTTCTTGGAGACGGCAAAGTCAATGAGTCGAAGGCCGTTCTCGTTCGTGAGCTGGTGTGTGCTGAACTTTCCAATACTTACTTTACTTTGTTGGCTAACGGAACATTCACCGGTCTAGGGCCGAACGAATTAGAGATGTCCAGTTTCTTCTGTCTTGGGCAGCCGTTCTTCAGTCTCCTCGTACACCAGCAGATCATGCATATTCTTCCATCGCGCGCATCCACCGCGTACGACGCATACCACGGAGTCGGCGGTCTCTTTCTGGTTCTCTACTGAAGATAGTTTTGGCGGCTCTCTTATCAGGCGTTCTGGCTACGTGTTCAGCCCGCTGAAGCCTGCCCGCTGTATTACCTTCAGCATGCTGATATACATGCTTGTACACCTGGTAAAACTCGTGATACATGCGTCTGCGCCACACTCCCAGTTTACCGCCAAGTATCGATCGCAGAACATTACGCTTTAAAACTCCGAGCACTCTTCGATCAGCTACCTCCAGCGTCCATGCTTCATGTCCGTAAAGGGCCACCGGGAGTATCACCATCCTATACAGCTCTAGTTTTGTGCTAGTTTGCAAACTACGGGACCCTTGCTGGGTAAGTAGTTCGTAGAAGACCCTGTTTGCAATTAACTCGTCGTTTCACTTCACCAAGATAAAAGAATTTATCAACAACTTCAAATTTTTTCCCATCTATCTCCACCTCAGCACCAACACCACAGGAACTCCCCAAAATCAAAAAGCATGTGAGATTTCGTGATTATCGTACCGTTTCTTTGCACTTTTGCTCTTCGTACTGCACCTTCAAGGGCGAACAGTAATTGTTGAACAGTTAGTTAGAGAGCACATCCCCCTGCTTCAGTTCATCCAACGTTACGAATGCGGCTGATGTCTCGCCAGCTATCCGCACGCATGATTTCGATCCCTCTAGCGTTATACGAATCATCCTAATTGGTTTTATCGGGAAACCGTGTGCCAGCATTATCAGCCACAGCTCGTTTATTTTCACTGAATCGTATGTCGCCTTGAAATCTATAAACAGATGGTGAGTCGGTAAGTTGTACTCCAGGAACTTATCGAGGATCTGTCGCAGGGTGAAAATTTGATGCGTCGTGGAACGCCCCTGTCGAAAACCAGCCTGGTATTCGCCAACAAAGGATTCCGTTAACGGTCTCAATCTGAAGAGCAGGATACGGGAGAGCACTTTATATGCGGAGTTAAGCAACGTTATGCCTCGATAGTTGCCACAATCCAATCGATGGCCCTTCTTATAGATAGGGCATATGAGGCCTTCCAACCAGTCGTTCGGCATTTGTTCATCCGCCCAGATCCTTAGTATTACCTGGTGGATCGCATAGTACAGCCGCTCGCTTCCCGCTTTTAGAAGTTCTGCCGGGATACTGCCCTTCCCAGCGGCCTTGCCATTTTTCAGCTCCCTAATTACCTTTTTCACCTCCTCCTGTGTTGGTGGCTCCACAGTTTGTTCATCACTCATAATCGTCATCCTGTTTCTGCTCTGCTCATTCGACAACCGTGCTCGGATCTTACAAACGACGAGCTAATGGTCAGAGTCAATGTTTGGTCCCCGAAAAGACCTAACATCAGTAACATCGGAAAAGTGCCGACCGTCAATCAGTGCGTGATCAATGGCCTCTGGCCGCGGCAAAGTTTATCAGCCTCAGGCCGTTTTCATTGGTTGACGAGTGGAGGCTATGCCTTCCAATGACCGGACGGAAGAATTCCTCCCTCCCAACCTGTGCGTTTGCCTCTCCAATGATGACTTTTAGATCGTGTTTTGGGCACTCGTCATAGATTCGCTCAAGCTTGTCATAGAGCATTTGTCGTCTGTTGGTGCGTAGGTGTTGATTGAACTGTAGTTGAAGAACTTACCCTTAATCCTCAACACGCATATACGATCATCTACGGGCCTTCACCGGATGACTCTTGTTTTCTGATTTCCCAGTACTACGAAACCGACGCCCCGTTCCGCTGCTTTGCCGCAACTGAAGTAGAAGTGGTGCTTGAAAGAAGTTTGTGCAATAGGGTCTGCTGTACGGAATTACCTTTTTCCGCAGTTTGGCCGCCGTACCTCCTGAATCGCTGCGATTCCGACTCCCTGCCGTTGTAGTTCTCGAGCAAGCAAACCTGCCCGTACCGGTTCATTGAGAGATCGAACGCTCCAAGTACTCAATTTTCAATGGTTTACCTTAACCTTTTTTCGTGTTCGTGGCCTAGATCTTTGCCGATTGATCCATTCAGTATTTCTAATTTCGTTGTTCGTGGTTGAAGAACGGTTTCGGCATGCTACCTTACCAGGGTTGCGATACCTACATCCTGCTGATGGGGTTTCCATCTTAGGTGTAGCTGGCGGTTTTTTCTGTAGGAGACTCAACCACCGCGACCATTGGTAGTAGATCTATTGTGGTATGCTCCGCCTTAATCTAGGTGCATTCAATTTCGGCGCATAACTATTATTGAGTTGATGTCCAGAAGGATTTAGGAATCCTTTACCGAGGATACGCAGTCTGCGTTGTATTAATACTCTGCATTCACAAAGTAGGTGTTCAGAGGTTTCATTCTCAAGTCCGCAGATGCGGCATTTTCGTCGTTAAGTTTTCCCATCTTCTTCAGATGGTACTTACTCGGACAGTGACCAGTGAAAAGTCCTGTTATCGTACTTAGTAGGTCTGTTTTATTGAGCCTAAGTAGCGTCATGGTTTTTGTGTAGTTTGGTTTTATAAATTTTTTTGATTGCCGTAAACCAGATACAGCATTCCAATTTTTACTTATGACCATCCTCTCCCACTCATCTAGTTTTATTTTTAAAGCTCTTGATGAGACGCCACAGGAGGGTTCTGGTCCTGTAAAATTTTCAGAAGTAGCTGGCGGGTTACAGCATTCCCTAATTCAGCCGCCCGCTCCGGGTCAGACGTTGTTGTACGCCCCCCCCCCCCCCTAATATGGAGACACAGCCGCGTAAGACCCTCTTCCCAGTCAGCATACGACCAAAGTTTCCACCGGGGGTGGGTTACCCGATCTCCGCAAAGGTTATTCGTATCCCGCTCGGCACCTCGTGGAGGTTGGGATAGGAGTTGCTGGACAGAGGTGAATGACCACATTAGAGTCTCAAATTACACGTGTCCAACCATTTGCCAACCACGCTCGGTTTTCTAACGATTTTAATTTCGATGTTTTTCACGCTTCTTCAAAGTTAATTCTAAATCGAGGATAGTGTAGTTTCAGCTGTACAAAGTGCATTGAAAACATAATTCTAATATTTGAGATTTATAAATATAGTTAAATATCTCATTTTTCCGGATGATGTAATAAAGTGTCATATCTGTAACAATTTATCGGTACCTATTATAATTTTGTAAAAATGGACTATAAATAGCGTATTGGTAAATTGAATCGATGGTAAAGTTGTACAATATCAGTTTAGTTTTCTTCCTATCAATTTGATAAAAGTTGAATTGGAGTTGATAATTAGGATATATTATTGTTGATATTTCGTTGTTTTTTCGAAATGAATAGAAGCGCAAATTAACGAGGCGAAATGTGGGTTGCACCAACATTCGTCTGGGCCGAAATTTGGTACACTGAATTGAATATTCTGTTTGGACCTGTTTCGCCCTATTCTATATTAGGCATCACGTTTGAAAAACGTGAATCAGGAAATTGATGTAGATGATGTACCGGTAAAGTGAGAAGTAAAAAAAAAACAGACTGTTTGTTCGTTCCGGCCAAATGACTCTATCAATAGAGAACGAATGTATGTTTGAAGACTGGGTCAATGATAAATGGAGTTTATCACTACTAAAATTACTTTGGAAGATATTGAGATTACCACCAACTCCAAAACGCGACCGTAAACGAGAATAAAATACTTGAATAACAAACTGGAGCAGATCATAATACTAAGAGAAAACTGTTATCCAAACAAAAAACAATGACATACTGATTGTTCCGCGAAGTTGTGTAAGGAACCGAATTGTTTCTAGCAGCACGCAGTTTTTTGGTTACTGCGAATGCAGCTTCTAGCTATGCTATCATAGCATAAACAGTTGCACAACTTCGTAGTTGGTGCTGGCAACAATACGAGAACAAATAACCTTCATTCCTGAGCAGTAACATGAAATATGGGATCTAATTAAATGTTACTAAACAAAGGTCAGATGTTTTCAGAGAACTGTTACCGCCCTGGCCACGTCCTTGCAACTGTTGGGGAATGGAAAAGGAATATTAGTCCAACATTTACTTAAGAAAACCGCAGAGAACTTTTACGTGCTCTCATAAATGTTACATGAGATGGGAAATTTTAGTAGGAAAGGGAGACTCTGGGATACATCTGTTAGATGTTGCGGGTCGATAATTGATTATATTATAGGTATGAATTTTGAGAGCTAATAAGAGTTGAGGTTGTTGTGATTTACCGACTTTTTAGTTAAAGTTGTATTTTATCAGTTAAATTTTTAGATTATTCATATAGCAATTTTACAATTTTTTGTTTTAAGGTTAGGGATGAATGTATACATAGATAGTTTAGTTATACGCTTATTATTATCCACCGATATGAGAATAATATAATTAGTAGCAAAACAATCTTCAGACAGCCAGTCTAAAGGGGTTCACCACATCATATTTTTCCATTACATCTCAACTGATAGTCGAATATTGTCAAATAAGATCAACGCGAACAAAGTCCAATGTTCTCCGAACCTCTAAAAAATTTTGTTTAATGACGCATTCGTATGAACAAGAAATCCTCTGTATGTTTGCAAACATTCTAGTAAAAAAAATCAGTTTATTTTCCCTCTACTCTCAACCGAAAATACATACAAAACAGATTTGTATGCATCTACCTCTACACGTCGATGATCAAAGCAAAAAAAAATGATGCGCCGCCTACATGTCAAAAAAAAATTGATTGAGTATATAGTATGTCAACACAAACAACTCAAACAGAAAAAAATCTAAAAAACTAATATCACCTATCTCGCACAAAATCCTCCAAAGACTGCATATTCCGATAGTTCTGTTGCTTGGAACACCAACACTAGTAATTTTAGTAGATTTCACTATTTATTTTCTCGCAAAACTCATTTTAAAAGAAGAAATTACGTGGAGATAAAAGCGCGCACAAGCAATCGGCCTTGTTGCCAGTTTTTCCCCCACCCTGTTACAGCGAATGCAGCTTCTAGCTGTGAAATATTGATTTTTCAATATTAATTTATGAGACTTACAAAAATCGGTCTTTTCAACAAATAATACGGGCGAAATCCTCTTTTTCCTCAACTTTCACACAAATCCCCACTCATACACAGTCTGTTAAGTTAGATTTACATATTTGTAACTCATTTTTTACTCACGTATTTGTAACTCAATCTTGTATGTTATCTAGGACCTATTTTGAATCTATTTAATAACCAATTTTAATTTCAGCTATTCAATTCACTTTCTAAACTGCAACGATAAATTTTGGTTCGCAAATTCACTTCGACGTATATGCAGCTGGTCTCCTATTATTCATCTGCCGTTTCCGCCCGCTTGACAACTTCGCTTTCGTTTTTGGAAGCAAATTCACTATCAGAGATATTGATAGCTGGCACAGCAACCCAAACTAATCAACCAACCAATATAAGAAAATGCTCATGCATCTCAGGTGGTCTAACAAGTCAGTCGTCGTAACTTTGAACCCCGGTTCGGGATAGACATCTAGTGTCAGTAGGATCGTAGCGCTAGCCCTGTAATTGTCCTGTACACTTTGACAGTTAGCTGCGTTGTGCGAACAGCACAAGGATTCACCACTATTTTTTTAAAAAAGGGGAGAATAACCTTCGTCAGTTTTAAATGCATAGAATGGCTGGCAAGCTCTGTAAAAATATGTTCTTCTCTGTCACAGACGAATTGGAAGTTTCGTTCTAAATCTAAACAAAATTCGATTGCTGAGCGTTAACAAACAAGCGATAAACCAGTTCGATTGAATTAGTTGAACAAAACATATAACCATGTAAACCTACCTCCCCCTAATCAAACACAGTAAATAGGCTCAAAAACTCAAAAAACTGTGTGATGACTCTAGTAATCTCTCCAAATAACTGAAGTTTATTTCTTTGCAATATAGACTTCACTCAAAAAAAGCGTTGAAAAACTTTTGAGTGCTCCACAATTGCAAAGCTGGATGACACTCTCAGTATTCTAGAACAACGGATATTATCTTGTATAAAACCGAGATTCCTATATTTATTTGGAAAATGTGCAATCATTATTCAAATAAACAAATTTGAGATTCTTTTAACTGTTGTGTAACGCGGTTATCGACAAGTAGTCGACCGCGACTTAACTGATTTTTTATTGTTTCAACATACTCTTCAGAATACAGTCAAACACTTCGAAATGTACTTTATGCTATCGACTGAGAAATTGTATTCGTGGGGGTTTTTCGGCCTCGCAATCTTTCTGGCAATAAAACGATTTAATATCTTTCTATCATCCGACGTTTCGGTGTATATTGCACCTTCATCTGGGAATTAGAAAATTTAAACGTTCTCGTCAAACAAGCTTCGGCATAAGCATCTTTTGTCCTATTTCTTACTCTATATGGTGTCAATATTCATTCCCGCAATAATCTCAACTAATCACTTCAAATCAGTCACACAAACTCTTCATTCAAATCCGCAACAATTCAAACTCAATTGAAACTCAATTGAAGATAAATGGAGTTTATCACTACTAAAATTACTTTGGAAGATATTGAGATTACCACCAACTCCAAAACGCGACCGTAAACGAGAATAAAATACTTGAATAACAAACTGGAGCAGATCATAATACTAAGAGAAAACTGTTATCCAAACAAAAAACAATGACATACTGATTGTTCCGCGAAGTTGTGTAAGGAACCGAATTGTTTCTAGCAGCACGCAGTTTTTTGGTTACTGCGAATGCAGCTTCTAGCTATGCTATCATAGCATAAACAGTTGCACAACTTCGTAGTTGGTGCTGGCAACAATACGAGAACAAATTACCTTCATTCCTGAGCAGTAACATGAAATATGGGATCTAATTAAATGTTACTAAACAAAGGTCAGATGTTTTCAGAGAACTGTTACCGCCCTGGCCACGTCCTTGCAACTGTTGGGGAATGGAAAAGGAATATTAGTCCAACATTTACTTAAGAAAACCGCAGAGAACTTTTACGTGCTCTCATAAATGTTACATGAGATGGGAAATTTTAGTAGGAAAGGGAGACTCTGGGATACATCTGTTAGATGTTGCGGGTCGATAATTGATTATATTATAGGTATGAATTTTGAGAGCTAATAAGAGTTGAGGTTGTTGTGATTTACCGACTTTTTAGTTAAAGTTGTATTTTATCAGTTAAATTTTTAGATTATTCATATAGCAATTTTACAATTTTTTGTTTTAAGGTTAGGGATGAATGTATACATAGATAGTTTAGTTATACGCTTATTATTATCCACCGATATGAGAATAATATAATTAGTAGCAAAACAATCTTCAGACAGCCAGTCTAAAGGGGTTCACCACATCATATTTTTCCATTACATCTCAACTGATAGTCGAATATTGTCAAATAAGATCAACGCGAACAAAGTCCAATGTTCTCCGAACCTCTAAAAAATTTTGTTTAGTGACGCATTCGTATGAACAAGAAATCCTCTGTATGTTTGCAAACATTCTAGTAAAAAAAATCAGTTTATTTTCCCTCTACTCTCAACCGAAAATACATACAAAACAGATTTGTATGCATCTACCTCTACACGTCGATGATCAAAGCAAAAAAAAATGATGCGCCGCCTACATGTCAAAAAAAAATTGATTGAGTATATAGTATGTCAACACAAACAACTCAAACAGAAAAAAATCTAAAAAACTAATATCACCTATCTCGCACAAAATCCTCCAAAGACTGCATATTCCGATAGTTCTGTTGCTTGGAACACCAACACTAGTAATTTTAGTAGATTTCACTATTTATTTTCTCGCAAAACTCATTTTAAAAGAAGAAATTACGTGGAGATAAAAGCGCGCACAAGCAATCGGCCTTGTTGCCAGTTTCTCCCCCACCCTGTTACAGCGAATGCAGCTTCTAGCTGTGAAATATTGATTTTTCAATATTAATTTATGAGACTTACAAAAATCGGTCTTTTCAACAAATAATACGGGCGAAATCCTCTTTTTCCTCAACTTTCACACAAATCCCCACTCATACACAGTCTGTTAAGTTAGATTTACATATTTGTAACTCATTTTTTACTCACGTATTTGTAACTCAATCTTGTATGTTATCTAGGACCTATTTTGAATCTATTTAATAACCAATTTTAATTTCAGCTATTCAATTCACTTTCTAAACTGCAACGATAAATTTTGGTTCGCAAATTCACTTCGACGTATATGCAGCTGGTCTCCTATTATTCATCTGCCGTTTCCGCCCGCTTGACAACTTCGCTTTCGTTTTTGGAAGCAAATTCACTATCAGAGATATTGATAGCTGGCACAGCAACCCAAACTAATCAACCAACCAATATAAGAAAATGCTCATGCATCTCAGGTGGTCTAACAAGTCAGTCGTCGTAACTTTGAACCCCGGTTCGGGATAGACATCTAGTGTCAGTAGGATCGTAGCGCTAGCCCTGCAATTGTCCTGTACACTTTGACAGTTAGCTGCGTTGTGCGAACAGCACAAGGATTCACCACTATTTTTTTAAAAAAGGGGAGAATAACCTTCGTCAGTTTTAAATGCATAGAATGGCTGGCAAGCTCTGTAAAAATATGTTCTTCTCTGTCACAGACGAATTGGAAGTTTCGTTCTAAATCTAAACAAAATTCGATTGCTGGGCGTTAACAAACAAGCGATAAACCAGTTCGATTGAATTAGTTGAACAAAACATATAACCATGTAAACCTACCTCCCCCTAATCAAACACAGTAAATAGGCTCAAAAACTCAAAAAACTGTGTGATGACTCTAGTAATCTCTCCAAATAACTGAAGTTTATTTCTTTGCAATATAGACTTCACTCAAAAAAAGCGTTGAAAAACTTTTGAGTGCTCCACAATTGCAAAGCTGGATGACACTCTCAGTATTCTAGAACAACGGATATTATCTTGTATAAAACCGAGATTCCTATATTTATTTGGAAAATGTGCAATCATTATTCAAATAAACAAATTTGAGATTCTTTTAACTGTTGTGTAACGCGGTTATCGACAAGTAGTCGACCGCGACTTAACTGATTTTTTATTGTTTCAACATACTCTTCAGAATACAGTCAAACACTTCGAAATGTACTTTATGCTATCGACTGAGAAATTGTATTCGTGGGGGTTTTTCGGCCTCGCAATCTTTCTGGCAATAAAACGATTTAATATCTTTCTATCATCCGACGTTTCGGTGTATATTGCACCTTCATCTAGGAATTAGAAAATTTAAACGTTCTCGTCAAACAAGCTTCGGCATAAGCATCTTTTGTCCTATTTCTTACTCTATATGGTGTCAATATTCATTCCCGCAATAATCTCAACTAATCACTTCAAATCAGTCACACAAACTCTTCATTCAAATCCGCATCAATTCAAACTCAATTGAAACTCAATTGAATTGAATTGTTGCGCATTTGAATGAAGAGTTTGTGTGACTGATTTGAAGTGATTAGTTGAGATTATTGCGGGAATGAATATTGACACCATATAGATTAAGAAACAGGACAAAAGATGCTTATGCCGAAGCTTGTTTGACGAGAACGTTTAAATTTTCTGATTCCCAGATGAAGGTGCAATATACACCGAAACGTCGGATGATAGGAAGATATAAAATCGTTTTATTGCAAGAAAGACTGCGAGGCCGAAAACCCCCCACGAAGTCAAACACTTCGCAAAATAATTCTAAGCCAATTCGGAAACAGTTGGAGTTAACTGACAAGCTCATCTATGAACTATTTTCTAATAAATCGCAATGTTTGGAATTTCAATACAGATTATTCGTTCACTTTCCGTGAAAGGTAAATGCAGTCCCAGACGATTCATTGATGATATCAAAAAGCAAGCTTCTTTCTTTATTTACTAGAGGCTTCACGAATCCCACGGTCGTTCCTTGTGAGTTGTTCAAATTTCAGTCTCTCAGTACATTAAGTATCATTTCTGCCCATTCAGTCAGAAAAAAGTAGACCCAAACCGCCGTATCTTATTTGCATTTCACAAAGCCGATATCGATTTTCAGAAACACTAAAATAAACAGCTATTGACCAATATCGGTAGCGAATATCTCTCCTACGGGATGCAGTAAGCCCGTTTATGGGCGCTGCGGATACGAATTTGCCACCGAAAAGGCTGATACATTACATAACATGAAAATTCACATACATGCCGTCATTGACGATACCGTCAAACTAGACGATGCTAAAGTTACCGCATCCGGCAAACTTCCCGAAAAAGGCGGTCCGGTTTGCACCTGATGCTGATGGGTCGTCAAATTTGCATAATATCTCAAAATGAACGCTCCGCTTGCTTAACGAACCTCTTGTAAGTAATCGACCGGTGTTACTGAAGTTTAGCATAGTTGTTACGAAGTACTTCATTACTTTTAACTACCTCTCCGACACGTACGCCACTGAGCCGAATATAGGGCAAACACAACTGCTAACTCATTAAATACAGTTGTCTTCAGGTGGGATGTTGTCTTTGCGCACTTTTTTAATGGCTGGGATGAATTTTATCTGTTTCGTAATAAGCTAGTTTATTTTTTTTCTCAATACGCACCATCACTACAAAAGGTTGAAATGAATTTTCTCAATACGTAAAAGCAAGATTAACGTAGCTTCGAAACTTTTGGATATTTTTTCAGGCCCCACTCCAAATTGATGGCCGCCCTTCCTTCCAGCTTGTTTATGCTGCTGAAGTCGAACAAACAAAAAACCCATCGCGTTCGCAAATTAAACGAATGTAGAGTGATAAAAAGTTTCCGGATTAACATCGCCTCAGGCCACGGACGGTTCGTTCGGTGATGCTCGAAAAGTTTTTCCTCACCTGTCGGGATAAAGGATACCGACCTGGCAGAGAGTGGGGTAAGGTATAGACGGGCTCGGTAAAGTAAAAGAACATTTGCACCGGTTCGTCGTTTCCATCTTTTTGGCTGATGAGTTCACAATTTGGCACCAGTTACCGAACGTCATGAAGTGACAGAAAGACAGGCCCCGAGTAGGGCGGCGAGATCGGAAATTTGCACTTCGTTTTCGGTGAATTTTTGTCCGGTGTCGGGAACGATAAAAAAGTGTCTTCCGGAGCGTTTCACTTTGCAAACTCTGGAGTGCTCTTTGTAACACGATAGCATGATGAATTGTTGTGATTTTGGGTTGTTTGCCTCGTGTACGGAAGATGGAGGCTTGACAATTTTTCTGGCTGCAAATGTGAAGCTGTGCTCTTAGAAACATAATAATTGGGCAATTGGAGTAAAATGACTACAATTGAAGCTAAACGAATTAATTGAGTAATATGTATAAGGGTGCCAAACAACATTTGCTAGGAACACCGTACACAACCTTACGGGTCAGCAGAAAGACGTCAACTAGCACTATACGAAGACGTTTTGTACGAACGGCCGTACACAACTGTACAGTATGGTGCTAGCGATGTGAGCGCTTAAAAGTCACACTGCCGAAACGTACAGGGTTGAATTCGGTTGAAACATCTAAGACCACTAAGCAAATAAAGTTTACAACGAAGGCCGTTCAGGCCATATGGGCCAGCAAGTGTGTAGCAATACGGTGAAATTTGTTCTCAGCTACAGAATCGAGCTCGTAATGGATGGAATTTTGCTCAGCCAAATTGAATACTGTTTTACTTTTCGCTAAGTTATTTCACAAGTACAAGCTACAAGTTAAGAGAACATTTTAACTATCGATCAAGTCATTAATGTTCAAAGTCCGTTCAGTGATAGTAATGTTATAATCACCATTCGTTAGCCTTTTCACAACATTGCACCCTGCTCAAATGTGGTCCTGCGTCGAAAAGTGACCGCCCCGTAGTTCATTTAATGCCAAATGATTCGTAAAATTAGACGCCATATGAACGAACAGCTGCCCAAATAGGGCGCAAGTGATGAGGAAACGGATCCCGGAAGCTTTCTTTTTCCCCAAAGGGAAGAAGAAGAAAAAAATCCCCCTACCAATGAACGAAGCATTTGGTCCCGCTGGAAACGACTGTTATACGCGCAATTTATCAATTAGTGCAGACATTTTTTCCAGCAAACGAAGAAACTAATGAATGTGGTAAATTGCCCTCCTCTGCAGTGTGCTTCTCGTCGGCCGGGATAGCGAAAAAAACGCGACGTACGGAGGCTTGGAAACAGCCTTATGGCCCACTTTCTGGTGCTTGAGCAAACTGACACGATTATTCAACATAGAAGGAAAAATGTTCCATTCGGGTGTGGGAACGCCATCACCGGTTGCTCGCTTGATTTTTAACAGAGCGACCAGCTGCAAACGGCATCCTCAGACGGGAGGGCCGAACAAATACGTTAGGTTGAGATAATTTCTACTAAACGTTTATGTGCAAAATGTTCTACCCTCTTGTGGTTACCCTGCGCAGTACATGACCGTACAGACGTGATATCGGCTGGACGTTGTTATCTTTTCCTCTCAAGTGGTAACTAGAGATGCGCTGCACCGAGCAAACACATGAAGAGTCCTACGCGTGCAGTCCCACAGTGTTTTGCTACGGGAAATTAATTAGGTTTTCATTAGGTGGTCGCCTGTGGGGCAAACAGACTGCAACCGCGAATGGATTTCAACTGCAGGTGAAGTGCAACAAGCATCTCACAGTTTGAAGTGGGTTTATTTTTGTTGAATGAAAATGCACTTGGGGGCCGTTTAGGTATTAGATAATACTAACTAAATTTATATCCAATTTGGTGAAATCAATTTCACATCTTTTTTCTGGTAACCGCAATTACAAACCGAAAAAAACGTTTCCCATTGAAAACAATCACTGTTGTATAGCTTCACTGACCGCAAAATGCTCATAATGCCAGTATCGACTCCACAAATAAACCACACCGGTCAGCATGATTACGATAATTGACCCCGAAGGCGGTATAAGGATTTGCTCGGGTCCCGACCGACATCCCGTATCTCGGTTTGTGCTGTTGGCTGGCTTGGACAGGAAGAGATAATTTTCTTTTTTTTTCTTCTTCTACTCGTTGCTGCCGGCAAAACTTGAGCTCATTCCCAACAATGACTGTGGCTTCCAAAGAAATGAAACCTACCGGGAAGGCTTCGTTTTTATGTGCTACAAGTAGAACTGGAAGACGGATTCCAGCGAAAGGTTGCTCTAATTGTGTATGTGTATATGGAATTACACTGCTGCACCGCGACGAGTTTCAATTTTTTTAACGATTAAAATAAAGTACATACCTTATTTTGATGGCTGAGGGCATCTTCAGCGGTGGTCCAAATCGTTGTTTTGTTCTATTTTTTTGGAACAAACTCAAATTCACTGCTGCACCGGTGGTGTAATTTTTTATGTTTATACCAGATCTAAATTGAAAAAAATTGAAACTGGTATCGCTTTGTCCTATTTTCGTCACTTTTTGGAACAAAAAATAGATCGTTCTAAAACCCTTTGTACGCTACCAATAGGTGGCATATTTTAATTAAATACCTCATTTCTAGCTATTTCCATATAAGCGTTTTGCGAGTGTTGGGGAATAAACAAAACAAAGATTTTTTATGACAATTCACAATTAATTTTTGTGGGTCTTCTGGAAAAGAAAATGAACCCCGTAAGAGGCCAGAAAAATGTTCCTCGAAGACACTGAACTGAAAACGTTCAAAATGCAGGCTTGTTTCAATATCTTCAAAACCGAACCCAAGCTTAAAGAACTGCAAGATTCCGAAAGATTGATGAGAAGAAAATGGAAGATGAACACCTACGCGATTAAATATTTTTCGCTATCCTCCGAAGCCCTACTTGTAGCAAAAAATTTTCGATCATACCAATCCATCCCGAGAAATGTCACTAACGCTCGGGTCAAACCGTCAAATCCACGAAGTCTTGTGGATATAAAGTGTCTTGCCAAAGTAATCGTTTAATGTGCGTAAAAATTATCGAATTTCGTTTGTTAAATGGTCGGCGTGCGACCAAACCGAACCAAGCGCCATTTTTCGAAAATTGAGTTTTAACACTAGTGGATGTTAAAATTGATAATCTATCTTTCATGAAAAAACGAAATCATTTGAGCAGTTTAAAATGGTATTATAACAAAGGTTCTCTGCAGCAGCTTGCAGAAAGCATACGGGGTGAGTAAACTTCGATCGCCGATTACTCGAAATAATGTTTTTGGCGCTTGGTTCGGTCTGGTCGCACGCCGACCAATTATTGAGTGCTTTTTATTATAACAAATCTCATAAACTGATAGCATGGGGTATTGAATTGTTGACAGTGTGACAGATGTCAGCGGTTTAAAACAACAAGATATACAACACCGGTGCGGAGAACTAAAAGTTGGTCTATATTAGCTGGTTCTATTCAGGTTTCGCTGGTGTAAATCTAGTATAAAGTTGTTTCAAAAATAGACCACCGCTGAAGATGCCCTGAAGTTTACACCGTCCGTTACTGGGGTTTGTTATGGTGGTGGTTAGTATCGATATTTGAAGCGGCTCTACAGGTTAGAATGAAGCAAATGTTCTAGATTTATTCGGAACGCTGGGTTATTATATGTGCTGTATTTCGTAGTACGTCAAAATCATTACTGACAAAAGCAGTAAACAAGAAAAACAATGCTTTGAAATTCAAAAGAGAAAAATGACTGAAGATGTCAAAGCAGGCATTGGATAAGACATATACAAAGTAATTATTCCCTTTTTGGGAATATTTCATAGAGGAACACATTTGATGAATAAAAAAATTTACTACGCTTATGCTCTAACTTTATTCTGCTCGGAGTTATTCAACTTTAGAGTTGCTTGTCACAAAGTTACTTAAGTGTATACTTAACTCAACTGATCGATGCGAATAATTTGCCAAAAACAAACAACATAGAAAATATAGCAAACATAGATTTCATTAGCAGAATAATATATCATCGCTTTAAAATAATATATCTTTGTTTTGGTTCAGAAATGGTGGTATTCGATATTGTACATTTTGTTTCGAGTGACAATGGCTGGTATCCAATAACAAAATGTGTTATTGGGTTGCTTTATTGCCAATTCACCATAAGAAATGACCGTACATCTGTACATAATGAATTTACATAATAAAAAAATATCGCCAAACGTATGATTTGTAGGAAAAGGTTAATCAACTGACGTTACCTACCTCAATTTGTAGTGAAAACAAAGGACTTTGTAAACTTTGCAATTAAAAGGCAACATCCATTAATTTGTCGATTCTCCTCCTCCAGTGTAACAATTTATAACACGGAAGGTTAACCACCCCCATCCCTCTGATAATTACATATCGATTTCACTTATACACTCCTCCAGAATTGAAAGTGTCGATATTTTGTATGATAATACAAAATTTAGTGATGCTTTTTCCTTAGGTCACTACACCTCAATATAAAATGTAGGTATGCAATCATTTCATTAGGCTGCAAGTATTTGTTCAATATTTATATCTACGCATATGAACTTTGTAATACCTACTTGCGTAGAATATAAGAATAGGTTTCAAGACGTTATTTCGTGATTTTTGAATATTATTTTCCACACTTTCGATCAAATTTTCGCGTTGACAGGTCGAACTCGGTAAGACATAGAAAAAGCATTCGACAGTGTTTGGCATAAAGGTTTGATTGCGAAATTGCAAACTTTTAATTTCCCAATTTTCCTAATCAAAATTTAAAAAAAAATATCTTACTGATCGAACTCTGCAGGTTGTCTTTCAGAATTCAAAATCTGATAGATTTCCTGTCAGAGCAGGTGTACCTCAAGGTTCAGTCTTGGGTCCAGTCCTGTACAACATATTCACTTCAGATCTTCCTGATTTGCCTCCAGGATGCACAAAGTCATTGTTCTGCGATGACACAAGCATTTCCGTAAAAGGAAATAGTCTTCGTGTCATATGCAGTCGATTGCAGAAAAGTTTAGATATTTTTTCTTCCTACTTGCAAAAGTGGAAAATCTCTCCCAATGCTTCTAAAACTCAAATGATAATTTTTCCGCATAAGCCTAGGGCTTCTTTCCTCAAGCCAAACAATAATCACGTTGTCAAGATGAATGGAGTTATTTTACGTTGGTCTGACAAGGTTAAGTACTTGGGACTAATTTATGATAAAAAACTTATTTTCAAAGAGCACATTGAGAGTATACAAGCCAAGTGCATCAAATATACGAGATGTTTATATCCTCTCATTAACAGGAATTCTAAACTTTGTTTAAAGAACAAACTTTTGATTTACAAACAAATTTTTAGACCAGCAATGCTTTATGATGTACCGATCTGGTCAAGTTGCTGTTCAACAAGGAAGAAAACGCTCCAAAGGATTCAGAATAAAATTCTGAAAATGATTTTGAAGCGTCCTCCTTGGTTTGGTACACTCGAATTACATAGACTTACTGGTGTTGAACCATTAGAAGCTATGTCAAATAAAATTATTAACAATTTTCGACAAAAATCGTTGCAATCCTCAATTGCTACGATAAGCTCTCTTTATAGCCAATAAGTTAGCAATTAAGTTAGTTGTAAGTTTACTTCCCCTTTTCTGACAAGTAGGTTTAAATCCCTACGAATGATAAGTCCTAATTGCGAAAGCAAACAAATCCTTACAATTAAAATTACAAATTTCTAACAGTGTTGAGAAGTCACCATTTGTGATTGGACACACATACTCATTATTTACTAATATTTATCATAAATACTTAAGCTACTAACAAATCCCCCCTTTTTTTTTAAAAAAAAAAAGGTCGAACTAGGTATGTTTTACAGTATACGAAATAATTTCAGTATGACGCCAACAGTTCCTAACAGTAAATAGTAGCCTTTTTTGCTAGTAATGTCTAGTTACTAATCTAGTTAGTAATGGCTAGTTACCCCAAATTAGGAAAATTGAAACAATGACGAATAACAAATGTTTTTAATGTTCAAGAATTACGGAGGGCTTCAAAAACTAACTTCTCAAGTTCTAAGGATGCCAGTCCTGGTTCTAAAACTATAAAACCTGTAATTTCAGTGGTAAAATATATAAATGCTGACGAAAAAGTGAAAAAAAAAGATCAATGTTACCCCGTTTTACGGTATTCCATTGTTCATTTTTCTCACAACTATGACACAAATAAATTGTAACAAATATGAAACTGAGTTGTCCCAGAAAATTGATCGAATAAATTGAGTTCATGAAACTATACACATGCAAGGACACAAGGCACAAGTGATAAAGAATGTTTCAAATACACTTTCTACAACTGGTTTTTACATTTTTGTTGGTTAAGAATTTTTTTTCTGAAAAATCGTGATAAAAACGAAAAAAAGCGCGGGAACATCCAGCATGACTTTGGTGAGTAGTGATAAAAACGACTGTTGATAAAATCGAAAAACCACTGTATATGCTTATTGCACAGTTTTAATAACTGTCAGAAACGTTTCGGCGAGTGGAAAAAGTATCAACTTCTTCAATTATATGATTTTTGGGCACCTAAAAGCTCTATTGATGTTTTTCAATAATGACATCGACAAGTTTGTCCCATATGACATGGTATCCTTCAAGTTTTGTGTCATTTCATTACACACACACACGCAGTGTAAGCACGCTAATATTAAACGCTACTAGCACACGCCCAACTATGAGCAGATCCGGACATAATTACTAATTTTTTCGGACATGTTCAGCAGTGCTGTGCAGTGCGATCCGCTGTGGTAGGCTGTAATCGAACGAACGGGTGTATCCCATCTTTGAATTTGAAAAGTCATCGGAACATGTTTCTTTCACAACTTTTACACCACCTGTTCAATCATTATGAAATTTATTAATTAACCCTTTACTTTGATATTAGTGTTGTTCAAAACGGTTGTGTAGTTTCTGCGATAATGAAGTTTCGTGATTTTCACATTTTGATACATTACAGATAAAGTAACAGTCTGATTTCAATGAAATTGAATAGGTTGTTATGAGGCAGCTAGACCTTTCATTTATTACTAATTTTGTGTTCAGCCATCTCTGAGAACAGTGAGCAGTGAGTTTAAGTAATCTTCGAAATAAGTTTCTTTTCATAGCTGGATTTCACATTTTTGAACATAACAGGCATATCAGGGGAACACACCAGTAATACTCCGATTGCAAAATAAAATCAATAGGGTCTTATGGGGCAATGGTCTATATGACACTGATTTTATGAAAATCAGTTCAGCCATCTCTGAGAAACATGAGTGTGAATAAACAGTCTCCAAAACACGTATGTCCAATCTTTATAAAATTCAAAAGCTAGGGTTTTTTAGGTAAACCGTTCTTTTAAAACCAGTTTTGTTCAAATCAGTTGTGCAGTTTTTAGGATAATGATTTTTCATGATACTTAAATTTTTATACATAACCTCTAAACTAAAAATCCGATATGGGACAACTGGACCTTTCATTTGCAATTAATTCAACAAAAATCGGTTCTGCCATTTCTGAGAAAAGTGGTTGAGAATGAAAAGTTACACACACACACATACACAAACACACACACATACACACACATGCACACACTTACACACACATACACACGCACACAAACACACACACACATACAGAAAATACTCAGTCGAATTATAGTGATATACGACACTCTGCCCTTTGGAGCACTTTTATACCTTTAGTTTTTGCGGATTGCTAGAAAGGCAAAACATAGCGAACAAAAATTCAAAGTTTGGTAGTTCTCGCTGTCAGTTTTAATAAAAGGCAACTCAACTATGGAAAAGCCCACAGTCGTTGACGAATAACTTCTAGTACCGTAGTGAGCTGTTCCTACGTTTGACATGGATCCCCATCAAGCAATTCCCGCAATTCAGCGTTTTCAAAGGTTTTTGTACTTCCTTCATGCGGACAATCCCCGTCTTTGAAACGACGGAACCAATTACGGCTCGTTGTTCCACTTAGAGCAGCCATTTCGTGAACTTTTTTAACTCTTGATGCGCTTTAGCTGTCAGAATGAACTGAGGAAAGTAACACTTCCCGCAAATGGCGATTATTAAGCACAAAAATAGATGTCTTCACACAACGAAAAGAATATGACGCCACAATAAATCGCGTGTTAAAATGGTTTGTTAACCATATGACTCAGCTTGGTTCATCACGTCTTAGATATGTCAAAATCGACTAGTGTGTACTGCGTGCGTTATCTGTTGACAATCAGCGAGAACTTCGTAGCGCACCTAGCATTTTTACAGATTCACAAAGTAATTCCCTACAACAATAATTAGAATATAATTCTAACAGGCCGTATTAAGTTTACTATGCCAAATGCAGTCATAAGGCACGAGAATCATTAGATTGATACAAGTATTAATTCTTTATTAGATAGCTCGAATCTTATGCAATTCCTCAATAAGAAAAAGCAAACTACAACCCCTTACAACAAAGGGATTTCCATTTGTAAAAAGCAAAAGTACATCACTATATAGCTGTCTACCATTTTATTTTTGAGGACGTGTTCTATATAGTAAACAAGCTTTTTGCGTATTTTATCCAGTGACACTTAAACTCGTATTATGTTTCAATATTTTGAAATTGATTAACGAACTTATCATGTATTAATCAAGCAGAAGAACCCTAATCAACAGACGACGGCACCCTTCTAAGATGATATTCTAACACGTACCTTCTAGAAAGTAAATAATAAAATACTATAAAAATAATATCATTTTGATTAACAAGAGAAAATATCACCACTGTTTTTTTATTCCAAGCAGATTGAAAAAGAAAATCGCCTTAAGTACAAAATGATCTTAATTCTTAATCACCAACTTCAAAAAGCCAACCTAACAAGCAAACCAAGCAATTTTGTTAATACAAAAGAAGCCGATACACCATAACTAAATAATAATGACACAGCAAATTGGAAAATGTCGCCTTTCACCTATCCACTCTTCCTACTTTATCGATTCGACCAAGTGCAGTGTAGCAAAAACCGCCCGGAGCAAAATGACTTCGGAATCGAGCCAACAGCAACGACGATGATGGCGACAGGAGAAGTTGAAAATTGTTCCATTCAATGAAAAGCTCGTTAACGTTATTAAAATATTAAGAAGTACCAGTACCAGCATCCAGCGCAGGACCGGAACTTGTGTCTTCGGAACGAAAGTGAAGTTCTTGAGTGTGGACGGGTGAAAAGCGGGTTAAGGAAGTTTTCCATTCGAGGTTTCGACCGGTTGATGTCACGTCCGGTGAACTGCAGCAGAGTCGAACAATGGTGAGAGCCGGTACAAACTGGAAAACTTTCTGTGGAAAGTTAGGTCAACAACAAATTGGCAGTTCTTTGCGAGCTTGTTTTCGTAATTTTCGCTACAGCTCCAATACCATTCGGTATCGAAAGGGAACTCTCGTAAGAGGTTCGACTGTTTTGCCCAGATAATCTTTCAACTTTCAATGTTCAAGTGCCAAATAGCCTGGAAACTAAATATTGAAAGTTTATCTTTCAACCAAGTCCTTCAAGTTATCCTTGAACCGATGCAATGGCTCACCACTTCCCGATGCAAGCAGAGTAAATACATTTACCTAAGTATAGAGCCGTGCCACTCACACTTTCACACTTGTGCTAGGATTTCATAAACCAACTGACAAACTATCTGGCTACTAGGTGAATAAATAAATAGCTTTTCTGTTTCGAGCAAAGCCATCAAGGGACTTTTGAGAGGCCGGCTTCTGTTGCCTGCAATGTTACCGGGCAAGGCTTGAGCGGTGATCTGTCTTTCAACCTGAGTGGGTGGTTAAGCTTCTTTTTACTTCTCCTGCCAAGGGTATCGCTTGCTGTTGCTCCGTACTTGCCTGTTGACTTTAACACCAACAAACGATCCCTTCACGAGGAAAGTGATACTCGAAAACATGAAAGATTCCATGCATAATTTATCTTAAACACTCGCCAGATGAGATGCTGAAAAGCCGCCTTATTGTTGGATCATCTTGCACTGATCACTAGGGGGGCGGAGAGAGTGCCGAAGGTTGGGGGGCCTAGGAATGGGTAAAGAAAAATGTCATAAATATGAAATAATATCATATGTCATGAAAAATAACTGAAGCAGAGCACCGCAATACCTGGTCTTCGCATCGTGAGGGAAGCATTACTCCGATGCTGCGGTGAATGTGCTTGAGTTTGTTTGCTGCATATTGAGCCGGCTGAATTCGAATCTGTTTGCTGGCGATGAATCTTCCGAGCCCATATGTGGTGTCTTTGGCTCACGGATCTGAGAAGTTTGCGTCATGTGGCATCTGTAGTTTTGATTGTAATGCGAGACAATTTGCTTGATTTATTCCTCAGCGAACTATAGCTATGTTAGGACTCTTCTTTTTATTCTTTCGCATTGACTTTTACTGGCCGCAGAAATATATTAAGCGAATTTACCAATTGGGATATATCCGAGTTTTCATTTTATGACTATTTAAGACTCAAAAAACTGACTGTTTACCTTTTGGTTGTGATAAATTTCGTAATTTTTTGAAAGTTACCAGTTAATGGAAATAACTTTGAGTTTTTTCTCGATGATTTTTTAAAATTTATTTTTCATCTGAATCACTTAAATAGTATTAACCCTGATATGAGCACTATCTATTCTTTGAAAACTGAATGCGTCATTAAATTCCTGGTAAAAAGCAATTCAATGAATTTTAAGAAAATCTTCTAGCTCGCGATGTATTATCTCTTGCTGAAGCATTTTTATATCTTACTAGCTGATTTCGCTCCCAGCTGGTCTTGAGGTATGATCCTGGCCTAACAAGCCAGTCGTCGTAGGTTCGAGTCTCGGCTCGGAAGAAACTTTTAGTGTCAGTAGGATCGTAGCGCTAACCCCGCAATTGTCCTGTACACTTAACAGTTGGCTACGAAGTCTGTATATAATAAACAGAAGGTCGAGTTCCGGATCGGAATACAGTTTTTATTTATTTGGTCAATCAGGGTAGACTACATACAGTTTTTATTTACATATATGGTAAAAATTGTTAATTTTGTCTTCTGTTCAAAGCTTTTCTTATTGCTGCCCTAGACATAGTTACGTCAATGTGTATACAGTATTGATTTTATGTGTTCATCATTTGTTTCATAGGTCTATTAGTTGCATACATTGTTCCTTGAGGAGCCACTTGAAACAAACTTATAGTTCTAAATATGCGTGAGGTCTACATAAAAAGTTCAAGTTTGTTAGTAAGTTTTCTGATTTTACACGATGGGAGTTTATATCGTTGATAAAAGAGACCTTAGCGATTTCTCTTCGTTTTGCAAGCGTTTCAATGTTAATTAGCATGCACCGTGATTCATATGATGGGAGTATCAAAGCACTCCAACCTAGCTTCCTAAGCGCATAGTTACAACAAAAACTGTTTTTGAACTGATTCTATTCTTGCTACATGTGTGGGTAGATATGGGCTCCAAACTACACTACAATATTCAAGAACAGATCATACATACGATACATAAACTGCCGTTCTACGCATATTTGTCCCATGCTCCAAATCATGCCAACGAGAAAAACGATGTTAAAGTTTTACAATACTTTTACGTATTGCGTAAATGTGACCAAAGCAATTATGGGTTTCTAACCAGTTTCACCTTGCAACAGACTATTTTCAATAAATCTAGTTGAAGGTTTTTCGATTTAACACTCTTTTCCATAAAAATACCCACTGGGACAATAATGCCGAAAAATTTGCTTTCCAATAAGTACTTTATACGCATATCAGTCCCATCAGTCCCACCACGTTCGATGTTTTCCAATACAAAGTTCGTACTGGGGATACAAGGCTGTTTAATCTTTCACGAAAATGATCACGCTGATCTTGTTGTCTTTATACGCAAGTGATGATAGTGGAGCTGAAAGCTTAGTTAATTGAATAAGTATCAGATGACTTACCATCACAAAGATGAATTGTTTTTTTTTTTAGGTTGCCCATTCCTATCATATTTCAACGTTGTTGGGCTTTTACCATTTTAGCTACACACAAAAGACAGTTCTTACAACTTCCAATTAGTATGAATCTTAAGCGTTTATCCTCTTATATGCTCGAAAAGGAAAAGCATTCAGATTACAAAACAGCAAACAAGTTTCAGGTATCCCTAACAAAGATATGAACGTACCGCATTTGAATAATGAAGCAAAGTGATTTTCGGTACCGGCTTTCTGAAACCCGTAATGTAGCCAAACGTTGTTAGGAAGTCTTTAGTGCTCTGTAGGACTTCCCAAGTTGTAAATATGGGAATTAGTGGTTAGTGGGATGAATTAGAATAGAAAAAATCTAGTGGGATAAATATGTGTAGAAAATCATCGATGGGACAAACAGACTTGGTATGGTTTTTCAAGATTTTCGGAACATACAATGTTGTTTTTAAAAGTTTTTCAAAAATATATATGAAAATAGACTGATTGGTGCTAAAAAACGAAAATCGACCAAAAGTAACATGGGACAACTATGCGTAGAACGGCAGTAAAGTGTTTCAATGGTAAAGGGATCTTTAAAATTGTAACTGAACCTTCTAATGAATCCCAACATACTGAAGGCTTTATTGACGGCTCATTGTATTATAGTGTACCACAAATGTTAGTTTTGAGTCAAGTATAACGCCTAGGCCTCTAAACTTGTAACTCCTTTGAATCAACTGATTTCCTAAAGTGAAACTGAAATCATGATTGGTGTGTTTTTTCGAATAGGATATAATGTTGCATTTTTTGATATTAAGATCCAGTAGACTTTTGGCACACCAATTGAAGAGAACGTTGATTTCATCCTGAAAATGTTGCAGATCTACGCTGTTACGTATCTCCATGTACAATTTCATGTCGTCTGCATAGATGAGTACTTTGGCGCATTTCAGTACAAGATTGACATCGTCGACAAACATAGTAAATAATGAAGGACCCAAAAGGGAACCCTGTGGAACACCAAAAGTGACTTTAATTGCTGTCGAGGTTTTACCTTTGTAAATAGCACAAGGCTTTGCTTTTGGCTGAGTATCTGATTTTTTTATTCTCTATGGTATTCTATATCGCCTTTGGATCTATAATTTGGATATTACTAAAATATTATCAATCAAAGAAATAGTTATCGGTTTCCGTTATACTCTACTAAATTTTTTGGAAATAAATATTGAAATTCAGTCCGCAAATATATATTTCGACTGTGACGTACAGTCTTCCTCAGTGCTTATGTGGACCAGTCCACATAAGCACTGAGGAAGACTGTACGTCACAGTCGAAATATATATTTGCGGACTGAATTTCAATATTTATTTCCAAAAAATTTAGTAGAGTATAACGGAAACCGATAACTATTTCTTTGATTGATCTCAATCACTCTGCTAAGACGCTCGTTATAGATTTTCTAGATTTGACTAAAATATTAGCCAAATTAGCCAAAATCAGCCGAATAACACATAAAAACAGAAAATGTTGAGAAGAGGTTTGCAATATTCCCGGAAATTGATTTCCCGGGAAACGGGAATGAAAAAAAAAACAAAGCACATTCAAGTTGAGAATTTTTCGACCGACTTTTGTTGCAAATATTTGCAGAAGAAGAGGCTTCAGGATTTTCATGTCGTCAAACAATCGCTTCAGATCCGATGACGCTTCTACGTGAAACCATAATAATGTAATTTATTCTGTAAAACTTTGCTTAAACCCATGAAATCACCGATGGTGTTTGAATTCGGGAATACTTCCAAATCATTGATTTCAGCTCTTACTACATTTCATAAAAAAACTGAAGTGTCCAATTCTTTCACCTTGTTGAAAAGAAAACTGAGTGTTAGGCAGGCAGGCAGCTGGGTTACGTATTCGCTATATTTGGTACGGCATTTTTTGGGCAAAATATTTCTTCGGGATAATATTTGCAATACTATTACAATACATTGTTACAAATATTTGCTCAAAACTTTGTTCGCTTGAACAGTAGCAAAGCCTCTTCGTACATTCAAACTTCTTTGAAGTTGCTCTCACCATTGATTAGAGAGTAGGATTCCGTGTGAAAAAGTGGATTGATTAACTGGAACGTTATTTCGCCATTTCCTGGTTTTCTATGGGTTTCAATATTGTTTATCAATTTACAGGTATATTTTTTTATCAATTTAAAAATTCACTCATTAACTAGCAAAAAACGACATTAGAAAGCAAATAATGGCCAGATCAATGACAAAAAATTGGAGCAATTAACTCAATATTACAAGGCGAACAAATATTGACCGTCATTTCAAGCAAATATTTGCTTCGTGTAATGCTTACTTTAGTGCTGTTATACAGTTTGGCGACGTCAGTTTCGTGTATTTCGAGTTTTATTGCACTTTTGCATAGAAAACTACAGTAAACTTTGCGGAATTTTTCAAGGGACTCGGGAATCCCGGGATCCCGGGAATCAATATTTCTGTTCCCGGGATCCGGTAATCCCGGGAAAAGGTATTTCCCGGGAAATCGTTCGCGGGATTGCCCTTTTGCAGCAACTCCTTCCGTTGATAGCCTCTGGATGTTCAGACGTTCGGCATCCGAAAAGACCACATATCAATGACGTCTGAAAAGTGACAGCCGCTCCATCTCCCCCAACAATCGCTTCGAGTAGTAGGCCGACGCAAAATCCGGCCAGAAGACCGCGTCTTCACTCCGGTGATGATAAACAGAACTTCCGACAGGCACTACGTTCTACGAATTGTCGGCAGCTCCGAGACCAGTGGACGGGGCGGCCGCTACCTGACATGTATGTCCATGTATGCCAGGTATTTTTTCACTGTTTCACCGGTTTTACCGACCTCTCGGCCTAGCGAACGCAGCGGTGTAGCCACTTTTTCCTCGGTCTACTTATTCAGTATCCTATCCAGCTTTTATAAAAAAAAAGGCTCTCAACGAGTGGTAATGGCGGACAGTACACGCAGCCCATTTTAATGTTTTCTGTAGGTCGGGTAGTTTTCAATCGCAGTAAAAGTGTGAAAGACATGAAAAATTTGCAAGGTAGCATAACAACTTTATTTGTTTGTTTTGATCCGCGCATGTTGAAGTTGCTATGCTACGTTACGACGTTGTTATATTTTCTACTCCGTTACAGCGATTACAAATTTTGTGACCTACAGAAAACGTCAAAATGAGCTGCGTGCACTGTCCGCCATTACCGCTCGTGGAAAGCTGGATGGAGCTTTTGGTCGCTTAGGTTCTTTCTCTCGATGCTTCGATTGTTGTCCAATAGTGCCAAGATGTTGTAAATGCCGGTGTCTACGAAGTGCCGCACGATGTCCGCTTTCGACGCGGCGGGGTACGAAAACTTTGAAACGGAGTAACTTCACTATTTTCGCCATCACGGTTAATGTTCAACTGATAGATCTGTCAATTTTTTTCTGCTGACAATGGACATACATGTCAGGTAGCGGCAGCCCCGTCCACTGGTTTCGAAGCTGTCAGCAATTTGTAGTACGAAGTGTCTGCCGGAAGTTGTCTATCATCAACGGGGTGAAGACGCAGGGTTCTGGCCGGATCTTGTGTCGGCCTACTACTCGAAGCGATCGTTGGGGGAGACGGAGCGGCTGAATATCGATGTGGTACCCAAGTCAGCGAACCCGCCCAACATCCCCTAGCTGCGTCCCATAGAGATTTTTTGGGCAAACTTAAAGTGTAAGATCTACCTACTTACTTCAATATTTGGTATTTTCGTGCAACGTAAGAACTAACATCACTCATACGACACCTTTAAAACCTTTAAACTAAAGGTAAAAATTTTAAAATGTTTTAATGTAGTAGGAACGATCAGTGTTGTGTTTTGTCCCGCGTCGTGTTGTATGAGTAAGATCTACTCCAACAATTTCGTTGCGGAAACTGAGGTCAAATTGATAAATAAAAGGGAAAATAAAACCTTAAAAACATGCCAACATGTATGTTTTCGTCTGCCATGGCGAATGTTCCGATTAACAATCGGAAGGCCTTTTGCAAGGGCGTAGATTTTTTTCCCAGTAAGCAAATATAATTAACTTCCACAAGAAATTTATGAGAGCGGGGGCCTAGTGTGGTTGGTAACGTCTCCGTCAACCACGCTCGACGCCTGGGTTCGAATCCCACCGCCGACATAGGTGTCGATGGTTGTGAGGTGGCGTGATCCACTCACAACCAACCGAACTGGTCTAGATTCAATCCTAGCCGACACCGGGAGATTTTCTGAGGCGAAAAATCTCTGGGATCACGCCTTCCATCGCATGAGGAAGTAAAGCCGTTGGCGCCGGTCCGTTAATAAACGGGTCGTGAGTTAGGGTCCTGGGTGTGGAGTCGCCTCCCTGGGCGTCGGTGATTGGCCACAACAGTGGCGGAACTAGACCGACGGAAAATAAACGAGAATAAAAAAAAAGAAATTTATGAAACTCAATTATCTGTCTTAGTTTTTCTTTCACCATCCCAAAAAAGGTCATTGTTCTAATGCAAACGTAATCGGGAACTCCTTCCACAGAACGTCGCCCGAACCGTGGGCCCGTCGTATAAGTGAATGGGTCTTCTAACAGGACTCGGCCCCGTCTCATGGAGCGAAGAAACCCCAATTCTGGATTGTCAATTATTCTACAGGGTTTATTTCGAGCTCGGAATGACTGGGCATTCGCCGAGCCTGAACTTCATGGACTTCTCCGTCTGGGGTATGTCCGATGCCGAAGGCTGCTCACATGAAGGTGTGGATATCCTTAAGCGACACTTGACGGCAGCCTGGGATAAAATACCACAAGAGCACCTGCGGGCCTTCCTCGCTCCTCTGCGGCAACTGGTTAAACTCAAGGGCGAACAAGTTGAATTCAATTGCCGCACCCTGTAAATTCTACTCTATATTTATAGTGTATTTTTGTAGGCTGAGTTGAAGATGTTTATATGAGCTACTTTCGTATTCGCCTTTCCCTAGGGATACGCGAAAGCCTTCAGGGGGTACGCGAAAGAAAATCCGGTAATAGCGGACAAAGCAATTTTTGCTTACAATACTTCATTTTTTGTTCAAAATTTTTCTTGAACCATGACTGTAGCAATCAAACAAACCATAGTTTAACTTGAAACCCTAACGAGACTACCACAACATGAGCTATCACTACTCTCTCTCGCACTCTGCGAGAGCATTCCAAGTCAGGGGATACAGTTGATTTGGAAAAAATCGCCAAGAAGTACGCGGACAAAAAAATATTGAGAACCGCTGCCATATAGCATTACCAGACATCATAATTCTGATTATGTTTAACAATTATACTTGAAAATTTGCACGATGAAACTATTCAGTAAGGTTAGAGATAGGCCAAAACACAACAAACCAACGAATAAGAGAACATCGTGTTACTTTATGACAACAGTAGGCAACATTCTGTAAATCGTCTATCGCTTCCGACTATCATCGTCTCGCGATTTTTTTCTCTCGTATTCAAATTTCTCTTCTATCAGCGCAAAGTAAATCATCGGTTTGTAGAGTTATTGTAAGCTCCATTTCTGTGATGAGAGGAGATGAACTTTGTCAGCGAATCTCCGAATTTGTTCTCATGAAATGGCATCGTATGATAATTGCCACAAAGCCAGAAACCCAAGAGAAATTTTCACTTTTTTAAAAGTATAATTTTTGGTCTATATTCATTGTCGTTAAGCATAACCTTTGTAGATTTCGCAAATTTACTAAGTAAAAAAATATTACAGAGTCTGGCGGACTCTGTAATATTTTTTTACTTAGTAAATTGAATGAATGCGAAAAAAAATACTTTATTAGCTTTTGCTGACGAGCACGTGTTGCTGAGTCATCCCGACAAATCACCAGCAGTTTCGTATTTAAACCGCAATCTTTTCAACACCGTAAGATATTTAACACCGCAGCATAAATTCTGCGAAGGCAGACCACAGACAACAATCATTACCGCTCTGGGTTCATTTCGCACCTGTAGGTTCGCAAGCGGTGGCTTTACCGGAAGCCATTTCTCTGTAAAATGGTCAGTCGGCTTGCCTGGTCGCATCGTTAGCAGGAGCAGTGCTGCCGACGAACGACGTTGACCACCCGGCGCACACCTTTCTTCTGCAGCGAACGACCGTAAATAATTTTCCTTATTTGTGATTTATGATCCAATAAGCCGAAAGCCGTTTGTAACGAAGCAACTGCTTTACCACCTAGCGTCCTGTCATCTGGTTGGGATTTGAGCGGGGTGGCGGGTGACGGCCACGCTGTGTTGAGTTAGAAGGATAATGATAGTGATGAGAATGGGTGGTATTGGGTGCTATGTACGCTTCGCTGAGTGTATTAAACAGCAGTGTGTTCCGTTGCCATTTGGGTTGTCGGTAAACGGAGAGTGTACACAGCTTAACAAGCTGTGGAGTACCGACGGGACATGGCCATGGACTTAGAGCTGTAAGGTATGATATTAAATTAATACCTCGGAAAGTAGTGGCTACGTATAGCAACCTCGACAGAAGCAAGAAGTGGAGGTGTTATTTGCGATCCAAAGAGAACGGTGTAATGATTCGAGAATGGTAAGCGCATGGATTAAAATTGGTAGGTAAATGACTAGAAATAGTATACAAGCGATAAATTATGTGCCGGTGTATGAAAAACCATTTTCTGCACCGCGACCATGATTAATCCGATTTAGAGCTAGTAAGGGATGCGAAAAAATCATAAACGGGGTCGATTTTTTTCGATAAATCAAAGTGTCCTATCCGATTAAATGATTGCAGACTTCTCGCTGGTCAGCAAAATAATACTTTCCCCTTTCGTCAATACGTATATTACTTGGACTTTATGCTTCAAAACCATTCAATACACAGCTGCCACCAACAAAATTTTCTTGAGCCTTGTTACAATCACTCCAAGCGAAAGGGACAGTGAAAAATTGCCTCAATTCACCGGCCTAGTGAAAAGCTGTCATGTTCCGTACAAATTTATTATGAATAGCTTCATTTTCCGGCAATCCCCGGTGAACGGTTCCCTTTCTTACCGCCTGCGTCATGCAGTATCTGTCGGTTCCAGACAGCCAACCAGCAGCAGTAGCAACAGTCCCGGAGATTTGGCATCGGAGCGTAAAGTGAAAGATGACTACTGATACTACTCTGCTGCTGACAAATATTGTATCAAATCCACTGTGGCATCCCTTCGCCCCCACCCTTTTCATCCTTCATGCTGTCGTTAGTCGAGCAGTTCAAACAAATGCTATCTTTCAAGCTGCGGAAACTGTCGATGCAGTGTAACCGGGCCAACACATCAGTTGTGCTCTTGTCCGTATGGCGCACCATTATACCGGGATCCGGCGCTACACACAACAGAAAACCCCGAACTGAGTGGAAAAGTTATTTTCGGTTTTCTTTTCCGAACTTACGATAGGTTTCTCGAACCCTTTTCAGCAGCGCATCGCCGGTTCTCGGGTGGGATTGGATACCGCTTACTTGCATAGTAAGGTGAGCTTTTTCTTTTCACTGGAAGTTGAGTTTTTTCCTCTCGTTCTCATCCGCTTTTCACTTTCCAAAGGTGATGCAGATAGTGTGAATGTGGTCTAGGGTTTACTGGTGGGTTTCGCAACGAAACAGAAAGCGATGATTATTGCGATCAAAAAATAATTAAATTGAATGGTTTGATATTATTTTTTTCTGTTCTCTGTTCCATTTAAGTAATAGCAGTTTCGAGCGCTTTCGCTGAGATTTGTTGGATATTTTGAAATAATGGTTTCAAGATAATAAAGTTGCAATTTATTATTAAAGGAAATGTGCACTTGATATGAACGGTATGTCTAATGGTGTACCTATACTAGAATCTACGTAATGATTTGCTCATTTTGCTAGAAATTGTTACATGTACTGACCACGAACCTCTACCTTTCGTATATCTAATTGCACATCTTTCATTTTTCTGCTTGTAACAAACCGTTTATCGTTATCATTAATGAAATCGTGAAATTAATTGCTCCTTTTTTCATCTCGTTACAGGTAACCAACAAACTATCTTCTAAGCATGGGTAACTAATTTATTTTGAATAGAATATACTAATTAGAGTGACATTGTTGAGCGAAACGCAATGAAAAAAACAACATTTTGTATTTATTTTAAACTGCTAAATTCCACAAATCCACTTTGAAGCGCCCTTGAAACTATCCACATAAACCACGTTCCCCTTGCCTATCGCATGTAATCAGCAAACTCGGTTTTAGGGCGCTTTTCCGTTCGCTTGCGGCCAGAAGCGTAATTTTTAAAACTGCACAGCTGTAAGCTCGTAAGCACCGGGTTTTCGCCCCAGGGGAAACGATGAGTGTTAAAATCATGTCCGCTCGTAAAAACAATTTGATGGACATAAAGACGCCCCAGGAACGAGAGGCGAACCACCATCAAATTTATTGCCTTTCACTTAGCCTTTCGGGACGCTGAAATGGCTTTTAATTGCTCTCGACGCCACCAGCGACTAACGATAAGAGTTTTCCACTGCACTGCTCTACCATTATGGCGTTCCCGTTCCCACGTCACGTTGTTTCCTGATGAAGAAGTTAAATTCGACACTGTGCCCATATTTGAAGTGCAAAACTTTATCAGTTTGAGGTATTCTTCATCAAAGGTCGTGATAGAAACCCCAGGTTTCGTATCAAGTATTTCGGCCGACGAAAACTTTGACTGCTTAAACATCAAATTTCCGAATAGCACCACTCTGCTGGCAATATCAAAGGATTGAATCCACATTTATCCCCATCTCCTCTAATTAAGGCACAAATTTAAAGCGAAAACAACACATCCACAGGCTGGGGAAGCCTGAATCACACTTTGTGAAAGTTTGTACATTCCGGCTGCTGAGGAGGAAAAGTTTTCCAGCACTCCACTCCGACAGACGCAAAGAAGATTCGCACGAAATTCTTTTTGCCTTCCCGGAACAAATTCCGAATTTCCGCTCATCAAAAATGAAAATTCTTGTCGTCCTTTCTTGGGCTACCGGATGGCACCACCATCAATGCCGAAGCGTTCGAATTTGGTCGAAAGCTTTTTGCTTCCCCAGCTCTACGGAGGAATATCCTTCTCGATTATACTTGCTTTCTAGTGTAAACTATGCTGCTAAAGCCCGACAAAGTCAACCTGAGATATTTTCCATAATTGGCTTATACGGTTCAGCGCCAGTGGAGGACTTGATAATTCTGCCAGCGGAGGAGGTGGATGACGGTAGAGAAGGGACGATACGTGACTTGATTTCGGTATTTGAGTAGGAATGCGAAGAACACCGGCGACTGAAATCGGGATCTATGATGGAATGGAAATAAAGAGGGATTTTCCTGCAGCCTGCAGGCATTACGAAAATTTGTGTTAGCCTAGTGACAAGGGTGCAGGCAGAATAATGATAATAAGGTGCGATCGTGACATGTGTGTTTTCAGGGAGGTTTTTTTAACTTAGTGGGGTTGAGAAGGATGAAGCGCCGGTTTACGAGCCGATAGGGAAGTAATTCTTAATGCTATACTAACAGTACGTGCTCATAATCAGCCCGGGCGCTCTGTTGACCTGCGACAAACATTGAACATTTTGAAAATTTTAATGGGATTTTAGGATTAGTATGGGCGACAGTTTTGGAGATGTAGGCCATCGCTTGCGTGAAATCTGTTACAAAAATAACGGGTGGCTCGCTCGGGAGTACTTAACCTAGGGAAATGATTCGGGACAAGCTTTTCCGGCTGAAAATTTAACTAATCCTCGTGTCACGTTGAGAAGAACAGGTATGACGTGTGTTTTTTTAACGCATGGTTAGAAAAAAAATAAAACAAATTAATAGAGGATTTTGATTAAACATGAAACGTATAAACCCAAAGGAAAATATTTTTGTCTTGTAGAGATTTATTCAACTACCAAAAATCTTGAAATGGTAGGCTTTCAGTATTAATGTTTCTCGTCAAATTCAATTATTACACATTGAATAATTTTAAACCACTCAATTCAAAGGTTCCGCTGGAGCGCTGCTAACACGCAACAAGAAGAAGCAATCAACCAAAAAGGATAAATCAAACAACCGGTGTTTCAAGTGTAATAAACCTGGACATTACGCATCGGATTGTCAACAAAAGACGAAGGCGGTTGGAGTTTCTGGTCGGCATAAACAGGCGGCATTGCTGGCATGGCACAAACCAGTACATCAACCAGAAGAATGAATTTTGGATTCGGGGGCAGGACGGCATATGTGTCGATCAAGAAAAGCTCTAGAGGAGGCTAAGACGACATTCGAATCGATATATGTGGCAAATGCTATGGAAATTCCAGTGGAAGCTGTTGGCAGCATGAAACTTTTCGCTGTGTGAAAGGTACGTTCACTGATCTGAATATTGCCAACGTACTATGTGTTCCAGATCTCGCGATCAACCTCTTGTATGTGAGCGAAATATGCAGAAGAGAATACCAAGTCACATTCACTGACTAATCGTGTCAGGTGGTGAACAGTTTCACGGGGGACATAATTGTCACAGGACGAGTAAAGGATGGATTGTACAAATTGGACCTCAGCTCACGGAACGTGGCATGTGTTGCGAAGTCATGTAGTGACATCCCATTATGGCATCGGCGATTGGGGCATCTCAACATGGACAGTACAAGCGATTGACTACGATGGCGACCGGTATTGAAGTTCGTGGATCCTCTATGCCAAATTGTGTTCCATGTGCAGAAGGCAAACATCAAAAACATTTATCGAAGACGCGACAAATATGACGTTTGCGTATTTCTTAAAGTCTAAGGCGAATGCATTCAGTGTGTTCGAAGAATTCAAGGCCTACGTGGGAAATCGAACAGAAAGAAGAAACAAGTGCCTGAGAACAGACAACGGAACGGAGCACGTTTCCGAGAAGTTTCGGTCTTTCCAGAAGAAGAGTGGAATACGGCACGAAAGGACAGTACCGTACATTCCACAGCAAACTGGGTCCTCGGAAAGAATGAATCGTACAATTGAAGAGAAGGCGCGATGTTTGTTATATGATGCAGGACTCGATAAACGTTTTTGGGTGGAAGCGGCATATCTAATTAATCGAACACCAACCAAGGAAAAACCTGCAACATACTTGGAGATGTTTTACGGAAAGAAGCCGAACCTATCCCATTTTCGAGTGTTTGGATCCAAGATGATGGCGTATGTTCCCAAGACCAAAAGAAAGAAGTGGGACGCAAAATCCGTTCCATGTGTTTTAGTTGGGTACGCGGAATGCTCCAAAGGATATAGAGTATTTAATGCAGCGAAACAAGAAGTTTTCGTCACTAGAGACGACATCGTATTAGCCGAAAACAACCAAGATCGTTCGAAAACCAATGATACACAGAGTTTGGCCAATGACAGTGTGCTAGTATGCGAAGAAAATGAAACATACTACAACGACGGTCAGGATCTTGACGATGAAGTTCGACCGGTTCAAGGAAATGAGACTCGAGAAAAAGACGCGGAACCGCCTTTTGTTGAATATCCTGAGGACGATTTGTGGACACCACAACCGTCTGCGCTCTCCCCGCACCCAGCTCGAACAAATGTACATCCTACAACGAGGCGCAGCAAGAGAGCGCCACCCCCAGGCAATTATTCTGAATATTTGGTCACATACTGTATCCTTACTCAGAAACTTGTCTCTTCGTATAATCCAGGCAATCTGACGGGACAAGGCCAGCGTGTCACAGCAAATATTGCGCTTCCGTCACAAATTAAACAAGAAGACGTTGAACTACAACAGATTTCTGAGCACAGCGACTGGGGACGCTCAGTCACAGGCAAGTTTGAAACAGTATCTGTAATAGATAGCAACCTGCCGCAGGAGTATTCTTCACAGGGTCAAAACGAGCCACCGGAGACTGTCCAAGAAGCATTGGAGAGACCTGATCGCAACGAGTGGATCGAAGCAATGAAGGACGAGTTTCGTGCGCTAACCGACAATAAGACGTGCCGTTTGGTCGACTAACGGTTTACCTCCTGGACGAAAGGCATTGAAAAATAAATGGGTCTTCAAGGTAAAGACAAACACGGACGGTTCTAACGATCGGTATAAGGCACGGCTCGTAATCAAGGGCTATTCGCAAATAAAAGGCCAACCGTGCGTTATCTTCTGGCGTTGGCGGCGAAGCTAAACCTTGCCGTGCACCAGATGGACGCTGTTACTGCGTTTCTGCAGGGCGATCTGGAGGAAGAAGAAATCTTTATAGAACAGCCAGAAGGATTCCCTGACGATGTAGCATCAACGAAGGTGTGCAGGCTGCAGAAAGTTCTGTACGGCCCAAAACAGGCCAGCAGAATATGGAACCAAAAGCTGGATGCAAGGCTCAAACGAATTGGCTTCAAGCGATCGAAATATGACACTTGCGTCTACCATCAAGTTGTCGAAGGGAAACTAATAATCGTTGCAATTTACGTTACCGATTACCTGATTCTTTCGGACAATAAACAGCTGGTGACTCGGATCAAGCAGCAGTTATGTGCAGACTTCAAGATGAAGGACCTGGGACCAATCAAGCAGGTACTTGGACTAAGAGTTACCAGATCCAACGGTGCTGTGATGATTGACCAAGAACAGTATATTAACGAACTACTATCAAAATTTTATTTAATTCATTGTAATGCTGCTCCGACTCCTCTGGATATGAACCAGCGTCTTACCAAGGAAATGTGACCTACGAATGAAGAGGCGGTGAAAATGAAAAAATATTCCGTACAGAGAGCTAGTTGGAGGAATTCAATTCGTCGCGCAGTGTACCAGACCAGACATCAGCTATGCGGTCAGTATTGTAAGCAGCTTCTGTAGCAATCCTGGATTTGCTCATTGGACTGCGGCCGAGAGAACTCTTCGGTACTTGAAAGGTACGAAGCACGAGAAACTCACAAACAGACGAAATGATCCAGACACTCGCCGGTCCGTCCGTGGTTACGTTTTCCTACAGAACGGTGGAACAGTAAGCTGGAACTTAAAAAGGCAATCTACTGTTGCACTTTCATCCACCGAAGCGGAGTACATGGCCTTATCAACAGCAACCCAAACAACCTTTCCAAGGTGGAAAGGATTCTTGTTTGAGCTACACGGAACGTATCAAACGAATCAACTGATGCTCAAGTGTGACAACAAAAGCGCCATCAACCTGGCGGAGCGTGAAGTTGGCTACTCGGCACGAAGCAAGCATATTGACATCAGGCATCACTACATCCGTGAGCAAGTTGAACGGAAACTAATTAAACTTGAATACGTTCCATCCGATCTTCAAGCGTCGGACATTCTTACCAAATCTATATCTGGTCCAAAGCAAAACGAAGATAGGAAAAAACTTGGCTTCCCACTTAAGGGGGGATGATAGAAGCAAGCATTGCGCTATGAAAGTATGCCATGAACAATGTTGGATTAAATAAAAACTTCTCTCTACGTTTGTCCTTCAACCTGATCAGTCGAATTTTACTCTGCTAACAAGAAAACAGTCACTTACAGAAAGGATATCGTTTTTTGTCTAATAGCTTTAGGTTTTGAGCATCAACAGTCAAAGATTGAATTGTGGCTAGCATTCGTTTACTGTAATCGGGTAATGAGTTGATGAAAGTTGAAATGAAAGTTTTATCGTTTTTTTTATTTTAAAATAAAATAAACTTGAACTGGAAATATATCACTCAAAGCTGAATTCGTAGTAGCACTTCTCACTGCGTATAACTGTCTATTCAAATTGTTTAATTCTAGTTCAGTGAGTTGCTAGATGCACTGTGCGAAAATCACAGTATACTGAATGTGAATTATAAGTCTGTTCTATTGCATATTTTGGTCTTTAGTGTGTAATATCCCTACGTAAGTCGAAATAAGACTCTGCCACTGCAATACTAAAGCAACTGATCGGACAACGTTTGTTTCCGATCCGGATTGCATCCAAGCAGTGATGGAAACGAAACGAATATGATGCAATCACCGTTCAATCTCCACATGTACACATCATGAAGTGTACAGACCGCGACTAAACTTGAATTCTCTCAACCAACGTTGCCAGTATGCCAGATAAATCTGAATTTTGCCAGATTTCTGTTTGCGCGCCAGACAAACAGATAAACCTCAGAATCTGCCAGATATTTGCCAGATTTCATCCGCGTCGTCTCGCAAAAAGGTCTGGCCTTTACACCCGGGGCGAGAGCAAAAAGAAAAGGTCATCACGTTGAGTTTGTCTCTCCACATGCTGATCGTTAAGGGAAGAAAGAATAGCAACAATAGAAAATCATGTCGCCTGGGCCTGAGCAGCAGCAGAGATGTGATGCGGTGAGAGGGAAAGTTTGGGAGAAGGGACTACTTCGGCAGCGGTTGAGTTGAGCAAAAGTAGGAGAGCATACACTGTCATTTTCTTTCTTTGTCTGACAAAAAATCATATTCTTGAGTCAAATGAGTAAGAATATAACAAGATCTGGTCGCTCTGTGTAACAAATAGCGGATTTCTTTATTCCACTGCGTTAGGGCAAATCTGCCGAGCAATAAAACAACGGAATCGCGATTTGCAACGCAAGTACGAATGAGATGCCAGATAATTGTTTACGAACTAAGCACGTGCGGTGGTGAGTTGAAGCTGACAAATTTTACAGTGCGCTTCGGGCAGCACGCCAGCTCAAAACTGGGTCAAAATCGAGCGAATAAAGAAGGGTTTTAACAGCAGTTAGTGCCCATTTAGATCAAAACGAGGTGAGCTGGTGGGATAAAGAACTTCGCTAAGAGACGAATAACTTCATATACCGAGTTGTGCACATTGAGAACCACGTGTTGTGGTGTACGCTAAAGGAAAGAAATATATCATAAAAAGGAAAGCAGAGGGAGAGTGCACCAACACCGATACTTTGTTATTCGCATACTGACGACGATGTCAAGGCATCTTGGGCTTGCTTCATGGAGTTCTCAGGGCGCGTTTGTGTTAGTGCGATGTATTCGATTTTTCTTTGTCAGCTGTAAGAATTTTTTGTCACCTGTGAAAACAGTCATTTGAAAGAGAGAATAAAAAACTACCAAGTTCGATTCACACTCTCACAAATTTCAATATACAGTGTAAGGCCTCTGCCAGGCTAAACGTCAACGCGAGCGATCGGGTGAGATTTTTGCCGCAGGTTAATGAACAGCTCTACTTACTGCCGTTTATTTACCTACGGCAAGAATCTCGCCCGGTCGCTCGCGCTGGCACTCAGCATGACAAAGGCCTAAAGCGGGCCGTGTCATAGTGTTCGTGTGTTTTCGCTTGGAGAACTCTGTAAGTATTCAAAATCGCTAGATGTGTCTTTTTCACTTCGTTGCATCCAAGTTGAGATCTCTCGAACATATCTGAGGCTGTTCAAAGTTAAAAACAAACTGAAATCAGCTGAGAAAAAAGAGAGCAATATTTTTGTTTTCACAAGCAGTCTGACTGTTAGCAATGGGAATTTGCGTAGGTGCGAGCAGGCTTTGGAACCTGTTTCTTCGTCCAACGTGGAATATTTGCTAATGATTGTATGTTGTATTTGCGTGGACGTCAACCAACACTCTTCTTTTGCAACAATCAACGCTCTTCTTTTGCCCTTTTATTACTTCTCTTCGACTTCTGCTGGGCGTCCGGCATTAAACTAAGCAAGAAATTGCCTTTTTTATTTCTTCTGGACATCCAACATTTGGAAAACTTTGGAATAAAAATAACTGATTCGATTGCTTTCATAGGAAAAAAAACATGGTTATAGACTATAGACACTATATATATTAGGGTGGGGAAAAATGATCGATTTTCCAGAACCAAGTTTTTTTGGTTCCTTTTGAGGTCCCATACAACCCCAAACTTACTTGAAGTCGATTGGTTTTGTCTCCGCTTGGCGCATTGCATTTCAAATTTGTATGAAAATTCGTATGGGAAAACCTACTTTTTTGCATTTACCTGTCTAGAGAGCTCAATAATGCTCTAATAATGCACTACATTATGTTAAAGTATAGTATTTTAGATGCCTAACAACTTTGCAGAAGACACTGAAGAGCTAGAATGTCCCTAAGCAGAGCTATAGCTGTTCAAAGTTGAGTATGTCGATTTAAATGCAAAAAATCTTGTTTTCTGCCAACATTACCAATGTACCGGCGTCAGTTGGATTCCCATCAGAAGTAACCTGTCGTAACGAGTTTATACACTCAGCTGGACCAAGCAAACAAATTTAGGTCAATATTCAAGGCGTAAATAGAATCTACAACGTGTTTCAGAGGTAACTTCAGATGGAATTAGGACTGACGCCGGTACACTGGCAGTGTTGGCAGAAAATTGATTTGCAACATTAATTTTGACATACTCAACTTTGAACCGCTCTAGTATTTTTTTGGCACACCCTAGCTCTTTAGTGTCTTCGGCCAAGTTGTTAGGCATCAAAAAACCTACCATATGAAGTCATGAAACCTATGGTTTAAGCCATTTTCAGCTCTTTAGAATGGAAGATGCAAAATAGTTGTTTTTTTCCATACAAATCTCCCTATAAATTTAAAATGCAATGCGCCAAGCGGAGACAAAACCAATCGACTTCCAATAAATTCAGGAATGTTTGGGACCCCAAATAGAATAAAAAAAAAACAAAATATGTATAGACCTGCGGACTAAATCGCAGCGAGCCAAAACAACTGTCAAAAGTGCGAGACAACATATATATATAGTGTCTATAGGTTATAGACCTGAGATTTCTTCTGAAATTTACCCAACCTTTTTACGGTTTAAGGTCGAATTTCAAGCCCAGTTACCCCAAACCCAAGCACTTGTAGGCACACGAACAAAATACAGAAAAATACAGATTTTTTTAACGGGTGCTTCAAAATAAAATCCATGTGGATCCATGTCTTATCAATTTCCACGAGTTACCGCAAAAACTCCTTCATATTGCGCGTAATAAATGCCAGATCTTCCGTCGATAGTTTGACACGTGAATATTTTTGGCAAACCAATACTTTACGGTTGAATTAGCAGGAACAGACATTTTGTAACACTTATGAAGTATTTGCTTGGAAGAGCTTCATTGCCGCAAGGTTACGTAGTCCGCCCTGTCAAGCGGGTGGTCGGGAGTTCCAATATTAGTAAAACCCGGCCATTTGGGTGTAAATAGGATGTCCAAAAAAAAGAATCGATGTTGAAAAAGTTAAGGTGCTCGACTCCAAAATTGAATCGCATTCAGTAATTTGACTCTTGAGTCTATTCATCATTGCAAAAACGTGAATTTTTTCCATTAATTTTAGATAAACCCTTCAAAATACAATAAGTCAGTCGAGAACTGAAATTCATACTGAAAAGTGGGATTTATGCCTGAAAAAGGAAATATTCTTGTTTTTTTTTTTCATATATCACGTTTGGAAAACCTGTGAACAATTTCTGGAAAATCGAAATTATCTTTCAATTTAGGGACTTTTTCAACATCGATTTCTTTTAAGACACCCTATTGTGAAAGGACTTTAACATGAGTTTATTCTCAGGTTCCCCACACCTTTCATTCAAGCTGAACTCCCTTTTGAAATAACACTGACTAGAGTAACTTATAATAGTTCTCCTCGGGGAATTGTAATTATGGCGCAATATCGGCTAGAGGAACAAAGTTTCAATAAGATTTCTTCCAACCAATTTGGCAATCTTTTAAACCGACACCAACAATCTTCAAAGCAGCAGCATAAAATAGGCTACGGCCAATTCGAGATACAAAAGCGGCGTCATAAAAAATAAAATAAACAGCAGTGGTCCAAAGTTGCTGCCTTGAGATATACAAAATTTAATGGTTAATGGAGGTGACAATTGTGATCCTAGTTTTACTCGCAATACTCTTTCGTAACAATATGAGTACAGTCGTTTTACGAATTATTAGTAAATGAAACTTATGCGGGTAGACTGTAGGCTAAATTAATATATGTTCTTCTTCATGTCATTTCAACGTCATGGAAACAAATGAAGTTTAAAGATTTTCGTTGCTCGAAACTATATTAAAACAGATGTACCATTAATGGAGACGGCAGTAGTTTGTAATGCATTGAAGAAAGCATTGGCCTGCTAGATGTGTTTTCCAGGTTTGATTTTTTTTTAGGCATGGAAATGCAAAAAGAAATATTGGTGTGATTTTTTTCTGTGGCAATTATGATAATACTCGGATAATTTAAATTGTTTTCTTTATTCTAGTTTCAATTTGTGCGTGCACATGATCACTTAATTTATTCAAGATTCGATCAAATATATTACCTGTTTAGCAAAACATACGTAAATATCAATTAGTAAGTCAGTTTCGGTTTCAGTACATTTCACCACGTTGTTCAATTTTCTCAACTCTGCAAACTTTTAGCGGTTTTAACGATAAAAACTTTCCAACGCCCGAATTATTTATCTATATCGACTTGCACCTGCCGCGCGGGACCTCGGGACGTATTGCCCACCTACTGGGCTTCGCACTTCATTTAATTTTTTGCTCCAAAACACCAAACACCGACCAACGCCAGCAGGAGAGCTGTTATCGTGTTGATAACTTATTGCCTGAATAATTAATGGATATAAATTACCGCCGCATTTCTTCTCCGATGAAAAAGCGTTCAAAATGTGTTGAGCCTGAAGCTTTTTGGAGGGGATGCAAACTTGGAAAGTGATTTCTTGCGCCCTCCCACTGCGACCGGTATTATTTTGAGATCAAGAAAAATAAAGAAAAATAAACGAAACAGGTGTGTAAAGTTGTCAAAAAAAGGTGAAAGCAAATTCAATTTCATGGTCACCACCACTTGCGGTACGCAAACGTGTTCGACGGGTACGACCACTGCCGGGATATTATAACCGTGCCATTGAAATGAACTTTCTACGTTTGAATTTTTTTTCAACGATTTTCTGCTAAATCTAATGTCTTTTTCATTTAAACTTATATCTTTTTTTTTTTCAATCAACGTTTATTTGACCCGGCACGATACAAGTTAATGTTTTACGGAGCCAATTATATCTAGAATTTTACTTCATAAAGTATCTTAAAAACTAAAGACAAATTTTTTATCCTCGCTGCCGACTACGAGTTGAAATTAAATCTAATATTGAAACTAAAATTAAACGCGTTTTTAAACTGGTGGTTTGTTGTTGGGGCGTCATGATGTTCTTCAAACAGCCAAAAACGATGAGCAGCTTATTTGTAATGTTCTGCTTAACCAAGACACGAACTGGAAAATGGACTTTCTCGGGCCTCTAGTTGCTGGTATCGTGCGGGGTCTAGTTGCTGGTTCTGGATCGGGGGTCCTAAACTTATATCTCGTTTTTTTTTTAAATACTCAAATGTATTCACAATTGTATATTAACAATTCGCGATCAACGATAATTGCCCCGTTCTTTGTTTGGCGATAAGCACTTATTAAGGGGAATTAAACGTTTGCTTCGAAGATTACTAGAGTCGGTATCATATTCTTTTATAGAAGGCATACTATCAAATGTTCCACCGGATCTAAATCTAAGTAAATACAAAGCTCTGGCAGCTGTTTCCAAACAACCACGCTTGAGGGATCCGCATAATGGAAGGAAGAAAAAAAAACTACATTTGCGGTGCGATTTCCTGCTCGGTGAGACCGAAGGCGGGCTGATGGCATGGCAGTCTGCGATAAACGAATTCTAATTATTATTCCGTTCATCAGCGTGAAGCCACCATCATTATTACAACAACATCGAGATTCTAGCAGATTCTCTGAATTTGACAACTCCATTTAAATGCTAATTTTCATTAACCTTCCATGAATAGCAACAACAAAAAAGTGCAAGCCATTCCTTCGCCGATGTTTCACGAGAAGGTCAACGAATCGAATTATGCAAAATAGCGACCCTCTTCAGCGTCGTACGTTGGGAAATTTCAATATTCAAAAGAGCACCTGGACCGAAGGCGACGGCGATGTCGACGATGACGATGACGCCGACTAGGTAGGTAGTGGTTAGCTAGGACGCGAATCGTTCCTGGTTTTGTGGCTATCGAGTACAAACTATGGCTTTCGACTGAACCCGGCGCTGCGCATATATGAAAAATCCTACAACTGTAGCAACCAGAACGATTGCAACTGATTTACGGCACGTCCCAAACCTAATCCAACCGATGATAGAGGACCAGGAAGGAACACGGAAAAGTAGGGAAAACATCCTCTGACGGGGTAACTAAAAAAACTCCACAACATATTCTAGACTGCGAAAGCGGACAATCCCCTCCGGGTATGGCAAAAGTTGGTTTGGATGAAATTTTGGATTTGGCTAGCGTTATATTTTGCTATGCGACCCGAAACAGGAGGATGGCAGGCAGAAACTGTCCGGAACATCGCTGTGCATCCCGAAGTTAGTCCGAGTCGCGTCATGTCACCGCCGGAGGCTAATTGAGGTTAGCTACGGGACGGTTCTGTTGTGTTGAATCCAAGTGTGGGACAGGGGGAAGAAACTACTGAGGATTCCCCCAGCCAAATAATAAAAAGACCAGCTTAGTTGGCACACACGGGAAGTCATCAAATTCGTATATCGTGGCACGAAATCTGAGTGTTGTAAAGGGAGTGTGCGATTCGTGGAACTCTTTCGAAGGAGTGTTGGAGGAAATTGAAATTCAGCACTTATTTTGAGGGTTTCAAGAAAACCTAATTGTTAATTGTACAATTTTGACTATAAACACAAAAAAGCTCCATTGTCATTGGATACTTTGGGTTGGCTCACACTGATCTGAGCTGAGCTGGGTAAATGTAACTGCGTGTGTGTATGTGTATATGTTGGTGGCATGTTGTTCGGCTGCACAGATATGCACAAACTCTGCGGGAACCGTCGGTTGGTTTTATGTAAATTTTTGTTTCTGATGCTAATTTATTCAAAACAAATTTGCTCCTTGTTTGATAGTACGAGCCCGGCCCGTTGCGAGTTTATATTCGAATCGGAATCTGTTTTTATATGCTGTTGTACTAACTGAAGCTTGCTGACAGAGTTACTGGTCTCCCATGAATTGTGGCAGAGCTTGGATAAGTAGTGTCTTGCGGTTGCTGAGGTTGGATCAGCTGACTGTTGTTGTACAGTTGAACTAGCTCCAGCTCGAATTATATGGATCATTATCGTGGTTTGTGGTTTATCCGACGTGATTCATTAGGATATTTTTACATTTTTACAGTTTCCAGTTTTGTTTTATTCTACACGGGTAGAAATAAAATCTCGAAAACAGGCAAAATGACTCATGATTACATGATTTGGATGTATTTTCATGGTATGAATATACACCATGAGTGAAGACTCATGGAATCATGAGCCAATTGTCCGTAACGCACCCCGTGCGTTACTGTTTTGCTGACATCATGAGCAATTTGGATTGAAACCATGATTTATGGGTCATGAAATTTGACTCATTTGACTCATGAAATCGGGCGTTCAATTTATGAAATCTCCCTTTGACTCATGGAACCATGATTGTGATTTATGAAATCATGAAATGCGAGTCATAAAATATAGCATTTGGCTCCGGGAATCGAGTGTTTGATTTATAAATTTTTTCTTTGGCTTATTCTAACCCATGAAATAATGAGCTGAACTCGTGAAATCATGAGTCACGAGTCATGCAATTTAGCATTTGACTCCAGGAATCGGGTGTTCGATTTATGAATTCTTGCTTTGGCTACTGTAACCATGATTTTGATTTATGAAATCATGAGTTGCGATTCAGGACATATAGCATTTGACTCACGGAATCGGGCGTTCGATTCATGAATTCTTGCTTTGGCTACGGGGAATCGGGTGTTCGATTTATGAATTCTTGCTTTGGCTACTGGAACCATGATTTTGATTTATGAAATCATGAGTTGCGAGTCGGGACATATAGCATTTGACTCATGAAATCGGGTGTTCGATTTATAAAACCTAGCTTTGATTTAGGAAACCATGAATTGAACTCATGATTGATTGGGCTAGTTTCATAAAATCATGATTTGTGCGATCCGATTCACGAAATTGCCAAATCCGCACGAGAGTCACAAATAAAATAAGACTTTTTTCTTACAATTGTCCCCCGAATGTTTTAAAAATAATATGGAAATAGTTTTTGTACGCGACCAACCATTACTTTTTATAGAAAAACTTGTGTTAGTTTTCTTACAAAAGACACTAGCGCTATGATTATAAAACAATTTTTCTTTTATTTTGTCTCTGTGATAATTGAACTAAAATTTATTCATTCTTCTCTGAAGGGTCACAGGCGAAATTATTCCACTTGTGAAACGAAATTATTTTTTCCATTAAGTAGTCACGGTGATAATTTGAAGTTCAAATGGTATGTTGTCTTAGAATAGTCACTAAGTCATTAAAAGGTACATTTAAATTTTTCTGATAACTTCATGGTGACCTTCATAGGAATAGTTTCCTCTGTTAGTCACTGTGACTTGTGTGAGAGAATATTTGTCAAAAGTTTTGTTCAATAGAATTTGTGACCTTTTGAAAAAAAAAAAACTGATCAGAAAAAGTGAACATCGGGCTTCAATCAAAAAACGTAATTTTTTAGTCACCTTGACTTTTGTAAAGAATATGTCAAATGTTGTTATGAATATGTGATCTTTTCAAAAATTTTCGCGGAATTTTAGTAACTATCCTTTTTAATCAAGTAGCTTCGAAAAGATTAGTTGAAATTATTAAGGTCACATATTTCTTGAAGCTTACCTTCGATTAGTCTCAAAAGAGTCCCCGTATTAATTGACGTTCATTGAAGAATAAAGAAATGATTCATAACCGTTATTAAGAGGAATGCATCTTTTTTTAGAAAGTCACCAAGAATTGGTGACGAGCACCTAAAGCTTGTTGGCTCACTAAAATGGAGGCAATGCTTGACGAAAGTAGTACATATATTATAAAATTAAACCATAATATGATTCAGAAGTTTTCCTTGATAATTTTCATATATTTTGTTACAAAATTACAACAAGAGTTATCCATTAACAGACAGACGCTTAAAAAAACAATAAATTTCATTTTTAGTATCGAAAACCTAATTTTTGGGAAGGCGCGCGAAAATTTTAAGGGGTAGGCGACATACCATGAAAATGGGATTGCATTTGAAAATAGCTTTTGGCATTCATCGCAAATTCAACTTGTTCTATGTTATTGCTAATATGTACACGTTCAATCATTTCTAAATTTTATCGGCGAAATAAAAAATATTAAATAGCAATGTTCGGGAGTTGGTCACGAACAGTATGTTTGATTTTAGAACTTTGTCACGAAAAATATTCATGAATGTGTTGATAAAAATACGACTCGCGATGACAACTTAAAACAAAATTAGAAACGTTTCTGGTTTCTCCTATAAATATACCACAGTTGAAAACATGTAAATGCAGAAAATTGTATAAGGCTCTAAGCCCCGCCATTTCGACGCTTTTTCAGCATTCCTGACCATTTACAGAACATATTCCTAATACGAATATTAATCTTCTCTTAAAGGTCACCAACATGTCATTTGTGCGGACTGGGTGTACATTTAATTTATGAAACTTCACTTTGGTTCATCAAATCTTAACCCGTAAAGACCCGGGACGGAACTTGTTTTTTGAAAATGCTCGTTCTCAGCACTGGAACGGCCGATTCGGGAACCTTGGAATTTTATTCAAGGGGAATAGTTGCTCTAAGTTTTGGTAAAGGTGCCACCCCTTTGGACCCCTCCCCGTTTTTGTGAGACGCAAATATGTCTGTGTTTTTTTCTAATTTTTCAAACAGATTGAGCAAACACTGGGAATTTTCATACGTATCAATTGCTTCATGTATCAAATCGTGTCAGGTGGATGAAATATGGTATGTAAGAGTGAATTTTGGAGTTTCCAAATTATTTTAGTACAAAATCACAAAACTACGTATTTTTATAAAAATTCAAACAATAAAACCGTTATTAAAATTTTTAGCTCTACATTTTTGCGGTGAGGTCTCCTGAATCCATACGCGATGAAATATTTATTTTAGCATGCAAACATTTTGAGAAAAACCAGTTTAAATTCACCAAAGTACGTATTTTCGTGGAAACCTGATTTCCTCAGTCTCCCAACATAGCTCTTAAATTTTCAAGCTCTATATTTTTAGAGTAACGTCTTCTGAATCCAAAGATGGTGAAAGATTATTTCTAACATTCACAGATTTGGAGAAAATCAAGTTTTCATAAGAACTCGTACTTGAGTGAATTCAAACTCGTTTTTCTCTAAATCTGTGCATGCTAGAATAAATCTTTCAGAGTTTTTGGAATCAGAAGACGTTACTCTAGAAATATAGAGCTTGAAAATTGAAGAGCTAAGTTGAAACCTACTGTGGTAGACTGAGTAAATCAGGTTTCCATGAAAATACGTATTTTAGTGAATTTAAACTCGTTTTTCTCAAAATATTTGCATGCTAAAATAAATATTTCATCGCGTATTGATTCAGGAGACCTTACTTCAAAAATGTAGAGCTTAAAATTTGAAGAACGGTTATATTATTTGATTTTTTATGAAAATACTTAGTTTTGTGATTTTGTACTAAAATAATTTAGAAACTCCAAAATTCACTCTTACATACCATATTTCATCTACCTGACATGATTTGATACATGGAGCAATTAATACGTATGAAAATTCCCAGTGTTTGCTCAATCTGTTTGGAAAATTGGAAAAAAACACAGACATATTTGCGTCTTACGAAAACGGGGAGGGGTCCAGAGGGGTGGCATCTTTACCAAAACTTAGATCAACTATTCCCCTTGAATAAAATTCCAAGTTTTCCCAAATCGGCCGTTCCAGTGCTGAGAACAAGCATTTTCAAAAAACATGTTCCGTCCCGGGTCTTTACGGGTTAATGTCATGATTTATCGATCACGAAACTGAAAATATAATTCATGTGATCTAGCGTTCCACGAATGAAATTAGACATTATATTTGAATTCGTGTTTTGGTTTATGAAGTCAGTAATTTATGTCATGAAACTACAATAAAAATTCATTAAACTTAGGATAAAGTTCATAAACTTTGAATTGGATTCATCACTCTGATAAGTTGGAATTTTATTCATGATTATGAATTATTGAAATTATAATTTTTCAACTTAAAACCAAAAATCTTAAAAGATCAGATTTTGTTCACGGTCTTAGATGCCAAGTTCGACAGTCAGTATTATTTATGATTTGCACGGCAAAACAAAGTAAAACATAAATTAATAAGTTTTCTTTGGCAGCTTTTCTGCAGCAGTATTATGCAAAAACCTGCCAAAGACGTTTGATACCCTAATCAATTTATAATAACATTTCAACCATTTTTGACCGTTTTTCCTAACGGATTTTATTTATTCTGAAAAAGGTACTGTAAATCTTTATCGATGACATTAGAGAACACAAAATGTTTCTCATCTATTTTTTTTAAATGTCATTTGCATAGCATTGCATTTGCGCTTTGCATAGATGTTCTTATGGGCTGAAGATGTCATTTTGTGCTATTATTATTTTTTGTTTTTGGTCACGAATAATTTGGCGGCATCTATAAATTACGTAATACCTAAAGGAGGGAGGGGGGATATGTTTTTTGGCATTACGATTTGTTATATAGGGGAGAGGGAGGTAAGATCAGCGTTACGTAACAAAAAATCCATGGGGAGACTTTCCAAATATGAGCATTTTTATTCGGCATATTCTTCTACAGCGCTACGTTATTTTTATGAGGGGTAGGTTTTGGCGTTACTTTTGTTACATATGGGAGGGTGGGGGTCCAAAAATTGGGTTTTTAGCGTTACGTAATTTATGGATGTTGCCAAGGCAATCAACGAGACAGGTGCGGTCAGCTGATTTCAGTTAGTTTTCAAGTTTTGACAGCCTTAGGTATGTTCGAACGGTCGCAACTTGGATGCAACCCGGATCGAAAAGCACGAAAAACAAACGATCGGTTGCTCCAGTATCAATCCTTTACCCAATAATAAAATATCACTTTAGATTTTTTTTCCGGCATTAAAAGATTTTGTGTTTGGTTGTGTTTTGGTTTTGCAACTTAAAAAACAATTACAAACGTACAAGCAGTGAAACGTCACCCGTGGATTGCCTTATGGATGGCTAAAAAATATTTTTAGAGACAGAACGGTTTGTTTAATCGGTGTGACTTCTTTAAAAAGTTGCAGATAACAGTTTTATCTTACCGATAAAAGTATACACAAAACAAAATTATTTTGCAACACAAAACAAGGGAAACAACTTGTTTTTAAGTTTTTTTTAACTACAAATGGTTTATGGTTGTATGCTCCAGTGTTGCTAAACTCGCTCTAAACAAGCATGCGATACTCTCCAAGTAGTGTTCTCACCGCTACCGAAATCACACACACAATGGAGTACCTCCACCATTCGAACTGTCTCTCGTTCTTTCACACTTCCTTCATTTCACACCACCGAGTGTTGACGCTTGCGAGTTTTCTCCCGAAATCATGGATACACACTCCTATTTACAGTCTTATTCGCGTGCACTCCCCTACTTGCGAGCACGATCAGCCAAAAATAATTGTTCCGAGACGCATTGGAATGGCGTGGCGTGATGCAGCGGATCGATTATAGTTAGATAAACTGTGTAAATGTAGTAAAAGCTGTTCCTATCAGATGCTTAAATGTTTATAAGTTGTCGTCAAAATGTCGCCTCAAATTCTCTCAGAAAGCAATATGTTGAACATCATGGACATCCTGAATAGTAGAACTAATGTTTGATGTTGATGGTTGCTCTAAACTGGGCTCCTTCGCATTATTGTGGAAAACATCAACAGGGTCTACTTATAAAAAAGTTGGTCACTCAGTTATTTGTTCCTTGGTGCACATTTAAATTTCTAACTCGTACTGAGACACGATCATATCGAGACAAGATCATATCGAATTTACAATCGTCTATATCAAGGCACACCAACATTTTGATTAAGGTGTAATGTATGAACGACAAAATTTTAACTCTTCAATTGACTATTTAGTTCATCCTTAAAAGGACAATTAGTTTTTTAATTCAATTTAGGATATGATGCTGTTCCCATCTCTGTGGTATTCCCGACTTTAAAAACTGTTTTCGGACAAAAAATTTGACGACAGACAGATTTTGATTGCCATCACCCCCGTTTGTGTGTTGCCAAAATACGGCAGTTTTTCACTAGAGGAATTGTCGCTACCGCACATAAGCAGCTTTTTACTAGAAAAGGTAATACCGTTACACTTACCGCTGACGCTGCTACTACTACCGCTACTGGTACTCGCTATCGCTGCTGCCCGCTGCTACATAGTTAGCACCCATCCTTCACTAGTAAACTGATTGCTTTTTCAAGACTTTTTAATGAATTTTGTTTTATTTCTTGTTATTTTAACACTTTTCAATAACAATTTTCAATAGTAGGGTAGCGAAAGGCTTCGGCAGGTTTTCTGCAGCTATCTTAACCACTGCCGAAGCCGTTCGCTACCTACAATAGTTCAAATAATCAAATTACAATTGTCTGTATTTGGGGGCTCATGCGTGGATAATTTTCAATTGATTGCTTCAAAAACGACGAGAATGCGTTGGAAACTAAGCGGCTTATAAGCATTAAAAAACACAAATTTTGTCTCCATTTCCGTTTTATATTTTCATTTTCACCCCAATGTAGCCGATCTTCCTGAGAAATGTAGTTCTACGTAAAAAAAACAAGTCTTTATTGTGCTCAACTTCAGTGATGTGTCAAGATAGTTTACAGTTCCAAATTTCCGCTAGCGAAATTTGTCAGAAAACCTGGTTGGATTCAAATCGATTGAGTTACTGCCGCGGCTTGCAGAATTACGTACACACACAGCTGTTTAAATTGAACAGCATTCGTTGGCACAGCCGGCACATTATTTAGTTTTTAGGCAAAATGGGCACGAATTCTTCTACCGCCTAATTTATCTTTACAGGCGGGACAAATAAGCATTGCCTTCCCTTGTGCGAACAAATCCTTGCGGGCACGACCGTTAATTTCACAACATTGCTAGCCGATGTGACAGAAGGCATCGCAGAAACCGCGGAGCACTGGTTTCAAATCATTAATAGGCAGATGACACTCGCCGCACAGCTTTTTATCCATCAATTCTAGCAGCAATCGTATGTTCTCTGCCACAGTTGTTTCAGTTTCAACCGCACTTGATAATACTGTGTTGAGTAAATTTATGCAACCGGACACTCGTCTTATGTTTTATCAACACGTTCACTTGCGAAAACCTTGTTTTGCACATGAAATACGCTAGCCCACCTACGGTATCAATCACGGTTTCTAAACTTGAAATCACTGAATATACCGGCGAACAGTTTGACAGATATGTGTTACGTTTTTAGCAGTCATGAGTCGTATTTATAAAACCGCTCTGAGTAGTTTATGATATTCAGAGTCCAACCCATGGTATCATGAGTCATAACTCATGATTCTATGAGTCCATGCTACAGCGATGTGTTACGCTTATAATAGCCATGAGTCACATTCTTGAAAACGCTTTTCATAGCTCATGATATTCGAGGTTGACATCATGATATCATGAGTCATAGGTCATGATTCTGTCGGAAAACAACATTCATGATTTCATGACCTGAAAGGTCATGAAAACGGGAAAATATTTTTAACCGTGTATGGTGATAAAATTGAACACATTATTATAGGGACCTGTGATCGTTCTGTTTTCACAAGACGGAACACAAAGTTCAAAAGTAATTTAAATTATTGTATAACAATTCTGATTGATCAAGATGGTTGTTAGCACTTTAAAATTTGAGTGATAATGTCGCTGAGCAGTTCAATATCGTTTCAGAAGTCAATAAGTAGAATCAATCTTATTAATCATATGAAATAAGAGCCAATTAACAATTCATTTGTTGAAAAACAATATAAAACTCGTATTAGTCAATTATTCAAAATATAGAAAATCGTTTTGCTTCCCCAGGTATACGGCGTTTAAAGGAAATTAAGTAGGATAATTATGAATACACAGCTGGAGTTTGTTAATAAAATATAGCTTGCTTATATTGATGTCAGAAACACTAGAATAAGGATCAATATTCGACATCGAAACGAAAAGTGAGTCTAGTCCGTTCGGTGAATTATAGTAACTAGCCTCTCAAGTTAATTTCGATCCGTAATCTGAACCGGAAGATACCGAATTTTACAAACGGGTTTTGTAAAGTGTTGGAATATATCAGAGCAATATTCCTCGAGTAATATTTATCAATCTATGCACGAAAACTCATTGAAAAATGGATTGGTCATTTTCGCTGGATAACCCGAGGCTTTATTTTATGCGAAGAGTATACTTTTATCATTAGGATGGCTTCCAGCCACAGGCTACCTCACCACCGTAAAAATGACCATACAAAATTTAAAAAGATGAACTTGGTGCAGACTGTTTGAAATAATGATTCAGAAGACATAGAATTAATTCGATAACTGATAAAATTTTAATAAAAATTTTTGATTAATTTATTCTTTTTCAAGTCTCTCAATAACAATGGAAAAATTTTCATATTTTTGCTCGATTTTTGGCTGATGTCATTCATGCGAACAAAAAAAACTTCAACGTTCAAGGTAAGTTAACACAAATTGAGTTTCTGAGTGGAATATAAGCAGTGCAGCTTGGCAAACTGAATCCTGCCCACAACGCATATCACCTGACGAAGCCGTCAGTTACCCTATATATATATTAAATACGGGTCAATTTTTTTGATATTGATATGTCAAATGAATTGAAAGTCTGAGAATAATAATAAAATCTATTAGATTCTAATATTATTTTGAGGCGGGGCTTACCGAATGGAAATTGACTTCGGAATGCGCTGCAAGTACTCAGTCATTCTGCAGAGGGTTTTTGGAAGGTCGGTAGAGCTAACACCTTCTAGGTTCCGAAAACAAGACAGACGCAGAAACAAGAATCAACAGCATTGTCTTTTTTCACCCTATCACTGCCAGACAGTGGAGTCTAGAAGGTCATACATACATAATACATGTCTGGGAGCCTGGGAGTTGAGCAACTAAATAACGTACTCGAAAAAATGCAACAAACAAAAATGGTCAACAAAAAATCACTTCTAGTCAAATGTTTTTATACTGTCAGGGAATAAATAAACAATTATTAGCCATAGTTTTGCAAAGTTGGTTCATTCATCCTCCTTTGTTAGATTAAATGCCCACACCTTGGACTTAACGCTACTCACCTTGGCATCCTAGGCAACACTTGCGCCATCTTTCCTCAAATCCTGGTCGTTTTGGAAGGCTTTCTCTGTTTTCCGGAGCTTACCTCTCATAATCGCCCAGAATGTTTCTATTGGACTACGTTCTGGCGAGTTTGGCATGTCGTTGGCTTTGTACCACTCCATCACCGGTTTCGCGTAATGACCCGATGCCTTTCTTCCGGGACTTCTCTGAAACATCCAGGCAGAACTTGCCGACAAAGAACATCAAGTATATTGTCTACTTATCAACGAATTTCCGCTGCACAATCACTCACTGTACAGCTTTCTGGGTTGGTACATGGCCAATGTATTCTGTCTATCGGGACGGTTAAGCACCTTACTTACCTTGAAAACATCAAGTCCGGCCCACTTCACTATATGCTGGACGATCCGGACGAAAGGTTTCTAGGCCACTATTCTAATCGAAAGGTTCGGATTGCGCTTGAAGTAATCCCTCACCTCCTTTGCCTTCACATCTTTGCTTTTTCCCCATGAACGACTCCATGAGAGATTTTCCCACTCGGGATACGATCGAAAGGTCGATTCTCAATAGTTTCGCGATCCACCCGCCAACTGACTCAGATTTTTCAACGCCCAAGCTCATATATTTTTGTCGTAGTATTTCTTGCTTGGAAGCCAACTAGATAACCTCTTCACAGATTGTGACGACATTTTACATATGTAAATATTACACTCTAAACTAGGTTTTCCCAAAAGAGAGAGAGAGAGAGAGAGAGTGAAAGAAAGAGAGAGAGAGAGAGAGAGAGAGAAAGAGAGAGAGAGAGAGAGAGAGAGAGAGAGAGAGAGAGAGAGAGAGAGAGAGAGAGAGAGAGAGAGAGAGAGAGAGAGAGAGAGTAACGAAATGCTCTGCCCCGTGACCAACAGCAGCTAAGCGCTACTCTCCTTAGGGAAAGGCTGCTGTGGCAAGTTTTAGGATGGTCCAGCTGAAGCTCGTATCTCAAAGCGAGTCAAGAATTCGGCTCAAACACTCGGAAACACTCCGCGCAACCCAATCGTTCTAAAGTCACCAAACTTCTTACATGCGACGACGTTAAACCTTAATCGGACAACTAAGAAATGGGAAAATGCTGCGGATATATTTATATCGAGCCAAATCTAACATTAACCAAAAAAATTAACTTAAAAAATTGAAAATAAATAGTCAATTTCAATTTGAAAAAAGAGATGGTTTTTAAAATATTAAACTTGAAGTTATTACACAACTTTAAAAAAGTCCACAATGGAGAAATGAAAATCAATTTTTATATGGAAGTTGTTTTTTTTTAATTTCTGATTTCAACGTTTTTCAAAACTTATGTATTCTATTGATTTTAAAAGATTAAGAAAATCATTTAGAATCAAAAAGCTCTTGTTAGTTAAGAATTCAAATGTATCGGTTTAAGGCGACATCCATAAATTACGTAACACAAAAAACCTAATTTTAGGACTACCACCCCCAATATGTAACGGAACGTAACGTCAACACCTACTTCCCCCAATATAAATTACGTAACGCTGTAGAAGAATTTGCCTAATAAAAGTGTTCGTGTTCGGAGAGTCTCTCCACAGATTTTTTGCTGGGTAACGCTGATCTTACCTTCCCCTCCGCTATGTTACAAACCGTAACGCTCAAGGATACCTCCTTCCCCCCTATGAGCGTTACCCAATTTATGGTTACTGCCTAATTTGTCAACAACCAGCTCACAACATTCTCACCGGTCATATTTTCCTCTGAGTATATATAATTCATTCTGTTCCGGGCTGGGTTTGCCTCTATAACATTATGATGCACAGAACAAAAAAGGAAATAAGGGTCATTTATATGCACACGGTTATTTAATCTTACTCCAGGTTCACAAAAGTGTACACAATTTTAAATTTGTGTCTGTAAATAAAATCGATTTTCGAAAAAATTCTATTGTAGAAAATGTTCTCGAATGCTCTATCTAACGTTTGCATTTAAAAAATGGACTTTTGAGTTTGATAAATTTCCCATGAGATGTAATTTTATTTGTTTACTTGCAACAAAGTTCAAGTTAATCGCCATGGCGGACGAAATCATGCGTGTAAGCATGTTTTTGCGTTCTTCATTCGTTTTATTTATCAATGCCTTCTCAGTTTGTTCATCAGTTTCCCCCCAGTCCTTGCGACGAAATTGTTGGAGTAGATCGTGTGCTTCAGGTTTGCCCAGAAATCCTCGATGGGACGCAGCTGGCGGGCGTTGGGCGGGTTAGCTGGCTTGGGTACTGTAGAGTTATGATCTACTTAAGCGGTTCTCAACCTGGGGTACGCGTACCCCCAGGGGTACGTGAAAGAAAAATCAGTAATGGTGGACAAAGCAATGCTTTTATAATACTTCAAATGTTGTTCAAACTTGCTCTCAAAACATGACTGTAGTAATAAAACAAACTATAGTCCAATTTGAAACCTGAACTAGACTACCACAACGAGTTCTACCACTTCTTTCTTCCGCTCTGCGAGAACATTAGAAGCCGGGGGGTACAATTAATTTGGAAAATATTGCCAAGGGGTACGCGGACGAAAAAAGGTTGAGAACCGCTGATCTACTTGCTTTATCCCCATAATCATTTTACGACAGAAAGAGATCGAATGATTTTGTTACACAGGGGAGGAGAGGAGGTGAGTTCAGCGTTAACTAACAAAAAATTTTTGGAGAAACTCTCCAAAAACGAGCATTTTTATCAAGCAAATCCTTCTACAGCGTTACGTAATTTTTATGGGAGGGTAGGTGTTGACGTTACGTTTCGTTTCATATGGTAAGGGGGTAGTCCAAAAATTGTTTTTTTTTTTTGCATTACGTAATTTATGGACGCCTCCCAAAGACAGAATTCTTGTGGAACAGTGTATTAGTTTACTTAGAAACCAAAGTGCCTTCCATTCTTGTTTGCTCCTTTCCAACAGATTCTGTAGGTACCACATCGATATTTAGCCGCTCCATTTCCTCCAACGACCACTTTGAGAAGTGGGTCATCGCCAGATTCGGCCAGAACTCCGCGTCTTCGCCCTTATGCTATTTCTTGATGAACGACGCACCATCCGGCAGGCACCTTTATCGTACTATAAATTTCCCCGTTCACGGCCAATCCGGAGTGGAAGAAAAGCGGCTATGACGTCCCTTTTTTGCTGATTTCTGCCACCACAGCACCTTCTTGGGGAACTTGGTGCGTGAAATGAACTTCACCTCGGAGCTTACTTCCTTCGTGGGGAAAGTAAAATACGAAATGCCCTGCCAGTCGTTGCCATCCACTTGATTCGACTATCTTATTCAGCCGCTGTCGCTGAGTCATGGCCAGCTACGAGATCAGTGGAAGGTACTGCCGTTTCCTGACATGTATATGGGTCATTCCATACGAAGTGACCACGGAAAAGAATAAACTTGGACACGACCATCACGGATTTGGCTCAAGGCGGGGGAATTATTCATCTAGGTTCACTATAAAAAAAATCCCAATTTTGGTGTCGATTGGAATGTCCCCAGCTCTGTGGGACCCCCCTCTTTGTGACAAAGTCAGGCAATTTTTGTTCAAAATTCCGTTTTCCTTTTTCTTACAATTCATAGATGTAGGACGTCCGCAAAATACTGATAGATGATTTTTAAAGAAAATAAACCAAGGAATCCAAAAAAAATATAATTTTTGACTGGAAGTGTTGTCAGATAGATTATTTTTGTATTTGAAAACTAAATTTACATTTTTCGGCAAATGCAGCTATTTTTATTTTAAATTTAATAATTTCATCGTGTTCCTTGGAAAATTTGAAATGGAACCAAGGAATCCAGAAAAATAGCATTTTTGACCGGAAGTGTTTCCAGATAGATTATTTTTCTATTTAAGAACTAAATTTGCATTTTTCGGCAAATGTAGCTTAGTTAATTTAAATTTGAAGGTTTTATCGTGTTTCTCGGAAAATTTTACATAAGAAACGATAATCACCTCGTGTGGTAATATGAGCCAATCTCGAGATATAGCATTTTTACAAAAATGGTTTTAAATTTCGTTAGGCCGTTACAAATTTTATTTTCATTTTATGTCACCCCCCCCCCCGTTCAAAAATTTTGAATATTGGAAGGGGCAGAAAAAAAAAGCTCATACTTTTTTTTTATTTTATTGGTTTTCCGACATCATAAATGCTTAATTTAGCAATGAACAACTCCAGTGACAGCGAGTGTCGTCAGAAGGCAAGCAAAATTAAAAATAATAATAATAACAAAGTGTTATTTTTCAACATTTATTTGAGTGCAAGTTACAAACGTCATAACTTGCACACAAACTTTTATCAATGATATTTCTTTTATTTTCGTCTCGGTGTTATTTATTTTTTGCCACCCCCTTTGCTAACTTTGATAACTTTGGACACAAAAAGAATTCGAAATTTGTATCAGCCTAATTATTTTTTCGTAAAAATGCTATATCTCGAGATTGGCTGATAATTGTTTCTTACGTGATAATTGTTTCTTACGTAAAATTTTCCGAAAAACACGATGAAACTTTCAAATTTGAAATAAACTCAGCAGCATTTGCCGAAAAATGCAAATTCAGTTTTTGAATAGAAAAATAAACTATCTGGCAACACTTCCGGTTAAAAATAATATTTTTTCTGGATTCCTTGATTTATTTTCTTCAAAATTCTTTCATCACTATTTTTCGGGTGTCTTACGGCTATAAACTATAAAATAAATTAATTACGAAATTTACAACTATTTTCGAAAATTGTTATATCTCGAGATTGGCTCATATTACTTCGGAATGATAGTTGTTTCTTACGTGAAATTTTCCAAGGAACACGATGAAATTTAGTAAAGCGGGCAAACGATGAAATTATCAAATTAAAAATAAAAATGGCTGCTTTTGCCGAAAAATGTAAATTTAGTTTTCAAATACAAAAATAATCTATCTGGCAACACTTCCAGTCAAAAACTATATTTTTTTTGGATTCCTTGGTTTATTTTATTTAAAAATCATCTATCAGTGTTTTGCGGACGTCCTACATCTATGAATTAGAACACGCACTCTTCTGAATGGAGTAGCTTCACTGTTTCCGCCATCATGGTTAGAGTTCCACTGATGGAGCTGTCATTTTTTTGCTGACTCATGGGTTATTATGATTGATGCTGCAGGGATACCAAATGTGCAGATTTGTCTGCAAAACACAGATTTTGGAGTCCGTGTGCAGATATTTATTGATTTGCAGATATTTGCAGTTTTTCCACGGTTTCTGCAGATTTTTGTCAGAGTCTCCTTATATTCGCGCAGATTTTCCTAAAATGTGTGCAGGTTTTTACAGACTTTTGCCTGCGGGAGCGAAATTTTTTCGGATCACGGATGGATTTTTTTCAGATTTCGAGCACATTTTTCGGGTTTTTCGAGCAGTTGCAGACATTTTTCAAAAACATCTGGCATCTCTGGCTGCATGAGTAGTTTCGTCAGCACCTGTGTAGGTAAATCCATGAAAAATTAGTTATTATTGTTCATTTTTTAATGCAAACGTTAGCACTTTAGAACTTTTAGCGTTCTAAACTTAGGTTTAGAAACGCTAACCACTAGTTCACTTAGTTTGTAGAAAAGTGGTAAACTGTCTTTACAAAACTGTGAACTGCTTCGAATAACGAACATTCTTTACTGTGATAGCTAGTTACTTTGATAACGTAATTATCAGCTGTCCTCTTTACGGGACAAGTGAAAGGCTGTCTTTTTATCAGAAAATGTGGTTCGAAATATCATACAAACCACGGGAACCTTCAGATAGCCATGTCCAAACCACGCTCTACACTGAGTGGCATATCTGAAACACGGCACGACGTGTATTGCAACTGCAACTGAGTGTTAGTGTTGAATCGACAACACGCAGAGCGATAGCTGAACCACCGGTGGCAGTGGCTGTTTTTCATTTTCGCCACGGGCGTTTCAAACTTCGGCAAACACCGGAACCGAGGGATTTGGCTTCGTAAAAACACCGGCCACAGCCGAGAGTTTCAACTTCGAGAAAGCATCTCGACAACACGCTCGCCTGCTTGTCCTAGCGCGGGTTGATTTGATTAGTGTTGGAAAATATTGAGCAAAATCCGTTTGCGAGTTTTGATGTTTTCAATCAAACCTATCTCGCTTTGGCAAGAGAGTGCGAGGTCGCAAAAGCACTTGTTTACTTGTTAACTTAATGGTCTTTTAGGATGAATCCTATATGGTATTTTGCAAGTGCAAGAAATAATTCGTATGCTTTGTGCCGTCAGCGATAAATCAACAACTAATGTTAGCGCCGAAATTAAACGATATTATCGATAAGAAGCGATCATCCAAATTAACGATAAATATTGATAACTTTTCCATCTGTAGATTTGGCCGTGGAATTTTAACAAAGTAGACGCTGACTGGACTATATGGCATTAATCCTAGAACAGAATACTTTTTGTTTTGTATGGCGTCTGATGATAGAGGAATGCGGTTGAATTAGTTTACTATAGCGTTTGTCGGCATTTGCGGGAAGCCCCAAAAAGAGTAATGTTTAATATTGATAATTTGTGGAACATAAAAATATGCAAGAGTAGAAATTTTTCTGAATTTATTTTTTAAATTTTTTTTCACTTGGTTAATTTTTCGAATGGACAAAATTATTGTTCCCATTATTGTCGAAGAAACCATACCGATCGAATAAGCCGTTCAGATTGAGATACATGCTTGATGTCTCCGGCAAAATTTTAGGTGATCTAAAAACAAGAAACTTGGCCGAAGACATCATCGCTTTCAATCGCTTACATATTATGAGCAACATTAACCCGTAAAGACCCGGGACGGAACTTTTTTTTAGAAAATGGTCGTTCTCAGCGATGCTGCGGCCGATTTGAGTAAACTCGGAATATTATTCAAGGGAAATAGTTGCTCTAAGTTTTAGTAAGGGTGCCACCCCTCTGAACCCCTCCCAGTTTATGTGAGACCCAAATATGTCTGTGCCTTTTTTTATTTTTTCCTACTGATTGAACAAACGCATGGATTTATCATACGTATCAAATGTCCTTTGCATCAAATCATGTCGAGTAGATGATATACGATTAACAAAAGTAAATTTTGAAGTTACCAAATTATTTCAGTGCAAAATCACATAACTACGTATTTTCATAGAAAGTCAAAAAAGATGTTCTACTGAGGGAGATTGTAGCTGTGTCCTTCAAGTTTTCTACTCTACATTTTTAGAAAAAGGTCTCCTGAATTCGAATATGGCGAAAGATTTATTCTAGCAGGAACAGATTTTGAGAAAAACAAGTTTGAATTCACTAAAGTACGAATTTTCATGGAAATTCGATTTTCTCAGTCTCTCACAGTAGGTTTCTATTTTGTTTTTCCATTTTTCAACTTTGCATTTCTAGAAAAAGGTCTCCTGAATTCAAATATGGCGATGGATTTATTCTAGCATGAACAGATTTTGAGAAAAACAAGTTTGAATTCACTAAAGTACGAATTTTCATGGAAATTCGATTTTCTCAGTCTCTCACAGTAGGTTTCTATTTTGTTTTTCCATTTTTCAACTTTACATTTTTAGAAAAAGGTCTCCTGGATTCAAATATAGCGAAAGATTTATTCTAGCATGAACAGATTTTGAGAAAAACAAGTTTGAATTCACTAAAGTACGAATTTTAATGGAAATTCGATTTTCTCAGTCTCTCACAGTAGGTTCCTATTTTGTTTTTCCATTTTTCAACTTTGCATTTCTAGAAAAAGGTCTCCTGAATTCAAATATGGCGAAAGATTTATTCTAGCATGAACAGATTTTGAGAAAAACAAGTTTGAATTCACTAAAGTACGAATTTTCATGGAAATTCGATTTTCTCAGTCTCTCACAGTAGGTTTCTATTTAGTTTTTCCATTTTTCAACTTTACATTTTTAGAAAAAGGTCTCCTGAATTCGAATATGGCGAAAGATTTATTCTAGCATGAACAGATTTTGAGAAAAACAAGTTTGAATTCACTAAAGTACGAATTTTCATGGAAATTCGATTTTCTCAGTCTCTCACAGTAGGTTTCTATTTTGTTTTTCCATTTTTCAACTTTACATTTTTAGAATTAGGTCTCCTGAATTCGAATATGGCGAAAGATTTATTCTAGCATGAACAGATTTTGAGAAAAACAAGTTTGAATTCACTAAAGTACGAATTTTCATGGAAATTCGATTTTCTCAGTCTCTCACAGTAGGTTTCTATTTTGTTTTTCCATTTTTCAACTTTACATTTTTAGAAAAAGGTCTCCTGAATTCAAATATGGCGAAAGATTTATTCTAGCATGAACAGATTTTGAGAAAAACAAGTTTGAATTCACTAAAGTACGAATTTTCATGGAAATTTGACTTTCTCAGTCTCTCACAGTAGATTTTTGTTTTATTTTTCCATTTTTCAACTTTGCATTTTATAAAAGGTCTCCTGAATCCAAATATGGTGAAAGATTTATTCTAGCATGAACTGATTTTGAGAAAAACGAGTTTGAACTCACTAAGGTACTAAGGTACTCACTAAGGTACATTAAGGTACACACTAACACAAACGTTTTGCGGTGCCAGTGCTCACATCGATTTTTTTTATCTTCGTTGGTTTGGTTAGTTATTCGTAGTTCCGACCGTAGTCTCCGTATAAATTGTCCAAGAAAACAAAAAAAAACTCTATCGTCCGCTTTATTTACTCTAAAGACTAATCACAAGCCACGTGACTCTTTTTTTTGTTTTAAAACTTGAAAGGCTTTAATTTTTTTTTTCAGTTCGTATATCTCTAAATCAACCCGAGATTCCGTATGGTTTATAAATATACGAATTCTGCTCTATGCTATGAACCAAAACTTTGATACCGAGTTGCTGGTATCTTGTTAGATACAGATATAATTACTTGTCTAAGACGTACATACTTTGATAATTTTAACCATGTTTCACTCAAAATCTGTTCATGCTACAATAAATCTTTCGCCATATTTGAATTCAGGAGACCTTTTTCTAAAAATGTAAAGTTGAAAAATGGAAAAACTAAATAGAAACCTACTGTGAGAGACTGAGAAAATCGAATTTCCATGAAAATTCGTACTTTAGTGAATTCAAACTTGTTTTTCTCAAAATCTGTTCATGCTAGAATAAATCTTTCGCCATATTTGAACTCAGGAGACCTTTTTCTAAAAATGTAAAGTTGAAAAATGGAAAAACAAAATAGAAACCTACTGTGAGAGACTGAGAAAATCGAATTTCCATGAAAATTCGTACTTTAGTGAATTCAAACTTGTTTTTCTCAAAATCTGTTCATGCTAGAATAAATCTTTCGCCATATTTGAATTCAGGAGACCTTTTTCTAAAAATGTAAAGTTGAAAAATGGAAAAACAAAATAGAAACCTACTGTGAGAGACTGAGAAAATCGAATTTCCATGAAAATTCGTACTTTAGTGAATTCAAACTTGTTTTTCTCAAAATCTGTTCATGCTAGAATAAATCTATCGCCATATTTGAATTCAGGAGACCTTTTTCTAGAAATACAAAGTTGAAAAATGGAAAAACAAAATAGAAACCTACTGTGAGAGACTGAGAAAAACGAATTTCCATGAAAATTCGTACTTTAGTGAATTCAAACTTGTTTTTCTCAAAATCTGTTCATGCTAGAATAAATCTTTCGCCATATTTGAATTCAGGAGACCTTTTTCTAAAAATGTAAAGTTGAAAAATGGAAAAACAAAATAGGAACCTACTGTGAGAGACTGAGAAAATCGAATTTCCATGAAAATTCGTACTTTAGTGAATTCAAACTTGTTTTTCTCAAAATCTGTTCATGCTAGAATAAATCTTTCGCCATATTTGAATTCAGGAGACCTTTTTCTAAAAATGTAAAGTTGAAAAATGGAAAAACAAAATAGAAACCTACTGTGAGAGACTGAGAAAATCGAATTTCCATGAAAATTCGTACTTTAGTGAATTCAAACTTGTTTTTCTCAAAATCTGTTCATGCTAGAATAAATCTTTCGCCATATTCGAATTCAGGAGACCTAATTCTAAAAATGTAAAGTTGAAAAATGGAAAAACAAAATAGAAACCTACTGTGAGAGACTGAGAAAATCGAATTTCCATGAAAATTCGTACTTTAGTGAATTCAAACTTGTTTTTCTCAAAATCTGTATATGCTAGAATGAATCTTTTAACATATTTGGACTTAGAAGACCTAATTCTAAAAATGTAGAGTAGAAAACTTGAAGGACACAGCTACAATCTCCCTCAGTAGAACATCTTTTTTGACTTTCTATGAAAATACGTAGTTATGTGATTTTGCACTGAAATAATTTGGTAACTTCAAAATTTACTTTTGTTAATCGTATTTCATCTACTCGACATGATTTGATGCAAAGGACATTTGATACGTATGATAAATCCATGCGTTTGTTCAATCAGTAGGAAAAAATAAAAAAAGGCACAGACATATTTGGGTCTCACATAAACTGGGAGGGGTTCAGAGGGGTGGCACCCTTACTAAAACTTAGAACAACTATTCCCCTTGAATAATATTCCGAGTTTACTCAAATCGGCCGCAGCATCGCTGAGAACGACCATTTTCTAAAAAAAAGTTCCGTCCCGGGTCTTTACGGGTTAAGTTTTCTATCAAGAGGTACTGAAAATCACAATTTTCATTATAACTTTTTTCTCAGATTTTTCCGAGTTTTCAAACCTTCTACAAAGTTATCAGTCATCCAAAAATGCATGTTTATACAGAACATTGTTTTTTTTATCTCCCAAAATAAAAAAGTTTTTTGACATATTTCGATATTTTCACCTCAACCATCTCCAAATTACGCGATTTTACGCAAATGGCAAATCCATACGATGAAATAACTATCTTAGGACTTACAATAATAGGTACAAACTTTTGTATGTTAGAGTATGTGAGCAGCCTTTCCGCCTGATTTTCGAAGCTATTTGATGCCGATTTTTACATGAAAAAATTAAAAAATAAAACAGTTTTGAGTTCCGAAGGTAGCACTAAACGATCTTGAGCTAATTATGCATGCACACTTTGGTGACGTTAGTGTTAAAAATAGATTAACAAAAATATGAGTTTTTTCTTATATTAATCTTCAGATTGAGAGAATATCATACTAGTAAGATTTCCCGCTGCTTTGGTTGCTCATTTCGTCAGATCCTGTTATCACAGAAGCACGTGAGTGGCCAAAAGTGGACATTAAAACTTTTTCTGTGCTCGTCCTTTTTGAAATCGGGTAAGAAGAATAAATGGAATTTGAAAAAAAAGCTACTATTTTCATCCACGCTTACATCACTGAAAAAATATATTTAAATTTAAAAATTTAAATTTATTTCTAACATTTTCCCTATTTTTTTTACCCTTACCAAAACATGCATGCAAGTTAAACTTAAGATCACTTAGTACCACCTTCGAAACTCAAAACTCTTCATTATAAAATTTTTGTATATAAAAAGCGGCATCAAATAGCTTTGAAAAACAGGCGGAAAGGCTGCTTACATACTGTTACATACAAAAGTTTTTGCCTTTTATTGAAAGTCTTAAGTTAGTTATTTTATCGTACGGATTTGCCACTTGCGTAAAATTGCGTAATTTGGAGATGATTGAGGTGAAAATATCTCCAAAATTATCGAAATATGTCAAAAAACTTTTTTATTTTGGGAGATAAAAAAACAATGTTCTGCATAAACATGCATTTTTGGATGACTGATGACTTTGTAGAAGGTTTGAAAACTAGGAAAAATCTGAGAAAAAAGTTATAATGAAAATTGTGATTTTCTGTACCTCTTGATAGAAAACTTTATGTTGCTCATAATATGTAAGCGATAGAAACATGATGTCTTCGGCCAAGTTTCTTGTTTTTAGATCACCTAAAATTTTGCCGGAGACATCAAGCATCTATCTCAATCTGATAAAAAAGAAAATTTCCCATCTCACTTTTAGGTGGATTGATCACTCATCTTCCTACATAGAAAGATGCATTTATAAATATCTTGAAACATCTCCGAACATACATTATGGTTATAATCAACATTTGATTCTCTATTCATTCAATCGCACGAAAACGGCAAAATAAAACACTGTGGAACGGCTTATTCGATCGGTATGGATTTTTCGACAATATTGACGACAATAAAAATTTTAAAAGTATATTCAGAAAAATTTCTACTCTTGCATATTTTTATGTTACACAAATCATCAATATCAAACATTACTCTCTTTGGGGATTCCCGCAAATGCCGACAAACGCTATAGTAAACTAATTCAACCGCATTTCTCTATCATCAGACGCCATACAAAACAAAAAGTATTCTGTTCTAGGATTAATGCCAAATAGTCCAGTCAGCGTCTAATTTGTTTAAATTCCACGGCCAAATATACAGATGGGAAAGCTATCAATGTTTATCGTTAATTTGGATGATCGCTTTTTATCGATAATATCGTTTAATTTCGGCGCTAACAATAGTTGTTGATTTATCGCTGACGGCACAAAGCATACGAATTATTTCTTGCGCTTTCAAAATACCATATAGGATTCATCCTAAATGACCATTAAATTAACAAGTAAACAAGTGCTTTTGCGACCTCGCACTCTCTTGCCAAAGCGAGATAGGTTTGATTGAAGACATCAAAACTCGCAAACAGATTTTGCTCGATATTTTCCAACACTAATCAAATCAACCCGCGCTAAGACAAGCAGGCGAGCGTGTCGTCGAGATGCTTTCTCGAAGTTGAAACTCTCGGCTGCGGCCGGTGTTTTTACGAAGCCAAATCCCTCGATTCCGGTGTTTGCCGAAGTTTGAAACACCCGTGGCGAGAATGAAAAACAGCCACTGCCACCGGTGGTTCGGCTATCGCTCTGCGTGTTGTCGATTCAACACTAAAACTCAGTTGCAGTTGCAATACACGTCGTGCCGTGTTCCGATGCAAAAGTGGCAACCGGGCAGCACAGCTCGGTGTTTCGACCATGGATGTTCAGAACAGTGGTTCACAATCGTAAAGGGCTATTCCCACTGCTTTCGTTCCGGGACCGGGCCGTGGCTGTTCCGCGTGTCGTCCGGGCTCGTTTGAGATTGATTGCATGCGTTCTTATGAACGCATTCACACCGACGCACCGTGCCCAGACCGCGGCAGCGTTGAGTTGCCGTCGTGCTGCCGCAGTGCGAGAGAAAAACTATCGTTGCCGACGATACTTTGTGTTGGACGGAGAGTGCACGGAAGGCACTCGGGTGGATGCGTGTATGTTGTAGTGACATATTTCGCGCGGAGTGAGCTGCGGTTTGAAAAAAAGAGAAAGACGTTCTTTCACATACACACATCAACATTTCTCAGCCAGAGCGCAGCGCGGGCACGGTTCAAGCACGCCGCAGTGTGAATGCATGAAAAGTCTCGGACGAGCCCGGTCCCTGAACGGAAGCAGTGGGAATAGCCCTTAAAATCTCCAACCGGTAAAATGCCAATCTGGAGGAGAGGAGGTGCCCAAGATCACGCGTGATGCCAAAAAGGTTGGCAATCACATAGTTAACACCATAAAAATGTTGAACCTTCGCTGGATGTAGATTACATCTACCATGGAACGGATCGTCAAGCTTTCTTTCTTCAAATCATCAGCGAATGATAAACACAGTTCAAATCATTGCAGTAAAACTGTAAGATTAACAGATCCAAGTGGTTGCCGTGTGGGAACCCATTTAAGGCTGGAATAACGTTTACGACCGATAAAGTGGGAATAATACCACGCATCACACTGCCACTAGTACCGAGTCTTTCGAGTTTAGCAAGTGTAACGGCATGATTAATTTTTGACAACTACAGTAGATTTGTATTGTTTGATCTGCACAAAACGAATCCGTGTTGATCCTCGCTCATATATTCTTTGCAGTGAAACTGCAATGAAGTCATGATCACAAGCTCAAGAAATTGAAAATGGCACTTAATGATATTCCTTGGTAATTGTTTACACCCTCCCTGCAACCTACTTTTTTATAGATGAGTTACAGGTTACACCCCGCTCGAAAGAGACAGGCCAATCACGAGCTGAATAGGGGCTAGCACAATCTCAATGTATTTTTTTAAAAACACGCATTATTGAGTCTACTCAGAGTATTCTTAATCAAAAGTGAAACTTCAAGAACTCACTTCATGGCCAAATGAGCGCGCCTGTTTTTCAGCAAAGAGTTAGCAGATCATGTTCGGTTCGGAAACCATTTAAGGAATGGTCATGGTTGAAGGAAGACTCGATTCTTTACGCTTTTAGTAATTGCGCTGCATAGTTTGCAGATGTCGTCCGAAACAATCCTAATTGGTCCTTTTGTACAGGGTGGCAACATAGAAGTGATACACGTATTCGAGTGCCTCTCGTTGTATTTTCTGTCACAGAATGACAAACATCTGAGCATGTTTTGAAAGAGTGACGTATTAACTGTTTATTCGAAATAAATACAGTCACTTTTCAGTTCCGCTATTGAGAAAATTACAATGGATTCGAATAGAGAACAAAAACAAACAAGGATCTTGCACCAGCGCATAGGGCATAGATCGTTTAGAATAAGGATTTTTAAAGAAAAGTTACGAAGAGTTAAACCGATTTAACTGTAAAAATTGCCAATTCAGCTATGTTTAGTTATTGGGAGCCTCCCAATGGTCCCTATTTGGTTTTCTTCGTCAATAAATAAGAGAGAAACAGTGAAGTATATCGATGATTTTAGTAGCAAGAAAATCATTAGTATACCTACTGTGCGGAAGAAATTGAAATATATTTTGCAATTCACGAAATTGTATGTTAGTATTTTTCCGAAGCTTGTGTTGAAAGTTTTTGTTCAAAATGTCTAAAATAATAAAAAGAAAATTCAATGAAATGTACCGTACTGCATCAAATTTAGAACGCTTAAGCTATGATGTAACCTCTTGCACTGAAAAATCAACGAAAAATCAATTTTCTCTTCGATCTTAAAGGTTTAACATGTAAATTATTTAATTTTAAAGCGCAATTTATATACATTCAAACATGTTTTGTTCATGAAATTAATGAGAATTTAGAACTCAGCTTTGATTCAAATTCCGATTACTTCATTGTAATCACTAAGAGATAGATAGACAAACCGTCTCAACACTGACTGTCACTTTTTTCAACGCCTGCTGGTTCTCAGACGTGATCCTATAGTAAAAAGCTATACATCACTGGGTAAAGAACATTCCGAGGAACGTAATGGTATAAAGTAATTATACTTTTGATTACTCTACCTATAATAATGTGAATTTTAATTTGAGGTGTTCGAAGTTTGAGTCAAAACGGTATAAACTTGTGTAAAAGTCAATCAATCAGCTTATAATGTTTATGGACAATAATGGTGTAATTTTTCTGCGACGAGTGGAACTTGCACCCAAAGTTACCCTAATAATTTTTAGATGTCATGAATCTTCAGACCTTTTTGCAAAATATATTGGAATAATCACGGAAAGAATTGCACAGAACCGAACATTGATTTTCCAAGCCATCTAGTTTAATTGGGAATTAAACGAAAGTTTAATGAATTGGAAGCAAGCTCGACCTCTGCTGAAACCTCCAAAATTCATTCAACATCTATGATAGAACAATGTTGACCGTACCAAAACCGGAAATTTCAACAATATGGAATGCTATTCCAAAGCAAATCTTTAATTTAGGTTATTTCTCGAGACAACCCGTCTGCCTGTCGATGGAGAACATCAAAAGTAAATTCCAGCCGAAGCTCCGACAGTAGTCTTTTGATGAACAATAAATTAAAATTTTATCATGGCTTGATGATCCGATCCTGCTGAACGGAGGACGATGATAGAAAAACCACATACACACACATGCAGCATCTCTACCATTTACGTACGTTGCAGGATCCATTACAGAGCCGGTTTTTGGAATTCCTTCCGAGCCATTAATGCCCATCCACTAACTCCGACCAGCCAAATACTGTCCATTTGCTTTAATGACTTCCGGATTAGAAATGAAGCTATTAAGGACGGCAGTAGTGAGTAGAACAACAAAAGCAATCTATCGCTCGCTTTGTATTACCCGCCCACACACACATACACACACTTGACTCACAATAGAGGAACCACACAGAGAGCTTCAATTCAATCGCATCGGCACAAAAATCCACCCGATGCCGAACAATAGACTGCTCTGCTAGAGCTAGTCTGAGCTATGGCTTTCGAAGATTACTCTGTAGCCCGGAAAATCGTTCATCTAGAAAGAAGGTTTTCGGTTTGTTTTTCTGTTGATTTGTTTTTTTTTGTTTTGGTTGATCCGCAGAGTGAGTCACACACAGGATTGAATAGGAAACTGCTCCAGAAGCTAGTGAGCAAGGCTTTCAGACAATCATTTACTCTATGCGTCGGTGCTTGTGTGGATGAGGGGTGGGAGAGGTAAAGGGGAGCTGTGTACGGTTTGAATGAGAAAATCTTTATTTATTATTGTAGGTGCCGGTGGTTGCTAGTGCTGTCTGTTCAATACGACAACTGCGTATGGTACAGTTATATTGTGGAGTTTTGCTTCCGACTTACGACCGCTCCTGGAATGTGGTTCTATTAGCGATTGATCGCGATGCAGGATAACAGTGAAGTGGTGGTATGTGTGAATATCTTAGACCGAGTAATCCGATTGCCAAAATATGTTTGTGCAGAAGAGATATAATTTCTTTCCTGGTTGAATGTGCGTTTAATAATGATGTTGAGAAACAAATTATTGTTCAGGTCAATAAATAGTGGGAGGTAATCGCTCATAAGAACGAGAACCGGTGTAAAGCATGTTTATTTGAATGCATGCAAACATAGCTTCGTTTACATTTATGTTAAACCATAGCCAAAAGACAAAAGTTGGTACACATTACTATTAACATTTAGCAACACTATACACCGTAAATACTTTGAAATGAACTTCGTGTTATTAAGTTAATTCCCTTTTTCTTTTTTATTTGCAGGTAAAAATAACAGAGGAGTTTCTTGCGGCTTCGCAATCCTCTGAGTAAACTAACAGTTGATGAAAAATTATGGTAAAAAAAACAAAAAAAAAAAAACATTGCAAAATAAAGGAGCACAATTGGCGGGTAATTATAACCATCGTATCACAAACGAATACCTTAAAAGAGCGATTCTATATTTGGGTAAATGAAAGCTTAGAAGTTTTAAAAGATGCACTTTTTCGTACAAACACTGGATTCCTTTTTAGCATATTATGCTATTACTTACGAAGCCATATAAAATAAAATAGCAAAACAGGCTGTATGTTGTGAATCCGTTCAATCAAGATAAGCATCCTGGTTGAGGCAATCATCGTTCCACGTAAGACATCAGGCTTGCAGGTACGAATACAAATTCGTTACTCAAATTGTACGTATGTTTTCTGCATACCACATTTCTGTCGCCGCCGCTATAAAGCCAACAATAGAAATCAATTTACTGCGCTCGGCAATTCCGTACGGAAAATTGCCTCCAGAGCATCTCATTTGATGATTTTATTCGCTGGCAGGCACCACTCTCTTCCGAAGGTCGGTATTCGCTACACGGACAAAAAGAAATCGTGACACCCACACCATCGCGCGTACACAATCACATCAAATTACCGTCGGATTTGCCGCTCAAATCGCTCGGCTCCAGGAACGAGGGAAATCTGTTTTCTCCAACAATGTTACTACTGACTGTAAGTAGTTGTTCAAAATATACTAAATATTTTTTTTCCACTGAAACAAAATAAGCATGTACGTTCGTCATATGAAATCTTAATATCACCCTACTTACATTTTGATCGATACTGTACCACTTCCACTTACTGCCAACGTGGTCTGTGTGCTTCAGGGTTGCTGGCCAAAATTTTGCGGTTGCTTGGTGGTGAGCTTTCATACGGAGCTGAACGACACCACTTTCCACAATACCGGAAAATGGATACAATTTGTGCCAAGGCTTTTGTGAAACGATTTATTGTCGGTTGGCTGGAGAAAGGAGGCATAACAAGAGTACAGTACAATAGGTACAATAATATGCTCTACATATTTTTGCTTTGCTGCAAGAGTACCTATGGTTTAAAGAGCATTTGCCATATTGCTTACCGAAATGGTTGCAGAATGGCAACTTACTACTCGGTCGTGCGTATTACACTGCAATTACAACGAGTGAAAATGTTAGTTATTGGCGTATATGCCTTAATATGAGAGAAAGAATTCTCCGTATTGGTTGTAAATTTTCGAAATATGGAATCAAAAATAGGTTTATGATAAATTAGTTATGTTTATTATTGCTCTTCTGTGGTGAAATTGGTCGAGAGAACATGATACGTACTTGCTGATATCACAGTCTACAAATAATAACAGCCAAAAATACCGTATCAGGACAAACATACTTTTTTCATTATTAATTTTTTTTATTAATGAATATTGTACCTAGTTAACCGGGAATGCACTCTCACCCTGCGTGACAAAGAGTGTCGCATCTCATTCTGATTGCTTCCATTCAACACAAACAGAATTGTGGTTACCAAGCCACACAAATGCAATTTGTGACACGCAACAGTATGATAGTTAAACTGTTGCGTGGCTGAGAGTGCTGCGCCTCCTTCTGCTCCTTCTAGTATCTAATTCCATTTGACACGTGAAGAATTTAATTGTCTTTTTTCGAGTCGCAACAAACGATACTACATGTTATTTGTTGCGTGGCTCTGAGCATTATTGCACACTGTTTCTAAAGCTGCAAAAACGTGATTGAATTTATTTTGACCCAAAAAATGCCATGGAGCTGTGTCTTCAGCGAACTTAATAAAAATTAAATTTCCTCCGTAAAGTTATTGCACATTTAAAAAAACAGCATTGCATTTTCTATAGAATGTCCCTGAAATCATTTTTTTTTTTCAATAAAACTTTTTATAGTGAATTTCTACAGTTTTTCAATGTTCTAACATGTTGTTCGCTATATAAAATATATGTTTTCACCACAGGAAGTTTGCTTTTATCTCTTAGATTTTCTTAGTCATCGAAAATTTCTGTTAAAAGAACCTTAAGTGCAGATATCTAGAAAGAGAGAACGCCTATATCTGGATTGAATGATGTTTGACTCATACGTCAATAGAGGAATGGTTTCATTTGTGGATATTTGTGGCTTTTGTAGACATCTGTTAGTTAGTGAGTACATTATTTCAATATAATTTTTCAATTACTCAAAACAATATTTATTCTGTTCATACATTTTTATCAACCTGATTAGTTTTCCCGGAAAGCTGTTCTCGTCCATGACCTTTCATAGCTCTTTTCGGTAGATAGTGTCGATGAATAGGTGGTGTGTGGGGGTTCTGTATTCAAGACATTTCTGGAGGATCTACCGTTGTGGACCACCCTTCCACGAAACCGGCCTGATAACTTCCCACAAATCTGTAGGCTAGCGATGAGAGTCGGCGGGGAATGAATTTGGGAAAGCACTTCGTAGACGGCATTCAGGACAGTGATCGCACAATAGTTCCCACAGTCCAATCCTTCCACTCCTCCGGTAGCAATTCTGTATCCCGAATTTTTGCGATCAGGCGATGCAAACAGGTGACCAGCTTTTCCGGGGCCATATTTATAAGCTCCGCACCGATGCCATCCTTCCCAGCCAATTTATTGTTTTTCAGCTGCTTAGTGTTCGACATCGGAACGAAAACGTTGGGTCCGCGTTCCGGTCCGGTCCGGTCCGGAAAAAATCGGAACTAGCTCGTTCCGGTCTGATTTGGATCCGGTCCGATTGGCTTCGTTCCGGTTCCGGTCCGGAGTCCGGTCCGAAGTCCGGGAACAAAAGTTGCCAGTTTTTTCGAGACCGTTATATTAGTGAAAAAAATATCATAAAGACTTGTATACATTTTGGAAAGTGTTTGACTAAATCAGAACAATGCAAACAAAATTTTGCAATTTGTTTTTCTATTTTTTTATTATATTTTTTTTATAATTGAAAAATTTAGAGTGTAGTAACAAAAAAGGCTGGTTCTACAATTTTCCTAGTTTTGTAACATTTATTTGAGCCAATTTTTTAGTAAAAGTAGAAGTAGAAATAATAAACATGAAAAATCAAAAGAATCAAAGTTATATTTGACATCACTCGACAATTACTAAAAAATACATCCGGCTTTAAAACCAACTGCGCGAAAAACCGTAAATACCAGAACCCACGGTTAAAACGACTAGAGTTCTCGATTCCGATACTATGAAAAGGATCGATACATTTACGATCGATTCTTACAGTAATGCTTTTTATCAGAGATTACACAAGACCATGCTTGTCTATTCTCCTCAGAAAACCTCTAGAGTGCAGGTGAACTTGTCTTTTCTCCTCAGAAAACCTCTTACACTGCGAAAACAACTGCTCTCACACTTAAGAGCAAGTCAACGCTCATGCTAGAAGAGAGCGACAAACGATTTTTATCTGCTGAGCTTCCTGAAAGCACTGCGGTGAAATCTGAAATCTCTCTCTTGCGAAACAATGAACTATGGTGTACTTTCTCACACGTGTGTACATCACGCACAATAATTACACTGCAGCGCTACCTGCGGTGCGTTTCACAGTTGGTTCCTTCAGCATGGCAGAAGAGGAAAAGAGATTGGGAGAAAAAAAATAGACTGCGTTGCTCGTGCCGGTCGAATTTACTCTGGTGGAATTCGTTTTCGCAGTGTAGCAACTCTAGGACTACACTTTTGCCCGGTAGCTGTTTTTCACCTTCCGGACTACTCGCCAGTGGACACTGTTGTGTACTTCTGCGTTTTCTCTGTAGAGTGATTCACCTTTATTGTTTCTATTAAATGTGGGGTGAGCTGGAAGTGTGTTTGTCTCTCTGTAAGCTGGTTGAGGCACTTTGGAGTGGAGAAAGAAGCAGTGTGATGAAAGCATTCGCTACACGCAGGCCCAATGCACAATAGTCCAGAAACCAAATTTAGGGGGAAATTTGGGTATAAAGCTTCATAGCAATATTTTAGAGAAAAACTTTCTTCTAAAAAGTTGTTACATATGATAAAGCGTTTATTGAAAAATTATCAAAAATCAGGGCGACTTAAATTTTCGATAAAATCAAGTATCTACCTTTTTATCTTTGTAGATCTTTGTAGAAGAAAAAGTTGTTCTACAATATTATAACTCCGTTAATTTTAACTAACTTTGTGAAAAATGTTTTCCTTTATCTTTGAAAACGACCAATTCATATTAAAAAAATACAACTTTCACTTTAAAATTGTCTCTGAACGACTTTTAGAGCTTTTTAAAAGAAACAGTTTGCAATGCTGACATAGTGCATATATCAATTCTACTTAACGTTATTAATGTTTTTCATCACAAAATATGCGTTTTTCATTTGTTTGTCACTCTCTTTCGGGCAAACAAAAAAAATATCTCTTGATCTCAATTTATAGGGCACATTTGACTCCATAAATGAAGCAATTTTTAGAAATATAAAAAAAAATCAATAATTTCAAATATTATGCATACAATAGCACCCAGGTTTATTTTTCTAGCATTTTTTATCAAAACTAGAATTAATTACCTTAAAATTGATCAAAAAATCGAAAAACGATCAACTCAAATTAAATACGTCGAATTAAGCCGTTTTTTATGGTCACAACAACTTTGTCTTCTATCCACATGGATAAAAATGTTAGATACTTGATTTCATGGAAAGTTTGAGTCACCTTAATTTTCTATAATTTTTCAATAAGCGCTTTATCATATGTAACAACTTTGTGGAAGAAAGTTTTTTTTCTAAAAAAAGTGCTATCCAAATTTTCTCCTAAATTTGGTTTCTGGACCATTGTGCAATGGACACAGCGTAAAAAGCAATTCGGATGTAGGTACTTCTGAACAAAATCAGGACAGTTTTTCCGGAATTCGATAACTATGAGCTTCTTTTTTCAAACAGTGTACAACACATCCTAACAAAATCGTCTTGGAAATTCCAAAATATGTGTCCGCTGTTGTTCTGCCGAAAAGAATAAAAAAAAATTTTGCTCGGTCTTAGAAATTTTTTAATGTTTTTTTATTCGCTTGATCAAGCTTGGTTTTATTCAACGCAGGTGTTGCTACGAAGCGGCTTCTGACTTTGGCTGAAACCAACAACCAGCTTTTCCATAACTAACAGAATTATGCCAATGAGGTCATTATGCAAAGAAAATTACATATTTTCACGTTGACATTTCCTCAGAAATTGTTAAGCAAATAAAACGGCAGACATGTAGAATCATGATTTTCCCGGCGTAAAGCCTAATTTCCAGGTTTTCCCGTTTTTTCCGGTTATTTGAAATTCCCGGCTTTTTCCGGTATAGTGGCCACCCTGAAAAGGTGAGTGCGTTCTATGACCTAAGTTGAATAAATTTTTTTTTCACCGAAAATGTCCGGGGTCCGGAAAGCATTACCCGGTCCGTTCCGAAGTCCGGATGGCTCCATTCCGGTCCGGTCCGGAAAATAATCGGACTTTGAAGGTTCCTGTCCGATCGGACTTCGGACCGGACCGGACCGGACTTTTGCCGGACCCTACCCGGTCCGATGTCGAACTCTACAGCTGCTTAATGACATCCTTAACTTAGCCTATCGTTGGGGCTGGCACGTCTTCCACGTTTATCACACCGACGGAATCGTTTTTTCCGCCGAAATAGTCCTCTGCCCGAGCGCCATTCAAGTGTTCGTCGAAGTGCTGCCTTCACCTTTCGGTCACCTCACGATCGCCCGTTAGAATACTACCATCTTTATCCCGGTACATTTCGGTTCGCGGCACAAAGCCTCTGTGGGATGCGTTGAGTTTCTGGTAAAAGTTTCACATATCCTGAAAATGATGCAGCTGTTCCAGCTCCTCCTCCTCCACGCGGCGCTTTTTCTCCCGGAAGATTTTGGTGCGCTGCATTTTCTTCTGTCTGTGTCTCTTCACATTCTGACGAGTGGCACTACCCATCTTAGCGACCCGCGTAGCTTCCTCCTCATCTATCACCCTCCTACATTCGTCGTCGAACCCCTCTTTTCGTTGGGTACGACCCACATGCCGATGACATTTACCACTACACTGTTGATGGCTGTTTGATGATCTTCCAACAGTACTCGAGAGGAGCTTCCTCCAATTGGTCCTCTTCTGGCAACGCGGGGTCTAACCGGAGCAGGTGATGGCCTCCAGATGTACTTGAATAGAAGGTTGTGCTAGAAGCAGGTACTACGCACGGCCATGTTTTTGGAGGCGGCAATCCATTTCGTTGGTCAGCTGGTACGCGCTGAGCCTTCCAATCACCCGTTTGTATTACTCAGGCTGACCTGAGCATTGTAATCCCCGATGACGATCTTTATATCATGTTTTGGGCAGTGGTCGTACTCAGGCTCCAACTGCGCGAAGAATTCATTCTTGTCGTCTTCGGTACTTTCCAGGTGAGGGCTGTGCGTATTTATGATGCTGATGATGAACAACCAGCCCTTGATTTTCAACCTGTACACTGCCCATAAAAGCATAAGAGTCCCATATGGCTTTTAGGCAAAATTTAGTTTATAATGTCAATGTATCTAATTTAATGCAAATTTTCGTATGCCTTAATAAAATTTTAAAGTTTGTTTTGAAAAATACTGGAAAAATACCAAACCTTTTATGTCCCATATTGAAAATAAAGGCATACGAGTCCCATCCTAAGTATATCCTTCTAAGCATCTGGAATGAGTGAAATTAAAGTGTTCAGTAGTGTGTCCTTACGGTCTGCATCGATTCCTCATGCATTGTTTGATGATAATGATGATTGTAGACTCGATGTCGAAAGAGATTTCATCTATCAGCTTCAGCTGCTTTTTGGTAAGTAATATGCACCGGTCCATGTTACAATCTGTTAAAACAAGACCATCATATTACAGTTCATGTGGCCATTTAAAAAAAAATGGATTAAATAAACTGTTCACATGACATACACAATAAGGAATGATAATAAATGCCTTGGCCGTCTTAGAATGCTATGAGACTGATATGCTTTTTTATATAGAGGAAATAAAGGTAAACGAGTCCCATCTTTTATTTCCAAACCTGGAGTTTTTGCAAAAGTTCTTAGAACTCATGGAAATATTTAATGTTCCACCTCATAAACATATAGTTGAATAAAACGTACTTTTTGTCAAATCATAGTTGTTTGCATCAAATTCAAGATTAGAACTTCAATTGCAATTTTCTCAATTGTGAGCATTTCCATATGGGACTCTCTCGCTTTTATGGGCAGTACATTCGAGGGCTGATTAGCCACCACCCAATCACCCCTTTCCGTATCTCGTCCATCGTTATAAAAGCTGTCCCCAGCTCATGTGTGTTGCCGCAGCTCTGGTAGATGGCATGAATATCCCAGAACGTACGTACCATTCCAGCACACCTCCTGCAGTGCTACGACGTCGAACTTGCAGGATGTCGATGCTTCGGAGAGCACTCGTGTGCTCCTTTGGAAATTGAGAGATCACTAGTTCACCGTTCCGAGTTTCGTGGGTCTGTGCCGATCGTTCCAGTCCTAATGCTTTTGTTCCTCGTTCATTACTTGTGAGTGTTTTACGGTAGCGACTTTTAAGGCCTGCGCGCCAACCCTCTATCTCACCGGAGGGCCATCGTGAACAACACTGTTTAGAGTCCCACATTGGTACGAAAACAGTATTCGGTCGCCCCTGAACTGGAGGCCGTTTTGAGTCGCTCCTAACATGGAGAACAGATGCAATGAATTTCAAAAGAACCCTCCCTTCCTGTCTGCATAGTAAAGTATAGTATAGTATTGTAGAACATTAAAAACTGTCGCTGCCTATGTATGTGTATGTGTGTGTATGTTTGTGTGTGTGTTACATATTGGCTCATAAACAATATTTCCCACAATCTCCTTGCGTGCTGTGAAAATGGAAAAATGGCATAATTTGAAAAAAGGCTGGGACAAGTGTGTTCTGCTGAAAATACTGAATTTGTTTTAGAAAATGTATACAATTTCATTCAAAATGTTGGAAACTCATAAGGAAGACGGGCAATTCGATTTCACAGCAGCATTTCGAACTGCGTTCTAATGTCTGCCACCAGTTGACGTCAGCACGAACAAGTTTCGTTGTTTCTCAGCCGCACTGTTGCGATATGCAACACACAACAGCGTGATGAACTGTTACGTGGCTGAGAATACGGCAACTTCTGTATATAAGTATTATTCTCAAATTTGAATATCCTGGAAAAGTGTAATAGACTTACTTACGTTATGACGGTAATCAGATTACAATCATGGTTTTCTGATCTAAAAATCTTACACTAGTAGAAAAAAATATTTGTCAAAAATCTTACCATAGCAGTAGTTTTATCATTTACGAACATTGAAAATCTGAAACATTCTGCCAAATAGCATGGTTCGTGTGGAATAACAGTTAATTCAGATCGTTATATTTTTTTCATTTGGAGCGTGGTTTATGAGCTGTTCATTTCAATGTTTAAGTTTTTTCGTTGGTCCAGTACATTCTGAATGAATTCATATTACCTTTTTTTCGAAAGCTTTTCTATTTCTAATGTTTTTGACTGTCAACTTGTTGCACATCCATCGTTTTACTATCGTCAGAGCTGTTAAACCAAATTTACACTTTTTTTTTCTTTGATCATACACAAAATCCTTATAACTGGCCCTTACGGTGGGGCATTTTTCTCAAAGAATTTTTTTTTTTTTTCAAAATATTCAATTTGCCAAAAAAATATAACTTTTGAGCCGTTTAACCAATTTTTGAGCTTTGGAAACCATATTGAAGGTAGTTAATGGGCTGTATAGGGAAGAGAAGAAAATGTACTTTAAGTCACAATAGCAACGCAAAAGTTATGATATGAACCGTTCCGTCCGTTTTTTGTCGTTTTGGGGGGTGTAAGACCCAACAGATCCTTTGTTATTTTTTGGATTGTAGAAAGTTAGAGAAAGTTTTACAATAAAATTTCCAATTTTCACAAGAATATATATTTTCTTATTTTAGAAATAGCGTTGCTTGAAAACTTTATGATCCGCAATGCGTCTTCATTTGAGAAACTACTGTATTGCAAATATATCAAACGCTAGGGTTTACTGGGTTTTGAACCTTCTAAAACGACAAAGAAACGGCACGCGATCGAAAGATTTCGTTCTTTCAAAGAACTGACTCTTCTGATCAGCTTGCGAGTGGACTACTTGCATCTATATAGATTCAGCAGATCAGTAAACGAGTTCTTTCGCTCTTTTCGTTTCAAATTTGCTATCCATTCGTTTGCGTTCTCGGCGTTAGCCAGCCCCTGTGCCCGTGGGTTAGCTGTGGCAAGTTAATTTTTGCTTGCTCACGTGGCTGGTGGATGGGTTATGCATAGCAGAGCAGACAGTCGGTGGCAGTTGGTTGCTGGTAGTCAAGGATGGAAAAAATCGTATCGCATAACGATCATTCGGGTATCATTTCTGAACGTGCTGTTCATAAACGTTCAATCCCAGCAAACCATCGCTATTAAAAATTACACATTCTTAAGAGACAACTTAGAGCAAAGAAATATATGGTAGCTTTCTTTCATGATTTTGTTTCACCATCGCTTGCTGTAGGCGGAGCGAGCAACATATAGCGAGTGTTTCACGAAAGAATCGTAAACGATTGCAATCGAGCGATCGCAACGATTCTTTCAAATGTTGGTGGCTTGTAGGCAGAATTCGGCTACTCCACGTTGTGCCTCCACCGTGGTATACCACGATGATTCTTGGTGATTTCAAATATCACATGCTAACGCACCATGCTACAATTTCCGTAAGAATTGTTGATACCTGCTTGCTCCGGTAAGCAAACAGTTGAACGCAATCTAACGTTCATTTGGATTCATGATTTTGTATCACTGGCGATTATATCTCAGACGTTATCGCGATACTGTTGAATGCAAGTGAACTTGGATACAATAAATATTATCGTGTTTGAATCATTCAGTCTCCTTCTATGGTATAAAATAATTGAACGATACCTGAACGCATTTGCCTGAAATATTGCTAGTGTGTGAAAATCTCCATGCTTGCTGGTAGTTCTATTGCAGTTTCGCGCGCGACTTTGCGTTCGGTAGAAGGGGTGTAAAGCTTTCACATGGCTCTTGCTTGCGGAGTCCGATAATAAACTCTATTTATCGAAAAAAAGTCGTACGAAAACAGCTGTTAAAAAGAACTAGTTCACCGCTCTGATCCGCTCACTGTAGTGAATCATTTTTCCCTCCTCTAGAAGTTATTAGTTGCTAACAATAACTAAGATTTTAAAGACTCATAGTGTTTATTATAACACCAAAGAAGTAGACAACAAAAGTTGAATGAGAAAACTTCTGTCAAGATTAGAACAGTTTGAATTTTCTTATAGGTACAGTCCTCAACACTTGTCAGTTTATTTTTGCTTTCTATCGAAGAGAGAACAGTATTACAGTAGCCTCTCTGAATGAAGACGCATTTTGGTTATGGTGGAAATAAAAAATTGCCTAGGTCGGCTCTATCCCTTTATCTCTCTGAGGGCAAAATCTGTGTTTACCAGAGTTATTCACATATATTGAAAATTTTGGAAAACGATTTTTTTGGGCAAGCCTAACGTAAAAATAAAAAATACAGGTCTTAACTTTTTCGATAAAGAAGAACTATAGTAATTGATCTAGGTAGGGAAAATTAGAGTATTCAAATTTCTGTTACTTCCACACGTAAACTGTGGATTGCAATTAGTTATCGACGCTGGTGCAAAGTTGATAAACGGTTGGAGGCAGTCTTAAATTGTTGTATTCGTTCGTTTAAAAGTAGATATCATAGTTATCTTTGCTTTTTCTTTAACTAAGTCCATTTGTAAGAAACTATTATGGCAATAACTTCTTCGCGCGTATAGCAGTCTAAGAGAACCAACTTCTTCGACGAATTTAAATCTTACAACTCTCTGTTCGGTTCCCTCATGAACGTATCGAATAGTGGAAGGTTCATTATTAGTAGAATGTTGAATTAAAATTGGCCTCAGTAATCTACAAGAATAATGACTGAATGAAGAATAAAGCAAACTATAAAACTGTTATCGGTCTTCCGTGTAACCTGGGTAAACAAGCGCAGCCACTCGAATCGTTTATTCCGATCGATTACAAATCCCCACCGACATAATAATTTCACGGTAGAAATAAACTTGTTTATCTGGTGCTGCTGCTGCTACTGACACAACCAGCGAGCATCTTCGTTATTCACCGCCGGAAAAGCTCATATAACAAATGACCGAACTTTACGCTTGACAACCCGCCATATCTACGATCTGCGGAGACCGGCGCCCAGTATCATTTCCACAACCGATTACACAACAAAATCTTCCATTAACCACCATGACCGCAGAAGATCAGAGATATCATCGCTCCGCTCCCGAAGCTCACTCTGATTTCCGCAAACATCGGCGGAAATAGATTACCCACCCATCCCAGGCAGGACACTTTAATCCAGCGGGATTAAAGTTCCCCATTCGCAAGTCACTAATCCTGGACTATTTTCTTGCTCCAAGCCGTTCAATTTCAGCGGATAAGGAAGTCGGTCACCCGTTTTTCCAGTTATCTTCAACTATTCGCTTGTCCCAGCAATACTGACAGCCTTCAAGATGCTGCTTCCCCCTCTCCACAAATTTTAGTCATGGTACACAAATCAACTTCATCTTGGCTCCGCAGACGGCCGGATTGGTAAGAAACCGGATTCAAATGGAACCGCGATGGGTTAGAGCTTGCGGGAAGAGAAAAAGATCAATTTTACAGCACTTTCTGCAAGTGAGAGCTGATGCTACGGTGCCAGGAAATGAAAAGTTTCGAAGTTTCGAGGCGGCTGCGATACATTCAACATCCATCCCAGCCAGCACCAGTTGGATAGTGCAGTCAACCGGTTGACAGATAAAGCGAAATGACCGGGGTGCGTTGTCAGATTTTCTGTTCGTTGGTTGGAAAATCTGGATGCAGGAACAGTTGACGGAAACTAGCCCGAGCGGGACAACCTCGACGGCGACAACGGTGATGACGACGACGGATAGAGAGAGTGAGTGTGCTAAAAAAGAGAGAGACAGAAAGGGGAAAGCAGTCGCCTGGATGCTGGGATTTGTTCTTTCAACTGTGACCATGAGTGAAAAGGACACGCGTGCCGCGGGGGGAAGTGCGGTAATGTGTTTATGTATGGCAAAATGCAGTGAATTCATAAATCATGGAAAATTACGAGCGAGCGTGCAGCGGAGACGCCACTAGATGGTGAAAAAAATTATGACCCGGGAAATAAAAATGAAGGCGGAAGAAACCGTTTCCGACAGGAATTACGCCGCCACGGTTTCAGCCACTGAAGCGATGGCGGTGACACTGATGTTCGGTGGGGGGAAATGGAATAGTCGAATGAATTGTGAAGCGCTTTGGTGACGCTATGCTTCACTAGGCTGTTGAAATATATACCATCTGGTAGGCTGGCTTCTGTAAGATTGCGATCAGAAATAAAACTGTTAAAATGATTGCATGATTTATAATTGACGTGACGACTTTTATCGTATTGGATGACTTCCGAGGAACTTTGCGAATAGATCCGGTCCGTTGATTTCCTTTTTTTATGTTTTTAAGGGTGCTTTCAAGTCTACAATGTTTGCTAACATTAATGGAAGTTTTTAAATGGAGAAATAAAAAATAATACGCATAGAATATTTGAAATAGTTTACCTACTTCGCAGAACAGAAGAGAGCCTCACATATACCTTAAAAGTTGTGTTTTTACAGAAGAATAAACTGAAGGTAGATCAATGCAATTGAGTGGATTAGGAATTGTTACTTACAACAACGTAGTCACTTCAAGTGTTCAATTTTATATTGTCACCAATAATCGTTATAAAAATATTAAAAAACAGTTGTGTATTCTTTTAAAAAAGTTTTCTATGCATTTTGAACTTTTCTTGTATTCTCAGTACCTACTCGAAGCACGAGCGACTGTTCCATCGTTCCATGGAACGAATGTCTCGTAAACAATTGACAAATCGATTGTTGGCATTCTTATCGAAAAATCGATTATTTCGTTCCCGCATATCGTAAGGCACATCTGCTGAGGGGGTGCTAAAATATGTTCTTTTTTCAAGTGCTCTCACTCAACAATTCGAGTGCGATCCTAGAACGAAACATATGTGTATCTCTCCACTTCTTACCCTGAAGAAAAGCTCCAATCCACTTCTCCTGAGCCACACACAACTTACCCGGTCGCCTTGTAGTACATAGCTTCCAACACGTACGAAAATAATGCATGCGAGCACGTTCACCTCATCAACAAAACATACAAACCACCACGCGTATTCTCGATCCTCATCCGGTGCGAAAAAAATGAACAACAAAGTGGCACTAGGCATGCATGATGCGGTTTACGGCCTCTCGAGAAAGCAAGGGTGAAGTTTCGTCTTGGCAAATAGAGCCAGCTCTAGGTCGACCCCCGACACAGTTAATCATATGCTGGTGCGTGTAAGTTAGCGTTATCCAACTTCTCTGTGACCCCCATTCCCCGCTCCACCTACCATCGTCTTGAGGGCTATCTCAACCAAACAAACAAACTGCCAACTGGCCCTAGGGACGGCAATCCACTCCACTGTCATGTCGGTTGATGACTGAGCCGATTTCGGCCATTGTTGACGCTACACAATACTGACGGGTTGCCGGCGTTTCGGGCCGGAAAATTCTTCCAGCAGCGCCAGAACAGCCCCGAATCGGATGCTCGATAGAACCGAATGGAAAAGAAACACGTTAGCTGACAGCTTCTGTGTCAGGGATCATGTGCAAATAGGTTTATTGAATATGCTTGTTTGCGTGCCCGAAAACCGCCTACGTAATTGACAGCCGGTAAAAGGTGTGCAACCTTCATCATGGAGAGATTTTTACCCATCCAGTCTCTGGGTAGAGTTAAGAGTTGGATTTATTCCGAATGGAAGGTGACGCTTGAAAGAGAATTCAATGAATCGTATAATAGAAGCAGCTTAAGAAAGATAGAAGGGGCTGTGCCGGTGACTATGAATTAGCGATCAGTTTCGAACGAGCTATCAACACGCTCAAAAGATATTGAGATTTTCGCATCAAAAAATATGCGGAGCTGCCAGTTTAGCATTTAATAGCTAGCTCTGGTCTTCCTTGCATCGAACCGAGAATTTTTCTAAAATTTTGTCATAATTTGGGAGATTTGGCCGAGAAAAAAATTGACCAGTATATATGCGGTTTGCCAGAACCGCAATTTTCAAATCCACAGCTTTGCTGAAAGCACTATTTCAATCAAACAAGCCGTTTTTCTGATATAAAATATTTTATTCATCAGTCACGTTTTGGAGTCGTGGGTCTACATGAAGAACTGATATTAGAGAATGACCTTTTCATTAAATAGAAACAACTGTACAGAGTTCCAGTGAAACCGGAAATGACATCTTAAAAACAAATTTTATTTGTTTTTCATGGAACTGCTTAGTTTTAAATCAACACATATTTAGATGCAAAGCTTCCAGGTCTCAAAGTCTCAGGCTACGTTGTTAGTCTAACATGTACCTATATTCGAATCTTGACCTGGGAGAACTGTCAGAATCAGTACGATTGTTACAGTAACTCCTCGTAATGTATACTAACACCTGGCGGTGAAGTCTGTGTCAAATAAACAAGACAGAACGAGCCACCTTGATTCAATATTTTGTATAGTCAGGCAAATAAAATTCAATGTTTACAAGTTAAATAAAGGTTTTCTATTTGTCATGTTTAACTCACAGCAGGATAAAATTTGATAAAAGATTTGAAAAGCTTCGAATTATAACGTAGGTTGTTTTTGCCTTTCTCCTAGAAAGGTATAGCAATCACTGGAAAAACCAAAGGTATAAAAGTGCTCCAAAGGTCGAATCTCGTATATCAATCGACCTAGTTTGACGAGCTGAGCATTTTCTGTAAGTGTGTGTGTGTGTGCGTATGTGTGTGTATGTGTGTGTGTGTGTAACGCTCTCCCAATCTCACTCGATTTTCTCAGAGATGGCTGGATCGAACTTCATTAAATTAATTGCAAATGAGAGGTCTAGTTGCCCCATAAGACCCTTTTAAATTTCATTGTAATTGGATTTTTATTTTAGAGGTTATGTTTAAAAATGTAAAAGTCACGAAACATCAATATCTCAAAAACCACACAACCGATTTTAATAAAATTGGTTTTAAATCAACAAGCTACTTAAAAAACCCTTAACTTTTGAGTTTCATGAAGATTGAACGTGTGGTTCAGAAGTTATTCAAAGAAACGTGTTCTGGAGAGTGTTTAATCTCACTCATGTTTCTCAGAGATGGCTGAACCGATTTCCTCAAAATCAGTGTCATTTGAAAGGCCCAATTACTCCATAAGACCCTACTGATTTATTTTGCAATTAGACTATTACTTTACCTGTTATGTTTAAAAATGTGAAATCCAGCTTTGAAAAGAAACATATTCCGAAGACTACTTAAACTCACTCACTTTTCTCAGAGATTGCTGAACCGATTTCCTCGAAATTAGTGTCAAATGAAAGATCTAGCTGCCTCATAACACCCTATTGAATTTCAATGTAATCAGTCTGTTACTTTGTCTGTAATGTATCAAAATATGAAAATCACAAACTTCATTATCTCAGAAAGTACACAACCGATTTGAACAATATTGGTATCAAATGAAAAAAAAATTGTGAAAAGTAACATGTTCCGGTGACTTTTCAAATTCACTCGTTTTCCCAAAAATGGCTGGACTAAATTCAACAATCTTAGTGTCAAATGAAAAGTTTGGCTTTCCTATAGGTTCCCATTTTATTTGACTATAATCGTATTTTTATTCCAACCGTTATGTATTAAATTATAAAAACAACGAATGTCTATTATCTCAAAGATCATACGACTTATTTGAACATATCTAGTGTCATTTGAACGGGTTGTCTCTCAAACTCACAAGTAAGAAATTCCATAGCGATTTGATATGTGATTCAAAAGTTATGAAAAGAAACGAAATTCAAAGACTATTTAAAACTGCAACTGCTTTGATCAAAACATATGGCCTCAACAAAATTTAAATTTGGTATTGTGCTATTCGTACGTTCCCGGTATTGCTCGTGATTGAAGTGTATGAAATTCAAAGTCATTTCTTTTATTTCGCTATTTCTTCAGCACGAATATTTTTCTCCTAATTAATATTTTTTTTAACTTTTTGCCTTTCTCCTAGAAAGGTATAGCAATCACTTGCAAAACCGAAGATATGAAAGTGCTCCACAGGGCCGAATGGCATATATCACTCGACTCAGTTCGACGAGCTGAGCATTTTCTGTATGTGTGTGTGTGTGCGCGTGTGTGTGTGTGTGTGTGTGTGTGTTTGTGAGTGAGTGAGTGTGTGTGTGTGTGTGTGTGTGTGTGTGTGTGTGTGTGTGTGTGTGTGTGTGTGTGTGTGGTTGGTTGTGTGTGTATGTGCAGATTTTTATTTTCACTCACTTTTCCCAGTGATAGCTGGACCCATTTTGATGAAATTATGTGCAAATGAAAGTTCTAGTTGCCCCATAAGACCCTTTTAAATTTCATTGTAATTGGATTTTTATTTTAGAGGTTATGTTTAAAAATGTAAAAGTCACGAAACATCAATATCTCAGAAACCACACAACCGATTTCAATAAAATTGGTATCAAATGAACGGGCTATCATAAAAACCCTTAACTTTTGAATTTTAAATAGAATGAATATGTGGTTCAAAAGTTATGAAAAGAAACGTCTTCTGAAGACTGTTTAATTTCACTCATGTTTCTCAGAGATGGCTGGACCAATTGCCACAAAATCAGTGTAATATGAAAGGTCTAGTTACCCCATAAGACCCTATTGATTTTTTTGCAATCGGACTATTACTTTGCCTGTTATGTTTAGGAATGTGAAATCTAGCTACGAAAAGAAACATATTTCGAAGAATACATAAACTCACTCACTTTTCTCGGAGATGGCTGAACCGATTTTCACGAAATTAGTGTCAAATGAAAGGTCTAGCTGACTCATGACACCCTGTTGAATTTTACTGTAATCGAACTGTTACTTCGTCTGTAATGTACCGAATTGTGAAAATCACGAAACTTCATTATCTCAGAAAGTACACAACCGATTTGATCAATAGTATTATCAGATGAACGGGCTAGCTAAGGGTTAACTGATGAATTATGATTGAACACGTGGTTTCAAAGTTTGGCTGCCCTATACGTTCTCATTTCATTTGATTTTTATCGAACTAAGCAACCGTTATGTATTAAATTGTTAATAAAACAACGGAATTCTATGATCTCAAAGATTACACGACCTATTTGAACATAATTAGTGTCATACGAACGAGTCATCTCTTAAGCTTACGAATAACAAACTTCATAACAATTTGATATAAGTTTGAATGAGAAAGGCTGGGTCTGACCGCTAGGTGGATTAATTGAGGTTTTAATATAGACTAAAATAGTTTTAAAATAGCCGAAAATCTGGGGATGTTAAAATTTATTTGTAAGTTTATTCTCTCCAGCTAGTTTTGGTTATTTTATCTGGTTTTATAATTTGTGAAATATAATAAAATTTACTCAAAAATCGTACGAAAATATTCGGTTCATCCGGAAACATGTGTTGCACGATGTTTAATACCATCTGCACGATCACGATTAAATTAAATTTCAATCAATTGATCAATTCAGGTATAAGGAGTTTTTGGAACACGAAATTGCCATGATTAAGAGAAAAGTTCTGACAGTTGTTTAATCAAGCAAAATTTATGTCAAACTGGAACCAGATGTGTGCCAAATGTAAAGATTTGAGACGAATCTATGAGCAGATCAGCAACACCCCATCAGCTGCAAAAAAAGCATATTAGCAGTCCTGAAAAAGAGAATGGCAGTTTTACTGTCGATTTCTCTGACAAACTGGAAGTAATGATGAGAGCTCACTTAACTGGGGCGGTACCTAAATCAGATGAAACACAGGCCTCAGATAAGGTAAGATGATTATGCTCAATTAGAGTAAAAATACCTTGTATGCACCGCGTCCAGACAGATTATTTTATTTTATTTTGTTTTTTCGTTTATTAAGACTATCAACTAAATCGAACATATGGTACACTTCGTTAAATTCTTTACAAATCGCTAAAACAGGTTTATTTTTCCCCTAGTAGTTTGTCTCGAGTTAAGTCTTAAACAGTAATTAGATCTTAAGGATACTACCGGTACATTCAGGTTGATTTGCTCAAGGAGGTTAGGAGAGTCAATGTTACCAAGCAACAACTTGGCAGCAAACTATGCTCTAGCTGGACTCCGCCGACACTGTAAAGTCTCCATGTCAAGGAGACTCAAAGGAAACACCCCTAGTGCAAATTTTGGGAATCGCGACTGTATAGCTTCGATTCGAGTAGTCCAACAGTTTATGAAGGGACTCCAAATGATCGAGGCGGTTTCCAATACTGAGCGAACAAGGGCGTAAAAGAGTGATGGCAGACAGCAGGGATCACGAAAACTTTTGGTAGCTCTAGTGATGAGCCCTAGGTTTCTGTTTGCTTCAGCAATAATATTCGAGTAATGATCTCTGAACGAAAGCTGTGAGTCCAATAAAACTCCAAGGTCTCGTACAACCTCAGCTCTGACGACCGAGCAATCGTTAATTTTGTAAGCCCACTCAGTGACAGATTTCTTTCTCGTGAAGGATATGACATAATATTTCTGTACGATGATGACTAGTTGATTTCACATGCACTTGAACTCGAACTCGAACATTTTAATCAGTCGCTGTAAGTTTAGTAAAGCGAGCAATGTATGCAGTTCGTGAGGATGCGAAAATGAACGGGAATAGAAGGTGTGACCTTTAGGCTTAGAAAAAATTTTCCCTCGTCCAGACGGGACTCGAACCCGCAATATCCGTTGTCTCCGGCAAGGTGTTTTAGCCAAATAAACTACTGGGAAAGGAAATAACTAGTTCTAAAAAGTCGAATCACCCTCTACTATTGTGTTCCCGTATCTCAGCACGCCAACGATGAACTGCACACACTGCCCGGTGGGAGTTTATTTCTGTAACTGAGAGAGTGATCTCTTCACGCACACTGTGTATAACGACTTGTTATATCTACAGCGACGCAAGCGATGAGACATTTCAGTTGCTGGCTAGACTCCAAACGCGTATCACGGAAGAGCTCCGTTGGCTAAATTTACTTTACGAACTAATTTCATTTTTGTCATATGACTTACATTTTAAGTTTAGTGCAATCTTCCACTGATTTGCCCATGACGAAAATTTTAAGATCATCAGCTATATTAGTTTACAGCCAGGAGGTAAATAAAGGCAGATATCGTTGAAGAAAATCGAGTACAATAAAGGCCCCAAGTTGCTTCCCTGCGGCACTCCGGAGCTGTTTGTGAAACTGTAAGAGAAATTTTATCCAAGTTTGATGTTTAGCTTACGATTGATCAAGTAGGATCCTAGCCATTTGACGAAGTGAGGAGAGACACCAAGAAACTTCCGACAATGCCACAAAAGATCAAAATTATAAAATATAAGTTACCCTTCCTATAAAGTTTTCTTTCAAACAAAAACTAATTTGCTTACCATTTGGATTAATCTACAATAACGTCACTGCAATCGCTAGCTAATAAAAACAAGAAATCGCTTTAAGCCAAGGAAGTTGTGGAAGCAACCAATCTCTGAGCCCAATGCATCCATGCATCGCTAATCCCAATGCATTCCACTTTGGAACCGAGGAGCTTGAAGAAGTGTATCATCGAATGGATAACGTGACGGTTACATATTGTGAAATTTGTGCTTATCTTGTTCTTGTTGATGTGTTCAAAAGTAAAAAAAATAAACTATTGATAATAATATACTCAAGTAGATAACAGATGACAATGTTTTATACAAATGTCTTTTCACACTTGGGCCTACTGTAGTGTAAACCGACCAGTAAAGAACTCGGTTCTGGAAAGTGGAAATTTTTTTAAATTTTTTTCTTGGTTAGAACAATACAAGTTGCGTCATGAAAATCACGTTGGAGAAAAATCAGGTTCTAGGTGTAGTCCATGATGGGTTGATAACTACAAAAGAATATTGAATGACAACAAAGTCAAGCTACTATGTTCCCTTCAAAGTGGTTGAATCAAGCAGCTATGTTTGGAAGTTTGGCCTTCGTCAGGTACACAATGACAGTGTTCCCACAACCCGTTCCAGTTCGTTGATCGCTTCACCAAAACTGGGCTTTGCCGCTTTGGACTCTTTTTGGGGTTCTAACTGCTCAAACAGCACTCTATCTGCACCTAGAGATTTCACGACTTGGAATTCCAGATAATGTTTGTATTGATAGAAAAGGACAAAAATTGCCGACTTTCCAAGGATTTTTCTCACCCCGCACTGACGAAACCACCCATAGAGCATCAATCATAGTAACCCATGAGTCAGCAGAAATCAAATTTACAGCTCTATCATTCGAACGAACTGTGAAGCTACTTCGTTTAAGAATATTCGTGTTCGAAGAACGGTACTCTACCGGGTCAAAACGGACATTTTGCGGTATTTTACGGACACTGGATATGCCCGCTCCGGCATCTACCGCATCTTGGAAGTATTGGACTACAATGTGAGCATCGAAACAAAGCCCGGTTTCGGATGAGCGACAAGAAGCTCCAGAGGATCCTGAGGAGGAAGATCGGAAAAAGTACCTACATCGCTTGACCTAGAGGTCGATGCAATCTGCCAAACAGTGAAAAAGCACCTGGTGAACATGGACATACATGTCAGGAAGCGGTAGTCCCGGTAGCGAATCACGACGTGGCGGTGGTGATGGACGACGAGACCTATCTCACCCTGGTACATACGATGGTCTCCATATAGAGAAGTGGCCAAAATTACCAAAATCCGAATTTCATATTTCGGAAGTTTTGAGCACATGAATTTATAGTTTTTGATCTATATTTTCATAATTTTTTCAATGAAATTTTGATATATGAAACGGTTCATGTTGAAAATCTTCTCCAAAGTTACCTCTTTCAAAAATGAAGAATAATAGTTTTTCTGAACATTTTGAATTATATAAAATCCTACTAAATCTGTTTAGTATGTTTGCATACAATTAAGAACTTATTATATTAGCTTCCTAAAACAGTAAGAGTAGGGGAACTGCTCCATTATTCATCTCAGCCCGTATATTCATCTCGTTCAACATGTAAACACAATTGAAAACAGGAAAAAAACGCAGACTTTTTTCTTAAACCAATCTGCTAATCCATGGAATGGATTCTTCTCAGTTCACTTTAGAGCAAGATCGCGCGAAATTACCTATGGTCGAATATCGACCATTTTTGATTTGAATGAAACTTTGCACACGTATTTGGCTTAGCAAACTGAGCATTTTTCACTGATGGAGAGATTTTTTACACCCATGAGTTACATTCTGAAAGGGCGTATGCCTTTTGGCATAGGTTTTATTCGAAGCATTGTAGCCCAGAAACCGTTGGTTGTATAGAAAAACTGTCTGAAAATAAGTTATAGGGAAATAAAAATGCACCATAAAAAAATATACACTGTACAAAAAAAATTTTTTTAAACCCAAAAAAATTAAAAATAGACATTAAATTTCAATTTAAAAAAAAGAGTTGAATTTTTTTTTTTTTTTTTAAAGAAACTTGACGTTAACACGCAACTTTTGAAAAAAAAGTCCAGGATGGAGAAATGAAAAATAATTTTTTTTTGGTAGATTATTTTTTTTATAAAAATTATAATTTAAACACTTTTCAAAATATTTTATTCTGATGATTTTGAAAGATGCAGAGAGTCATTTTGAATCAAAAAGCTCTTGGTAGTAAACATTCTAAAGGCATCGGTTTTCGAGTAAATAACTTTCAAATTTAAGCTCGAAAAATTATTAATATTTCGGAAAATACACGTTTTTCTTAATTTGTCCATCGTTCTCCAGCAAAAACCATACGTTTATTGGAATGCTAGATCAAAAATATACAATTCATTCTTTGACAACAAAACGATTGGATAAATAAATCAAGCGCTAAACCTTAGCCTACCTACACGTTCTCCCTTGCCGAATGTTTTTTAAAAAATATGTTTGTCGTGCAACACTACCTACTTGTTTACTAATAATAACTGTTTGTAAAGTACGCAACCAATAACTACGGGGTTACCTATAATATCTGTTTTCGTATATAAATACGATTGCACTACTCCAGATGTGTTAGTAACAGTTTGCATTTTGTGAAGATGAATAAAGTGAAAATGGAATACACCAAGCCCAAATGCTGTAAACCCTTTCCTGATCATCGGTGCTCATCAAGCTTACGCAATTTAAACGAAAACGTTGTTGCAAAATTAAAAATTTTGAACAGTCAAGCTCATTTTAATACGTCTTTATCATCTGTGATTCGTGTAGTTATTGGAATGATAGTCAAGCCACCATTCATTCCTTCGTTGTTTACTATTCACAATCTGGAACACTTAAGGATATCAGCTTCATCATAATGTCGGAAGTACTCCATCATGATACTGTTGCGGTTTAGGTGTTCATTGCCAAATTAATGAGTTTTTTGAAAAAAACAATTGAGTTGATTAATGTCTGATGGAGCTGCCTCACAATATAAATATAGAAAAAACTTTGCAAGTTCAAAACAAAATATAACGTCGATGCAGAGTGGCATTTGTTTGCGACTTCTCATGGTAAAGGCCCATGCGATGCAATTGACGGCATATTAAAACGAATGGCAGGAAATGCAAGTTTAGCTAAAGAACATGAACATCCCATTACAAGCGCAAAAGAATTGTATGATTGGTCTAATCAGAAAAGTAATAAAAATTCATCAAAAATGTCATTTAGTTTGGTATCATATGAAGAATATGAACAAGGAGTAACATAATGGAGCAATATTTTCAAAAAAATCTATAATAATAGCTGCCACACAAAAGTATTACCCTTTTGTTCCGATTTCAGAAAATAAGATCAAACGAAGCTGTTTTAGAAAAATGACGAATCATTTACTTGTGATGTTTATAAAATATAAGGTGAAACTAGTTCTGTAAAGTATCTATGTCATAAAAAAATATGTTCCTAAGATAATAAAACTCGAAAATAAATATTTGATTCTTATATATATTTATATCACTTGGAACATTTAACTCTTTTCTTGAGAACCGTTCGCCCAATCGTTTTGTTGTCAAAGAATGAATTGTATATTTTTGATCAAGCATTCCAATGAACGTATGGTTTTTGCTGGAGAACCATGGACAAATTAAGAAAAACGTGTATTTTCCTAAATAATTATGATTTTTCGAGCTTAAATTAGAAATAACTCGAAAACCAATGCCTTTAGAATGTTTACTACCAAGAGCTTTTTGATTCAAAATGACTCTCTGCATCTTTTAAAATCATCAGAATACAAATATTTTGAAAAATGTTTGAATTAGAATTTTCATAAAAAAAATTGATCTACCATGAAAAAAATTATTTTTCATTTCTCCATCCTGGACTTTTTTTTAAATGTTGCGTGTTAACGTCAAGTTTCTTTAAAAAAATTAAAAAAAATTCAACTCTTTTATTTTTAGTTGAAATTCAATGTTTATTTTAAAATTTTGTTGGTCGAAAAAATTTTTTTTTGTACAGTGTATATTTTTTATGGTGCATTTTTAATTCCCTACAACTCATTCTCAGACAGTTTTTCTATACAACCAACGGTTTCTGGGCTACAATGCTTCGAATAAAACCTATGCCAAAAGGCATACGCCCTTTTAGAATGTAACTCATGGGTGTCAAAAATCTCTACACCTGTGAAAAATGCTTACTTTGCTAAGCCAAATACGTGTGCAAAGTTTCATTCAAATAAAAAATGGTCGATTAAATTTTCGCGTATTTCCAGGCGATTTGAAATGATTTTGCTCTTTAGATTTCTCATTAAGAAAAATCCTCAAATACTCACTTAAAAGCTCTAAATTTGATATAATAGTCAGGCATCTGCACTCGAAAACTCATTTATTTCAATCACCTACCTCAGAAAACAAAATCCGCGCATTGTTCTGTGCGGCTACAACGGGACTCGTTTAGCAGCCAACCAAAGTTTTTCTCATCACTAGCGACTCACTTTTATTTTAATCACTAAATAAAATCACTCTTTACACTAAGAATACTTTAATCTTTGAAACGTTCTCCTCAAATTTCTAAAAACCTGCTTGAATTAGCAGAAACATATGAGATGAATTTCTACAATTCCCAAATTTCAACTGTATGTATTTCCATCTGTTTTCACTGCCTTGAAGAAAATAAAAAGTTGCCAAATCAGTTTCTGTTAATACGAAAAAATCATATTGAAAATTTAACATAATTCCGACATAATTGATATAAATGGGCAGCACTGCAATGGTTACCTGGGTTACAATATTTGCACGTAAACAACAACAGCGGATATCTAGGTAACTACTACGACGGGCTGCGGCTACGTTCATTCATGATAATGTGATTCATTCATGATTAACAGTGCATTGCAGTGTGATGAATATGGGGGCGTCGTGAGATGAATAATTGAGCAGTGATTTAAGTTTTGAGATGGATATGGAAGCGTTGTGCAAAATGGTTTGTTTTACAAAATTCGGGATAAATATAGCTAAGTTTACTAAATATACATTACTGAACGATTCTATAAGAGCACGTAAGCGTATTTTGTTTATTTGTTCAATGATTTCGCGAAAATTTGTTGTTTAATCCGTGCATTCTTCGTGAATATCGGCTTAATGAGATGAATAATGGAGCAGTTCCCCTATTTGATTTTAACCCCGCAGAGTCTGCCGCGGACCACGTAGTAAATATTTAATATTTTCCTAATTTTAACCTTCGAAAACATCAAATATAAGTACGTGTAAGCACAGCTCCTGATAGTGTGCCTGAGAGCCCTGTTTGTCCCTTTCAAGAATCAAGGTTTGCGGAAAATTTGCGTTTTTGTAAAAAAAGATATTTAAAATTTTTAATTTTTTCTACATATTTTGAATTTTTGGATGATTCATCAACGAAATTCTGCGTTTATCACTCCAATTTGGTCCTGAATACATTGAGAATACGTAAAATTAGTATAATTATTCGTTTGTATACACTGACGAGTTATTTTATTGTTTCGAAAAAATATTAGATATGCCTCATTTCACGTGGTTTATGCACAGCTCCTTGTCAATACAATACTTTTTCATATGACCCAATCATCTACAGTAGATAGGAAGGTGCTGGCATCGCTGGCGATGTGTGTAGACGCTTTATTTATTGCGTCCGTTGTAATCGCGTTTTATTGTGGTATATAGCACGATAAATTGTGAATTTCGTGTGGTAATTGTGGGGGAAAGTGTTTCGAGTGTTATAACAGTATAATCAAAGTGATTTGGAAGTAAAACGATCTGGAAATTAAAAGTTTTATTGCCGTTTTTTTACAATTTGTCGCCTAGCAAATAGCTGCTTTCAAAACGCAGTGTTGTGTTGGTGACTTTCCTTTGATACGGTAGTGTGCAAGCATATTCTCCGCCGACGGCACGATCTGCTTAGAGGTAGAAACTGAGAGAGCGGCAGTTGTAACCATAGAAACAAGTTGCCTATACTTGTTTGTGTGCGAGCGGAGGCATGTTTGGTTTGCTGAAAGCTGATTCGATGACTAAGATAAGTGCATACATTTACAGACATGTTTGTTTATTTATAAATGACTCGAAGGTAGTAGCTTTCACCGACAAGAATCAAATTGTTTTTTTTTTATATATTTCGTGTTGTAGTGTGTGCAGTACAGTGTGATTTTTTAGCGATGAATTTGTGCGCCATTTAATGGCGAATTCATCCTTCATGTGTAGCTACCACAGCGTAGCATTTTCGTACTGTTCTGTCATTCATTCATACACCGCTTGAAAAGGTGATTGCTGTTTATCTATTTTGCGATATTTCCCAATGTTAAAAATGTCTTGAATTTCCGAACTGAAATATATCTGATGACCATGTTTTAATATCCATTGTCATTCCTTTTCTGTTTATGACTTCACTAGCTTTTGAATAATTATTTTTACGCCATAGCAAAGTTTTTTCAAATATGCTAAATTTTTATAGACGCAGATCCATAACGGTAAAATGAATAATAATTGTTCTGGCATTTTGTAAAGGGTTTAGGAATACTGTAATGTTGTGTCAAGCTCGTTCTTGCGGCTGTGCTACACCATCCTGGACTACATTTTACAGCTCGAAAACGAACACGCAAGCGACGCTACACTCAGCTGTCATATTTTTCGTACGCCATTTGAGAGCATTTGTTTTTGTTATTAGTGTTTTCAGACTGCACCCTGTCTCTTTCGGGTGTAGTCCATGATGAAGTGTGTAGTCGGATACAGAAAATTATAGTCCGGAAAGTGAAAAAAGTACAGGACAAAACTGTAGTCCGGGTGTGAATGCGCCGCGGAGACGAGTTCGACATTACTTATGCTTTTACGTATGTCGTTTGACAAAAAGGTCCCCATACTTGAGCTCGTCACCCAGAGAGTACTGGTGTGGTTTGTGGAATTCGGAGTATGGTGCATTGTTGCTAGTCGAAGTCGAAATCTTATGATTCAATTTTTTCGATTTGTCTAGTTTTTGAGCAGAGGTTTTTGTATACTATGTCCCAATAATGACTAGTTCGGCATTTTGTCAACAAACTTAAGATATATATTTTGATCAATCTGCGTTTCTGCATTTTTCAAATTATTGGGGCTTTGGATGCATGAAACTTTGCCAATTTTTCTATTTGATAGGCAACACTCGCATCGACAGCTAATAGAGAATCGGCGTGAAATATCGTGCTCCCGAGCGTCTCCGTCGGTAGTCGTGGATTGAGCGGTCGTGCATAATGCTTTGGTAAAACGCGTCTCCGCCCCGGGAGAGTTTTACTCATATAATTGTTTTCGAAATGTAGTGACCCAACTTTATGATATGTTAGTTCGAATCGTCCACTTAGTGTGGTATAGCATTTTGCGTTTCACTAGGATGTACCACACTTACCTGTGCGTGACCCTAACAACACTCTTTAGTTTATTACTGATTTAAATCTGTCTCAAATAAAAAAATCGCTTTTTAAGAACAGACGAACAGTATACAAGAAACGCCGTTAGTCGACCTGTTAAGCTCAAAGCCAGATGTCCGGGTGACCGAATATCTAGAGACTTCGCGTCGATACCTTTTATGAGGTCGTATTTTCTACAGATTGGTTATAAACGTGTTATAATTTTCAGTATAAATAGGGCCACTTCACGAAGAATTGATAGGAGTCGCGAGGCGTTAACGTGTACTCAACTCTCGTAGCTTTCGTAACATTGTGTAGTCAGCTGAGATCAATTAATAGAAGATACGTTTCGGTAGTTGCATAATGACTGCATAAACAGATGTTCAAATATTTAAGTCGGTCTTGATTGAGTCATAGGTCCGGTATTCTCGCGTGCGCTTTATTTTTGCGGTGTTACTTCATCTAACATATTGATCGCGTTATGATTTCCGTAGAAGGTATAATGAACTCGTACGCGCGATATTTGTTATTATGAACCCGGTACTCGAACTCAGCGCATCGTTTACCAAAACGAACCTGCTGCAACCTTACCCTTTTCTCCAACATCCCAGTGATTTCTCGTGGAAGTGCAGAGGTGTTCTCGGCTTCCAATAAAGCGAGTATTACGTCAACATATTCCTATACACACTCCTTCTTTGACCTGCATTCGGATGCGGCCGGCGCTGGTATTGCCTAATATAAAGATTAAAGTCACCAGTTGTTACACATTGAGGATGACTGTTAATCCCAAGCATCATCCATTGGTTCTCTGTGTAATTACAGCTGATCTGGCAATAACGGAGTAGCAACCGCGGGTGGTCAATCATGCTCATGCTCATGCTCATGCTGACCCAATCATCTACAGTAGATAACTAACAATTTGACAACAAAAAAATAATTTTGGCCGTACATCTTAATTTTCCGACCGTTGTGCCTGGATGGCAACGACTGGCAAGGCCCTTCGTATTTTACTTCACCCACGAAGGAAGCTCCTAGGTGAAGTTCATTGCACACACCATGTTCCCCAAAAAGGTGCAGCTTCGTTTCGAACGATTCGAACAATCAATGAGAAGAGAATGTCAAAGCCGCTCTTTTTTCGCTCCGGACTAGCTATGAATGGAGAAACTTATAGTAGCTTATATTAGCATTTCGGAAATTTCGTCGTTCATCAAGCAATACCATAAGGACGAAGACGTGGTTTCCTGGCCGATTTGGCGTCGGCTCACTACTCGAAGCGATCGTTGGAGGACATGGAGCGGTTGAATATCGAGGTGGTACCCAAACCAGTAAACCCGACAAACGTCCCCCAGCTGCGTCCCATCGACAATTTCTGGGCAAGCCTGAAGCGTGAACTGTACTCCAACAATTTTGTCATGAAAACTAAGTAGGAATTTGGAAAATAAAACGAAGAAAGAACTCAAGAACATGCCTACGCGCCACGGCAAATGTTCCAATTAAATGGCGGAGACCGCACGTAGGGGCGTAATGTTTTTTTGCGAGTAAGCCAATATAATTACCCTTCAAGGGAAATTTATCAAAGTCAATTATTTGTTTTTTCGAACTAATTTCTACTTTTACAACGGTTTCTACCCGTTAACATTCAAGTTCATTAGGGCAGACGCTTCTCCTGCTGCACACATTGTCTGCCCTAATCAATTATCTGTCTTAGTTTTTTTCATCACCATTCGATAAAAGTCCATTTTTATTACACAAACTCGTGGTCCGTTTCGTATTTCAGCCACCCGCTCCCCGTCGCAGGCTGTTGTGAACAACCCCCAAAAGAAAAACAGACGTTCAGAAAAGTTGGGCTTCCCTTCGAGAAGGTCAGCCAACCCCTCATTTTTTCTGTAGCATACAACCGAGGTCCCACCATGATCTTCGCTTAGTTACTCGTATCCCGGCTAGAATTTACTAGGAAGAATGTTGCGGATCACAACAGGATCTATTTTATGCTAGCAAGTACACGAAATGTTGATGGTACACACTGTCCAGTTATTCACCAACCCAAAAAATTAGATAAGACGTGTTTTAAAAATACGAATTGCACGAAGTAACACCTTAAGCTCATAGAAGCATATGTGCAAACTTGAAGCCAGATCAAATGATCGATTAAAATGGTTGTTATTTTGCCTACTAAAAACTACTAAAACTTGTGCTGGAAATTTTGAGCTGGATTTTATTAGTTTTCAATAGACTATAATAACGGCACTTTTTGAGAGCTGGAGAAATAAAAATATAATACCAAAAAACTATTCAATATATGGGTCATTCTCAACAAACTTGGACACGACTATCACAGATTTTGCTCAAAGTTGGGAGAATTATTCATCTACTGTCACGTTGGAAAAATCCCAAATTTGGTGTCGATTGGAATACCCCCCGCTCTGTGGGACCCCCTGTTTATTGCAAAGTCATGCATTTTTTGTTCCAAATCTCTTTTTTCTTCTTCTTACAATTCATAGACGTAAGATGTCCGAAAAATACTGATAGATGATTTTTGAAGAAAATAAACCAAGGAATACAGAAAAAATTTATGTTTTGACTGGAAGTGTTGCCAGATAAATTACTTTTGTATTTGAAAACTAAATTTACATTTTCCGGCAAATGCAGCTATTTTGATTTTTAATTTGATAATTTCATCGTTTTCCTTGGAAATTTTCACATAAGAAACAACTAACATCTCGAGGTAATATGAGCCAATTTCGAGATATAGCATTTTTACGAAAATAGTTCTGAATTTCGTAATTAATTTTTCGTAAAAAAGTTATATTTCAACATTGGCTTATATTACCACGAGGTGGTAAGTGCTTCTTACAAGAAATTTTCCGAGAAATACGATCAAACCATCAAATTTAAAATAAAATTAGCTTCATTCGCCGAAAAATGCAAATTTAATTTTAAAATACAAAAATAATCTATCTGGTTAAAAACAATATTTTTCCTGGATTCCTTGGTTTATTTTCTTCAAAATTCACCTATCACTCTTTTTCGCGTGTCTCACGTCTATAAATTATAGAATAAAATATTTACGACGTTTACAACTTTTTTCGTAAAATTGTTATATCTCGAGATTGGCTCATATTACCGTAAACTTGGACTGGACGTGGACTTTGATCACTTTTTTGATTGTATCTCAAATATTTTCAGAACATACTGAAAACAATATTCTTTGATATTTTTAAAATAAGTACTGGCATGCATTGAAAAAGATTCAGTCACTACTTCAAAAGTTTAGCTGTTTTTAAATATGCTCTAAAAATTTTACACCAATAATCATTCCGGGGTGACTTTGATCACTTTGTTGTTTTGATGAATTTGGAGTAACACTTTGCTACTTTCACTAAATTGAACAGCCTTAAACGACTTAAACGAGTTTATAAATATGGAAAGCAATTTGGGGGCCATTCACATTCTACGTGAACAGTTTATAATGGCGAGTGTCCAAGATTCATACAAAATTTTTAGAATATATATGAATCATTATTCACTGAGAGAGAAGGTGGTCTAAAATCATCAAAAACTAGTCCACGAGGAATATGCCTTATGAAATTGTCCAAATTTGCATGTTATTTCACGTCTTGGGTTCTTGTTAAGAAGAAATATGTAATACGCTGTGGAGAAAATTGGGACTCAACATTGCCTTCGAGGAAAAACTTGCAAAAATAACAATAAAATGTATTGTTATAATATTTGTTCATCTTAAGAACTAATCTGGGAACAAAATAAAAACACTTTACGTATTGCAACTTGTTGTTTTGAATCTGCTTGAACCGATTGTTTGTGTGCAACAAAAATCGCCAAAAATACACTTTATTTTCAAATAATATTTTAGCATGAAAAACACTCTTTAAATAGCAGGAAATGCATGAATAGTAGCAATGCGAACATATATCCACATAATTAGTGAAGATTACTACAAATCCCATGCACTACGAGCGCTTTTTTACCACATTTTCAGAAAAGAGGTATAGTGATCAAAGTCACCCCGGTTTACGGTACCTCGTGATGATAGTTGTTTCTTATGTAAAATTTTCCAAGAAACACGATGAAATTATCAAATTTAAAATAAAAATGGATGCATTTGCCGGAAAATGTAAATTTAGTTTTCAAATACAAAAATAATTTATCTTTACACTTCCGGTCAAAACTTATATTTTTTCTATATTCCTTGGTTCATTTTCTTCAAAAATCATCTATCAGTATTTTTCGGACATCTTACGTCTATGAATTGTAGGAAAAAAAAAGACGTGACATTGCAGTAAACAGGGGGTCCTACAGAGCGGGGGGTATTCCAATCGACACCAAATTTGGGATTTTTCCAAAGTGACAGTAGATGAATAATTCTCCCAACTTTGAGCAAAATCTGTGATGGTCGTGTCCAAGTGGCATGTACACTTCATGACCCATATTCAATTCTGTCACAAACCTTTGGTACGACACGAATCATTTGACAAATTGAACATATATCGACTTAAAAAGAAAATAATTACTATCATTTGACAATACTTTTATGAACCCCAATAGATGTCGCTTGACAGAGAAAATCATATCAAGTTAGTGAAGTTTTGTACTTTGACGCAGCAGCTATCCAAAGTTGAGTGAAGTCAAAAAATAACGTGGAATTCTGGATTGATTCCTTTACCAGCGATCCTACAAAGTACCAAAAAATGAAATTTACTAATACAAATGAAAGCACATAACGATTTCTAGCACATATAGTTAAAAACATATACAATTTCACACCGTTAATAATGCACAATACAAAATCGTTTTACGCCATGTAAATTTGTACGTTAATTGATAGAAACTTAAAGCTTCGAATATGAATATGCATGCAAATTCATAATATATTCATTTACTTTGCATGTGAATATGACGGAATATTACATGGTTTCCAATGCTCCATTAATGTGCATTTATAGTAATGTAATTTTTTTTACTGTGTATGTATACGAGTTCATCGCCGTCCATGGGAGGCGAATGTTAGTTTCCTTCAAGCCTCTCTCTTTCATATACTTGATGTTCGACGCATTGATGTCCCCGTTTGAAATCTAGGGTATCAGGGACTGGGATCGCTATCGTACTCCGTTCCAACTCCTTTCGTTTCTCTTCTATTGAGGTTCTCATCGAAGAACTGCTTCACCTGTCGTCTATCTCGCCTTCACTTGTGATCAGATCGTTCCTAGACGTATCTTAATTCGGAGTACAGATTTTTGGGGTTTGATTCTCCTTCTCATGAAACTTTTGAGTATCATTATCCCGGAAAATTTCCTCTAGTTATTAACGATCTCTGTCCTCCTGTTGACGTTATTTTCCTCCTCAGGACCATTGAGATGGCCGAACGTATCTTGCCCCATCCACCATCGCCAGTCGAAACAGTTAGTTCCTCCATAGAAGGTCGTCCAATAGACGCACGTAGTTCTCAACAGCCTACGGATTGTACGACTGTCGAATGTTCGGTCGAGTCTCGACTGTGATACACCGTGGATTGTCAGCGGAGTGGATCAGCGCACTTGCTGGTGGTCTGAGTCGACATCCGCATCCCTAAAAGAGCGTATGATTGTGGTGTTTGAGAAAAACAACTTCCATGAGATCGTGGACAATTTGGTTCGTTGTTCGGTGGTCAGATGAACTCCGGGTGGCTTTGTGGGGGAGAATAGATACGAAGTTGATGCATCGTCGGCACTTGTCGTTCGTGTCGGTGTGTCGTAGTGTGATTATTAAGGTAAATTGCCTTACATGGACCACGCTAGTGAGCATTGTGGTTGGGCGTTCGAGAGCCGCCCCTAATCTGGGAAACAAATGATTAGAAAGGCTTGGCTTTCTTGGAGAAGAGCAGCCTCCTCTTCTTTTTTCCTATCAGCATACGACCGAGGTTCCACTACGGGTTGGTTACCATGACTTTCGCTTTGTAAGGAGTTGTGCTGCGGACCACAATGGGTTTTATTCAATTCCGGCAAGTACACGAAGTTCTGATGGTACGCGCTAACAAGCCAGGTACGCACTTCTCGGGCCACATATATGTTTGGTTCTGCTTATGGCCGTGCAAATCATAAGTAACATTTTTTTTAAAATTCAATTAATAAAACTAAGCGTCATCAAATCCATTACTTAATTATCTTTATGCCTCATCTGAATCTGTTTTTTTTGCTTTTCATTTTGAAATATATTATGTTACGGGAAGATTGCTGAACGGAGCGATTGAACGATTTTTTAGACTACATTCACAAGCAACTCTTGAAGAAAGAAAATTACCTTTTCATCCAAATAAATCGGAAAAATAGGGACATTTCACATTTAATCTAAGGAATAGGTGCAAACAGTCAAAAACATCATAATCATTGTTTCTACTTCAAACGTTTAATAAAATCTTAAGATTACCGATCTTTTTTTTTTTAACAAAGCACTACAGTTTTTTTTATTTTATCTAATCCATAGGCAAGAGCGGGGGCCTAGTGTGATTGGTAACGTCTCCGCCAACCACGCTCGACGCCTGGGTTCGTATCCCACCGCCGACATAGGTGTCGATGGTTGTGAGGTGGCGTGATCCACTCACAACCAACCCAACTGGTCTAGATTCAATCCTAGCCGACACCGGGAGATTTTCTGAGGCTAAAAATCTCTGGGATCACGCCTTCCATCGCATGAGGAAGTAAAGCCGTTGGCGCCGGTCCGTTAATAAACGGGTCGTGAGTTAGGGTCCTGGGTGTGGAGTCGCCTCCCTGGGCGTCGGCGATTGGCCACAACAGTGGCGGAACTAGACCGACGGAAAATAAGCAAGAATAAAAAAAAGCCATAGGCAAGAAAAAATTATATTCTTTTACTGTATTGTTGACTGAAAATCAACAAGACAAACAAAACACAAACAAGTTATTTCGAATAATGTTTAAGCAAAGAGTTGATGTCATGTATTACTAGTTATTAGTTTATTAGTATTATTAGTTTATGGGAAGAATATTCATAAAAAATTAAATTACTTTTTACCACCAATTGTATTGATCACTAACATTTTTTTTTTAAATTTCAGATTATCTCACGTTCTAAGGTATGTTTCACATGTTTCTTTAAAATAAATCAAAGTACCGCTCACACTAAAGCAATCCACTCGCAAAAAATAGAACTTTTTATTTACTTTTGCAATGTTCAAGCCCATCTACAAAAATGTTTTCTCTAAATTGTCTCTATCGTTTGTCGACTAAGCACAAATATTAAGCAAAAACCATTCGAAAGCGAAATCTGTTCAAAGTCCAGTAACGCCAACTGTTGCATCGTTCGCTAGCTTCACGAGCAACTCGGAATCTCATCAGGAACAGGTAGTAGGAAGCGCCATTATTTTCCACAAAAAATGTAGATTGCAAACCAACGGTGACGTCGCCGTCGTCGTCCCCGGTAGACATTTTTGCCTTGTTCTTGATGATTTTTTCCCCTTTTTTTCACCCAATTCCGGTCGGTTGTAATCTACTTCCCAGAAAAGGGCTACCGTCTCGCTTCGAAAAACAAATCATGATAGACAGCTGTTGCCCAGACAAAGTTGAGCTGGTACCGCCTCACTGCCTTGGCAAGACTGAAACTGATCCGGAGGGTATTCGCTCCCCACGAATAATAAAAAAAATGGAATCAGTACTGTGAAAGATTGATTTCTCGACCCCGAAGGAGTTGAACATTTCAAGACGTGTTTCATGGGGTATTCATTTTCTTGATTTGGGGATATTGATTATTGGCTTCCGGCTGTTGAAAGAAATTGATATGATTTTTTCATGATATCCTTGTAGAAAATATTAATAGCTCGGGGATCTTTTGAGAAAAAGGTAAATTGAATATCATATTCTCACAAATCAAACAAAAAACTTCACCGTTGTTTTGGGTTTTTAAAAGTAGAGTTGCGTGGAAACCGTACACCAAACGGGCTTAACATACAATAGGATGTTCAGGATATTGTGCTCTCCACACTTTCCAGGTAATCCCGGGTTTAATTTAAAAGTTGTGTATCCGTCTGAATAAACACACTAAATTGGCTTCCCAATGTTTCCTATTAGAGCATCCTATTTTAGTCCAATTTAAGCTACGCTCCTCGATTAATTTTCCGTGTACATCCGTATCGAACAAGCGCGTCCTGTAAATGGCTTTAGTTCCGGCCGTAACATAAATCTTTATGGCAGACAAATCTAATTTCGGTCCGTCCGTGGAAGATGTTACGGGGCTTCTAAACGAGACTTTTCCTGCTCTGAAATAAGAAAACGAAGAAAAAACCTAAGACCGAAGGGATTTGATACTGTTGTTTTAGGTTATTGTTTCTGGAGGGGCAAACAACCGATATGGAAATTCGAATAATCCTCATAATCTCTCTCGTGATCGAATAAGCTTCTCCGAGCTGCCCTCCTGGAATACAAATCGATGTGGCCTGAAGTCATATACTTTCTATTTTCGACTGTAAGAATTCAACAACTAAATACTTACGTTGTCATACTCTGGTACAGCACAGGCAATGCGTACGGTTTCTAAGTAGTAAAGATGTTCAAGTAAAACATTTTAGAACAGCCGCAATGGAACCGTAAATTCAATCATGAATATTTGAATAAAACCAATCCAAGAACCTTAGTGCCACCACAGCGGGCGGTGTGGAAATGCCCGACCCTTCGTATGCGCTGCCAATTTACATATGCTGATTTTCCCGAAAGTACTAAAATACCCTCCCAGGTGGAGTGGCTCCGAAGCGAGAGCAGTTGAAATACTTCAGGAAATTGAATGTGCCATCAAATTTGTATGTCGATTTGTATTAGTGCGTGTGCGTGTGCCTGTGTGGTGGCGGTCATTCCACGCCAGAGATGATGACGAGCCGTTGAATTTTACATACAGATTCACTCGGTGGTCGATCGGTTGCGACATAAAACGAACGGCAGAAACGGCACTGTTGATGGCGGTGTTGATTTGAATTTGGTTGTTCACTCGCAATAATCATCAAATCTGGCTGCTGCTGGTTTCGACTGATGTTTGGCCGCTTGGATTTACGGCTTGTTGGAGTATGTTGTTCGAGATAGTTTATTAGCTAGCAAATAGAATCATCATATATTGAAGATAATGAGCGATAGCGCTGGCATTTGTCGTTTGGTGATTAGAAAATAATAACAAATATCAAAAAATCATTTTCAATATTCATTCACATTTAAATACTGCAAAATAAGCAGCTTCTAGCTTGGAGCACCAGTTATTATTATTTAAAAAACAGTTCTGATCAATTTGAATGTTTGCACTCGTTTGTTGTTTCCATGAAAAATGTTCGCCCTGATAAGTATGACCAATAATGACCGCAGATATAGTAGTTGCACCTCTGAAAGCCATTTGTCCTTATGACTGTTATTTCCAACCCCTCGCAGAGAATTATCTTATTATGCTTTCAAGAATTGAGAAAAAACTAAGTAGTTTGAAACCTAATGACTGTAATAAGAGCTACCACAAACGTTGTAATAACTGGATTATTGGAGCAAGATATTTGAAGAATTTATCAGTTTTCTTGACTAAAATAAAAACTTAAATAGACAACTCTTACACTTACAGCATTCACAGCTCAAAAAAGAATCGATTTGTTTCATCTATTCATAATCGGAATTAAGTTTAGCTTATACTATGATCAATCAATTTTTCTAAAAAAAAAATTTCTTCGCCATGCGTTTATTTCTTGTCTGATGTTTCCTAATATTACAGAGCGTCTTTCTGCAAAAGATTGGTGCTCTTCGACTTTGTTAACCCCCAGATGGATATTAGGTCAAATCTCATGGTAATAGAACCTTTTATCCTAAAATTTCAGTACAAGTAATTTATTTCTCCGACAAAAATAATGTCAATAAAATAATTGTAGTTCTGGGAAAAAGTTATAGTAGAGTCAAGATCCAAAATCTGGTGAAGAGTAACTCGTAAAGAGTTTTCACTTGATAAAGACTAAAAACGTTTGTTTTTACAGATTTTTCAAATATAATTTCTACACCTACTTTTTAACATATTTTGTTCCAGGTTCAATCGTTATTATATAAATTCTCGGGTTCAAACATTCTTAAATTACTATTGAGTAAATATCTGAAATTTATATAAATGTTACTAGAACATTTGCAAAAAGTTAGGATATAAAAATTTTGAATAAAAAAATATAATGAGAATGTACAAATTTTCTCATTGTTTCTTTTGGAAGTAATGTGTGAAATTGTAGGTTTGGAATCGTTTCTATGAGTATTAGTACACCCAGTTTGAATATAACAGCACCCGCCAATAAACTAAGCATCACCTGAAATAGGCAGATCTAGTTTGTTTTCAACGATCTAAAACAAATAATGAGGTTTTGTATGAGACATGCTGTTTTGCAGTAACCGGAAATTGCAACTATAAATTTCAAAACTGTGTCTGAGGTCAATTTCAAGGTTCTGGGCATCATTCTGATGCTGGAAGTACTGCAATTAGGTGGCATATGGTCTTTTTTTATTATATTACAGAAACCAGAAATCAACATCTTTGACCTCAAAATGGCATTTGAACTTTTTTTTCGATTTCTGGGCATCATTATAGTTTTATAATTTTCCATATTAAGTTGTATTCGGTATCTTGCATTTCAAAATGGCATCTAAAGTTAATTTTCGGCCTCAAGGAGTCATTTTAAATAGGAAATTACCCATGTTGAGTGGATTTTAACCATCTCAGGCTGTTTTACAGACACCGGCAGTCATTTTCTTAAATATTGAAATGGTGTCTAGTACCGATTTCTGGTCTCTGGATAGCATCCCGGTTCCGAACATACCCATTTTGGCCTTATTTACAGCTCTGATTGGTCAAAATCTGCGTTCAAAACGAGGTTTTACATTTTACAATAGTTGGTATCATAAAATCACAATTTTCCGCATGTTGATAGTCGGTCGGCTAATTTTGCCATCCATTGCTGCAAAAATGAAGAAAATCAGATAAAAACTAACTGAGTTATCAGCATTTGAAATTTTTCGTTATTTTAATTTGCACCGCTATTCCAGAATGTTGCCGAGAGACACAATTCTACGTCAAAAAGTTACGGTCTGCAACCAGAGCACACCGTTTCCAAAGCGGCAAAAACGTGATCGAAATTATTTTGACCCAAAAAAATTGATTTTAGAGCCATAGCGTCTTCAGCAAAGTTGTTCCAATAAATATTTTCCATGTTATAGAAGTTGCAATTCCATGATTAATCCACTTAACAATGAAAAACGAATTTTACTTTTCTCATTTTGGAATATAAAAATTGACTTTGTTCGGCAAAGTTGTAGCAAATTTTAGAAGAAACAACTTTGTGGAAGACATCATACTTCTATTTATCTATTTAAATGGACTATTGTGGAGTTTTCTATAGAGAACTACTAAAAATCTTTTTTGCTTTTTAACTTTTTTAAAGTAATTTTCTACAATTTTTGAATGTTCTACAAAATTGTTTGCTACAACGAAGCAAACAATATCTCCAAAAAGAGTTAGTTTTTATCTCACATATATTTTGGGTTGTTGACGATTTTTACTAGAATAATGCGCCAATTTACACTAATTATTCTTAACTCAAAAAATAATCATTTTGGAGTCGTTGTATCTTCAATACACAAAACAAAATTCTGTGATTAATTTACCTAAAAGTAAGAAATGAGTTTTATTTTTCTCAACTTTGCATATAAAAATCCACTTTGCTGAGTCAAATTTTAGCATATTTTTAAAAAAACAACTTTGTCGAAGACACTATACTTGTATCTGCTAATTTAAATTAACTATTGTGAAGTTTCTCTAGAATGCCCCTTTAAAATATTTATTTTCATATAACTTTTTATAGTGATTTTTTAAAATGCTTTTCAATGCTCTACAATGTTGTTAACTATCATAAAACACACAAGTTCACCGAAGAAAGTTTATTTTTACCTCTCAAGTTTATTTAGTTGTCAAAGATTTTTATTTAAATAATGCACTTATTTATTTACAATTATCTGCACAGGAGACAGCAAGATACAAATGCCCATACCTGGATTAAACGATATTTTACTTATCCTTAAATATAGAAAAGGTTTAGTCTGCAGATATTTGCAGATTTTGAAGATATCTGTTAGTAAATTAGTGCATTGTTTCAATGAAAATATTTAATAACCGATGAAATATGAGAGATGAAAATAAACTTTCTTCGATGAAATTGTTTGTTTCGTGATAGCAAACAACAATGAAAACATTGAAAATTTGTAGAAAATCACTACTGAATGTTATATTGAAAAAAAAAAATGAATTTCAGTGGCAATTTGTATAAAACTTCACAAAAGTCAATTTAAAAAAGCAGATAGAAGAATTATATCTTTGACAAAGTTGTTTCTTATAAAATGTGCAACAAATTTGCCGAACAAAGTGAATTTTGATATGCAAAAATGAAAAAGTTGAATTGGCTTTTCCCTGTTAAGTGGATTAATCACAAAATTGCAACTTCTATAAAATGGAAAATAATCAATGGATCAACTTACTTGAAGGCACCATGGCTCTAAAATCTATTTTGTTGGGTAAAAATATTTTCGATCACGTTTTTGCAGCTCCGGAAACACTGTGCAGGGATGCCAATGTTTAAGTTTAAACTAAATTCTACTAGTTTTTTTTTCGAGCGATCCAGTCAAACAATTGAATAATAAAATCATCCAGTTTTGTATATTTTTGCCATTTTTATCCAACTTGATATCAGCTCAAGTTCCTATGGTTTTTGTCTATTTTGACAGCATTTTTTTAAAGTAAAATTTGTAGCTTCAATTATCTCTAAAAATTCTTTAAGAGGGAGTAAATAAGGGTACAATTGATTTTCTCCTTTCTATCTTCTGCTCTCACGAAACTCAGCAAAATAGATAGCAACATGACAAAGAGTTTAAAAAAAAATCCGTCTCAAGCAAAATTTTGAGTGCATAAATAAGCTTTGCCAAATTGAATTTTCACATGTTTGTTTTGTTTCTCTTATATTGAGCATCCAGTTTTTTTTACAGTTTTTTTTTTCAACATTATTCCAGTTTTTTTTTACAAAAATGTTAGTGGCAACCCTATCTGCAGCCAACTTGTCCAGAAGACCAAGGAGGACAGTTCAGTACGAGGCTCCACCGCTACGTGGAGCTATTGAGCATGAAATTCGTCGTATTTATTAACTCGTCTCGCGTTCCGACAAAGCTGCGGTCTTCAGCAAAGTTGTTCAGAAGCCCGAGGGCTTCTGGATGGTAGATAGTTAGGTGCAGAACTCTACCGCTATGTGGCACTAGTGTACACATAATTCTTCGTATTTTAAGGGGTTATATACCTTTTTGGTTTTCAAAAAACCGGAAAAAATTATTACATTATCTTCAAATACAACATCTTGAGAACATTCCCACAAATTTTCATAAAGATATGAGCAATAGGAAGAAAGTTAGAGCGATTTGCAACGCGCCTCGCCACGGCCGCATAAGCTAAACTTGAAACTTTACACGCGATTATCTCGGAATAGTGTTTTTCGGAAAATGACTTTGCCGTGATCCTGATTGCGGAAAAAACTACTAGACCGATTTCCTTCATTTTTTTTTTTAATTTTCGTTAAAAAATTCGCCGGTCCTTGAACGATCGCTTTTTGAAACATACAGTTACATTTTGCCGCAAAAAAAAAGTTTAATGCAATTTTTAGCGCTCAAAACGTGCATTTTTTTGCACTAAAAAACAAAATACTCATAAAAGCGATCGTTCAAGGACCCGGCACACTTCTAAAGTAATGAAACAATATGAGTTTTTTTATTTCGGTTGATCCGCTGAGTCTCTATCAGGATCACCGCAAGCCTCTGCAAAAAAAAATAGCGTTTCGGGGAAACGGCCATTACTCCAGTATTAATTGGTATATCTCAAAATCAAACGTATTTTTTTGTTATTGATAAACTGTTCTTTTAGAAAAATACCACTTTGATGCAATGAAAGTGGTGCTATGCACATAAAAATAAATTCAAACTTCCCTTCTTTTCTCGACCAAAAAGGTATATAACCCCTTAACCTAAGCTTATCTTACAATTACGCTTTCCTGAAAAAGGCACTCTTCAATGCCTCTTGAACGATCTTAAGAAACAGGATAAGCTGATAAACATGCAGTGGCCTGCTCAGTCACCAGACTTGAATCCAATCGAGTAAGCAAAATAAAAAAAATAAAAACAAAAATTAAAACATTGAAAATGAAACACTCATAACTAGTAGTCTTATTCCTAACCAATCTGTCCATGAACCAAGCCCTTGGATTCCTGAACGAGTTCGGTGAAAGCCCCAGCTTCTTAAGCAGTTTAACTTCATGCACATCACAGCCACGTTGTGGCAGTATTCCGAACTAAACTATTAGCCCACTAGATGCCCTTGACATCTTTAACAATTTTTCTGAAGACCGTGGATTTTTAAATATTAAATGATTAGCCACAAGCGGTTGTAGCAACCAGAAGCCATTGTCCTCCAAAAAAAGGTTTGCTAGAATACACAAGTTTTCAAGTATGTACATAAAACGATTCACCAGATAGAATATATTCAAAAGCAAATTGTATGCACATTAGCGCCACATATTGGCTCAATTCTGAAACAAACAGTGCTTTAGATAGAATTCCTTGACCTCCTAAACAACTCCTAAGAAGACGAATTCACGACATAAGTTAACCCGTAAAGACCCGGGACGGAACTTTTTTTTAGAAAATGGTCGTTCTCAGCGATGCTGCGGCCGATTTGAGTAAACTCGAAATATTATTCAAGGGCAATAGTTGCTCTAAGTTTTAGTAAGGGTGCCACCCCTCTGAACCCCTCCCAGTTTATGTGAGACCCAAATATGTCTGTGCCTTTTTTTATTTTTTCCTACTGATTGAACAAACGCATGGATTTATCATACGTATAAATGTCCTTTGCATCAAATCATGTCGAGTAGATGAAATACGATTAACAAAAGTAAATTTTGAAGTGACCAAATTATTTCAGTGCAAAATCACATAACTACGTATTTTCATAGAAAGTCAAAAAAGATGTTCTACTGAGGGAGATTGTAGCTGTGTCCTTCAAGTTTTCTACTCTACATTTTTAGAATTAGGTCTTCTAAGTCCAAATATGTTAAAAGATTCATTCTAGCATATACAGATTTTGAGAAAAACAAGTTTGAATTCACTAAAGTACGAATTTTCATGGAAATTCGATTTTCTCAGTCTCTCACAGTAGGTTTCTATTTTGTTTTTCCATTTTTCAACTTTGCATTTCTAGAAAAAGGTCTCCTGAATTCAAATATGGCGAAAGATTTATTCTAGCATGAACAGACTTTGAGAAAAACAAGTTTGAATTCACTAAAGTACGAATTTTCATGGAAATTCGATTTTCTCAGTCTCTCACAGTAGGTTTCTATTTTGTTTTTCCATTTTTCAACTTTGCATTTTTAGAAAAAGGTCTCCTGAATTCAAATATGGCGAAAGATTTATTCTAGCATGAACAGATTTTGAGAAAAACAAGTTTGAATTCACTAAAGTACGAATTTTCATGGAAATTCGATTTTCTCAGTCTCTCACAGTAGGTTTCTATTTTGTTTTTCCATTTTTCAACTTTACATTTTTAGAAAAAGGTCTCCTTAATTCAAATATGGCGAAAGATTTATTCTAGCATGAACAGATTTTGAGAAAAACAAGTTTGAATTCACTAAAGTACGAATTTTCATGGAAATTCAATTTTCTCAGTCTCTCACAGTAGGTTTCTATTTTGTTTTTCCATTTTTCAACTTTACATTTTTAGAAAAAGGTCTCCTGAATTCAAATATGGCGAAAGATTTATTCTAGCATGAACAGATTTTGAGAAAAACAAGTTTGAATTCACTAAAGTACGAATTTTCATGGAAATTCGATTTTCTCAGTCTCTCACAGTAGGTTTCTATTTTGTTTTTCCATTTTTCAACTTTGCATTTCTAGAAAAAGGTCTCCTGAATTCAAATATGGCGAAAGATTTATTCTAGCATAAACAGATTTTGAGAAAAACAAGTTTGAATTCACTAAAGTACGAATTTTAATGGAAATTCGATTTTCTCAGTCTCTCACAGTAGGTTTCTATTTTGTTTTTCCATTTTTCAACTTTACATTTTTAGAAAAAGGTCTCCTGAATTCGAATATGGCGAAAGATTTATTCTAGCATGAACAGATTTTGAGAAAAACAAGTTTGAATTCACTAAAGTACGAATTTTCATGGAAATTCGATTTTCTCAGTCTCTCACAGTAGGTTTCTATTTTGTTTTTCCATTTTTCAACTTTACATTATTAGAAAAAGGTCTCCTGAATTCAAATATGGCGAAAGATTTATTCTAGCATGAACTGATTTTGAGAAAAACGAGTTTGAACTCACTAAGGTACTAAGGTACTCACTAAGGTACACTAAGGTACACACTAACACAAACGTTTTGCGGTGCCAGTGCTCACATCGATTTTTTTTATCTTCGTTGGTTTGGTTAGTTATTCGTAGTTCCGACCGTAGTCTCCTTATAAATTGTCCAAGAAAACAAAAAAAACTCTATCGTCCGCTTTATTTACTCTTAAGACTAATCACAAGCCATGTGACTCTTTTTTTTGTTTTAAAACTTGAAAGGCTTTAATTTTTTTTTTTCAGTTCGTATATTTCTAAACCAACCCGAGATTCCGTATGGTTTATAAATATACGAATTCTGCTCTATGCTATGAACCAAAACTTTGATACCGAGTTGCTGGTATCTAGTTAGATACAGATATAATTACTTGTCTAAGACGTACATACTTTGATAATTTTAACCATGTTTCACTCAAAATCTGTTCATGCTAGAATAAATCTTTCGCCATATTTGAATTCAGGAGACCTTTTTCTAAAAATGTAAAGTTGAAAAATGGAAAAACAAAATAGAAACCTACTGTGAGAGACTGAAAAAATCGAATTTCCATGAAAATTCGTACTTTAGTGAATTCAAACTTGTTTTTCTCAAAATCTGTTCATGCTAGAATAAATCTTTCGCCATATTTGAATTCAGGAGACCTTTTTCTAAAAATGTAAAGTTGAAAAATGGAAAAACAAAATAGAAACCTACTGTGAGAGACTGAGAAAATCGAATTTCCATGAAAATTCGTACTTTAGTGAATTCAAACTTGTTTTTCTCAAAATCTGTTCATGCTAGAATAAATCTTTCGCCATATTTGAATTCAGGAGACCTTTTTCTAAAAATGCAAAGTTGAAAAATGGAAAAACAAAATAGAAACCTACTGTGAGAGACTGAGAAAATCGAATTTCCATGAAAATTCGTACTTTAGTGAATTCAAACTTGTTTTTCTCAAAATCTGTATATGCTAGAATGAATCTTTTAACATATTTGGACTTAGAAGACCTAATTCTAAAAATGTAGAGTAGGAAACTTGAAGGACACAGCTACAATCTCCCTCAGTAGAACATCTTTTTTGACTTTCTATGAAAATACGTAGTTATGTGATTTTGCACTGAAATAATTTGGTCACTTCAAAATTTACTTTTGTTAATCGTATTTCATCTACTCGACATGATTTGATGCAAAGGACATTTGATACGTATGATGAATCCATGCGTTTGTTCAATCAGTAGGAAAAAATAAAAAAAAAGCACAGACATATTTGGGTCTCACATAAACTGGGAGGGGTTCAGAGGGGTGGCACCCTTACTAAAACTTAGAGCAACTATTCCCCTTAAATAATATTCCGAGTTTACTCAAATCGGCCGCAGCATCGCTGAGAACGGCCATTTTCTAAAAAAAAGTTCCGTCCCGGGTCTTTACGGGTTAAGTGCGGCCCAAACGTCTTGAACATGTCTCACCTGGTGATTTGTTTTTTTTTTTAACAATATGTTTATTTGACACGGCACAATACATACAATGTGTGCCAGCTAAATTTTATTTCTAGAGTATCTTATAGACTAAAAGCAAATTTTTTATCCTCGCTGCCGACTACGAGCCCAAACTAATCTAGGACTAAAGCTAGCATGTTTTTTTTTTCGATGGTTCAAATTGTTGGGATTGTTAAATAGGTATACTTATGCTTTTCAAATAGCCGTAGATCAAAATCATGTATGTAGTGTTCCGCTGGGCCAAGATATCACGAACCGGGACATTTCACTGTATTCCTCGGGCCCTGAGGGTATCCAAAAGTAGGGATCTGGCGCCACGGAATTCAGCATATATCCAAACTACGTGATCATATCATGATACCCCAATCCATAAACGCAATGATTACTACTAGTGAGCCCAATACGCAGTAGGTGTGCGTCTAACCCGTAATGGTTGGACATAATCCAAAACATCACGCGAATGAAGTCTCGTCCTACATACAACCCCCGAAACCATGGCTTTGTAGATACCTTTGGGATGATGCTGCGTAGCCACCTTCCCAGTTCTCCCTTATCCAACGAGGTCTGCCAGTTAAGAAGCGTACTTTGACGTGAAATTTGTAAAAACTCATTGTAGGCACTTGGTCTATCGTAAATATCACCGTTTGTTGCGCCCACCTTAGCCAAAGTGTCCGCTTTCTCATTGCTCGGAATGGAACAATGAGAAGGGACCCACACTAAGGTAATCTGAGAAGATTTTTCGGATAAAGCACTCAAATGTTCCCGTATTTTCCCCAGGAAAGACGGTGAGTGTTTTTTATTTTTCATCGATCGGAGAGCCTCAATAGAACTGGGATTGTCCGTGAAGATGAAGTAATTGTCCTTGGGCATTTTTTCGAAAATCCCTAGGGTATACTGAATTGCAGCCAATTCTGCGTCGTAAACAGAAGCAGAATTATCGAGCTTACAGGAGACGGTCCTGGGAATGGGGTGAAATTGATCAGTCAGGCAAAGTTGGTTACCTGAAAATTCGTGATCGATTGGTTTTTTATTTAGTTTCGAGCTGCAAAGCAAATAACGCAATCTACCTTTGTACCTAGATGCTCCCTACATTTGATATATGCCTAAAAGACATATGCACACAAAGCACTGCAGTGAGCTCTCTTGTGTAGTTTTTATGCGTAATGTCCTATCGTGTGATGAAGCTCTTACCAGTTTAATAACTCTCTGGAGAGATATTTCAGCTTTCATCGCGGTTATTTTTGTAAACTCCTCAGATATACACATTTCGCTGCTCTCTTCAAGTGCGTCGCTTTGCTTACCAGTGTGAGACCCGTTGTATTCGCAGTGAAAACTATTCTCCTACACGCTAGTGAATCTCTGACAAGAAACGACAAGCCTGCGTAACAAAATTGGTCACCCTGCTTAATCAACATATGCAATTCCGCTGAACTTGATACGTCCGCACGTGATCTTGAACATAGGATCACGGATGCCTATATGGCCCGCTGTCCTTTAAAGGAAGGGTTTGTGTGTCGCAACGTGCCTTGGTGGAATGAAAAGCCCAACAACCTCTACCGTGAATCCGGGCGTTTATTCTACAGGGCAAAAAAGCACATCCAATTGGGATGAGAATAGAGCATCGCTGAGTTACGCAAGGCTAAATTAGCGGGAGCCTAGCGTGGTTGGTAACGTCTCCGCCAACCACGCTCGACGCCTGGGTTCGAATCCCACCGCCGACATAGGTGTCGATGGTTGTGAGGTGGCGTGATCCACTCACAACCAACCCAACTGGTCTAGATTCAATCCTAGCCGACACCGGGAGATTTTCTGAGGCGAAAAATCTCTGGGATCACGCCTTCCATCGCATGAGGAAGTAAAGCCGTTGGTGCCGGTCCGTTGATAAACGGGTCGTGAGTTAGGGTCCTGGGTGTGGAGTCGCCTCCCTGGGCGTCGGTGATTGGCACAACAGTGGCGGAACTAGACGGACGGTAAATAAGCGAGAATAAAAAAAAATACGCAAGGCTAAAGCAAATTGTAGGATCAAGTTCTGCGAGGGTATTTAAACGTGGCCTCACGACTCCAGAAAGCGATATCAGTAGACCTCACCGATGGTCTAGGGCAGTTGAAAAGAGAGGACGGTAGTCTGCAGGTGCTTATGAACACGCACTTCCCCGGGGCAATTTGCATAAACGAGCAGCAAACACCGGAGCAGCAGCGTCCGAGGACAAGCCGTACAGCGCCCAACGAATCGATTCTGCACTCTCGAAGGCTGTACACGGAGGCTTCAATCAACTGGGTATTAAGCTCCTTTGAACCAATGAAGCCTCCTGGACCAAATGGCATTCTTCACAAAAAATCAGTTATTGTCACAATGCCCAAAATGATACATCTGTTCCGTGCAAGCTCCACTATGGGTTATATCCCAGAAAGCTGGTGGAAAGTCAAGGTGATCTCCATACCGAAGGTAGGGAAAAGAGACAAAACATTACCTAAAACCTTCAAGCCTGTAACCCTTCCATCTAGATTCCTGAAGTAGATGGAGAAAATTACAGATAACTATATACGCAATGTGTTCCTCAAGAACTCATAAAGATCAACACACTTACCAACCGGTAAATCGACGGAAACTGCTCTTCATGGCATAGTTACTCTTATCGAAAGGTCGCTGAAGTACCAAGAAACGGCACTTTGCGTATTTCTTGATATTGAAGGCACTTTCCACAGTACATCCTATGTTTCAATCAATACTACAGCTCTTCTAAATAGAAGAGTTGACAACACTACAATGAGCTGAATTCAGAATATGCTCTCGAGCAGAGAAATCACTGCTACTTTGGGAGATGTTCCGATCACGGACTCAGCGACGAAAGGCTGCTTATAAGGTGGAGCCTTGAAGGCCATGATATGTAAAGAAAGAGGCGGAGCTTGGTGCACTGAAGCTTCACCGGAATGAAACAATATTCGAAGGCGACCAGGTTGGTCATCTTTGCATTCTAAGGGAGTTTGAAGTCGCACCTTCAGTCACCACAGTATCAGACTGCATGGCGATTTAGAACAATCTTGACCTTACATATAAGGTGATCGAAACTAATCGCTACAAGTGTAGTAGGAATGGTCCTGCACTTCCATCCGGCATCATCTCTTTCTATACAGATGGGTCAAAAATAGAATCCAATACTGTCTTCGGAGACTACGGGCCCGGTGCTAAGGAAACTATTCCAAAGGGTGTATGGCCCACCGTTTTTTAAGTATATGCTATACTGCCCATATGCCATAAGCATCAAATCGAGAAAAACGCATTTTAAAGTTTTTTGTCGGTTCAACATATTTTTACTGTTCATGACAACTTTTTTATTTAGTGTATCAACCTTCATATATGCTGGAACCTTGCCGTTGAGTTGAAACAGAGAAATCTGCAGGAAAATTCCATCCGCCACGTATTTTCAACGCAGTAGCCGTTTTTTCAATTATAAACGAAAGGTCAGTTGACAAACCTGTGTGCAATTTGGCTAATATCCATACGATGTGAATTATATCGTGGTCGTTGGTGATAAAAATGGTTTTAAATTTAATAAAACAACAAGGAAGCACAAGTGAGGATGAAAAGGACGCCGAGACAATTGTTTCGTGCAACAATATAACAATGTAACAAAAATATCAGTAATTCATAATAATCTCACAATCCACTTTCCTATTTTTTCTCATCAAATCCAAAATGAAATCTGAATCTTCTCTTTATTAATATTACTTCTAATCGAAGAGCGAAATAGCATTTTTTCAAATGTAAAGATTTATGACAGAAGGAAACAGTCACACGTTTTAATCATTGGGTTTCGCAGCGCAACAAATAAATTCTTGTAGCATCAAATATTCTTCGTGAAAAAGTCAAATTTGATGCAAGGGCCTTACGATCGCTTACCTGTCGCCAGTAACCACCAGGCAACAACACACTTTCGAAAGTTAGACGAAACACAGTACAGCAATAATACACTGGTTCGTGAACATACCACAGGTTGAAACGTATTGGATATTAGCCAACTTCTCAATTATTTTTGGTATTAGCCAAAATTATTTCACACTTGCTGCCTTTCCAAATGCATTAGCCAATTTTTGAATTATGGGCAGTATACTCGTCTGCGCCAAAATAAGTCTTAAACGTAATTACAGGCACGTGAAAATCGGCATCTTCTCGGACAGCCAACTGTTGGTACCAAGGTCCGCTAAATGCGCGTCCAAATTAGTTTGGGGAAGCAGCGCAGCACTACGAGAGCTATCCTGGCAGAATCAAGCTCTACTGTACTGGGTACCTGGACACTGTGGTATCGAGGGCATTGAAAACGCTGACTACCTCGCAAAACAAGGATCAGCACAGCAATTCATTGGCCCTGAGCACCTCCAAATCCGCCGTCAAGCGCGAACTCATATCATGGAAAACGCTAGAAATAGCTAACCGATGGAACAATACACAGGGTTGCAAACAAAGAGGCTTCTCGGTCTCAAGCGTGGTGACCTACGTCTCTACACGGAGTTATTATCGGACATTGTCATGCTCTTTATCACACGAAGAACATAGGAATTGTCGGATGTGATAACTGCCGCTTTTTCAACCTTGCAGTTGAAACGTTCGCTCACCTGTTTTGTCATTGTGAAGCCCTTGCATTTGCAAGGTACTACTTCTTCGGACGTTACTTTTTAACTCCATATCAGGTATGGAACTCTAATCCCAAAATGGTCGTTAGTCTATTTAACTATGCTATCTCAAACTGGGGCACAGAGTTACTACCAACCAACCCCTCCATTAATGAGTACGGGTACCTCGTAATCTGTGTACAGCAATCAGGGCCTGCCCAAAAAAAGATAACCAATATGATGGTCCAAGTGGCTCTTTCAGTCCCAATACCCTTCAGGCATACAAAAAAAAACAAAGTTGAGAATGAGTAATCGAACAAAATTGTTTACTGAATTAAAATTGCTCGAACTATTTCTAAGCCGCAAACATGAAAAATCCTCAATTCCTCAACTCATCTGATTGATAGCTGTCAACAGTTAAAAAAGAGCTATGAGTGGAAACAATTTTAAAAGGGTAAAAGAAGAGTTAGCTTTTTATTATTATTTTCACTTGGGTTCTACTACACTGGAAGACAAAAGCGAAAAAAAGAAAAGAAAAACATCTAGCGAAACTATGCACGTGATACAAGAACGTTAATAGTAGAGTAAAACGAAAAAAATCTTCAAATGTTTTGTAATATATAACAACAATAAAAAAATAGGGGAGAGGAAAAATTCATATCGCCAAGAAACGAAAATTCTGGAAACCCTCACACGTTTATGTCTCATACGATGGTTGTAGTGTTCCCTGTGAGGAACGAAACCTAATTTAGGATGATGAGCATCCACGCAACGCACCGCGAGTACAGAGGCTGCTTTTAATCACTAATTGATCATTTCATTCGAATCTTTTTCCACTTCAAAGCGGCAAATAGAAATCGAGTACTCCTTAATTTACTTAGGGGAGTTCATCCGCGCTAGAGTTTCAATATCCATATAAAGACGAACCTTATATGAATTGCTCAATCTACTCTTCTTAATGATTTGTTTAATCAACTAACCTGATAATGTGGGGAAGTTCGCTAGTTGAAACGAGCGGGAAATGAAATTTGATTTGTTTGAACATATGTTCGGCAACTGGCGTCTCGTCGTGCAGCTGGCTTCCGGTTGGTACCTGGCAACCGGTGAAACCCTACATACAACGATGCCGTACGGCGTGACGCTGCACAGACACTATGCTAATAAAGCAAATTTAATTTGATTCGCTCCAAATGTTTCACTCTGCAAGCTAGAAGCGACACAGTAGACGGGGCAGGTAATGCGGAAGCAAGAATTTCTCCCGAGGGCACTGTGCTTCTGCGTTAAAATATCTTACCTGGCTGTGTCAGTGCCACAGCAGACGCAAGTCTGTTCACTCGAGGAGAATAATGAGCCAAAAGCGACAGCTCCTGATAAGCGAGCTAGGGAACGACGTGTTGGATAGCACCGTCGTCGTCGCGCTGTTGATTTCCAACTGAAGAAGGCTTGTTTGCACAGGTTCGGCTGGTTCGAAGGCCCAAGATTGCTGGCCTAGCAGTCGATATTATGTGTCGAACAAGCCGGCGGCCACCTTCGTTCCGGGATGTGTGAATAAAATCAGCAGAGTATGGTACTTCGGTTTGCTGGCTACAAATGGAATATTCAACGTCGTTCAACACTCTGCAGGCTTTGGCCGACCGGTGCTTCCGAGCCGAATTTTCGTTTAACTACCTATAGGATGTTGCTTCCAAGCTAGGTAGAAATTGCTTCGCGGCTATTGCCACGGTAACCCAATAAAGCGGTCAGGATGCTGAACGGTTCGAACAAAGCTGTATTGTTTAGCGTCGTAATGTTGATATTTCTAGGAGAATCAAATTCATTCACTCTTGTGGTATTTGCAAGCGCAATTTACAGACGATTGATTTCGACTGCCGGTTGGAAGCTAATCGAATCTATACTGTGTGTTCCAGCTGGAATCTATGTACTGCATTGTTAACGTTAGTCGGTTAATAACAACCGTTTTACTTAATAGTTCAATAAGGTTGATTCAAATATTAACGCATTGACAGTAATTATTTAACGGTGAACGGTAAGGTCCCTACCCGATGCCGAGAGATTTTATAAGTATGATGATGAAAATCTCTGGAATCACGACTTCGTCGACGACGACGTCACTTGATGTCTGGGTGAAATTGATTCCACAAGCGTCAATAGCGACGGAATTCACCATGTCAACTTGAAAACTTTCTCCCTACAACACAATGTTGATCTGATGGTGACGCTGTTCAGTGATACATTACTCTAGTGGTTTAATTGTAACCTACCCTCAGTAAAAGCGATCTCCGATTAAGCGTTCGGGTGATGATTATCGTCGGTTGAATGCTGTATTATATAAATGCTACGTCAGGCGGGTTCAGAGAGATTTTCAAATCTTCGACCCCCAAAAATATTTGCACTTTTGTAAACTCTAAACGGCGATAGTCGGACACAAGAAACCACCGTCTTTTGTGCAGAATACGGATTTATGCTTAGCAAATACTAATTTGCTTGACCTTACTTCGATTTGTATATCGCACAAGGGACAAAAAGCTCAAACCGGTACCTTTTTATACTGATTTCAAAGCAGCGTTTGATCTAATTGACCATAGAAGATTACTTATTATAAAAAACCTAGTTTGTCGTACTTCTACTTCTGTAATCGTACTTCTGTAATAGAATTCTACGCCAAACAGCTCTGGCGTCCCACAAGGCAGCAACTGGGGCTCTTTCCTGGTTTCGCTGTTTTCAACGAAGTTTTCCTACTGCTGGATGTAAGCTATAAACTAGTATTCGCAGACGATCTCAAGCTGTAAACTAAGGTCTTGTTTTAAGGAGTCGATTGTACTGCGTTGAAAAAATCCGCATATAAAAAAGAGCGTAATTTGAAAAAAAAACCTAAATTAATCCACCTAGCGATGAGACCCAGCCTTTCTCCTTCGAACTTATAATTTGTTAAAATAAATCTACTCCAACACTTAAAAAATACACCTTGATTTTTTCGGCAGGATTTGTTATTCATTTTAAACAACAAATTTTTGGTAGCCAACACCACAACTATACCGAACAATTAAAATTCAACATATCATCGGCTTCGTGCAATACTGGCACAACTCAAAATTTTGCATTTTTGAGATTTTGATGGCAAACGATGCCAAATACTGTTAAGTTTCATCACACGAAATCTCATTTCGAAAATCACAAAATTTCCAGAGTTATGAGTAGAAGTGCCTTTGCTGCACAAATCAAAATTTCTCCATAAAGTTAGTAAAAATAAGGTTTTAACTTGGACAACGTGAGCACGTAACATGTGCATAATAGACCCAAAGGTGTTAAATAAGGATTGGTAATCTTGAACTTCAAAGTTTTCTTGAAAATCGAAAAATAAATTTTCGACTTAAATTTTTAAACGCGTTTTTCTCGAAACAATGTTTTTTGAGTTGTGCCAGTGTTGCACGAAACCGACGATATGACTATAAATTAACACATATACATGAAAATAACATTAAATTCTTTCAACTATATGATGCGATTTTGTTTTTGATTGTGGTATAATCGATTTGTACTCATATACTGCCTATAAATATTCAGATTCTTTAAGTCAACGTTAGTCAGTAGATTTAAAAATAATGTATAATTAAATGTTGTTCCTTATACATTAATTTGAATGATCTTATCAGTGAAATTGAAATTCTTTAACGCAGTTGATATTACTGATCGTTTCTGAGAGGCATCCAATGAATGGCCAAATACCAATCAATATGGGTTCTTGAAACCTGAATTATACCCAGTGGCCAGAATCCGACCTAAAACCCAATTTTCAATCCAGATGACCACTTCTGGTTGCCTAATAATCATAAAATCATAAAATCCATCATAAAATTTCCGAACTGCCTAATCTGGGTATTTCTATGGCGAAGATGGCGATAGTTTCCGATCAACAGCCTAAAGTGACATATATCATCCAATACGATTTGGGGAAGCGGTATGATACCCTGAGGCCAGAAATCATTTTCAGACGCCGTTTTAAATTTCTAGACAGCAGCTTCCGGTTTCTACCAGGGACAAACATTACCCAATGTGAGTTTTTCAGTACCCGAGATGATGCTCAAAGACCAGGAATCAACTTCATACTTCATTTGAAATCCGAATTTGCGACACCTGTTTTCTTTAAATAGGTCGTGTAATCTTTGAAAGAAGAGATTTTCAATATTTTCACAATATAACACATAATGGATAAAATAAAAGTCCGATTACACTGGTCAACACAATGGTGGCCCCAAAGGTCAAACTAAGAAAAAATGAAAAATTATAGCTTTTCCTGTGAATTTTTTTCTTTCTAGGGTAATTATCATAAGCTTTAGAGCAGCATTTTTTTCGATTTTGTCAACCAGTGTTATAATCAAATTAAATGGGTACCAAAAAAGCAACTAAACCTTCAGTTTAAAACTAAGATTGTTGAAATCAGTGATGCCATCTTTGGCAAAACGAGTGAATTTGATAAAGTTTTCTGAACACGTTTCTTTTCGAATTTTATGATGATTGAACATGTAGTTCGAAGGTTATCTTCGAACTACATCTGTTTTTCTCCAAATCATCATAAAATTCGTTATTTAGGGGTTTTCAAGACAGCCCGTTCATTTAATACCTATTTTGTTCAAATCGGTTGTGTAGTTTCGGAGATAATGGAGTTTCGTAACTTTTACATTTTGATACATAACAGACAAAGTTACTGTTCGATTATAATAAAATTCAATAGGGTTTTATCAGGCAAATAGACCATTCTAATGCAACTTATTTTGTGAAAATCGGTCCATCCTTCTCTGAGAAAAGTGGGTGAGTTCAAACAGTCTTAGAAACATGTTTTTTGTCATAGCCTGATTTCACATTATTATACATAACGGACAAAGTTAAAGTCCAATAACAATAAAATTCAATAGGGTCTTAAGAGGCAACAAGACCTTCCATATGACACTAATTTTGTGAAAATCGGTCCAGCCATCTCTGAGAAAAGTGAGTGAGTTTAAACAGAGTTTGAAACATGTTTTTTGCATAACTTTTGAACTACATGTCCAAACATAATAAAATTATTTCACAAATGGTTAAAAAAACAAGCCCGTTCTTTTGATACCAATTTGTTCAAATTGGTTATGTAGTTTCTGAAATAATGAAATTTTGTGATTTTTACATTTTGATACATAACCTCGAAACTAAAAATCCGATTACAATAAAATTCAATAGAGTTTTATGGGGCAACTAGACCCTTCATTTGCAATTTGTTTCATGAAAATCGGTCCAGCCATCTCTGAGAAAATCGAGTGAGATTGGGAGACTGTTACATACATACATACACACACATGCACACACACACACATACAGAAAATGCTTAGCTCGTCGAACTAAGTCGATTGATATACGAGATTCGACCCTTTGGAGCACTTTTATACCTTTGGTTTTTTCAGTGATTGCTATACCTTTCTAGGAGTAAGGCAAAACGCGTAAAAAATTTCATTAAAATAATAAATCTGATTAAAAGTAATAATACGTAAGTAAATATATGCTTGAAAAATGAAATAAAATGGAATAATACACACAAAACACATTTGCAATGTATCGAAAATGAAAATTCATTGAAAATCAGGGTAATAACTTTTCTTATAATGAACTTAAGCTCTAGCATTCATTCCTTGATCGGAAGTTAATCGCAACGACCTTGACAATTACATACATACAATTATGAATGTTTGGTGGTCCCCTTGGTTCTGTGGTTAGCGATGTCGGTCGGCTCTCCCACACGGTTGTGATATCGGGTTCGATTCCCGATCGAGTCGAGGATCTTTCCGAGCTGGGAATTTTTCTCGACTCAGCACTGGGGTACGGTGTATCATTGTACTTATCCTACACATGCAAAATGTGACAAAAACAATATCGATAACGAGTTCTCTCAACTAATCTAGTTGATCGAGACCGCTATTAGCCCCAAGGCTAAGCGTGCGATATTGTTGTTATTATGAATGTTTCTTTTGTTCTCCAAATCAACGAAAATTGCCTGTTTTTGATAATAACAGAAATTTTGGAACAAATATATTCAAAATATGTATTGAATTAATCCAGAAACAAAAAATCCTATTTTTATGAACCACACGAATAATTTTTTACTTTATTTCACATTATTTACTAATTTAATTCCGCGTACAAATAATCTTCCAAATCGCGTAAAAATAATCCGTGGTATTGTTAAAAATCGCGTAAAAAGCCGCATTGAAGAACTTTGAACACATTTAAACAGCATAGAAAAGTTTAACAGGCGGTGTTCGTGGCAAAATTTCTAAACTTCAAAATAGACCCACCAAAAATTATGTTAGAAATAGAATTTTCGGGCATAACAGCGAACGTCTCCTTTGCTCTACTGGATGATTGCTAACCAATTTTCACCGTACTAATTACAGATTAAATGACCCGTTTGCTTGCAGCATCCGGTCATTTTCCAAAGTATAAGATCTTTTCAACTTCGGTTCACCCACTCACTACTAACATTTTGGCGACTTCATATAAATACTAATGGGATGCAAATGGTGAGTTGGCAACCTGCAAGGAACGGCAAACTTATCTCCGGTCCTCACAACTTTCTATCTCCAGGGCTGTTATTCACACGCTCATTGCGCTCAGTGTGTTAATTTTTCGTCAAGACAAAACGAGAACGGTATCTACACATTTTGACAACCAACAGGCACATAGAGAAAGTGCGAAACGAAATGATATAAAAATATATCACCAAGTGAAATACTACAAGGTATACAGCCCTGGGGGTTGTATGAAATGGTGACGTAGGACTAAATATATAATATATGCTAAACTAAATATTATTATATGCTGCGCTAAACTGTTCATAGGTAACACTACCGTTTATTTTTGATAGTCGTTATTTTAAAACTAACGATGCATGAATACATGAAAATTTTACACTAGTAGTAGTTGCGAAAATTCTCATAACTCTTATCTTCAAGCATCTATAGTTCTGAAAAGAACAGATTCCATAATCTTCAGTATGAAATTCGTGCTACAGAACGCTGATAATCGCACCACCACCGGTAGTATTGGATATTTTGTTGGCCGCGTATAAAATTTGCTCTCCGCTGTGCCCTCCAGCAGCTGTGCCAGCAAAATATTCTGCAGCGTACAATGGTTATTGTTGCTGCCGTGTGCAGAATAAAGGTAACATGCTTCGCGGTGCCTGGAAGTTGACTCGTATGCAGCTCTCGTTTCTCAATGTCGCGTACCTTTAACAGCTGCACTGCTCTCGCCTTTGTGTAACAAACTAAACTGAAGCTGAATTTTCTACACGCGGTCTTTTGTATCGAGTTCAGCGTAGATTTTTACCATTAAGGCGTGGCCACGTAGCTTATAGAAAGAAAGAGAAACAAACCAACACATCTTCAATACTACTGAGTGATTTTCATAAGCATCAAAAGAAAGTTTTTGCTTTCCCGATGCGAAAATCACTCTGGTTCTTAGATTAACTAATTTTCGTTGCTGATATTTGACTGATAACGGTGTTCGAGTGAACACAAACAAACAATTAAACCGGAAAATCACTCAATTTAGCAGTGAAAATTCTTGAAATGAGGGTTATATCTTGTGACAAACTATTCATAGGTAACACTACCGTTTATCTTTGGTGCGTCCTGGTCGTTATTGTAAAAATGATTATTTAGAAATAGATGAACATTTCACACTAGTAGTAGTTGTGAAAATTCTCATAACTCTTATCTTCATCATCTAATAGTTCTGAAAAGAACCGATTTCATAATCTTCAGCTCGAAATGTAGCTACAGAATGCTGATGATCACATCACCACCGGTAGCATCCATTATTTAGTTGGCCGCGTATAAAATTTGCTCTCCGCTGTGCCCTCCAGCAACTGTGCCAGCAAAATATCCTGCAGCGTACGATGGTTATTGTTGCTGCCGTATGCAAAATAAAGGTAACATGCTCCGCGGTGCCTGGAAGTTGACTCGTATGCAGCTCTCGTTTCTCAATGTCGCAAAGCTTAACAGCTGCACCGCACTCGCTATTGTGGAACAAACTAAACTGAAGCTGAATTTTCCACACGCAGTCTTTTGTATCGAGTTAAGCGTAGATTTTACCATTAAGGCGTGGCTACGTAGCTTATAGAAAGAAAGAGAAACAAACCAATACATCTTCAATACTACTGAGTGATTTTCATAAGCATCAAAAGAAAGTTTTTGCTTTCCCGATGCGAAAATCACTCTGGTTCTTAGATTAACTAATTTTCGTTGCTGATATTTGACTGATAACGGTGTTCGAGTGAACACAAACGAACAATCAAACCGGAAAATCACTCAATTTAGCAGTGAAAATTCTTGAAATGAGGGTTATGTCTTGTTGTGATAAACTATTCATAGGCAACACTACCGTTTATCTTTGGTGCGCCCTGGTCGTTATTGTTAAAATGATTATTGAGAAATAGATGGACATTTCACACTAGGAGTAGTTGTGAAAATTCTCGTAACTCTATCTTCAAGCATTTATAGTTCTAAAAAGAACCGATTCGATAATCTTAAGCTCGAAATGTATGCTACAGAATGCTGATAATCACACCACCACCGGTAGCATCGATTATTTAGTTGGCAGCGTATAAAATTTGCTCTCCGCTGTGCCCTCCAGCAGCTGTGCCAGCAAAATATTCTGCAGCGTACGATGGTAACTGTTGCTGCCGTGTGCAGAATACAGATAACATGCTCCGCGGTGCCTGGAAGTTGACTCGTATGGAGCTCTCGTTTCTCAATGTCGCAAAGCTTAACAGCTGCACCGCACTCGCTATTGTGGAACAAACTAAACTGAAGCTGAATTTTCCACACGCAGTCTTTTGTATCGAGTTCAGCGTAGATTTTTACTATTAAGGCGTGGCCAGGCAGCTTAGACAAAGACAAACAAACCAAAACACTTTGTTGAGTCAAAATATGTAGGCAGTGGGATTTATTTCGTCCATGTTATTGTTATCTGTGCTTGGGAAGCAAGCCAAGAACAAGGGAAATGTATGGGAAAGCTTGACCTTGGAACTTTTCACCTTTTTCCACCATTAAGCAGTAAAGCAACAATGTTGAACATAATATCAAAAAATTGTTACACATTTTATCTATCCACCGACATATAAATGACTAAGATGCATTAAGTCGTTCGCTTGATATAACCGTTTGAAATCTGACGCAACATTTGCCAGTTTCATTTTCATTTTCACAAAGTGTAATCTAGTATAGAAAACAAAGACGTAGTCCTACGTCAGAACACATTTCAAGAGAGGGAGGACGTAAAAAACACTTTGTTCTGTTCTTTGTGACACATTGCGTTTCGGGTGGAAAAAATGGTAGAGAAAAGGAAGCAAGAAATTAATCTGTCAAAATTTTTCAGTCGATAAAAAGGGATTTCGGAAAATGGTGTTGAAAAGGAGCAGTAGCGTAGCGTGACCGGGGGACACCCGGGGCGGAAAACTTGGGTGTCACCCCCACCAGGTTGCAGTGGATTCATTTGTTGTCAAAAATTGTGAGTGTTAACTCGTTTGTTTTCAATTGCACTAAATCCACCCATTTTCGAAAAATTGGAAGCAAAACCTTCCTCATCCTTTCTGCTTCAGAACGAGACATATGCTTTTTTTCTTCATGCATTCCTCTGAGTGCCAGCAGGCGCGCACCGACACGCAAAAACTCTTTTGTATTGCAACTCAGCGACTGTAAAAGAGTACGCGAGATCCTGCTAGCGAGTAGGAGTACTCGACTAAAATTCCTCGACTAGGAGTGCTTGAAAAACTGGGCTCGAAAACGAAAATGCTTTCTTCATCTACCCGGTTTTGCTTCATACACCGACAGCCGACGGGGTGAAGAGTGTGAAGTATCGCAACGTGTAGGGTATCAGACTGCTTTGGTAACTGTTTTATATCAGGCTTATGTAAAACCAGCCGGAGCAAACCATTGCCGAAGTAGTCCGATATCCTATTATTTTTTGTTCCTCTGCAACCATCGCAAAGCATCTTGAAACAATTTTTTTCGGCTGGTCGTTCTCGCGAGTAGGGGAGTAGGTACACACGAGTAGACACGAGGAGAGTAGACGGGAGTGTGTGCATACGATCTCGGGAGCAAAGGTGATCAAGAAAGAAAGCGAAAAAGAACGAGAGAATTCTCCAGTGTTCGGTAGTCCTCTACGGGCACATAACACACCCACAAAGTTTCATTGAATTTCGAGAGGATGCTCTCAGCATCTGGTCGAGTTGGAGCAAAATCTTTCTATAGAAAGAAGATGTTACTTTGCTAATTTGTGATACTGGTTTATTCATACAAATATTTTCAGAGCCTGGCATTTTTTTTTTGCTTGGCATTGTGTCTTCAGCAAAGAAGTAGATAGTTTCCTTCCAAAAATATACTGTGAAAAAAATTATAGAGCTCCTAAAAATTATTTTATTTTATTTTATTTTTTTTTAATTTTGCTGTTTAACAAACAAACAACAACAAAAAAAAGTCGGGATTGAAAGAAAACTACCAATAGAGAAAAATGACGTGTTAATCCCATTGAAAATATCTGTAAAAAATTTCAGCTATTGAGAATTTTGAAAATTAAATTAAAATTAATACTTTTTTCATGAAATTGATCAATAGTAACAGTAATAACTGTTGCTGAAGCTTAAATTATGTTTTCACTTTACGAAATGGCTACTGAAAAATCTAAATTTAGTGTAACAGAATGAAAATTGTAGTTGTAGTAATTGATTCCAATTATGAAGGAATAACAGAGTAATATAAATGAAAAAGTGGGGATATTTATACTTCCTAGCTAATTTCTTTACACTTCACAAATTACAAGATTACAGAGTTTGTTTTGACATGTAGAATTAGACCACCAGGCTCCCTCCCATCCCCATACTTGACCTTTCTCTCACGCTTAATTCCTGAAAAAAGTCACGCACAGTTGAATGAATATCTCTCTAGGCAGTTATAATTGCCTATACTTGGCAGGGTAACCAACAAAGCTCGGGAGAAAGAGTAGTAGAGTCTATGAATAGGCGTGTATAGGAAAGAGTAGAAGTATAAGAATCCGTCACTTACCATAGAGACAAAGTAACCTTTCTTTCCGTTATAGTCATTTGAGATGCAAAGGTGAACTTTGTCTCTGGTAACAACGATTGCAACACTTTCTTCTCTCCTTCTCTAACCGACTGTAAGGATGTAGCTGGCGCCGTTATCGATCTGCACAAAGCGGAAGCAACAATGAACAATGAATATGACGAATTAACCTCCAGTTAGCCATCTTAAGGTGATTCTTCGTACAACTTTACTAGCTCAGATCCATCACGGAGAAGCAACTACGAATTGTGCGATCGTTCTCAAGCTCAGGTAAACTCAATTTCCTTACACTTTACAAATTTCAAAGGAATTTTTTCGACAGAGTACAAATCCAAATGAATTGGGAAGGAAAAAAGTGACCCAGAATAATGTCATCTAATCATAGGAAAACAAAGAATCCATGTACACTAAGGTCGCTTTTTACGCGGTTTTTTCTTACGCGGATTCTGGAATTTACGTGTTTTCTTTTTACGCGGATTCCGGAATTTACGCGGCACGTAACCCCCGCGTAAAAAGCGACTTTAGTGTATTTAGAAAACATTCTTTTTTTCCAAATTTTTACAATTAGAAAATAATTTTGTTTCGTCTTCACAAAGTTCACTTTGATTTCATTTCGAATTTGGATTTAATTTTGTTTCATTTTTCTCCGACACAAAAAAAATTAACATTCCACAAGTTTAGCACGCGTATGCATTTTATTCGCAAAGTCAGATGACCTTACCAACAAAAAATTATTTCCAAGAGAATATTTTTTAAATACACATAAAAAATGGAAATAAAAAACGTAGCGCTTCTTAAAAACAGTTTTTTTTTTTGAAATAAGTACAACGACATTTTTTCGCAATTCCCAACATTTCAATCTTTATGACAGTCAGGTTTTTCAATCCTCTTGAAGAGAAATAATATAAATGTCTACAGCACTTCTCTAACAACTTATTTTTCCAAACGAACTCGTCAACCTAATATTGTAAATATTCTCAGCAATAAAAAACAATGATTCGAGAACGAAAATATCATCAAGCTGACGAAAATAGAAAATGTACCTATCTCATAAACTGTGTAGGTACGAAAACTGGTGCAGGAACCTTCGGCCCTGGAATCAACGTTTCAGTGGCAATGGGACACTGGCAAACAGTGTTTCAAGCAGAGATTTTTGTAATCCTTGAATGTGCGAATGTGTGTCTGACTAGAAAATACGAACATGCGAAAAATTGTATAGCGGTATGATACCTGGAGGCTACAAATCATCTTCAGACGCCATTTTAAATTACTAGACATTAGCTTCCGGTTTCTGGAAACCAGTCTAAAAGGGACAAATATTACGCAATGTGAGTTTTTCAGTACCCGGGATGATGCTCAGAGGCCAGGAATCAACTCCGTACTTGATTTTGAAATCCGAATTTGCGACTTCCGATTTCTGGAAAACATCCTTCAATTGCCAAATTTAATCCAATAAAGGTATATCCACTCTTTGGATTTTAGAATATTGATGTTGTATTTGAAGGAATAATTGGAGCATAGTATTTGATATTTAACATAATGTTTGTACTAATTAAATAGTTTTTCCATCATAATGACTCCTAATTTCGAACTGTGATCAAAGCAGCTAGTTTTAAACAGCCTTTGGGTTTGAGGAACAACCTGTTCGTTTGACACATGTTTTCTTTAAATAAGTCGTGAAATCTTCGAGAGAATAGACTTTAAATATTTTTACAATTTAACTTATAATGGGTAAAATAAAAATCCGATTACACTGGTCAACACAAGTATGGCCCCGAAGGTCAAACTAAAAAAAAAATAAAAATAACAGCTTTTCCTGTGAACCTTTCTTTCTAGGGTAACTATGTGCGCTTTAGAGCAGCATTTTTTTCGATTTTGTCAACCAGTAGTATAATCAAATGTAATGGGTACCAATACAGCAACTAAACCTTCAATTTTAAACTAAGATTGTTGAAATCAGTCATGCAAAACGAGTGAATTAAAAAAAGTTTTCTGAACCATAACCTTCGGAACTACATGTTCAATCACCATAAAATTCGTTATATAGGGGTTTTGAAGACTTAGGGGTTCATTTGATACCTATTTTGTTCAAATCGGTTGTGTGTTTCTGAGATAATGAAGTTTTGTGATTTTCACATTTTGATACATAACCTCGAAACTAAAAATCCGATTGCAATAAAATTCAATAGGGTCTTATGGGGCAACTAAGCCTTCTATTTGCCATTAGTTTCATTTAAATCGGTCCAGCCATCTCTGAGAAAATCGAGTGAGATTGGGAGACCGTTACATACATACACACACACACACATACAGAAAATGCTCAGCTCGTCGAACTAAGTCGATTGATATACGAGATTCGACCCTTTGGAGCACTTTTATACCTTTGGTTTTTTCAGTGATTGCTACACCTTTCTAGGAGAAAGGCAAAAAGGTACTATTTACACCACGCTTACAATACTGAATATATAACTGAATTAAGAAAAAACTCAATTTTTAGTTAATCTATTTCTAACATTTTCTCCCTTTTTTGTTACCTTATCAAAACATGCATGCATGTTTAGCTCAAGATCGTTCAAGAACCATCGAAATTCGAAACTGTTTTATTTTTAAATTTTTGTATACCAAAATCGGCACCAAATTCGGCTTTAAAAAAACAGGCGAAAAGGCTGCTTACATACTCTTACATACCAAAGCGTGTACCTTCAATTGAAAGTCTGAAGATAGTTATTTTATCGTATGAAACTACCACGTGCGTAAAATCGCGTAATTTTGAGATGGTTGAGGTGAAAGTATCCCCAAAAATATCGAAATATGTCAAATAACTTTTTTTATTTAAGGAGATAAAAAATAACAATGCTTAGCATAAACATGTATATTGAGATGACTAATAACTTTGTAGAAGGTTTGGAAATTCGGAAAAATCTGAGAAAAAAGTTATAATGAAAATTGTGAGTTTCAGGACCTCTTCATAGAAAACTCTATGTTGCTCGTAATATATAAGAGTTAGAAACATGATGTTTTCGGCAAAGTTTATTGTTTTGAGATCACCTAAAATTTTGCCGAAGACACCATGCGTCTCTCAATCTGATAAAAAAGTTAATTTTCTATCTCACTTTTAGGTGGATTGATCACTCATCTTTCTACATATAAAGATGTATTTTTGAATATCTTAAAACTTCTCCGAACAAACATTATGGCTATAATCAACATTTGAAACGCTATTTAATTAATCGCACGAAAACGGCAAAATAAAACACTGTGCATCGGTGGGAATGATAAGGCAGACGAACTTGCAACACAAGGATCTAACTCACAGTTTATCGGCCTAGAACCTTTCTGCGGTATATAACTGTGCAGTGAAAATGGAGCTTAAACGCTTGGAGCAACAAGAGATGATAACAAATTGGTTGGACGTCAAAAAGTGTTCCCAATCTAAAAGATTTTTAACACCAAACGAGAATCGTTCGTATTTTTTTGGAAAATTTATCTGTACAAACATATGAAAAAAGCTGCAGTTGTTTTTTCATAAATCGATATCTACTATATAAAAATGGAATTCCGTAACGCTTGATCTTATTGATATTATTCCCTCAGTCTCTGTGGTGTACAGTAATCATCATCATTTTGAATCGTTCTAAATCAAAAATAATAAGCGGTGACATGTAGGTTTTTTAACATGAAAATGTTCGCTGATGTTCAGGAAAGACATTAGTTATAAAAAAATAGTTATCTAATTACTAAAACTTGAGATATTATTCACAAAACTACGTAAAACATGCAAAATTATGACTTTCTGTGCTAAATTGGCCTCTAAATCAAAATTCAAAGCGATGACATATGATTCTATTTTCACTAAAATGTTTGTTAATGTTCAGGGAAGACATTCGAGGAAAAATTATTAGTATCTGATTACTAAAACTTGAGATATTATTCACAAAACTACGTAAAACATGCAAAATTATGACTTTTTATACTTAGTTCGTCTCCAAATCAAAATTCAAAGCGATGACATGTGATTCTTTTTTCATTTAAATGTTCATTAATGTTTAAGAAAAATATTTGAGAAAAAAAAAATAGGTATCTAATTACTAAAACTTGAGATATTATTCACGAAACTACGTAAAACACGCAAAATTATGACTTTCTGTGCTAAATTTGCCTCTAAATCAAAATTCAAAGCGTTGACATATGATTTTTCACACTAAAATGTTTGTTAATGTTCAGGGAAGACATGTGAGAAAAAATAATTAGTATCTGATTACTAAAACTTGAGATTTTATTCACAAAACTACGTAAAACAAGCAAAAATATGCTGAATTTGCCTCTAAATCAAAATTTCAAGCAATGACATGTGATTTTTTTTACATTAAAATGTTTGTAAACGTTGAGAAAAGACATTTGAAGTAAAGTAACAAGTATCTGTTTACTACAACTTGAGATTTTATTCACAAAACTACGTAAAACTTGCAAAATTCTGACTTTTTATGCTGAATTTGCCTCTAAAACAAAATTTAAAGCCATGACATGTGATTCTTTCTTCATTAAAACGTTCGTTAATGTTTAGGAAAGACATTTGAGGAAAAGTAAATAGTATATGATTACTAAAACTTGAGATATTATTCACAAAACTACGTGAAACATGCAACTTTATGAATTTTTATGCTGAATTTGCCTCTAAATCAAAATTTAAAGCGATGACATGTGATTCTTTTTTCATTAAAACGTTTGTTAATGTTTAGGAAAGACATTTGAGGAAAAATAAATAGTATATGATTACTAAAACTTGAGATATTACTCACAAAACTACTTGAAACTTGCAACTTTATGAATTTTTATGCTGAATTTGCCTCTAAATCGAAATTTAATGCGATGACATGTGATTTTTTTACATTAAAATGTTTGTAAACGTTCAGGAAAGACATTTGAAGGAAAGTAACAAGTATCTGTTTACCAAAACTTGAGATTTTATTCACAAAACTACGTAAAACAAGCAAAACTTTTTATGCTGAATTCGCCTCTAAATCTAATTTCAAAGCGATGACATGTGATTCTTTTTTCATTAAAATGTTTGTCAACGTTCAGGAAAGATATGTAAGGAAAAATAATTAGTATCTGATTACTTAAACTTGAGATATTATTCACGAAACTACCGAAAACACGCAAAATTATGGCTTTCTGTGCTAAATTCGCCTCTAAATCAAAATTCAAAGCGTTGACATATGATTTTTTTTTCACTATAATGTTTGTTAACGTTCAGGAAAGACATTTGAGGAAAAATAAAATGTATATGATTACTAAAACTTGAGATATTATTCACAAAACTGCGTGAAACATGCAAAACTATGACTTTTTATGCTGGATTTGCCTCTAAATCAAAATTTAAAGCGATGACATGTGATTCTTTTTTCATTAAAATGTTTGTTTATGTTAAAATATAAAATGTATGTTTGAAGATGATCTGTATACAGCACAACAATATTGCAGTCTTCTAATAGCGCTCTCGATCAACCAGATTAGTTGAGAAAATTCGTTATCGATATTGTTTTAGCACATTTTGCATGTTGTAGGATAAGAACAACGATACCCCGTGCCCCAGAGCTGAGTCGAGAAAAATTGCAGTTCGAAAAGATTCTCGACCTGATCGGGGATCGAACCCGATATCACAACCGTGTGGGAGCCAATCGACATCGCTAACCACAGAGCCACGAGGACCACATATAGCATACAGAATACAGAAAATCACCGAAAAATATTTTTTTTTAATTTATACGTTTTTATACGATTAAATGCGAAACTTTGACTTTTTATGCGCAATTCGCCTCTGAATCAAAATTCAATGATTTGTTTTTTTTTTTGCAATAGAATGTTCGTTGTTCTTTCATCTACAATTTTTTTTTGCAGAATAACCCATATCTCGAGCATGAACATTTTACATTTCTGATGTTTTCGTAGTTTTGTGAATAGTTACATTTTACGGCATTCGATTTACTTTTGTACTTTTGAATTTGATCTTTACTAGAGAGCTTTTAACCAGAAGGTCATTCAGCTCTTAATCTTACTGTTTTACTTTTTTTGCGTTAATCCAAACTAGAACTCACATCCAGCTGCAGGAAAGGTTACGATTCATTTGTTTGAATATCGATTAAGAGGCAGCTTAAGCATTAAAAATCTTTTATTTTCTTATTTTCTACAAAGTTTTGTGGATTAAAAAATGGCGACTTCCGGTTTCAGGAAAATAACCTAAAGTGATATATGGCCAACAATTTCAATACTTCCGAAAGTGGACCTCCATACGTCATTTTATAGCGATGACACATTTTTTTTTTCATTAAAATGTTTGTTAACGTTCAGAAAAGACATTTGAAGAAAAATAACAAGTATCTGATTACTAAATTTGAAATATTATTCACAAAACTACATGAAACATGCAAATTTATGACTTCTAAAGTGATATTTGGCCAACAATTTCAATACTTTCGAAAGTGGAACTCTATACGTCATTTTGAAATCCAAAATGGTGACTTCCAGTTTCTGTAAATCAGCCCAAAATCACAAAAAAAAAACAATCCAATATAGGTATTTCCGTTCTGCGCGTTCTCAGAATATTGAAGTAGGGTATCGAACGTCTTCGTCAGTGGTTTTCTTCGGTAGTTTTATTGGCGCAATCTTATGCAAAAAAGGTCAGAAGAAAACCACTGACGAAGACGTTCGACACCCTACTTAAAGTGATGATGGAAGTATAAGATGTAAATTATATTTATGAAGTGAGTTGAGCTAATGCAGCAATGAAATATAAAAAAAAATCTATCTTTGAAACCTTTGATCCCGAGCATCGCCGGGAATGTTCAACTAGTATCTGAATAATGACAAAAGATAGAGAAAAGTTGTCAAGGGATGAATTTGAGAAAACTGTCTGAGCTTTTAAAAATATTTAAAAAATTTAATTTGAAATCCTGTAGGTACTGAAAAAAAAAATTTCGAAAACAAAATTGACTATAAAAAATCGATCATCACTATTTTTTTAAAACATTTTTTTAGATAGATAATTCAGTTGCCTAAAACTTTTCTAAACACACCTAAAAAAATAAAAAACCTAAAAAAATCGATGTAAAGTTGCAAATAAACTACAATTTAGTTTTTTATTCGTTCATGTTTTTGTTTGAATTGGTAAAATGAATTACTTGCTTTTTTTGTAGCGCAGTACCATCAGCAAAATATTAGGTGTTCTCACAACACTAAACTTTGCCGAAGACAGCATGCTGATATCTCTCAATGCCTTCTCTTTGATGCCTTCTCATAGAAAACTTTATGTTGCTTGCAATATGTAAGAGATAGAAACATGATGTCTTCTGTAAAGTTTCTTGTTTTGGGATCACCTAATACTTTGCCTAGGATAAAGATAGACGTTTATCTAATGAAAAAGTAAATATTCTATCTCACTTTTAGGAGGTTTGCTCACCCAGCTTTCTACATCAAAAGATGCGTTTTCAAATAATTTGAAACTTCTCCGAACATATTATACGGTTATAATAAACATTTGTATCACTATTCAATTATTCGCACGATAACAGCAAAATGTAACATTGTGCATCGGTTGAATTTTTAATGTAAACTGCATCCAGAATGATACACAGAATTATGAAAAATATCTTAAATATTTAAGCGTAATAGAAAATCAGTTCACCCTGACATTTTTTTAATGAAATGTTTAATGATGATAAAATCGGGTGAAAAATGTGATAAAATCGGGGGCAGATAAAATCGGGTACAGATACAATCGGGTGATTACTGTATTACAAAAGTTCACATCAATGGACAACGTAATTCTAATTCCCTAACAAACAAAAAACTGTGTATCGTAGAATAATCAAATTTATGAAGTTGTAGTGCAAAATTCTTAGCGATTTAAAAAACATGTTTCAGATAACTATTAAATCTATTGAAGTTTCCACGATAAAGAAAAATTTAAGTAAGGTCAAATAATTGAAATTTCAAAGAAAACATTTCTTTTACCAATACAGTTCCCATCTCTTTAAAATTCAAATCCAAGAAGTTTGTGCATCTGTTATATTTCAAGTCCACTTGAATTTTTGTACCAAAAAGTGCAAGCAAACGACAGCACAGTAAGTTCTTATATTGAGGATAGTAATAAGAATCATTAGTAGTTAGCTATACCTGATAGCTGTAATTAGAACAATTTTTTTCTTAACTTTATCGTAGCTTTACGTTTATATTTAAATCGATCAACAGTTTCGATTTTAACTGCTGGACGCCGTCAGAGTTCAAATTCTTGGAAAGTTTTGTTCATTATAAAAAATGCTCAAACTAAAATACATTTTCTCTATGTTTCTCAAATATCTCTCAATCGAGGAGGTTGGTATTTTTTCACATTAACATCATTAAACAAAAATTTTCATTAGAAAATTTTCCTTAAGTCCATTAGCTTAGCTGCCAGAACGTCTTCCGTTATAAAAAAGAATTTTAAAGTAGGTTCAAAAAGTACTTAGCCTATATCTGTAACAATTTACTGGCAATAAAAGATTAGCCCAAAGCAGTAAACACAAAGAAAAACCTTTCCACCAAACGTGCCCTGGTTCGGGCAACCGCAGCACCTAATTTTTGTGTCGCACCGACACCACTTGAACGATAAATTTGACTGCACACTGTCAGGCTGTCGCTGCTGGTCGGTGATTTACGAGTGAAAAACGCTTGCCGTCCGTGTTTCCAGCCATCAGTCAGCAGCACCGCAAAAAGCTGTCATCAAAAATTTATCCAAACATTCAATTCAGCACCCGCCTCGAGCAACCCGAGCCTCTGCCTGTTTGCGTATGCGGCACAATTGAGTTTCATAATAAAACAATTGAATTAGCCAAACAATACAGTGCCATTTGAAGTGTAAGCTTTCGCACCGGAGCCGAAGCCTAGCGAAGGAATGCTGCTCGTTTCTGCTTATTCCCGAAGGAAAACTAGGAAAATTAAATTTCGGTCTCTTGTAGAAACAAGCCGTTTCAATGGAAGCATATACCTACTCTCTGGAGTCATGTCACCGATTCTTAACATCATTTCTTAATAGGACTTTAACTGTTTCATACACCTACAACCACCCTAGTTGATAGCCATCGTATAGCATAGTGTAGATGGCTTTTTTCTTGTCTTTGAGAACAGCAACCGCATCGCTGGAGAATGTCTAGAAATTTGAATATGAACATTCTTGTAGCTATGTTATACTATGGTAGCAAATGAATACATCAAGACCTGCCTCTACGGTTTATGGAAGTGGAGGGGGGTGGAAGGTTTATGGGTGTCGTTCGCACCCTAAGAAGCGCTCGACGAAGCTTAATAAACATTTTTATCTTGTCTCCCGTTTCGTCTGCCATGACATGACTACAGGCGATACGAGCAGACAGCTGTTAGCTATTTGCACCAGAAGAGCTGCGATAAGTGCCTGATTTCTTTGTGTAGGTACTGCTGCTACTCTGACTTGGGCTTCATTTCGTATGCACACACCACTAGAGAAAAGGGAATACGTTTAGCCCAATGCACACTTGTCCTTATCGCCAACTGTGAGCGGCAGTTGGAAGGAGTTTCCGCAAACCACTGAACTGCTTCAACTGCCACTGCGGTGGCGGAAGAATGTTGCTAATATATATTAAATTGTTAGGATACTGGAAAATCTTTAACTGCTCCTGTCAAACACATTAATTGAAGCATTGGGACTTTACTGGAGAGGCTTTCATTTTGAAGTGAGTAGCTCTGAGTAGCTAGCTAATCGCAACATCTATTTAATTTGTATGCAAACTAAAACGATTTACATACACATTCGGAGTATAAACACAGAAACTTAATTACTGAGGAAAATCTTTGCAGTCTCCAGAGGTGGCTGTTCAAGCAAAGATACAAATGCTGCTTTTGTAACACCACAAGTTGTACTTTCGCAGCCAATTGAGGGCAGGTGCCTCTAAATATATTTCCATTCGGTCTCCTGGTTTCATGTGATATGCTACAAGAGTTTGCCTCAAACATTAGTGCAGCTGTCCTTCGGCGACAGCCATCTGTAAAATAGCTCATTTCACAGTTGGTGAAACAAAGAAATGTTTTCTTAAAAAATCTCGAAACAGACCTTTCTTATGCAACCAAAATTCATAAATTATTTGGAAACTTTTCAGTTTGATAATGACAACGTCTTCATTAATGTCACTCAGTTATTTTTCAATCCTCAAAAGTATACTCCACTAAATAATCGTAATTTCTACAACACCACATATCAAGAAAAACAAATTTATGACGCAACGATGACCCATTTCCCGGTAACGGATCGTGTTTTCCCTTATTCACACACTAACATCTCAGACTCACGCAACATGTGCAGCCCTTTGTTGGCTACCCTTCCGGCCCACGAATAATAACCGCTTTATCCGCTTTAACCCAAATAATACCGCTTTATCTATCTTCGGCAATCTATCCTCTTTGGCTGAATCATCCTCCCGGTTGCATACGTCACACATAGGCGCTGAAAATTTCCCATCATAGGCGCCATCAATAACGATGGGTTTTCCTGTTTCAGAACCCGTACTAGTGCTTTAGCGATCATGTTGCTACTCCACACCATGGGCTGGCAGCTCGTACAGGAGACCGAAAGCAGAACCTTCGCACACGTACGGTCCCATTCGAGGGCGGAAAGAACACGCAAACAAAATTACCTACCCCCGTTCCCAACCGGGATCCCTCTAGCTGGCGCCGTTGGCTAACTTGTCTGCGGAATGGTGCATCTCGTCATTGCGAACGCCTTCCAGCGGATGAACATCATCACGTAAACCGTCAGGCTCGGGATGGAGCAAAGATGTGTCCCTTGTTGACGAACCTGTGGCTGTGCATGATTCTTGTTTCCACTTCACCTTTCCGGTTGCTCCTTTCTTCGGGAAAAGTTTACCGCCCTGAATCGAGGCGGGGCTGGTGATGCTGCTACAATAAAATAAAAACTTGCGGAACGATATACACGGGATGGGACCATTTTTCCATTACCATCTGGTCCAACCCATCAAACCAACACACCGCCGTCGTCGTCGTCAGTTGGCAGACCAGAACGCGTGGGAGGGGATGGGAAAGCAAGCTTCCGCAACAAGCCAGCCCGGATCCCAAATGAAGTAAGCACGAATTTATTGCAGCTAAAAAGGAAGCTGGACGAATAAAATTCGCTGTAAATTATCTTAATACGGTTTATGAGAGTGTCGTCTCGTCAGCGTAGTTGACAGTGTCCCCACCTGCTATTAAATGCCAACACATACGCACGTGTAAACACATTTTTGCCATCAAGAGAAGACAATATTTGTGATATTGTTGAGAGGCAGAATTACACTGCAGTTTTTGTTCATGTTGCCTGTTGCGCTCAAGGAAGTTTACAAACTTCGTGGGAATAAGGATTTTATCCAAATTATTGTTTTTACAAACAAATAAATCTTTCTTATTTTATTGATTATAAGACAAGTCATGCTATTTTTTAATTTTTATCTTGAGCAGTAGATGTGGGGTTGACGATAAACCCACCTGGTGGACTATAATTTTTCGGAACTTCTGAATCCTATCGTCAACCCCACATTTGCTGCTCCTAATGAAAATCTAATAAATAAAAATGAAAACTTTGCGTTGCCTATTAAGAGTACCGGTATCTTATATAAATTGTAATAGTTTTATTCGTGGTATCAAAATTATTAGGATCTACTTCATGGTTTAAGTATCCATTGTTTCCCAATTACACTGCAGTCGCTTTTTACGCGGATTATTGTTACGGGTGTTTTTTTTTTTTTCATTACTCATGAACAGTACAAGATATCGAACTGATTTCATTTTCGGTTTTTTGTTTTAGGCCTACAGTAATGAAATAGCCGTTTTAAAAAAAAATCACAATTTTTGAAGTAAATACTGAAAACTTAAAATAAGACGATTCGGCCTTTGGAATAACACAATAATTTTCAAACAAAGTACAAACATTTTAGGATGGCTTTCTACAATATTTTTCGAACTCAATTGAGTTTTTCTAAAAACCTTAGAGTACTCGAATATCATCACATTGAGTGCCAGACTAATCTACCTAACGGTGTGATCCAGCCTTTCTCATAAAAAATTTTGTATCTGTCGGAATATATAAGTATCTCAAAATCAGGTTTTAAAGTGTATCATATATGCGAGTTTCGCTCTACTCAATAGTTTATTGACAACCAGCAGCCCCACGCTCGACGCCTGGGTTCGAATCCCACCGCCGACATAGGTGTCGATGGTTGTGGGGTGGCGTGATCCACTCACAACCAACCCAACTGGTCTAGATTCAATCCTAGCCGACACCGGGAGATTTTCTGAGGCGAAAAATCTCTGGGATCACGCCTTCCATCGCATGAGGAAGTAAAGCCGTTGGCGTCGGTCCGTTAACCAACGGGTCGTGAGTTAGGGTCCTGGGTGGAGTCGCTTTCCCAGGCGTCGGTGATTGGCACAAAAACAGTGGCGGAACTGGACCGACGGTAAATAAACGAGAACAAAAAAAAAACCAGCAGCCCAGCAGTAACAAACATTTACAACTAAAATTGTCAAATCGATGACACATACGCTCATGCATGCAAAAACATATCTACCTATGAATATTCTTGTTACAAAATTTCAAAGTGTTTGTAACAATAAATAATAAGCCTGAAGTCAAAATGGTTTACATACCTGTGAAAAATCATGCTTGACTTAAAAAAAAAGTTCATTACATATTTTAGCATTTTCAGGTCGTTTCCGCTAAAAAATTTTGGAAATTAAATGAAATTAAAGAGAGATTTAAATACATATATAAGACGCACATGCGCAACTAAATCCTTGATATTTTTTCAAAGCATCTTTATCCAAAAAAGAAACTAAAAGCTTTGCCCGTCGCTAGCTACAACTTTGTCCCATCTTTATGGAAGAGGTAGAATACCGTTAAGAATGTTTCTATGTAAGTTTCAACGAAGTATGAGGCCGAGCGTTGTCATGCAGCAGAACCACTTTTTTGGGTCACTGTTCCTAATGCGGCCGTTTTTTGCGCTGTGCTGGGTATGATTACATCAATTGTAGTCTATACCGATCCCCAATGATGGTTTCGGTTTCAACAGTAGAGGGTGTTACGGTCAAAAGTGGGTTAGACAAGAATTTGTATAAATCGGTCATTTTTTTATAAAAAAAATCAAATCATGTTTCTGGTCAACTCGTATAGCATAAAGAAGAGTTTCTTCCGGTTTCGCAGTCCCTAAAATGTGAAAAGAAAAACGATATTTTTCTCTTACACCGACGTTTCGAATAATCTATGTTCTTTATCAAGACTCGAGAAAACCATTTTCCGCCAGTTAGCCTTTAACTGCATATCGTTGACACCTGTCTTTCATTTGGTTCATTTCATTGTTGGTTCATTTAACGATAGCCCAGTGTTTTTCTGAAGGGCGGAGCTCTGGTATGATGAGAAAGTTCATGTCCTTTGGCACCACCCGGATGTTGCTTGCGGCATACCATTCCAGGGCCTTTTTTCGTAATGGGAAGATGCCCGATCCAGCCATAACAGAATCACGGTGTATGAGGAGACTGGAGAACGGCTGCCCTAGACAGAAGAAGCTGGATATCTCTAATTCATTCGGCCCGAAACCGGTGAACGGTCGGTTAGCCAACAAAGTAAAGTAAAAGTAAAGTAAATAAAAAAAAAAGTGTTTACACAACATGTTTTTCATTCGATTCTGCTCCTGTTTTTACAACGAAGTTCGTGCATTGTTAAAAAAACATTACTTTTTCTAAAATATATCCACGAATATACATAACAAATAATATTGATAGATTTACCATAGACGAACAGCCTCTTCGAAAAAAAAACCTTGAAAATCCTCGTTCGCAACGTTATAGGGTAAGGAACGGCTTAAGCAGTAGCGCCTATTTTAATCAGTCGCAGAAAACAGGCCTTAAACTCCTGAATTTTGATCAATATCGACAATTTCAATGATGGAAACGAAAACGTTGATTGTCTAGCTGTCTTACGATTATAAGAAATACCGTTATTTACAAACGAAAATCTCTGAACAAACAACAATCGAAACCAATCGACCTATATTGCAGCCATTCAGGAGCCACTTCGGGTGCTGCAAAAAAACGCCTGCAAAACAGATGGAAACTGCTTAAAATAGGTTCGGGGTGATTGGAATAGTGTCCCTCGATTGATAACTTTAATTGATGATTGTTAAAGTTTGCTAACTTAGTTTTACAATCTGAAAACAAGTTCTGACAGAGAAAACGATAAAGATCAGATTGATATACACTAAAGTCGCTTTTTACGCGGGGGATACGTGCCGCGTAAAAAAACCGCGTAAATTCCGGAATCCGCGTAAAAAAAACCCGCGTAAAAAAACCCGCGTAAAAAGCGACCTTAGTGTACTACTGTTTGAATTTCACCCAACACATTTCGAGTATTTCGTCTGAATACACAGGCGGTTCCTAAAGCTGCTTAGAATATGTTCCCTACCCTACTTATGCTCCACCATGTGAGCTTACTGCATACTGACAAATTTTCATGAAAACGGATTGGACAAAGATATCATCATTGAGTGACACGTCTGTTTGTCTGTGGAATCACTATAGACCTTTTTTAAGAACTGACAGGTGTCACCAAACCTGCCGATTTTGATGTTGCTTTTACGTACGTAGCTTTAGAATTCCAGTGAACTGAGGTGTCAAAAAATGTTTTTGGTTCAGGCCCCGGGTAAAATGGTAATTTTTGCATTTTACCCGGGGTTCTTTAATCCGACAATTTCCCGATGGTCCTAGTACAGCTCAAATCTTCCAAAAATGTCGTCAATGGCCATATGTTGTCTGCAAAACAATACCTACTATGATTTATGTTCGTTTTGTTCGTTTTGGAAGGGTTGTTTGAGTATATTTGTATGAGAAATCCTCACTAAAACTTTAAAAGGGCGTAACTCAAAAATTTTTAAGGCACTCCTGCGCTTAAATTCCCTGGTTAACAGAACCTTTCGCGATGAAAACCACCACGTGGCCTGCCACACGAGATATTTCTTTGCAAACTGAATGTGTTTGAAAATCACCGCCACCCTTCCTCTCCCTGTTGCTGAAAAATATTGCCGTCCAGGGAACTGTTTAAAGCCTGCTTTGGTGTAAGTTTCAACATCCTGTATCACTCAATCATCATGCTTCGTCAACATCTTCGCGTACAGCTTTCACGATCGTTGTCTGGCCGACTTGTTTTGCGTATCGTCACGATTTGGAGTAACCACTTTTTTGTAAGTCGACAATCCGGCTTGTTTTCAGTTCGATTCGCAGTTCTAGACAAAACCCCCAGCTTGCTTGCGACATCTCGGACGGAGAGGTTGGGATACTGCTGGCCACTCTTTTCGTCGTTTTTACTGCCTTCGAATTTCGATTTCCCCTCGATCTTGTCTTCCTGGCAGTCGGTAAATGTTCTCCAAACAGTTTTATTATGTTGGTGACGGTTGATTTGCCAACTTGGCGTGCAAGTTCGGATTTCCGCGATGCGCGAGCAAAATTTAAATGCGTTGCTTCTCTTGCTTCGACGCTTTTTTCATCATCTTTAAAATGGAGAGTATTCATTTTTTTTGATACACGATAGAAATAATACGGTAAATAGAAGTTGACCAATTTTCGACCGTAATACTCTTCAATATCAACCTTACTAAATACACCAAATAATCTTCACAGCGCACAGAGGAGTACCTAGAACAAATAGCTGGCCAAAATAAGAAAAAAATTTTTTGTCGCTTTTTGGTACCGCTATATTTTTTCTGCAGCTTAAATAAATGCTTCACAAAATGCCATCACTCGATGAATATTAAACGGTATTATCATGTGCTGGGAGCGCTGTAAACATTGACAAATTTTCAAGCATTTTTTTGGGAATCGAACCATTTATAGTATCAAATTGTGCCAGGCATAAAAAAATGACAATTGATCAATATTTTGCAGCAAATGAGTTCTTTATGTTCAATGCTCAATCGGTTGATAGAAATTCCGAAATTAAAAATTATAGTTACTCTTAAGTAGTTTTCGAAATTAGTGATTTTTACGTATTTTCGAGCGTTTTCAATATTGAAAAAGTCATCAAATCTCGCGGAATCCGATCATATAATCATCAAAGGAATGAAAGTTCATAACATCACGAATACATCCTTGCAAATATCTCATCCGGTAACGTCCGGATTGAAATTTGCAACCCGTTTAAAAAAGGGTGTTTATGACGAATTTTGACGTTAAGTGTTCACACGTACACGAGTAATTAAAAAACATACCTGATGGGTGCCTGCCTCACGCTTAAAACAGTGTTTCAGCTCAACAAAGATGAAATGAGATTAGTTTAGTGAATGAATTTCCACTAATTTAAGTTAACTTAAAAATAACTTGATGCACAAAATCAATAATCCGGGAAAATAACACTCCGTACAAAAGGCTTTTTCCAACCTACGTAGGTTCCACAAGGCATCATATAATCTGTGAGCATCCAATTGATAATTCTAAATGAAAATATTTTGCCACATCATTTTGCTGGTAAATTCTTTGATTCGTTTCGCTGCCCGTTTTGCGAAAACAAATCATACGAGCGTATTACTTCATCTGCTCACTAACATTAATGAAGACACATAGGCTATGGAAATGTAAACATTAAGTTGTGTGTGTGTGATATTTAGAGTTACTCCTTGATACAATATTCGAACCAGCCACTTCCACTTCTCACTTAAATATTTCCCAAAATATTGCTAAATAGCAGCAAAATAAATTTGGCCAGCTTTTCACTCGAGTTACTCCCCTGTGCAGCGTGTATATTTCCAAGCCTACGGTGTAGAATCACTAACCGGCAAACCCCATGACTTTCTTTTCCTTGGGGTGTTGTAATAAATTCATTTGTCATCATCCGTCACAATACAATGAAGAAAATCCTTCCTTATTTGTTAATGAAGCAGTTGTTTTCAGGTGAAAAATTGACGCTCAACATTGCTTCACAGCAAACAATTTGGTTGTATAACGACTGATTAGGCTTTAATTCAGCCGAAACCCGGTTGAAGCAGCTTAGCAAACTATAAATCAACAAAATTGTTTGCTGGGTTGGCTTTAGATTTTAAGAAACCCAAGTTCCCTGTTTAAGCATCATCTCTAAAGCTTGAAGATCACCAGAAAATGGTTAAGAGGGTAACTCTCAATACCAAAACGAGCTGCTCACGCGTTTGACATAGATCCTCATCAGGCAATTTCTGTAATTTGACGTTTTCGGAGGTTGTTGGCCTCGGACTTGGACAGTCGTCAACATCGAAATTACCGTCTTTGAAGCGATGAAACCAATCATGATACGTTATTTCTCTTTGGCGAAATCCATAAATTACGTAACGCAAAAAAAAAACAATTTTTGGACTCCCACCCCCCATGTGTAACGAAAGGTAACGCCAACACTTACCCCTCATAAAAAGTACGTAACACTGTAGAAGAATTTGCTTAATAAAAATGCCCAGTCCGCACAAAAAGCATGTTGGTGACCTTTACAAGAAAATTCATATTCGTACGTAGAATATTTTCTGTAAATGGTCAGGAATGCTAAAAAAGCGTCGAAAAGGCGGGGCTTAGAGCCTTATACAAACTTTTGGTAATTGTCACAAAGTAGTTTGTTAGAATGTTCTGCTTTTTCGTATTAAAAACATGGTGATGTTTATAGGAGAAACCAGAAACGTTTCGTTTGTTTGAAACTGTCACCGCGAGTCATATTTTCATCCATACATTCATGAATATTTTTCGTGACAAAGTTCTAGAATAAAAAATTTTATTCGTGACCAACTCCCATTACTATTTTAATTTCTTTTTATTCCGCTGATGGAAATTAGAAATGACAATGTGTACATATAAAGTGATAACACACAAGAAGTTGGAATTGCGATAAACGCCAAAAGTGTTTTTCAAATACAATTCCATTTTTATGGTGGAAGTAAATCGTATATCCCTTAAAATTTTCATGCGCCATCAGAGAAATTAGGTTTTGAATAATATTCGGAAAATTTTATTTATTTCAGAAAAAACAAAAATATTACATTCATTCCCCTTTTTAATCATATGTCTGTTCTAGTGCAACCCCAGTTATAATATTGTCACAAAATATATGAAGTTTACGAGGAGAATGTATAGAAGTTTACGAGGAGAATGTATAAATTATATTATGCTATATTTCTATCATATATATTTTAACCGTTTTTAGTAATTGTCACCTTCATCTTGATGAACCAAAAAACTCTAGGAATTCGTCACCAATTATTTTTGGTGACCTTTGTAAAGAACGATTTATTCTTTCCGATAATGATCATAGATTATTTAATAACGATCAATTGTTACAGAGACTCTTGTGAGACAATACTAATCGAACGTTGGATGGAGTGAATATGTGATATTGGAGTAAGGTTTTTTTTTATCGAAAAGATATAATAACATAAATTCATGTGACAATGTCGATAAGATATATTTTTTTAAAAGGATCACATATTCTAAAACAACATCTGATATATATTTCCTGACAAAAGTCACGATGATCAAACAGTGATATTTGTCGGTCATAGCTTGATGTTTACATTTTCTGATATCAGTTCAAACCAAAAGAGATGATTACCAAAATCACTGTGACAATGCTAATGACTTATAAGTTCTTTTAAAAAGGTCACAACCTCTGCAAACAAAACTGTTGTTGTATATTTCCTCTCGAAAGTCACAGTGACTAACTGGGAAAACTATTTCTCTGAAGAAAATGTCTTTTGTACTTCAAATTATCACCGTAACTACTTAATGAAAGAAATACTACCATTGCTTCCAGAGTAAAGTTATTTGGTCTGTGATTCTTAAGAGAAAAACTTGTAAATTCTAATTTAATTGTCACAGACACAAAAATTAAAAAAAAAGTTTTTTTAATGAAAACTTTAGTGACTTTTGTGAGAAAATTTACACAAGTTTTTCTATAAAAGGTAATAGTTACTCAATTACAAAAACTAATGCCCCAAGTTTTTTTAAAACGTTTGAGGGACAATATAAACACTAAAGCCTTATTTCATTTGTGAATCTCGTGCGGATTGGGTGCTCATTTTTGAAGAGTCTCTGCAGAGATTTTCTATTATGTAAAGCTGATTTTACCTGCCCCCTTCCCCTATGAACCAAATCGGTACGTAATTTTTGGATGCCGCCGTAGAGCATCAATTCCGTCTTTTTTGACTCTCGATGCGCTTCAGACGGTTTTTTACCGTAGAGTACGTCTTACTTTAATAGGATGTCATTCCAAAATGTCGAAAATAGAGTAAAAAGACAGAAGGAAAGATTTCACATGCTTACAACTTTGTTACCTCTGAATGGATTTTATTCAGTTATTGATATCTCGTTGGATAGAGAAAAAATTTCTCTAGTTTTTGAAAACAATGTTTGAAACATTTTTTCATAGTTAAGAGGTTAAAATTCACAGCCAATTTGATTAAAGTTCAACCAGTCGTGTGACTTTGCTCACGATTTGTTGTTGTTATTGTTGCTATTTTTGTTGTTGTTGTTGTTGTTTTTTTTTTTGTTGTTGTTGTTGTTGTCAGCAAGGTACTCTATCGGATGGCTTTATAGAAGCTTGAATTCGTTGCGTTTTTTCGAGTTTTAAGTAGTTCAAATAAAAAACACCTTTTTACAGTTTTTATACATGAATACGGTATATAATAACCAATCTATCACTATAAATTGTTCATCTTGATTTACCACGTCATTATAAATTTAATACAGTCATGTTTTAGGCCTTAGAGTTGAGCATATGAATGAAAAACTGAGTTTAAAAAACGTTTTTAGAAAAAGTCTTGTAGCTCTGAAATCTCAGAAATCTAGAGGTTAGAAGTATTCATATAAGAGCGTTTATTCATTATGTTTGTTCGTAAATTGGGCTGTTGAGAAGTTTTTATCAGTTGCGCTGTTCATCATTTTCGAGTCGCACAAGTCAAAATCTATGTAGGCTATTCGATAAAGAGTTACTTGATTTGAACAAATAATAATAGACGTTATGCCTCAATAACGAAACATTCTCAAAAAAGCATTCGTTGATAGCAAAAAGTGAGCGTATTCTACGTCAGTAATGCGGTCGTGTCGTGGATACACCCTCCAACTTTTTTTTGTATAAAATGAGAAAAGTCTCTCAATGTACAATATCATAAATTTTCACACAACTAAAAATGCACGATGCATGTCTCAGCTTGGTTCATTAAATTTTAGATACCTATATCAAAATCGAGCACTTTCTGCTGGCGCTGTTGACTGCTATTGACAAATTGCGAGAACTTAGTTGCAAACTTGCATAACGCATTTTTTTTAAACTAAGGCGAATGTTATATGACATTTGACCTGATAGATTTCATAAAAAAAAATTTGAGAACAAAAATTCAGAAGTTCTTTAAGGGGTTATATACCTTTTTGGTCGAGGAAAATGAGGGAAGTTTGAATTTATTTTTAAGAGCATAGCACCATTTTCATTGCATCAAAGTGGTATTTTTCTGAAAGTACAATTTATCGACAACAAAAAAATACATTTGATTTTGAGATATACCATTTATTGCAGGAGTAATGGCCGTTTTCCCGAAACGCTTTTGCAGAAGCTTGCGGTGATCCTGGTATAGACTCAGCGGGTCAACCGAAATCAAAAAACTCATATTATTTCATTAGTTTAGAAGTGTGTCGTGTCCTTGAACGATCGCTTTTATGAGTATTTTGTTTTCAGTGCAATCGGGAACGTTTTTCCCAAAACATGCACATTTTGAGCGCTAAAAATTGCATTAAATTTTTTTTTTGCGGCAAGATGTAACTGTATGTTTCAAATAGCGATCGTTCAAGGTTCGGCGAATTTAATAACGAAAATTAAAAAAAAAATAGAAGAAAGGAAGGAAATCGGTTCAGTAGTTTTCCCGCAATCAGGATCACGGCAAAGTCATTTTTCGGAAAACACTATTCCAAAATAAACGCGTGTAAAGTTTCGAGTTTAGCTTATGTGGCCGTGGCGAGGCGCGCTGCAAATCGCTCTTACTTTTTTCCTATTGCTCAGATCTTTATAAAAATTTGTAAAAATGTTCTCAAGGTGTTGTATTTGAAGATAATGCAATAAATTTTTTTTCGGTTTTTTGAAAACTAAAAAGGTATATAAATCCTGAATCAGAGACCAGAAAAAAATAATGATGATAATCAACAAAATGGTGGGAAATACATCCTGAATAGAAATATTTGTAGAACTGGGACAATACACAAAGGTCAAAAATCAATTCCAAATACTATTTTGAAATTCAAAATGGCGATATATGATTTCTTAAAAAAAATCCATTCGGAACTCGACCTTCTGATTATTGCTACGATTCTACTGCCACGAACAATCTCTCCTGAGTCGAGAATCGAAACTACGATGACTGGTTTGTTAGACCAGCATTGTGCCTAGGATGTAACCAAAATTGGCCGAATATCACTCAATATGAATATTTCTGAAATCGGCATGATGCCCATTGGCCGGAAATCAAGATGGCCAAGAATTGCGAAAAGTGAGAGAGCAAAACAAAATAGGATTTCAGAAAGCCAAACAGGAAACCGCTCCTATATTCAACTCAACACCTATATTCATCTCATCGCTCTGGTTCTACTAATTTAATGTCAAATTCTACTATCTTTTTAAAATGTACCTGTTTATGTTTTTCCTTTTGATTCAGTCGAGTGGTTGGAAGCTCTACTTTCAAGAAAAATAGTAATATGACGGTAAATTCGACAAATAAAAGCGATAAGATGAATATAGGTACTAAAATGAATATAAGAGCAGTTCTCAACATTTTTGTTTAGTAAGAGACGTACTTTCATGATTTTGGCTTATCTCAGCGGCGTAGGCGAGGAATTTTATTTCGGTTGGGTGAAGAGGAAAGATGTTCTTCATAAGTTCAAAAACTGTACTGATCAATGTGAAAATTTGTACGTAGGCGATCTCCGATATGGACGCGGATGACCGTGCAAACTAAAATTAAGAAAACAGTTTCATATCTCAAGTGTTGTGATAAGACAGGCAGAGGGAAGGTGCATGGAGATCAAAATCAATAAATAAATCTTTGCAAAAATCGCATGCACTCATTTCACTACTCATTCAGCAATTTTGGGTTCCGAAACGGCCTTTGTGCCTCATCCCGTCTAAGGAAATTATTTTCAGATATTTTATCAGGTCATTTTGCGGTGTTTTCTTGAAACCGGAAGGCGCCATCTGGGATTTTAAAATGGCATTTAGCATCGTTTTCTGACATTAATCCGATCCCGGGAATATCTATGTGGGATTTGGTTGTCCTATTCTTGTTTAAAAAAAAAACGGAAGTCGCTTTTCTATAATTCATTCAAAATGTAGTCTGAGAACGATTTCTTTCCCTCTGGCCATCTGTCTGGTTCTAGAAACACCTATAACGCAAAGTACATAGCAATTCTAGGCTGTTTCCTGAAGAGTGGAAGTCGCCATCTTGAATGTAAAAATAGCTTGTGGAGTTGATTTTTGACCTATGGGCCTAGTTTTGTTTTTGGAATTACTGATTTTGAAGAAATTGGAAGTCGCCATCCTGGAATTCAAAATGGCATCTGAACTTGATATCGGTTTCTGCGAATCATCTCGAACACCTATACTGGAAATGTTCTTCATGGTATTTGGCCATTTAAGGTTGTGTTCCAGTTTAATAGCGATTTTTTGGCTGTATTAAGCACTATAAAACTTTGATGAAACCAATATTGTTACTCGGGTCGCCGTGTTGGATTTAAAAATGGCGTCTGGAATCGACTTCCTTTTCCTGGGCATCATCACGTGTCCGGAAAAAATCATATTGGCATCTGGAAACTTTAACCTGTTTTACAGAAACCAGATATCGCCATCTTGTAATTGAAAATGACGTTTTAAGTTAATTTTAGACCTCTGTGCATAGTTCCTGCTCGTAATTAACATAAGCCAAGCTCCAATGGTGGGAGGTAACATCAACGGAAAACTCTAATTCATGGTATTTGGATATTTTAGCCTGTATTTTTGCCTTTCTCCTAGAAAAGTATAGCAATCACTTGCAAAACCGAAGATATAAAAGTGCTCCAAAAGGCCGAATGGCATATATCACTCGACTCAGCTCGACGAGCTAAGCATTTCCTGTATGTATGTGTGTGTGTGTATGTGCAGATTTTTATTCTCACTCACTTTTCTCAGAGATGGCTGACCCGATTTCCATTAATAATTCTAGCTGCCTCATAACACCCTATTGAATTTTACTGTAATCGGACTGAAATTTGTAATGTACCGAAATGTGAAAATCACGAAACTTCATTATCTCTGAAACTACACAACCGATTTGATCAATATTATTATCAGATGGGCTGGCTAGTTAAGAGTTAACTGATGTATTATGATTGAACACGTGGTTTCAAAAAATTTTGGCTGCCCTGTCCGTTCCTATTTCATTTGATTGTAATCGTTATGTATTAAATTGTTTTTTTTTTTTTTTTTTTTTTTTTTTTTTGTAAGGGAATTAGAATTACGTTGTCCATTGATGTGAACTTTGTTAATATATATCCCAGTCAATTGCTATACGTGTCCCCTTGCAAAATTTAATGACCACTATTGTTGAGTGATCAGGTACCTGCACCGACACGCTCCCAGTCAGGTGAAATATGGTTTATGAAGCCAATCACCTTCCCAGGATTTAAAGACCAAATCTCTTTGGGCTGTAACCAGCCACTGCCAAAAAACCTTGATCTGCGTTTAAATAATGCACCACAACTGCACAGAAGATGTTCCGATGTCTCGCTTTCCATATTACAAAAGCGACAGATATCATCCTGAACCCGGCCTATGTTCTTTAAATGATATCTACTCGGACAGTGCCCCGTTACTAGGCCGACGTATGTACAAAGAGCTCTTTTGTTGAGCTCTAGGAGCTTTTTCGAATGATTCTCGTTTGGTGTGATAAATCTTTTAGATTGGGAACACTTTTTGACATCAAACCAATTGGTTATCACCTTTTGTTCCTCCCAGCGTTTAAGCTCCATTTTCACTGCACAGTTTGATATACCGCAGAAAGGTTCTGGGCCGATAAACTGTGAGTTAGATCCTTGTTTTGCAAGTTCGTCTGCCTTTTCATTCCCACCAATGCCACAATGTCCTAGAACCCAATACAAATTTACTGAGTTTGTTTGACATAGCTGTCGCAATGTGAGAATACATTCCCAGACAATCTTGGATGTACATTTATAAGCATCAAGTGCTTTCAGTGCTGCTTGACTGTCAGAGAAAATACAAATATTTGCATGTATGTATTTCCGAGTCAGACATACATTCGCACATTCAAGGATTGCAAAAATCTCTGCTTGAAACACTGTTGGCCAGTGTCCCATTGCCACTGAAATATTAATTCCAGGGCCGAAGATTCCTGCACCAGTTTTGGTACCTATTTTTGAGCCATCTGTGAAAAATATCGTTGAACCGGGACGGACATCAGGAACTCTGACTTCCCAGTCTGCACGCGACGTTTCGCATACCTTGTAGGGAATATCATGGTTATCCTGAGGTGCCATCCAGTCTCCATTCATACTCATCACTGGCCCTCTTTTGAAAAAGTCCAGTATTGTCAGGTGACCCACAAGATCACCTGACAAGATAGTTTTTGTTCTTTTTAGCTTCAAGGCACTCTTTTCTGCTTCTAGTTGCACGTATTCGTACAACGGCAGCAGATGAAGAATTGCATCAAGAGCTTTTGACGGGGTGCTTTTCATTGCTCCTGTTATAGCAATGCACGCAAGTCGTTGAACTTTATCTAGCTTTGTTCTAGCGGTGGACTCTTTGGGTTTTGGCCACCACACTAACGCAGCGTAGGTCAGTTTTGGACGTATAATAGATGTGAATATCCACATCACCATTTTCGGTCTCAAGCCCCACTTTCTCCCAACGGTTTTGGAGCACATCCATAATGCACTGACCGCCCTGTTGATTGCATAGTCAAGATGTGCATTCCAGTTTAGCTTGGCATCAAGGATAACTCCTAAGTATTTAACCTGTTCACTGAATGGAATTTCTACTCCTCCAAGCTTGAGAGTTTTTAGATTGAATTTCCTCTTTCTAGTGAAAGGTACGATTACAGCTTTTGTCGGATTAATGCTGAGACCCTCCTTTATACACCAAGACTGGGTATACTCCAGAGCCTCCTGCATTCTTTCCGAAACTATGTTGTCGAACTTCCCTCTTACCAAGATGACTATGTCATCTGCAAAGCCCACAACTTCGAAACCTTTTGCTTCTAAGCTTTTGAGAAGATCGTCCACCACCAAAGACCACATAAGTGGCGAAAGAACACCTCCTTGCGGACATCCTTTCGTTGCCCTTACCGTAATAGACGAACCTCCCAACTCAGAAGTGATTTCTCTTTTTGCAAGCATGGTATGAATCCAGTTAACAATGCTCGTGTGAAATCCTTTGTTCTTCATTGCACTAGACATTGAAGAATAGGACGCATTATCAAAAGCACCTTTAATATCCAAGAAAGAGCACAGAGCAATTTCTTTATTAAATTATTAAATTGTTTATAAAACAACGAAAGTCTATTATCTCAAAGATTACATGACTTATTTGAACATAACTAGTGTCATACGAACGAGTCATCTCTCAAACTTACAAATAATAAATTTCATAACAATTTGTTATGTGGCTCAAAAGTTATGGAAAGAAAAGAAATTCAAAGACTATTGAAAACTACACCTGCTTTGATCGATATAGAGGCCTCAACATAATTTAAATGTGGTTTTGTACTATTTGAACGTTCCAAATTCATTGATTTTATGCGTGTTTAAAATCTGCAAATGCACGACGAATCGGCCATAGGATATGATCAAAGACAAATAACAAATCGTTTAAAATGATTGGTTTTATCGAAATGACAACATCCTCGACTTTTGGCTTCTGTACATCGTTTTAATTCTGAATATATTCATATTAGGTGGTATTCGGTCATTTTCTGCAGATTTTCTGGCATCAATCTAACACCGGAAATTCCCATTTTGGGAGGTATTTAGTTATTTTGGTTGTTTTCCAGAAACTAAAAGTGGTCGTCTTTACACTAGTAAGTAAGAGCAATAAGTGTTGTTGTCTGGTCCCGTTTACGTGTCCGTTCTATCAGTGTTGTATGGTCGTCTTCAAGTTCAAAATGGTGTCCAGGGTCAATGTTTGGTTTCTATGCATCATCTCGATTACGTAAGTATCCATATTGAGTATTATTCGGTTATTTTCAACTGTTTCCTAGAAGTTGCCATTTAGCAATTTAAAATGGCGCCTGAGGTCAATTGTTAGCTCCTTGCATCATTCTGGTTCCAGAGATACTCATATTGGATAGTATTTGTTTATTTTAGGCTGTTTTTCACAAACCGGTAGTCGCCATCTTGGATTTCAAAATGGTATTTAAGATAATTTCTGGCCTCTGAGCGTCATTCGGGTTGAAGAAACACTCATATTGGGTGTTTTTCGATTATTTTCGGCTGTTTCCCAAAACCTGAAGTCGCCAACCTAGAATCCAAAATGGGGTCTGTGGTCAATTTCAGCTGCTGTGTATCATTCAAGATCCGGAGGGAGATTCTCATGTTAGACGGAAATCGGCCATTTTTGGCTGTTTTCCAGAAACCAGAAGTTGCCATCCTGCAACATTCTGGCTCCAGAGATACTCATATTGGGTGGTATTTGGTCACTTTGGACTGTTTTTCAGAAACCGAAAGTTGTCATTTTGGACTTTAAAATTGCCTGTGAAATCAATTTCTGTCATCTGGGCGTAATTCTGGTTCCGAAAACATTCATATTGAATGGTATTTGATCATTTCCGGCTGTTTGCCAGACACCGGTAGTCACCATCTTAAAATTCAAGATTGTGTCTGTGATCAATTTTTAGCTTCTGTCCATCTTTAATGGAAATCGTCCATTTCAGGCCGTTTTCCAGAAACCGAAAGTTGCCATCTTACAATTCAAAATGTTATCTGAAGTCGATATGTGGCTCCAGTGCATCAACACGGTTCCGGAAATACCCATATTGGGTGGTATTTGGTCGTTTGCCGCTGTTTTTCAGAAACCGGAAGTTTGGATTTCATGATTTTGACTCCATTTTGGATTTTATGATGGCATTTGAAGACAATTTCGATCGATTTTAGCTCCTGTGTATCATTTTAGATCCGGATATTATTATATTGGGTGGAAATAGGCCATTTTTGGCTGTTTCCCTAAAACCGGAAGTCGCCATCTTACAATCCAAAATGTTGCCTGAGGTCGATTATGGAACAAATTTATTACCACTAAAAACATTCACCTGCCAAATATGGTTCCATTTAGTTGGTTAGCTCTCGAGATGTGCAGAAATTTGTGTTTCATTTCCACTTCCAGAAAAAGGAGGGGTGTCCAACTATTATGGACATATTTGTTACCCCTTAAAACATCCACATGCCAAATTCGGTTTCATTTGCTTGGTTTGTTCTTGAGTTGTGCTGAAATTTATGTTTCATTTGTATGGGACCCCTCCCATCCAGGAGTGGGAGGGGTCCCAAACTATCATAGGAACCTTTAACGGCATTAAAAACCCCTACATACAAATTTTCACGTCGATTGGTTCGGTAGTTTATGAGCCTATATGGATCAGACAGACAGACAGACAGACCGGATTGCATTTTAGGACCTAAATTGTGAATATACATTTATTGGATTGAAGCGTTCATGTAAATCTATTTTAAAAAATAATTAGATTGAATGAGAAAGGCTGGGTCTGACCGCTAGGTGGATTAATTTAGGTTTTTAAATTTTAGGGTGCCATCATAGATTTTAAAAGAGCGTAAGAAGTTGATTTCAAACTTCTAAGCATCATCCCGATTCTGGAAATACCCCAAGTGGATGATATTTTGCACTTTGAGGCAGCATTTGTAAAATTTAAGATTTCAAAATAGCGTTTAGTGTTGGTTCCAGTCCTCTTTGGTGGTAATTTTTTATTTTAGGTTTTTGTACAAAGACCAGAAGTCACCCAATTGAAATTCAATCTTCGAAAATACCCATTTTGGAAGGTACTTCTAACTATAGGTAGGACCAAGGTCGGATGCGAAAAAGGCGTCAAAAAATTTTACTTTCTACAAAAGAATAAATCGAAATCGATTCAAAATGATTTTGCATCGAACTATCTGATTAGGGCAATTTTACATTTGTTTACATTTGGCAACTGGGTATTTTTGTATATGTAGCTAGATTAAAATTTTAATCAATGCTTGGCTATTCCTGGCCAACATGAATAAATTTAATGTCGGAATGTTGCTTCAAGTATCTTGCTTTTTCCTTTCATATTTCCTCGAACGTATTCATTAGTGTGAGGCTAGAAAATTCCACCTTCTGGAAGTCTGATTCGGTAAAGCTAATTCTGGGTAGAAGGCATACAGCTAATAGATATAAAAAGGTAATGTTAACATTTGTCTGATATGATGATCCAATGATCCGTATTCGAAAAACGTGGTTATCGTCGTTTTAGGTACTATTCTGGTCTAAAAACAGTGAAAATAGTGAAAAAAGAAGACTCAAATCGAAAGCCGGCAGAACAAAAAGGCGATTACAGGTATAAGGGGGCCACAAGACTACGGGGCCATTCAATGACAAAGAACTTAACTATGGCTTTATTATCATTTTTTTATAGAAGTAATAAAAGCTAAACTGGAATTGCATCCGAAGAAAGTATTTCTAAAAATCTCCTCATTTTAGACATATATATTTCTAGCATTCGCTGTCATTTTTTGCGATAGAATTAATAATCCGCTCACAGATGGCAACAGCTTTTCTATATTAGCTCACCAAAAGCTAGAGATAAGGTTGAGGATATGCTAGCACATACGAGACTGTAACTTTTGCTCGAAACGATTGAGTTTTGGGCCCGCATCAGGATTGGCTTTGATGTCAGTCTTCGAGACCAATTCAATTTTATTAGAAGAGACAGCGATAACTTTTTAAAACGTTCTGCAGTTAATGTAAAAATCGACTTCATTAGGAACATGGAGATTTTTTTAAGACGACATTTACATTTGTAATGATATTTTCAAACCAATGTTTTTAAAGTATAATTTTCTTTTAAAAGTGACAACAATAATCTTCAGATCAAGGTGGATTGATTCGGCAGACAAAATACATGTTGAACAGTACGCTATTCCTGAAAAATAAATTTGAATAAAAAATACCAAAAGTAAGGTTCAACTAACAATTTATTCACTCTTCATCTCTCCTAACTATTGGCCCAAAACAAATAACGAAAAATTCTACTAAATCACATCAATCCAGATTTGACCAGGCTCGAAGGAACCGCGCCATCCTCCAGTATCTTTGATTAGTATCCGTGTCCGTGATCGTGCGCTGGCACGCAGGGCACGTGCGCTACACTTGGGGCACATCCGACCAGCAGGTTAGCTCCGCACTTGGCATGTGGGGCCTTGGCAGCGTAGGTGTGCACGGCCGGGGCTGGCGCGTGGTATCCTCCGTGGTGGGCGGGGGCTGGTGCGTGGTAGTCGGCCATGGTTCCGATGACGACAGCGGCGAGGAATACCAATGCGCAGATCTTGCTCATGATGATGCTGGTTGTTGGTTGGTTTTGCGAAAAACTTCGAAGCTGGTACACTGGACTTGACTTGAGCAGCGACTGATGCCTTCAGTGTGCCAAAAGGACGGTTTTATAGTCATTTTTCATCGACCCACCAGTGCAAGGTGAGGTTGATTACGCATTAGGAACGAAACAAAAATCGTAAACATCAACATACTTGGACGGCAAAAAGTAGTCGAAAATGTCAACATCCGAACAATGTGTGCGCCGGTATGCGAACATTGCTGTGTGATAACTTTTCGGCAGTAATGGAAAAATAGATAGTGAGTAGGAACGACACACTTATACATCCCGTTACAATGTCTCACGGGACAGGTAGACTTCAGCTGTGACGCAAATCGAAATCAATTTTGCCAACATATCACACAGTTTAGATGTCGGAAATGCTAATGAATCGTTGCCACTGATTGGCATGCAAACCACCGAAAGAAAATATTCCCCCAGTCGCGTAGATTACAAAAAGTAACACCTACTTCAGACATTCGAATCCAAATTGGATAGAATCCTGACAGGCAAGATAAATTGAGTTCAGCCTACAGCCCACGATGCAATCAACGAAAAACAGTACCTCATCATCATCATGATCATTATGGTTGACGACAGCAACAGCGCACGTTTCGCTCATGTTTCACAACCTTTTTTAACCGCTGGAATATTCGGTGGAGTGCGACGATAGAAAATTGGACAATTTGACACCGTTACTGTCACACGAGTGTTGGGGCGTACGAGGCGTAGTTTTTCCTCCTGCCAGCGGGGGTTTGATTCCACTTTTGTGGCCACATCGTGCGGAGAATGAAATTTGTTCATTATAATCCCGCTGCGTGACACGTCCTTGCCACCACCGACCGACCGCAGCCATCTGGAAGATGTGATACGACGAAATATAACCACCGAAAAAAGAACGTACATTAGCAGAAGCATCGCGTGATTGTGCCTCCCTGGAATGGTTTGAGCCAGTTTGTGGTCGATGGAAAAGCGCCTGTCGAGATTGGTAAGATGTGACGCTAGAGCCTGCCTTGCTTTATTAGCTGTCACACCTCCAAGTGGGACACTCAAGCTTTCCCCGGGCAAAAGCTATTCTCACCGTGTCTTGCTTGGATTGTAAGGGCGTGCCCCAATTCCGTAATGAAATGTCTTTCAATTACTTAAGCAAATCGTAGTACCAATAAGCTTTAGTTAAGGCGCAATACAAAAAAATGATGTAGAGTTTGGTTATCATTTAGTTTGTTCCTCGAATTGTATTGGGCCACTAAAACCAAAGCCAAAGTGAGCTACAATGATAACTCGCTTTAAAAACACTCTCATTGACTATGTGGATCCTTGAAAAATTTATAACGCAACTTTGAAGAATTTTACGAATTCACGTTTTTACGCGGATTTATCAGAGAAGTCGTTTTAATGCGGTATAGATTTAAAAGACTTTAGTTTTAAATCATTGACTCAGGTTGTCCGATAAGTTTTCCTAATATAACTATCGAGAAATCTCTATGTGGTTGTTTTTTTTTTTCGCAATTACTACATAAGTGTGCATTTTTCATTATACATACATATATTTTTAACCCCAAATCAAACGTCAAAATTTGACAAAGAATTATTGAAAAAACTCAAAATTTGACAAAAAACTATTACTGTTGTTTGTTAAAAAAATCTACAACACGTTTCGTTTCAAATTGTCAAAACTTGAATGACTTTTCATCATAATTGCTAAGCATTCATTTATCTTTTTTTCAGAAAATATATCAATTAAGCATTACAATATTAAAAATACGAAAACATACGTATTGGTTTTGGTAAATAAATTAAATTTTTCTGGATTAAATGTATTGCTTCAGTCTTACATAATATCTCGATTAAAAGAAGCATTTCTACCACAACCCGTTATTTTTTTTATGCAAATAAAACAACTTTTTTGACCATGCTAGCCTTGAGTGTAAAACGTTTCAAGTGAAACTTACGTGAGTAAAAAAGATAAAACAGTATCATCGAAAACATTCCAACTTGCTTAACCCTAGCAGTTGTTTATTGTTTAAACATGCTTCAGCTGAAAGCCAACTTTGCGTCATTATTTGCAAAACTAGTCAGTGCCGAAATAAAAAAGTATCATTCGATGCGGGGAGTTAAACTTCAAAGACATACTTAGTTTCCGTTTGACCTCCTAAATAGTACCTACTTCCTCAGCTAACTACGAAGCCACTTTTTCCTGCAAATCTGTTGACTGTCTGTCTATCAGTCGACGGAAAAGATTAAACCTTCGCTGTGTGCTTCAGAGGCAGGAGGAGAAAAATACTTATCGAGCGGGCGAAATCATTCCGCCCTCGTTGATTGTGTAGGGTTGTGCTTTAACTAGAAGGAGGAGAATGGCAAGATAAGAAGAACGAAGTAGGGGTCGCAAGAATGTAGCCAGCATACCAACCACCATCCCCCTCCGTGACTGACTTGGTGTGTAGTAAGTGTGGAAAATGCTTGTGCAAATAAAAACTAATAAAAAAGTTTTTAATTGAAAAGTAATTTCCCACACTTTTTCCTGCCTTCCAGCAATGAAGCAGCTTCTCTTCAAACTCGGTTCACGTAATATCGACCAAATGGGGGTGTGCGGGCCAAAACCAATGCTCCTGCAATTGCAACAATGTTCAATTGATGGTATTATTGCAGTAGCTGTTATTGGATAGTATATGTAGCTGTATGTGTAGTCCTAATATTTATTGAATTTCCGTGCCCTTTTTTCTTCGCGGTCATTATCAGCCATGAACAACCGGCAGCAGCCGGTAAGCCATCAGCGAGTAAATTGCTTTCGAAATGCTCGCCTCGAGGGGTAAAATTTGCGGCCACAGCGCGAGTGTGAAGTGCAATTAAACTTTGAATGCACGGAAATTGATGCACAGCACATAGTTAGTTTTGACTTGAGTGGGTAAAAAATAATAAAAATCTTTTATTTTTCCTTTCAGGTATGTTTGCGCCATTTGGAATATAGAAGCCATAAAGGTTAGTTGTTTAGTACAGCAGAAATTGAATTTTAATTTTTATCAAGTGTTTGCAGGCTGAGCGAATTTCACCGAATCAAACGTCAATAAAAAATTATTGCTGAGCTGAAATCGCTACTCAAACTTCGCATATTCTGTTATCAATAATACAACGGCATTCTTCCGGTTTTTTCCTCGCCCCAAGAAAGTGCTGTTTGTTGACTTTTGTGGTACCTATAAAATCATAAACATCAGCGAAAGCAGGAATAAGTGAATCCAAACATAAATATAACCTTCCACGGAACTGGTTCTTGAATCGTGGCTTCGGTACACAACTCAAAACCGTGAGCATAAAATAAAACACTGAAAGTGGTTGGAGAGTATGAAAGTATGACTGCGGAGTGAAATAATAAATTGAAATTTATTTGATCTCGGTCTCCATTAATGGTTTTCATTGTGTTCGTTACGCAAATTCAAACAAAGAATACTTCAAACGACGCTGTTGGGGTTCTAAAACTGTTTTTAAATGGAGGGAGTAACACCAGACTGCCGTATCTGGTTGTCTTTTGAAAAGCGATTATCTCGAATTTCAATCCTGCAAAATGTGAGATGCACCATTTTACAGTTTAAAAGTAATAATAAACCACTTGTGCTACAATCATGCTCTCCGTGTGTTTTATGCTTTCGAAAGTTTGCATTATCATCATCTAATTTATCATTTACAACCTGAAAAAACTTGACTGATAGCATTCTACCAACCTTTTGCAAGTGATTCAGATTGTATTGCGCTATGAATTACTGATGTATAAAATAAAATAAAAATGTTCGATTGGTGGCAGTTTATAACGCAATCCTGTATTCGGCCAAACTACGGAATATTGTCATACCATCTATACCATTAAGTACATGCTACTTACTATTTCATCAACACCTTGAAAAACTATGCAGGATTCTTTTGTCAAAAGAGCTTTGACTATTTTTAATTTGTTAGTTTTTCGTATAATATACGATAACAACAAAAAGTCAAAACCTGAAAAGAAAAATGATAAATTTCTGCACAAAAAAAAAAAATATTTTTGTAGAAAATTTTACATCATTTTACATAAAATTATGTAATATATTTTACATAATTTTACATATTATTTTTGCCAAGATTTTTATTTCCAAGCTTCCTCCACTTTGAAAAAAGCGTTAAAATTTTTCCCGATATTTTTAAAATTGCTGAGCATATTTCACAGTATCAAATACTTATCTTGATACTGAAACAGATTAGTAAAATAAATCAGGTTTTTCCAGCACAAATTAGTAACTATACTGGTGGAAATAATTATAACACCACCTCTAATATAATGCTTTTTCAAAAAAACCTTAGGCGAGAATATTTTGTTGTTGTATTTCTATAATCTAAGTACGAGTGCCTACCGTTTTGTGCCAGTTGATTATTTGAATAATGAATCTATACATAACGTGTACGTTATTTTGAGGTGAAAATAAACATAACACCATTTTGATGAAAACAACTTTGAACACTTTGTTTAAAAAAAAACTCAAAAGCAAATAAGATTGGTAATTTGTTTCTTCATCTTTAGTCTATATAACCTTTTGCAGCTGCCTTGGCATAGAATAAACAAGAGATTTTAGCGTACTCGGAGGAATTTTAGCGTATTCGCCGGTGATGGCTTTTTTCAGCCGTCCGGCAATTTTGAAACTCCTGCGCTATGCATATATATTTGCTATTACAGTTATCCTATAGAGAGTCCGAACTTCACGATGGCGCATGCATAGAAGGAATATTATGGGTCAAGAGAATTTTTTTAATGTTACTTTCTGTATGACATGAAGCAATATATTGCTGAAAAATAACTTCCTTGTAACTTGAGGAATCAAAGCTTGTTTTAGTAATTTGCAGTGCTTCTCAGTATTCATTCTGGTTTATAGGAAACGTATTGAAGTTTTTACAGTACCACTAACGCCTCCATACCATTACGGTCCCTCCTCTGAAGCTGTGGGATGCTCTCGCAAGGTGTTTCTCTTTTGTCTTTCCATCAGAATCAACGAGATTAAACTTTTTTCCATCACTGAAAACCACTCTAGACCATCCTTCATCCCAGAGATGGTATTTTTCGACGCAACTCAAGCATGCTCTTTTATGCCGCGGAAGAAGTAGGCGGTACAGCGACTGTTTTTCTGTATGAAAGGTTCGTGTCGGAGTTTGAAACTTCTTGAATACGACGACAGGTTACGGGAATGTTCATTTCTGCTTTTAGCCAGCAGATTAACGCTTGGATTCAACAGCAAGGCGCTAGACCTTAGGTCTCTACTTGTGAAACATATGGACATTAGACTGGGACTCGGTTATATGGGAAAAAAGCGATGGTGTTATTTTTTCGCTCCCATGCACTTTTCGTGTTCCTTATGGGTCCTATAACAACTGTGTAACTTTTCAGATCGATCGATGAAACGCCCGATTTGCGCACGATTTTTCAAGCTTCCATACGATTTTATATGGGAAATACCACTTTTTCAAAACTTTTTCTATAGAGATGTCCAGTTGGCTCCTAAAAATATATCAATACATGATATTTATAGGAAATTTACCTGGAAAAAAACTCGTCTGAAGACCGCAAGGCGCTACCTTGCTTGTGAAAAAAGATATTCACCCCAGACTGATTGAATATCTGACAAGCGGCTCACCATTGAATTTTACTAGCAATTCTGCTGCAGCATGCTGCTGTTGTCAACCATGTGATGAGAAATGATATCGCTTAAATTTATCTTGGAGGCTTCCCCGAAGATACTATGAGCAAAAATCAAATTTTGAAAATCAATTCCACGCGAAATTATTTCACATACTTGAGCAAGTTTGCAATAGCAGCATGCTGTAGCAGTGTTGCTGAAAAATTTCAATGGTGAGCCGTCCGTCAGACATTCAATCAGTTTGGGGTGGTTTCTACAAGCATCGTAGCGCCTTACGGTCTTCAGAAGAGTTTTTCCCAGAAAAATGTCCTACAAATATCATGTATTGATATTTTTATAAAAGCCAACTTGACATCTCTGGATTTTCCCATATAAAATCGTATGGAAACTTTAAAATCGGGCGCTAATCGGGCGTTTCACCGATCGATCTGAGAAGTTACACAGGTGTTCTGGGACCCATAAGGAACACGAAAAGTGCATGGGAGCCAACATTTATTTTTTGTCCCACCCTAATGGACATCGGCTAGGACGTTCCTTGTAGCGTACTGAGCCCATAGTCGGACATAGTTTGATACGCGATCCCTACTCGGGGAACCTCAGGGAGAGAAAACCCTTTTTCCTCCCAAACATCGAGTTTACTCCGTTCGTTTTTCATTAAAACCGTTCCCATCAGTGTGGTCCTCAAAAACCTGGAAAGTTGTATTATTTTAAAGTACGTATACTTTGAGCAGTATTATATAACCTCCAAACCTGGCTAACAGTTATTTTGAATAATGTTGAAGTCAATCGCTTGCTAGCGAACTGAACTACGAAACTAACTTGAAGGCGTTATAATTATTTCCATTTCTAAAAACACAAGACAAGTGTTCTATGCTCAAATACACAGGTATAACTCAAAATGTTCTCATTGTTAGGCCGGGTATATTAGTGTGAGTATGATAATTAACATTTGGAAATGACAATTACACTGAGAAGAAAATAAATATCAAAAATGATGGTGGCGTTAATATATATTTCCACCAGTTTATTAGTAAACTAGCACTTTCTTTTGGTTGGCAACTCTTGTATCCGAACGTTGGAAAGGACCTTGTATTGGAACGTATACGAAATCTAGAGAACAGGATCGGAACCGAGACCTAAGAATAAACTTTGTTTTAGGGTGATGTCTCAATGAAATACTTTTATGGCATTGAATTAGATACAGTCAAGAAAATATTCTTGAGCCATTCGAAATTAAAATTCTGATAAAAATTATTTTCACTACCGGAATTCTGTAAAAATTGCAGCTAATCTTTTCAATTTTCACTTCCAGTGAACTCAAGCCCTTTACACTAGAACTTCATCCTTGAAACGAGCTGTCATACTCCGCTGAACTAATTCACGCGCATCGTTCAAGGTCACGAAATAGAATCTTCTGAAAATCTGACCAAATGATACTCACCGATCCTTTAAAAAGCGAAAATGACGTTACCAATAAGACGCTTGCTGCCGTTATCATAATGAAACGCTAAAAATTCTTTCGTGGCGGTATTTTTCTTATCCATCACTTGTCGCGTAATGCTACTGTACAGCACACAAACCGAGTTTACAACGTTAAAATTTACACAATGAAACTCAGAGAAATAAATTTTCAGAAAATTTGAAACAATAATTATCAAACGAGCACATTTTCACCGCACCTGACGGATGAGTTTGCTTTCACTATTTTACGAATGATGTACATGATAGTAATGTAATGAGAGAGAATGAACATTGCATGAAAGTGAGATATTTCCTTGTGATGGTAGGAATAAGCAATGACGTTTATGGTGACTATTTTTTGCTTTCATGCAAAAGCCTTGATTCGAGATACATAAACTCGTCCAGCATCTCAAATTCATCCCCGTCGATTGCAACGCCTGTTCGAGCCATAGGGTTCTCGGTTTTTCAGACGCTCAGTTTCTCCTGCTATCAGATTCTAGGTCCCTTTTCTGCTTCACATTTCAGTATGATGAAACTGCCTGGAACGTCGTTCCGACAAGGTCCAAGTAGTCAACAAAACAGATAATTTGTCTTAATTCATTGAAGATCGTGCGCCACATATTCAAGGCCACATGTTTCATAGTATCTTGTAATAAATAATTGAACAGAAGGACTGGTACCTTGTCCAAGTGCTTACGCAAGTTGCCGGCAGAACGAGTTTCAAACCGACTTGATAACGCATCCTAAATATTCACACAACACTGTACACCATTCATTGGCCAGTCTTGTTAGTTCCTCAGGGAAACCAAATTCTTTTATACTTTGTCATAGCTAGGAGGTCTTGAAATCGATGAGGACGTGAATAAGGACTCGGTATTCTTGACATCTTTGGAGCATCTGACGTAGCGCAAGGATTTAATCCATTGTCGATCGTTTACATACTGTACTAGCCTGATAACTCTCCAAAAACCTTTTTGTTACCGACGAAAAATGGTGAAAGACAATCTACGAAAGCTCTTTATGGGTTGCTTTGAGAACCGCTCAGTAGTATACACATACCTATCAATTTCCACGAACGGTAATAGCGGATGGATTTGAGATTTGATGTAGGTGGTAAAACTGCTAGTTCATTAGATATTTCCATTGAACTGTGACTAGTTAGATGAATTTTACATATAATGGAGGTTGCTATACTACTAGATCAATGGATTTTTCCCTTGAACTAGTATTATTATATGTCAAATCCTTACTACTAGTACTAGTTCAGTGGAAATATGCAATGAACTATAGTTTGACAACCTACATTAAATGTCAAATCCATCCACTATTACCGCTCTGAAAAGCTGGATAGCGGGCATAATACTTCCTTCTTCCACTCCTCCAGATCCTAACTGTCAGCTAGTGCAGCGGTTCTCAACCTTTTATTGTCCGCGTATCCCTTGGCGATGTTTTCCAAATCAATTGTACCCCCTGGCTTAGACTGTTCTTGCACGGTTTGAGGGAGTAGTGGTAGATCATGTTGTAGTAGTCTAGTTCAGGTTTCAAATTGAACTATGGTTTGTTTGATTGCTACAGTCATGGTTCAAGAGCAAGTTTGAACCACAAATGATGTATTATAAAGAAAAATTGCTTTGGTTGTCATTACTGATTTTTTCTTCGCGTACCCCCTGAAGGCTTTTGCGTACATCTAGGGGTACGCGTACACCAGGTTGAGAACCGCTGAGCTAGTGTCCTGTTCGCCCTCCAACTTATTCGAGCCTAGCTTTTTAAGTTCCAGCCAACTCATTGTTCATAAGCTGCTTGATGGATTCCTTAACCCTCTAGTGCCCAAGCCCGCCTTTAGACGGGCTTAAGTAAAATCACAGTAAATTTTTAATTAATACTCGAAAAATGTTTCTGAAGATTTGAAAGTGATTTTACCGAAGTCCGTCTGAAGGTGGGCTTGGGCACTAGATGGTTAGACTTAGACCTATCGTAAGCATCAGTACGCCTCCGTCATCTGCTATGTTGACGAAGTAGTTGCCGTATTAATCTTCTTACTTACGTTACCGGGACCGAAGAAGTCGTCTCCATTCTTTTTGGTCCATGGCTACAACTCGCCAGCCACGTAGTTCGTCTTCCACTTTATCGAGCATCCTTGATCGATTCGATTCAGTCAGGTCGTTAACGAGAACCCCTTTCACCGGGCTGTCCCACTGTAGCCTCTTGTTTTTCCTTGTTTGGACGATGATTAGTTATCCCAGAAACTTGTGCAACTCGTGGTTCATCCAAGTGATCCAAATCTTCCATCTGTATCTCACAGAAAATAATACGCAGCATCTTTGGTTCGAGAACCCCGCGTTGGTCTTCCACATAGTCCAAGTTTCGTGGCCGTAGAGGACCACCGATCATATCAATGTTTTGTCGATGGTGAGCTTCGTGCGGCGACGAAATTTATTCGAGTGAAGCGTCCTCCGGACTCCAAAGTAGGCACGATTTCCTACCATGAGGCTTCGACAAATTTCTTTGTTGATGTCGTTATCAGCCGTTACCGATAAGCTTATCTGAAATCGTGGTAGAAGGTTGAACCTGTCTTCTTTGGAGCCTCTTCCTCTCATGTGCTTAGGCATTGACGCGTTTATGGCTAGTCCAATCCACATCGTGCTACGATGTCGAAGACGATGTCTTTGGCGGAGCTCGTGTCGATAGCCGCCCTCAGTATTACATCTCGCAAAGTGATATTAATTAGCAAGTAACCCCTTTTCGAGATTCGAAGGGACTCGAGACAAAAAACTGATTTTAAGGAGGGGTGTTCCACAAAAAACTTTTTTTTGTCGTGCCCAACGAACAGATAGGACATCGCTGTATTCATCAATTGTTTTTCTTTTAAATGTTTTCACAACTTTGCTGAAGAAAGCTGCTGAAAATTTTAAAAACATATTTTTCTTACCTAACTGTTAGGTGAATTGATCCAAAACCGAAAACGCCAAAATTAAGGCATTGTTGTATGAAACAAATTTGCTGAAGACATTGAGTACATAAAATCAGATTTTCACAATCAAATCTGGAACGATCACGATTTTTCGAATTTAGACCACTGTGCACTGTGGGATTTTCAAATAAATCTATCCACCAACTGTAAATGTCTCGAAATATAATACCTGCAATGTGTAGAAACTATTTTGGAAGTTATTTCATAAAATGGTGGTTGAAAACGTGCTTTACATTAAGTTTTTCGTCGTTTTTATATCACTTTTTTGTACTTCACAACATTCAAAAGGGCATTACTCTAAAATGTACTGTACGATGATTTTTGACCAGAGATTCAGGACGTCTTAACGAATCGACTGGTATACTCAGATTCTTTGGTGAAGCGTGTTTCAACGACTCACTGCGAAGTTGGTCAGTTCCAGCTGCTTAGTTGTTTTTCAGGCCGGCTGATTACCGCTTCAACCTCCTAGGAGCCGCGGAATTTTGTCGTCACCCGCATGTACATCAAGATCTACTGTCACTTCGTCGTCGTCCTTCGCTACATCACCGTTAAGATGCTCGTTGTATTACTGCTTCCACCTTTCAATCACCTCACACTTGTTTGTGAAAAGGTTACCGTCCAGCCTGGTTCCCGCACATGTCGGCTTGCTGCACGTTGCCTTTTTGGAAACAGTTCAGTTTCTCGTAGAACTTCGTGAGTAATTTTCACGGTACAGTTCCTCCATCACCTCATGATCTCGATCTTTCAGCTGGTGAATGACCGAGTTTTACATGTTTCGTGCGCCAGTAGCGCTCCACGTTCACCTTCGTTTGGTGTTGTAGCATTAACGCTCGTACTACATTCTTCTTTTCCACTAACTGCTTACACTCATCGTCGAACCAATCGTTTCTTCTGTTCAGAGCCAATGTCTCTCCAGTTATCTTCAAGATTAACTGCTCCAAGCTGTTCTCCCGTTGGAAGTACTGCTTACCGCTGCTGGGCATACTGCTGTACAACTTCAGCGTCTCGTAGTTACTCGACGTTCGGTCGCGGTGGGCGACCTTGACGCGAGTCACGCATCCATATTGCAATGAGGTAATGATCCGAATCTCTTGAACGGTGCTAACGTTGATGACGTGGTCGATTTGGTTCTCTACTTGTAAGTTAGGTGATCTTTAGGTTGCTTTGTAATTGTCTTGGCGGGGAATAAGGTACTGATGACTACCATACCGCTGGAGGCTGCGAAGCCAACACATTGCTGGCCGTCCTGCTACGCATAGTACGTTTCATTCTGTCGTCAGGTCCTTTTTCGAAGTTTTTTTTTTTTTTGAAGCCGGCCCTCAGCTCGACGTTATTGCCATAGCTGTGGTAAAAGGTAGCCTCTCGATGTCCGCAATACCTTCTGTTCTGACCAGCAAAACTCCTGCAGTGCTACGTCGAAGTGGGTTTGCGCGACGGCTGGTTGGACCTCTTCCAACTTCCTGTCTCGTTATAGACCATCGAGTCAGCTCTGTCCAGAGTCCGACGTTGACACCAGGATGTTGATTGACTGCCTCTAACAGGGAGATAAGAAGCTGTTTTGAGCTACGCCATCTTGGTAATTTCCTCTACCGCCGAAGAATGGTTTACGTGCGAATAATCGTGTCGCAACTTCTCAATTAACTAGTGCCAGATTTCAACATTGTCCAGCTAACGCCAACCAGTTGTGTCCATGTTTCAACAGGCAATCTATTCTGAACGTGAGATATAGACTTAAGAGGTCCGGGAATAAGTTTGGCACTGCTAGTTACCAAATATGTCTCCGAAAAGTTACCATTCGGCCATCCTTATCTTTTATTTTTGCGCCATTTAGGTTTTCATCGTAGTGCTGCTACACCAGTTGATCACCTCACGTAAATCTGTCAAGATACCTCCATCTTTATCCCAACATATTGCGGCTCGTAACGTGACACATAATCCGCGCTAGATGCGTTGGATTTATTGTAGAATGTACATGTTTCTCCATTTCCTCACATTCCAGCACTTTCAGGCGGCTTGTCTGACGAATCTCTCGCTGTATCCCACTCTCGCCCTAGAATTTCCTCGTCCAAAATCGTTTGACATACCTAGTCGAACCTGTAGCTACGTTGATTCCTCTCGATGAACCCGATAGCATCATTCACTGCACTATCAATGGCTGCTTTGGCATCACTCCGGTCCGGTTCTACCTCAGTGCCTCACGGTTTTGTGTGTACTCAGTGACGACTTGAGGGAAGTAGCTTCAGATCATGGCGGGCGGCGGTAGCGGATATGGTTGAAAACCGAAAGCTTTTGGCGCACTTCAAACATTAGGAGATTGTGGTTAGAATCGACGTCTGTGCCACGTAAGGTTTACCTTACCTTACCAAACATTCCCAAGCTCTGGTGTGGCTGTAAGTAAGAGTCTTTTCTATTAAACTCGGTCCATGGCTGCATTTCGCCAACTATGCCGTCTGCCTAGGGTCCGTAGGTCATCTTCCACCTGATTGATCCACCTTACCCGCTGTGCACCTCTCCGTCTCGTCCCTGACGGATTGGTCTCAAGGCCCATCTTTAGCAGGCTGTCGTTCGACATCGTAACGATATGCCCAACCCATCGCAACCTGCCAATCGTAGCGGTGTGGACGATTGTTGGTTTCCCAAGTAGCTCCTGCACTTCGTGGTTCATTCACCTACACCACGTTCCGTTCTCCATCTGCAGTTTACCAAAGATGGTGCGCAACACCTTCCGCTCGAAGACCGCAAGGGCGCGTTTTTCCTCCACAAGCATAGTCCATGTCTCATGCCCGTAAAGGACTACCGGTCTGATCAGCGTCTTGTAATTGGTTAAGTTGGTGTGGCGACGAATTCTACTCGATCGGAGCGTCCACCGGAGACCAAAGTATGCACGATTTCCTGCCATAATGCGCCGTTGAATTTCTCTGCTTGTATCGTTGTCTTTAGTTACCAGTGAGCCCAGGAACACGAACTGATCGACCACCTCGATTTCCTCACCACCAACTTGAACTTGAGGTGGGAGGTTAGCACTGTCTTCTCACAAACCTCTTCCTTTCATGTACTTCGCCTTCGATGCAGTCCAATCCAATCCATGACCAGTCCAATCCATTCCGTACCCGTCGGTATCGTTCCACGTTTGTTCTCGTACGGTGTTTTGGCTACGATAGATTCTGACGTCGATAATATCGTTGTTATAAAATTTTAATTTTTGAAAATTGGACCAATGCAACTATTGTTTCAATCTTTTGTTGTAGTTATTATGCAATACATATAATTGGTTTTGTTCAGTCTATTGTTTCGAATGTGTTTTTGTCTCGAGTGATTCAAAATGGTGTACGATTTAGTTAGGTGCAAAAGATTACAGCGGATTATAGTTCAAAGCAGTCAACAAAACTGAATAAGATGATTTGTTTCTTCTTGACGGCGTCGCATCATGGGTAGGGGACCGAAGCACAGTGACGAGCCCTTAACTTTTCTGTTCAACAGAAAGCAGACGAGGGAAGAAAGGAATCATCCCTATCATTTCAATTGTACATTTTACATGTTTGATAAGGGGACTTTATACTAGGTAAACTTCAGGTGGTGCGTAATAAAAGGTTTAGTCTGTAAAATATCAACTTCAGGACTTCGGAATATTGAAACAATTGCAATATGGTTAAGACCTGAAAAAATAAAAAAAAATTGTCTCCACTTGAAGCACTCGAGCTTTAAACGTATAAAAAATAGATAAGCGAGTTTTGAACAAGTTCAGCCACTCATTTCAATTTCAAAACATCTTACAGCGTAAACACCTTCGTCGTTGTCTTCATCACCTTAACAGCCATAAATATCCTCCACCTGAGCCGAACGGTATCGGTTCTCTTTGTAAGACGATAGCTTTGTGATCAACAAAATAAAGTCGCAGGTTAGGGAAAAGGCCGGAAACACTTCTTCGGCTCCATTCAAGTATCATCCTTTCCGCCTGGTCCAAGTGTCGCGTAGGCTAAACACGGCAACACTTTACAACATCACAGAGAACCGGCAGAAGCCATGTATCTCCCAGGTGCAGCGCGTGATATCTTTCCTATCAAGTCATCCGGCTTCGAAGTCTTCCACATCACTTTCAACCCTTGAAGCGCGCACGTAAAGGATCAACCACTCAAATTAAGAGCCATTATTTATTCATTCACCTTGGTAAATTACCACATTTTCCTACTACCAAACCAGCGGGTTTGCACTAGAGAGCCCTTTCGAAAGCCAGCGGAGCTGTAAATTGTAACGTCTCACGTTGACGGGGGTAAAAAGTTGATAACTCATGCTTTTCCGGCGTGAATGGCGTCGAGCTAATCAATGATTAAAAATTAAATTAGCGCTACAATCGTTTGACGATCCCGTTTGGAAGTGCCGACACATCCTGCATACCCACTGTACGGCCGGAAGGAGAAACCGTGAGATAAAAGCAAAGAACAGGGCTGGAGGGATGCGGCTCTTTGGCTCGTTAAGTACTTTGTTACTGGAAGGAACACGATTTGATTGACTGCCGGGCAATTTTCGATCACGTGCGTCATGCTAGTTTTTAGCTTCTACGGAAACATACAATTTGCTACTAGCACAGTGGCGGCCTGGTAACTTTGCTGAAAATTTGTTTGTTCTGCTGGGAAGTGGAAAGTGAATGTTTAAAGCAATTGGTAGAAACTGTTATCGAAGTTAGAGTGAACCAGACTGATTTTTATTACAATTGTCCATTAGTTTGCAACGTCGATTGGTGATTTCATTAGTTTTTCTTCGATGCTTCTCCTATAGCTCAGCTATTTGTAGGTGCTCTTGATTAGCTTCTGATATGGAGAACGAAAAAACGATTATGTTGGCTACGAAGACGGCATTGTCAAGTTCCTGCGATATCTGTTTTAAATTACATGTTTTGTATGCCAGGTCACGTTCCTTTTACTCATTTTTGAACGCGCAACTTAAAGCTGAGAAAGAAACAACTCTACCGGTGGAAGTAAATTTTTAGTTTTCCTCAAAACGATTGTTTTGTTGGATCATTTAAAATCTTCAAACCAATTAGATCGTTTCATCACTAAAATGGAATCATAGTGCACTAACGAGAAAAACATTTTGCACTCTCCAAGTACACTCGAAAAGCATTAAGTACTAACTTCCCTCCCGCCGGGCGTGATGCGGAAGCAACGCATCACCATTAGCCTTGACGTAAACATTTTCATAATTACAACCGAGCCATCGATTAAAAAACTGCATCCTCACCTTGTACAACGTTGCAGCCGGCAACCAGTAAAGCACCGCGACGCCACATTTTCCACAACTAACGGCCATCCACGGAACCGTTTCTCAGCACGGCGATAACGGACTGCTCGCCACCCTTACCGGTTTCTTCTAAGGACAGTGTCATCCCAGCAAGCCGGGCCCTTAGGCCAGGTGGGGCGCAATCCTCGTTTTTCAGTTCTCTTCGCGCCGGAAATAAAACGCCCTTCCGGTACAGTTTTATTTCTTCGTTCCTTCTCGCGTTCCCTTTGTGGTTGTCCTTACTTTACGGCTTGTGCGCCTCTGTTCTGGTGGGCTTTCAAGAGTAGGAGATACAACACCGCGACCACCAGCCGCCCGGACCAGCCAGGCAGTCAACCGTTATCAGTAATTTATGCCGAAGCAGAGCACTTATTTCTGCTCGCTTGAGTAATAATAGAAGCAATTTTCCTCTCGCTGCTGTGTTGCGAATGGTGTCGGTCTGAGGTTGGGTTTTTATATTTCACAGCCTTCCCCAACCCAACCGATGATCGGTGATGGCCGTCGGGGAGATTGCAGCGGCGGAAACTAGCCCGAGAGTGCCGCTTTTATCGTGCATTGATGTCTATCCTGGAAAATTGCTCGCGCCGCCTGGATGGGCATTATTCCATTTGTTGAAGAAAAATTGTAATCAGATATTGTTTGGAGTTTACTTATCTCGCGTATTAACTATATCTAACTCATTCAAGGGATTATGACAAAAAAAAATTGTCTCGGGTAATTTCACACGCCAGCGTTAATTATTACCATACGGAATCAGCCTATTTTTTTTTTTGAATTTAAATTGAAATAACTTTGCAGCACAAGCAGTAAAAAAAAAATTATTTCGGTAGAAAAAAATTAAACTTCTCCCGTTGGCAGAGGATGAAACTGAGAGGGTGGCGAAGAATTCCAACAAAGACGGAAGAAATCACTGAGATTGTTCAGCTGTTTGATATTTATTTTGCTTGAAAAATTCTGCTTTGTCGTTCCGGCTGCAGCATCGAACGCATGGAAATGCTTTTAATGGCGAAGCAGTTTTTCTTTTTCGCTTCCGACTGCTGCTGCCTACGATTCTCGCTACTGCTGCCAACATAGACCGACAATACGCTGGAATCGCTGGTATTTATTTATTCGAAATATTTTGCTTGGGTCGAATCCGCACCCTTTTTCTGTGATGCTTCTCTTTGCAGGGCAAAGCCGAAATGATTGGGATCCGCAGAGCTCTGCGAGCGTCTTCTGGCAATGGAGGAGCATCTGCTAAAGTCACCCAGCTGCCGAGCAAAAAAATAAACGATAGCATAACAGATTTGCCTGCACGAGATGAGCTTATAGAAAGAAGTTCAAAATTGCCAACACGGAAAAGGCTGCACCGCAGAAATTTCAATTGAAATTCGCTACCCGATAGCGAGGGGGTAAACTTTTCAGCACTAATGCGTCTGGTTCTGGAGCGCTTTCGGTTGTTGAATTTATTCCGAGTGAATAGGATTTCAGCTGCTGGTGCACAGACACAGACCGGTCTCGTGATTGATAGGGAGTACCCACCGAGAAGGCTTCGCATTAACCCGCAAAAAGGTCGACTAAGATTTTTAAACTATTAAAACAATATTTCGAACATTATTTATTCGAGCTCTTAATTTCTCTGCTTTTAACGTAATAGTAAAAAGTTTTTCCAGGTTGAACACTAACCTTACCCTTTATACCGACATATATGATACGATATGCCTGAACCAATTCATCACGGATAAATGGACGATTAGATACATGTTGCACAACTGCAGACAAATTGGTCCAGAACTCAAAAGCTGTTACTATGTATTAGAAAAAAAAGCACAATTTCGATAAATTTTGTTGACACCCTCATTACCTGCAGATCACCACAACAGTTCGAATAACAAATTGATCAGGTTTTGATTTACGGAAGGCACTGCTCGGATATTAACGACATCAAACCTATCGTGGCGCAAATGTCGATTCTGGCAACTATTTCCTGATGATTAAAATGCGTCAAAGACATTGCCAACAACGTCCTGTACTATCGCGCGCTCCAGTATGATCTGGAGCGACTAAAATTCTTTAAAGTCATCACTGAACACGCGCTGCCGGATGAGAGAGAGAGAGAGTTCATCGAAGCTCCTCTGGAGGACTGCTGAAGTATAGTTTATAGTTAAAGTAGCCATTATCAGCGCCGCAAAAACTGTTCAGATTTATCGTGAGGTATCGACGAGTCTAAACCAGACGAATGCATAAAATGAATTAAAATAAATTAACAAAAAGAAAATTATCTTTTGTGGATTTTTGGGCGACGCAAACGCGTGTTGATGGATTCGTTGAAGTAGAACAGATCTGCAGCCTCGTTGAACCTCATTGACATAAACCAGATCGCATCATACTGGCCGTACCGACTACAACTTGTCTCTTTGTCCAGAAGCTGATGTCTTCTCAGATTACTTCCTGGAGCATACACACTCAATTTTGCGAGAATAGCAGACGGGTCAAATACGTTCGTCAGAACCCTCGTGGCGAAGGTTACCTGTGCGTTGGTACTTCTTCTTTCCAACTTTCTCAATCCATAATAGCATGCAGCGGTGCTCATAGGGAGGCAGGTTCGTAATGTTGTGCCAGGGAAGATGCGTTAGAGCCATACGCGAATATTTTCTGGATATCTTCTATGCGGTCAATCCAAAGCTTGTTGAATGGACACCAAGCAACAAGAGCAGATTCAAGCAGCGAACGTACCAGGGCGCAGTACAATGATTACACGCACAATGCACTTTGAAAACTTTGAAACGTAAGCTAGTTATTTAAAATTAAGCCACACGCAAAAGTTCAAGCTTACATCATCCAATGTGTCCACTCAAAAGGCACATTTAATGCTCCGGCTATGCGCAACAAATGTGTCAAAAGGATAACGCAATGCAGTTGCGTAATGAATACATTGACAGAGATCGAAATCAGAATATGTATAGGTATTAAACACAAAATAGTGGTGTTTCAGTAGACCTTGGTTTTGGGCAAACAATCAGTTTTGCGGCGCTCAAAAAACCGATGGTAACTTTCGCGAGTCGGTGCGTATCAAAGGCTCGTGCATCCCTAATCACCGTCAGCAACCGAAACAGCCAATAGCGAGCCTTGTTGCAACAGAATTTACTGACGCTGGTGCCAGTAACGTAACCGAACGCATATGACTAAAACCAGAGTCGTCGTTAAATGCAAAATGTTTTAAAAAAATCCAATGTCTTTTTGATTTTTGTTGATTCGATAATGTTTTTGAATGACCGGATTCATGATAGTGAATCGACCCGTTCATATTTGCGATAACCTAGTCAGTACCAAAATCATCAGTATTGTTTACTGCTTGCACTGCTTTAACGATAGCAGCATCCTGGAAAATATTACCAATACTAGTACGAATCATCATGGCAATACTAGCACCGGTTAATACTTCAAAAGTGTTTTGATTTTGAGCCGTCCAATACATTGAACATTCGCTAGAGCACCAAATGCGTTATAAACAACACTCAATCGTTGTACTGGTTTCGAAACAGTACAAAAATGCTCTAGAAAGACGCAATATTGATGTGGTTACGCACAGTCCAACTTTTGCGTGCAAGGTCTCTGACTTGAAACGCGCGCTGGAGAGCTTGCCCAAACATACTGTATTCAAAGCTGATTTGTTGCAGCTATCTGCTGAAGATGATGACGTTACATTCTAGTTTTTTTTTCTAGTTCAAGGCAGTCACCAAGACAGGCTATAGTCATGAAGATTTTAATATAGTCCGTGGGCCTCGCGGTAATATTGCAGCAACATCGTTGTTGAAGAGTGAGAATAAAAGTGGCCCCAGATTGCTCCCTTGCGGCACTCTAGAAGAAGTAGGGTATGGCTTTGGTTGTGCGAACCAATACTATCACATAAAACTCGGTCAGCCAGGTATGATCAAAACCATCCCACAATCATAGTAAAAAGTTCTGATTGAGCACAAGACCAGAACTTTTTAATAATGTCGACGTAAATTTCTTTGAGTTCGCTCGATTAAATGAGATTACAGGAATGCACTGTTTGTTCCTGTTCCTAGCAAGTCTAAACTGGTTCCTTGCTAGAAACGTGCGATGTCTTTTATAGTTTTGCTGCATCGTTTCAAGTTCAAAAACTGCCAGTTAATTGCTGATAATGCATAGTTCAGCACATCATAATCAACCTGCTGAAAATAGAATTTACTATTTCTGATTCAATTTAAAGGGCAAATAGCGCTCCTTCATCGAGAGAAGAAAATTCCAATGGATTTCCACCCATAGTTGCTCGAGCGTGTTGCATATCGGGACTGGATCGTTGCAGCCACCACGTAATTTTCTATTGTTCACTTTACTACCGTTCGAAAAAACGGCAAAAGAGCTTCCAAAAACTGGGGAGCTAGAATGCTTTCGGTTAGCCACATTTTCGGTAGAACGATAGGGTTGTACTCAGAGTCTTGTCAGGTCTTGTCAATTACTCCCGAGCTTCATCCCCAGAAGCAAGTCTGGGATGGCTTCAAGTCGCAGGCAGTAGGTGCCCGACTGCGATGAGGGTATCAAGGGCTTTCATAAAACCAACTCTACAACGTCCCGGTCCTGTATTCGTGGACTAGGATAGTTGAGAAAAATCCGACAGAATGTGGAACCTGCTGAAAGTGGAAAGCGCTTCGAATCTTGGCAAATGTCAGGCGGAATGATACATGCCTGCGTTTGCGCTGCTAGTTGCAAGCACTACAATGAACACCTAAACGACGCAGAGGCAGAAGATCAAGACGATAGAAGGAACGACTTCGTCAGCACATGATGAAGTTGAGGATACCGTCAAGCAGCTCCAGAACAACAGCCCAGATAGGTTGGCTTCTTGTCTGCACCAGTTGATAGAACCAGGATGAGGGATACAGGACAGCTGTCGAAATAGAGGAAGAAGGGAGTCATATACCCAGTACCATGGGCGCCGACTTTATTCAATTATTGAGGGGCCAAAGAGCTTCAAACAAATCTGATTTATCTGATTCTAAAAATATATTGCTTAAAATTTTTGCGTGATTGGAATGGCAGTTTTGATAGTTACTATCATAGACCACAATTATGCAAAATGGCGTGAGGTTTGTGAAGTATAAAAATGACAAATAAAACGAAAAAAGAGACGCCAATATTCTAGAATTATTGAGGGGGCAAAATGATACGTTGCCCCTCGGAAAAAATATTGGGGGGGGGGGAAAGTGCCTTGCCCCCCTGAAGTTTGCGCCTGTGCCCAGTACACAAGAAGTGCGACAAACTTTAATATGAGAACTACCCAGCGATCCCGATCCTCAGTGCATTCCCAGATCATCATTCGCCGTCTCTTGCCGTTAGCAAGGAGATTTGTGGAAAGTTATCGTGCCAGTTTTGTGTATAGGTGATCGACAAAAACCAACTACGGTAGATACTTAAAAAATGTCGCCAATATCAAGTTTTCACAGACCGACTATTCATCGACTTCCAGGCCGCTTATGTTACTATCAAGAAAAATCAAGAAAGTTTTCGGGTGAGTTGGTGACGGTCTTTCCTGTCTGCTATTCATGGTATTACGAAACAGAATACCTTTGCATGCGGAACACGATTTTCAATAGTCTAGCCAGTTCAAAGTATGGGGATGTAACAAGGAGAGTGATGCTGGGGTAGTTACACTTTCCCAGACGCCTACTCGGTTTGTTCCGGATCAAATAACACTCTCCGGTCCTAATCTTCCCGGGACGACGGTTAAGTATTACGTCGGGAAGTGGGTTTTGTGCTTGATGCACCCTCTTTACTTATATAACCTTCTAGCTCGCTACCTGGAGACTGGCAATTAGCTACCACTGCTGCGTTGGTGGTTGATCTGCCCCACACAATCTGAGAGGCGGCTGCACACACCATGCTTCAGGTGTCCGGGTCGTCGCACATCCTCTGGATTAGGTTATCCGGAGTAGTTACTGACCGGATCACTACCATCACGTCGCTCCTTGCACGTTCTAAACTTGGGCATACGAAGAAGACGTGCTCAGCAGTCTCTTTTGCCTCCACGCACTCGGGATACATTGGAGACTCAGCATGTCCGAGCCTATGGACATATTGCCTGAAGCAACCATGGCTTGATAGGATCTGTGTAGAGTGGAAGTTCACTTCGTCATGGTGCCTTCCGACCCAACCGGATACCTCCGAAATAAGCCGATGCGTCCATCAACCCTAAGTGGAATTGGTCCATTCCCACTGCCATCAAGACAACAACCGATTAGGCCCTCCTACAGTGGCTCCCAAAAGTGAGCATGTCGTCGATCATAATCCCCAAGGGCTTCAGAGATTCCTTGAAGGTGATGGTGCAGTCTTCGACTGTGACCAGCGCCTGTTGCTACAAATTACGGTTGTTCACAACCCTGACCTTTGTCTTATGAAGCACTAGCTCCAGTATCCTGGGAGTATCCAGTATCCAGTAGCTCCGGCATCCAGTCTTCGACCTTGCGTATGCAGTGCGCGGCCTTCAACTCGACCTTTTCGTTTGACTCGCCGTAGACTTCTAGCGTTATGTCACCTGCAGAACCATCGATTGAGTTTCAACACACCGTCATACATTACATTCTCCTGCGGTGATTGGGACTCACTTTTGACCCTCCTCCGTGTTGTAAACAAGTACTTGATTCTGGAAGTAATTCTCCACCGGTACATGGATGCTCCTGAGCGTGAGCGCTATGGAGTCCCAGCTGGCACTATTGAGCGCATTCTTCACGTCGAGCGTGACAATTGTGCTATAGCGCATGAGCTTTCTCTTGCGGTACAGTGCTACCTCCGCCGTCTTGGTGGCGCAAAGAAAAGCAACCAGCGTGGACCTACCCTTTTGGAAACCGAACTGGCTACTTGCCAAACCGTTCACACCCTCCGTGCTTCACCAGTCTGTTGAGGATAATCCTCTCAAGCACCTTGTCCGCAGTCTCCAGCAGGCAGATAGGCCTATATGCTGATAGGTCTCCTGGCAGTCTCCCTGCTTTCGGCAATAAAACCAATACGGGAAAAGGCAGACATCCATGCACTGCCCGGAACATCCCGGGGGCCGTTTCTATCGCCAGTCTGATTGCCACGTTCAGGATTTCATCCGGTTTCAGTGCCTTACTCTGCTTTAGAGATGAGTTCTTAATTTGTGACCCATAACTCCTCCTCAACATCGATACAGCTGTCGTCGCTCACGGATTAGGTGTTCAGCAGGTTGGCCGACCATTCATGGTTGGCGTCTGAGATACTGGAACGTCACACGTGTAACTCGACTGCCGGAGGCCGAGGACTTGGCGTGGAAAGAGTCCCTCGATGATACACTTCCGGTATCGATGGTGAGCGTTCTGCAGGCACCAACATACTTTTAGTTTTGGCCATTACGATCCTGTAGGCGTCACCCCACGCATTCGTATTGGCACTCGCTCATGGTCTCATGGTTGAAATCGGCCCTTATACTTGCCTTGATTGCGCTCTTCAGTGCCGATCTTGCAGAACCAAATACTGCGCGGTGCTCAATCCTTCGTTCTTCTGTTCGCACACTCTGGATGGTGGATGGTCGGAGTTTTAGCTCTACCCGTTACTAGACGCCTCGCGTTGTTTTCTACACTATAGCTACCACTACTCCGCACTTTGGACGAATTGGTATTCCTCGGCTCATTGGTAACTTCAGACAATAACTGCAACAGAGAAATCCGCAGAAGTATTGTAATTGGAAGTCGTGCCTACGAGGGACTCAACAAGATCATTACGGTCACGAGACATGGACCATGCTCGAGAAGAACTTGCTAGCGCTGGCCGTTTTCGAGTGATATGGTAAATGTGTGTATTGTGTTTGGGAGCGAAGAACGAACCACGAACTGCCTCAACTTAACGGCGCGCGCAGTATCCAGGAAGTCAGTAAAGCTGGAAAGATACAATAAGCGAGTCAAGTTGTAAGAATATCGGACAATATTCCCCAAGTTAGGTGGTTGAACCAAGTGGTGCAAGATCTTGCAACTGTGGGACGTCAAAGACAGACTGCCATGCACCATTTGGTTCAGCGTAACATTGTGACGCCGATGAAATCCTGAGGGATTTTGCAGAAGGTAGTAAGCAAGGGAATTATCAGTCGGTCAACTTTGGACCACAGTATCAGTAATGTAGTTTTTTTTTCTTCATCTATAGTTTATTTGACACGGCACAAATACAATTCAATGTTTAACGGCGCCAATTATATCTGGTAGCTTACTTTCTAAAGTATCTTAATAACTAAAAGCAAATTTTTTTTCCTCGCTGCCGACTACGAGCTGAAACTAAATCTAACTTAAAGCTAGAATATTTTGCATTAAAAGCACAGGTTTGCTGTTTGATGGTTTTCATTGCCATAGGTAAGCAGCATATTAAATTTGTTCCGCTGCTGGGCCAAGATATTACGGACTGGCATATTGGGTTGTTTCCATCGGGCCTTGAGAGTATCGTGCGGGTCTGATTGCTGTTTCCGGATCCGGGGTCTTAACGTGTTCTTGTCGTTTGGTTGGATGTAGGCGGAATGGGATAGGACTAAACTGGGGCGTGGATGGATTTCAGGAAAACGTATATAAGGGACATGTGGGATAGGTCACGGCTCGCCAAGACATCACGAACAGGAACAGCCGGCTGCCTACCTTCGGCCTGCAGGGAAGCTATTAATCTAGACCTGGCGTCACGGTGTACAGGGCATGACCAAACAACGTGCTCTATGTCGTGATAACCTTCACCACAGGCACAGATACCACTCTCCCCGAGCCCAACACGACGGAGATGCGCGTCAAATCTATAGTGATTGGACATAAGCCGGGACATCACGCAAATGAAATCCCGACCTACATCCAACCCCTTGAACCACGGGTTCGTCGATACCTTGGGGATTATGGAATGTAACCACCTTCCCAGTTCCCCCTTGGTCCAAGAACTTTGCCAACTGATGATCGTATTCTGACGTACAAATGCGAAAAATTAATTGAAGGCAATTGGTCTTACATAAATATCACCGTTTGTTGCGCCCACCTTAGCCAAAGAGTCCGCTTTCTCATCACCCGGTATCGAGCAGTGAGAAGGGACCCACGCTAAGGTAATCTGAGTAGATTTTTCGGATAAAGCACTCAGATGTTCCCGTTTTTTCCCCAGGAAATACGAAGAGTGCTTAACATCTTTCATCGATCGGAGAGCCTCAATGGAACTGGGACTGTCCGTAAAGATGAAATAATGGTCCGTGGGCATTTTTTCGATAATCCCTAGGGTGTACTGTATTGCAGCTAATTCTGCGACGTAAACAGAAGCAGGATTATCGAGCTTATGGGAGACGGTTAAATTGTTATTGAAGATACCGAAGCCAGTGGACCCATCAAGAAGTGATCCGTCAGTGTAGTACATATTGTCGCAGTTGATGTTTCGATATTTATTGGAAAAAAATTTAGGGATCTGCTGCACGCGTAAATGATCCGGGATTCCACGAGTTTCTTCTTTCATGGATGTATCGAAAAACACAGTAGAATCAGAAGTATTTGATAAGTCGACACGATTTGGAATATTCGAAGAAGGGTTAATATTTTGGGACATGTGATTGAAATACAATGTCATAAAACGGGTTTGAGAATTAAGTTCGATTAACCTTTCAAAATTTTCAATCACGGGACGGTTCAAGACCTCACATGTGATTAGAATACGAGAAGACAGGCTCCAGAAGCGGGTTTTCAATGGTAGTACTCCAGCTAAGATCTCCAAACTCATCGTATGGGTCGATTGTATGCAACCCAAGGCGATACGCAAACAACGATATTGTATTCGCTCCAGTTTGATCAAATGTGTGTTTGCTGCGGAGCGGAAGCAGAAACACCCGTACTCAATGACAGACAATATCGTTGTTTGGAAAAGCCTTATAAGGTCTCCTGGGTGGGCTCCCCACCATTGTCCGGTTATTGTACGAAGAAAATTCACTCTTTGTTGACATTTTTTCATCAGATACCTCACGTGACAACCCCTGGTGCTTTTAGAGTCGAACCAGACACCAAGATATTTGTGTACCAAAACCTGAGAAATCATTTTACCCATTAATTGTGTTTGAAGCTGAGCAGGTTCATGCTTCCTAGAAAAAACTACTATCTCAGTCTTCTCCGGAGAGAATTCGATACCTAGCTGTAAAGCCCAAGCAGACAAATTGTCCAAGGTATCTTGCAATGGTCCTTGCAAATCTGCAGCTTTGGCTCCTGTAACAGAGATTACACTGTCGTCTGCAAGTTGTCTTATCGTGCATGAATTTGCCAGACATTCGTCGATGTCATTTACATAAAAGTTGTAAAGAAGGGGGCTTAAACATGAGCCCTGGGGAAGACCCATGTAGCTCATGCGAAAAGTTGCCAAATCGCCGTGCGTAAAATGCATGTGCTTTTCGGACAACAAATTGTGCAAAAAATTGTTCAAAATTGGAGAAAATCCTTGTCGGTGAAGTTTACCCGAAAGAATGTCAATAGAAACGGAATCAAAAGCCCCCTTAATGTCCAAGAACGCAGACGCCATTTGTTCTTTGCGAGCATACGCCAGCTGAATATCTGTTGAAAGCAACGCAAGACAATCATTCGTCCCTTTGGCACGGCGGAAGCCAAATTGAGTATCTGATAGTAGACCATTTGATTCGACCCAATGGTCTAAACGACGGAGTATCATTTTTTCCATCAATTTCCGGATACAGGATAGCATTGCAATCGGCCTATAAGAGTTGTGATCAGAAGCTGGTTTCCCTGGTTTTTGGATGGCGATCACCTTCACTTGCCTCCAATCCTGCGGTACAATGTTTTGCTCCAGGAACTTATTGAACAAGTTCAACAAGCGCCTTTTGGCATTGCCGGGTAGATTCTTCAACAAGTTGAATTTGATTCTATCTAACCCAGGCGCGTTATTGTTACAGGACAGGAGGGCAACTGAAAACTCTGCCATCGTAAAAGGTGATTCTATCGCGTCGTGGCCCGGAGACGCATCGCGAACAATGTTTTGCTCAGGAACAGAGTCCGGACATACATACTTTCCTGGCAAAATCAAATATCCACCGACTTGAAGACTCCTCGCTTTCGTTGACCGTTACGCGATTCCGCATTCTTCGGGCTGTGTTCCAAAGAGTGCTCATCGATGTCTCCCTCGACGTCTCGTTCACGAACCGACGCCAATATCCGCGTTTTTTTGCTTTAGCCAAACTTTTAAGCTTGGTATTAAGCTCCGAATACCGTAAATAGTCGCCAGGTATACCTCCCTTCTGGTAGGCCAAAAACGCGTCGGATCTTTGCGTGTAGACATCGGAGCACTCTTGGTCCCACCACGGAGTGGGAGGCCGTTCTTTGATCGTTACGCCGGGATATTTCTTCGTTTGGGCTCGCAACGCGGCGTCGAGAATCAAGCCCGCGAGGAGGTTGTATTCTTCAAGTGGTGGATGATGTTGAATCGACTCGACCGCTTTTGAAATCATTTCCTCGTATAACTTCCAATCGACATTCCGTGTGAGGTCATACGGAATGTCAATTGGTCGCATGCGAGTTGAACCGTAAGTAATTGAAATAAGAATAGGCAGATGGTCGCTACCGTGAGGATCGAGGATTACCTTCCATGTGCAATCCAACCGTAGCGACGTCGAACATAAGGATAGATCCAAAGCGCTTGGGCGCGCTGGAGGTTTCGGGATACGTGTCATTTCACCGTTGTTTAAAATAGTCATGTCGAAGTCATCGCAAAGGTTATAGATTAAAGAGGAGCGGTTATCATTGTATGGGGAACCCCAAGCCACGCCATGAGAGTTGAAGTCTCCCAAAATCAAACGTGGCGAGGGAAGAGGTTCTATTAAATCAAAGAGCAGCCGTTGCCCAACCTGTGCTCTGGGAGGAATATATATTGAGGCAATACAAAGCTCTTTACCTTGTATTGTCATTTGACATGCGACAACTTCGATGCCTGGAATCGAGGGGAGGTTAATACGATAGAAAGAATAGCACTTTTTAATCCCTAAAAGTACTCCTCCATATGGGGTGTCTCGATCAAGGCGAATAATATTAAAATCATGGAAGTTGAGATCAATATTTGAAGTAAGCCAAGTTTCACAAAGGGAAAATGCATCGCATTTGTTTTTATTTATCAAAACTTTAAACGAATCAATTTTTGGTAAAATACTTCTTCAATTCCACTGTAAGACAGAGATAGAATCCTTCATATACGCAGTTGAATTAGGCATCGAAGGATACAATCGCTGCAAGGAGGGGCCATTGGGCAGTCAACTGCTTCAAAAATGATCTAACTGTTGGGAGGAATGCTGTAAGAAAAATTTTAATTGGATCGGGTATATTGAAATTTTCAAAAATCCAGTCCACAATGTCAGAAAATTTCACTAATCCAGAGTTTGTTTCATCAACTGGATGTGCAAAAGGAACAACTGGGGTTTTAGATGTTCCTGGCAGTGCTGGGAACTCCTTCTGGGACTTTAAATTTGCAAGCCCAGGAGGAGTTTGCTTCGGTATTTCCGCAGCACTGTTTGGTTTGTTCGTACTTTTCATTACACTTTGGGAAATCTTAGGACCTTTACGGGGAAGTTTAGGAGAAGAAACATTTTTCCTCTTCCTAGACTCCCCAGGATTGGCATAAGATGTTCCCGCTGATGAATCGTCAGAATCGGTTTCAACAGATCAAAGGGGTTCGATGTTATGGTAGAAGTGGTCACGGTCTTCTTCAGCATCTCAGCGTAAGAACGCTTTGAACGCTCCTTAAGTGACCGCTTGATTTTATCTCTGCGCTGCATGTACACCGGGCATGTGGAGAGCTCATGCTGGTTTTCCCCACAGTGAATACATTTTTCAGCATTAACACTGCAAGAATCTTCTGCATGAGTCTCCCCACACTTGCTACATCGTGCCTTATTGCAGCAGTAGGCGGCTGTGTGGCCTAACTGCTTGCAATTGGTGCAATTCATAACACGGGGTACATACAATCGCACAGGCAGACGAACCCGGTCGATCGAGACGTGGCTAGGGAGTGCAGATCCGGCAAACGTAACGCGAAACGAGTCTGACGGAGTGTACACTTTTTTACCGCCGACGAGAGACATGGACCGCAATTGCTTACAATCCAAAATCTTCGCCTGTGTTTCGGTATTTTTGAAGCAACCGGTTGCGCTTTTTAGGATACACTCGACAGACATACTCGAATCGGTTATGACACCGTCGATCTCCACGTCTCGTGCGGGTATGTAAACGCGATACTCGCGTGTGAAGAGCTCAAGGCAAGCGATAGCATTGGCCTGTGCCAGATCACTGACCACGACACGGAGCTTGTTAGGTCGGACCTTGGAAATTTCGGTCACGGCCTTGTACCCCTTCGTCAGGTCTTTTGACATTTGCAGTATGTTTAATCGCTTTGAATTCACTCCTGCCTTTGGACGAAAATAAACAGTATAGCTGCCCTGTTGAGATCCGTCCGGGTAAAGCCTGGGGTGAGGGGGGACTGGAGAATGAACAGGGGAGGGGGTAACAGAAGGGTCAGGGTCAGGGGGGTTCGGGGATGGTGGCACGGGAGGCGAGGGATCTATATCCATCGCGCTAAATGTAGCGCACTAGCGAACTAGCGCCGACAAGAACACGTACCTCTTGACTTCTTCCTTCCAGCAGTGGTTGTCCGATCGTTCGAAGCTGCACCCAAAGCAGCCAGCAGCACCAGTACAGCAGCACCAATACAGCCACCAGCAGTGAGCCGGGTGTGAGATCACTCTGCACAGCGACACGGACTCGACTGTCAACTGATGGCCTTGAATAATACACTCTTTTGTTTGGCTATTCGTACACACGGACCGGATTGTAATAGAACGACCACTTTGCACGTCCGTTACTGTCGAGTGTTCGACGCGGAATGAGTAATGTAGTTGACAAGACATCTTTTACCGATTTAGAACTACCATTCACGTGTGTTTTTAATATCTAAATATTTCAAGATTTACGTGTTTTCTAAATTGATAATATACTGAACAATCTTTCGTCCAAATTCCATGACTAGTATGAAAGACTAAATTTGGGGCTTTCTATGCCTCTTAAATATTTTAATTATGTACTGCCACGTTTTGAACTGCTAAGCACAATAGTTACTTAAATATATCGAAATGGAAGCGCATGGCTATTTGTGAAAAAATGAACGCTTCGTAAAGAGTTGTGAGCAATTTATTTTCAACTTTTTTCTTCAAAACAAACTGAGACCTCATCAAATCATAGTGATAGATTCAATTGTCCGATGATGGGTGATGCAGTGAAGAAATGTGTTTTTGATATTAGTACATTTTTGAGGTGACTTATATGGAATGTTTATTAATAATCAAAGAAAAGATATTGGAGTTGGAATAGATGATTCCAATCATGGCTCGTTTTCCAACACAATGTTGGTTTGTTGTAAATTCATACTTAACTCGTCATCATCAGCATCACTAACCCCTTAGAACATAACAATGAACTTTCACATCTTTAGCAAAAACTTTCTCCAATTTAAGCTTATCTGAAACTTGAAACTACTCGATCCGAAACCAATCAATGGGCCACGAAACATGTCATCGATTGTTCTCTCACGGGAATTTATCCAGGCAAGGTTTACTCGTGTTTTCCGGATTTATTTATTCATGCTTTCTTGAGCCACTTCCGAAAGTTTTCTAGTGGAAATCGAAGATTGATCGATTATTTCACCTGCATTAATAGGTAATATGTGTGCTGTAGCTGGCATGATGATATGATTTGAATTTTTGAAACCTCAATCTTTTCACCCCCTGAATGTTCTGTTAGCAGCGCTTGAAAGTTCTGGTCTAAATTAATCTAGACTCCTGTTTTATAAAAAAAACTTAGTTCTTTAGTTATTACTATTACGAAATTCACGGAGGTTGATTTTTTAATTCGCTGTTCCATGTGATCCGTTTTTGCCAATTTGCATTAACCATGTGCGATGTGCGCATTCAAAACATCTGATCCAGAAATGCTAAGAGCAAGTTTGAGGAAATCAGCAACTCTTCACGAATGAATAATTCAAAATCAAATTCAATAGTTTTTGGAACTTCGCAACAAACTAGTTTCTAATGCTAATGTGACTCAGGTGCTGTGAATTCTCTAACTACTTTGAATTTGCATTCTCAAAGCAATCTTTCATCCATTTTATGTTATTCCACCGGCACCCAAAAATCAACTTGTTGTGAGGCTTTTAGATGCGGTTATTGGTTCAAGTAAATGCTTTTCTGTCACCACTGCTTCAAAAAGCCAACCTTATTTTTCATTTACTTACGGCAGCTACAGAAACCCAACGAAAATAGATGTAGAGACGCGTGCTTTCTCCCTTCACCAGCTCAACCATTTATTTTTGTAAGGGAATAAACAAATGCACACAAATCAAATTCCAGACAATTGAGCAATTTTCAAGATATGTCACACAAATTCAAATGATTCAAATGATAAACGTCTGTTGAAAAATGTCGCATGTGTACCACAAACGACCTTCATCCCTGATTTAGTTGTGAATAGTGATCGAATAAAATATCCAATGAAAGGCAAAAAATTGCCTAAACTAAGGAACTAGTTACTCAAAAATAAAACCATATTTTACACCGGATTTGCCAGACCCACCAATATTGCACAAACATGTTGTCGTAGAACCAAATATCCCAAAATAGGAACGAAAAAAAAACTGATTCGCATCCAATCAAATAGTGTAAGCGCGGCATGACATGCCCAGCAGATGAGATTGATTTTAAATCTGCTTAAGGCAAAAAGCTTTTTTAGCTCTACATCGCCTCTTTCAATATTCATTCCCATATTCGTATTGAAATATCAGTGTTCGAATTTGAATGAAAATTGGATGTTATTTTTACTGTTAAAGCGACTACACGAATGTATGCCACTATAGGTATCAGTTTTCCCCCGATTGTGTGAAAACTGTTTGTGGAACAAACCGGTCAAATAGCTGACGGCAAATGCCAGGAGCAACCACCGGATTAAATTTGCTGATTGCGGTGATAACGATGTAATAGCCGAACGTTCTTCTCTTTTTGTGTCTGTTCTTCATTAACTCACTCTTTTACATTTTACGCCTACTGGTTTTATATTTCCTCTGGGATCTGGGATTGGCCAGACCGGCCGAACGAGCCGAATTAGATCTGGAAAGAGTTTCACGCTAGTTAGCTAACAATAGCTCGACCAAACGAAACGCAATAAGATTTGTATGAGTATGATAGAATGTTTATGATTCCCTGTCCTGTTTACCATTGGAATTGGATTTCACCACGTGATTGCTTCAGGATCGATTTTTGTTTTAGTTATATCAAAATAATCCCAGACAATACATCGTTATTGCAACGAATTTTTCATGCCACAAAACGATATTTAATACAAACCATTTTTTCAACTCGCTACTATAATAACAGCCTCGCTGTCTACACCAGCCACAAGCCGAGGCCACAAGCGTTACATCCGCTGCAATGTGGCTTATAATTAATTATATATACCACGATGAAGAGCGCATAATTCCTTTTTACGCTCATTAAAACTTTAATCCCAGCGTTTATTCCGCCTGCTCGTGGTTCTAGTCCAACGTGTACCCAACAGTGTATCAACTCTGATAATTGTTTTGGAATCAACAACACTCGGGTACCTGGCGAAAATAATTTCTGATGGTTTGAATGTTTGTTTTCTAAACAACACTCTAACAGCCGTCTTTAAGTCCATTCACGTACACATGAAAATGGCAGTTTCGGGTCCTATGGGCAGGCTTCGAAATGGTCACGGTAGAACCACTTTTCACTGCGATAATCGTCTTCTTCTTCCTCTGACGCTACCAAGGCTCGCTGTCTGAATACATTCTTAGACAAACATGTCAAATGAGTATCGCCATCACGACGTTATTTTCCTCAAACGTATTTTGACATTTTTTCTAGTAATGAGAATTACGCACGTTGAGTGCGTGTATTCTGAAAATTATTTATATCATTGATCTTGTAATAATATTTCTCAACATAGATGAACGAAGTAGACAGAAATAGGCCGAAATAACATCGCTAAACGATTGACAGTGTGCATCTCTTTGATACGCGAGTGTCGTTGACTATCCTGATCTTTCTGTCAGCTGAACGGTGATGGTTTGGTTGTTTTACGTTTACGAGCGAAAGTCGACTGTGACGCTTGCTAAGGAAGCGAGATAAAATGAAAATGGTGACCGTTTACAAGCCTGCCTATGGGCGACGATGAAACTTGACACTTGACACTAGGTTTTTTTCTTGTGGATGTTTCAAAAGCAATCGAATATAGATTTTATATAACATAAATAATACAAACCAAAATGATAAATAAACCAGTCATAACAAAAAGTGGTTCCACAAATATGGTATGAAGTTGTGAAAAGTGCTTTCAATATCAATCTTAACATCACTGTACGACTTTTTAATGAACAATGTAAAAAGAAATATGATTTCTAATTTGACCAACTAGAAGGCATCTTCCACGGTTAAAAAAAAACAAATGTAAATATCCTCAACAATTGCCATGCGAAATAATTTTTTTTCACGTTTATAAGGTCGATCAAACTTAATACTGCTCAATGACAATTAGTGGCAGATACGTATAACTCCGTTTGGGAAATAGGTATTTGGGTTTTACTGTTTTTCCTGGCTCTAAAGAAGATCGAAAATAAATCGATTGTGCGCAAAAAAAATTAAGGTCACTGTGAAAGGCCAGCATTGCACTTTCGAATCCATAAGCTATTTCTCAAAAACTCTACGTTCAATTCAAGGTATTAAGTTTAGTCCTATTGCACATTTATCAGTAAGCCTAAATAAACACTCCTTATTCATTGGTGATACTGATAGCATAACAAGGTTAACATATTCATTATCTGGCATCTGGAGAGCTGTCCGACTGCTTGCTGGCGGCCTGCTGTGAAAAGGTAACATCGCTTGATAGCAACTAGTAGTCTTAGGTTGTCCCCATTTCATGTACCTTCTTCAACTCTTCCAGCTCCCTGCCTGAGTCACACTCCGTCCACTGCCTGTCTGTTGGTTCGTTGACGCTGTCGGAGGGCGAAATAATACAACTTTATTTATGCTCACCAATTATCATCTGCATAAATTTCCATTCTGAAGCCGCGCGACGTGTGTTATGTGTGTGTTATAGGTACACTATTCATCGTCCCATTTTATACCGGTTTTCCAGCGTTTATTCGAGACGGGAAACACCAAGCTGTATCCAGATGGATCCAGCAGGACATGCAGCACGGGTCGGTTCGCATATGTAGATCAGTTGCGCGGAAATCAGCACCCGGCTGCAGACCGGAGACTGACGACTAGCTGACGAAAATACTCATGCATATTTACTCACTCATTACGCTAATTGAGACTAATCTGGCTCGTGGCTGGCTCAGTGAATTTGACGAATGCAGAAAAAACATAGTCGCTTTCGCTAGTCCGTATGGTCGCTCGGCTGGTCACACTAACCACCGACCGTTTCGCAGGAGAGTGGGAAATGACCCCAGGGGGTGGAAGAGCAGACTGGAATTATAACAGTATCAGGAATAAAGACCGTAAATGATTATTCTAGTACTGAGGGTGCAGGATATGGCATCAAGATAGTCATCCGATAAAGACCGAGCAGAAGTAGTTTTTTCTTAAAAACCTCACCGACGCCAAAGACAAGGGTGATCCTCGAAGAAATCGGAGCGTTGAATGAAGTTTTTGGCTACATTGCCCCAATTCTACATTGCTGCTAAATGTAACACATTAATTGTTCTGTTACAGGGCTCTACATTTTCGAAACAAAACAATGAAACTGATATACTTGCGCTGTCATTTCGGTTCAAACAGTTTCGTTTGCACTTGATTCCTTTCGGCCACTATCAACGAATCACTTCTTTCTCTCTTTCCCTCTATCTTCTTTCGGATCCTTTCAAATGACACAAAAGACAATTTCAATCAACGGAGAGAGTGACGGAGGGAGAGACTCTTTTCTTTCCTTCAGCGTCTCAATTGAAACTAGCTCTGCATCGCGTCGTTTGATGGTAGTTTTCTTATACCGCAAGCCGTAGTTAAAACGGCAATGGCATCCAATAAATATGTTACCCAAGTTCCGATCAATATTTCCTTCCTCTTTCCTATATATATATATATATATATATATATATATATATATATATATATATATATATATATATATATATATATATATATATATATATATATATATATATATATATATATATATATATATATATATATATATATATATATATATATATATATATATATATATATGTGTGGACTCATCACTGCGACCAGAAATTAGATCTATTGTGATATTTCCCAGGTGTTTTCTGTACTCATCACGATATATTATTGGCAGTATCACTATTGAAGTAAGTTATGCGCTTATCATTCATATCCGTGCTTGTGTGTTAGTTTTACCTTTCCGTTTCAAGCTTACTACTCTACTATACCGAGCCTCTGTCCATCCTAACAATATCGCCTAATTACAATTTCTCTGGAGAGAACTTTCATACGTTACTCACACCAGTTTTATCAAAATAGGGACTTATTTTTGTTAAAAGAAACGTCAAAAGGGGTTCTGTAGAATTCATAATGAAGGAAGGGTATGTGGTGGGGAGCCTGAGAATACCCAGCAAACCAGAAGTCGTATAAGGATGTTAATTCTAAGTCGCTCAAATGTGCATGTCAAGTTTGAAATTACATAAGATGCAACATTAAATTTGTTTATATCGTATAAAATTTTGATCCTATAAAACGCAATATTAGGTTATATACAAAGCCATTCAACGTGTCATATAAAATTGTAAAATGCGTCAATCCTCTAAGTCGTATACAATGCAATGCAAAGTTTCAAATGAGGCCATTCAAGAGAGCATGCGAAGTTATACAAAATCGTAACCAATTTTTTTTACAATGTACGTATATGGCCTCCAGATTTGTCACATTTCATGCATCTTATATGGTCATTTTTCACCAAATAAGGGTTCACTTAACAGAGTTGAGCGCGAGTTATATGAACCAATTTGTTTGCTGGGTAAACCCATGCTAAAGTCCTTTGACAACCAAAAGGTCTGATTCTGACCTGCCGCTTACCAAAGCGGACTCTGTAACCTTGCGGCAACGAAGCTCCTCTGCTAAATTATATCTCTGCCCATCGCTCATCCACCATACGTGCCACGTGCCCAGCATGTCGGGCCAGCTGGGGGATCAGCGTCATGTAGAGCGCAAATTTCGTGCGGAACTGTAGTCTGCGACGCCTAAGCTGGATTTGCCATCCATAATAAGCCCTGTTCGTTACCGCAATCCGTCTCTTCATACCGCAGCTCACAAGATAGAAAAATTGATCAGTCACTTTGAAAGTATCTCCATCCATTATTACCGCAGCCAGTGCCAGTCAGACTACCACACACACTGTAAGCCACCATATACTTTGTTTTGGCAAAATTTAGGGTAGGCACAATTCCCGCAGCTTCTTTTCTGAGAACCGCGAAGGTCTCCTCTATGGTTAAAACCGATGATATCGATATCATCCGCAGCGGGATGAGGGTGCCGCTCCTTTGCACACCTGCGCTTCGTACAGCACCTACCAAGGCTAATATAGGACAGCAAGTCCCCTTGCTTTACGAACTAATTTCATTTTTGTCATATGACTGACATTTCAAGTTTAGTAAAGCGGGCAATGTATGTAGTTTTTCGAGAATGCGAAAATGAACGGGAACTGGCCGAGGGAAAATTTTTCTAAGCCTAAAAGTCACACCTTCTATTCCCGTTCATTTTCGCATTCTCGAAAAACTACATACATTGCCCGCTTTACTAAGTCCCCTTGTTTCAAACCATTCAACGTCGCAAACTCGTCCGAAATTCCATCCGCTGTTTAAATCAAGGATGTGAAACCGTCCAGGGTCGCCCAATTCAACTTAATCAATTTCATTGAAAAACCACGTTCGAACAATGTATCCGTTGTGTTTCACTGAGTCGAGCGCCGCTTTGAAGTCTATAAACAGATGATGTGTCTGTAAGTTGTGTTCTCAAAACATATCGATCATCAGTGTCAAGGTTAACATCTGGGTTGTGATAGATCGTACCACTTGAAAACAGCTCTGGTATCCACCAACAAAAGTTACCTGCGAAAGCCTTAGTCTATTGAACAGAATGTGGGAGAGGATTTTATATGCATAATTGAGGCGGGTTATGCCCCGATAGTTGCTATAGTCGAGTCTGTGTCCATTCTTATAGATAGGGCATATAATGCTTTCCAACCAATCCGTAGGTAGTTTTTTTTTTAGACCATACCCTGGGGATATTCTAGTGAATTGCGCTATTACAGCATCTAGCTGGCTTTGGCTGATAAGCTATTCATTCCAGTGACTTCGTGGCTCTTCAGCTTTTTGCAACCTGTTTTTAGCTCATCCAAGATTGGCGGATTCACAGCTTGTTTAAGCTCCTCAATTTTTTTCCTGTTCCCCTCGATGACTTTTTTATCCTCCTCAGCAGAGTTCGGAAAAAGAACTGTGTGAAGGCGAATAATAAGAACTTTCATAGTACAGTATTTTAACCTATTTCATTTTATTTTATATCTCATACAGCATGCTCTGATAAAAACTTTTTCAAACAAAGCAATCCTGTACAGCTCTCAATGCTTGCTGTAGCCTGACGAAACTAAATAAGCGCTATAAGTTTGATAACATTCATTACTTTCGTGAACAAATGAATGGTAAAGCGTAACAGAAAATAACACCAGCCGAATAAGTAGAACGTTAAATTTGGGATGAGGGTAACTAGAATCAATCCAGTAGGTATCACTGCAAAAGGTGAGAGTGAGTGCACACTTAGCTTCACTTCAGGTGTGTTCCTAGCATTGAATGTGAAATTTCGGAGCTCTGCTCCTCAGTATTCAGCACCACTTCGAGATGTTGTTCCAGATTTCCCTCCCTAGGGTCCGGTTCCTGATTCCGTTAATCGCTCTATAGAAGCTCTTCGTGTTCTGTTCTGGTAAAGCAGTTTTCTACCGCTGCAAGGACCCGATCGTAGTGTTAATGTGTATTGCGGTGGTAAAGCTTCTTTTCGGCAGCTCTTGCTTCCCGGTATCATTCCGCATCTGACGCGTTAACGGTCAGCGGCTCCGAATGTGTTAGTGTAGGCCCGGATCTTTTCCTCCATCACTTCTAGACACTCCGCATCAAACCACTCAATACGCGTGGTTTCCACAGCCATGCCTACCACCTCTAGAGCTCTAGAGCTTCGTAGCCGGAAGATTACAGAGTCCGCTTTGACAAGCAGGTAGTCGTCAAGGCCATTCGAAGTCAGCGGACTTAAGCAAGGGTTTATTCTTAGGCTCCCGATTAACCCTTCCTTTACGTTGAATTCTACAAAACCTCGACAAATACCTCTTGACAAAAAAAAAATCCCTTTGATAATAAAACTGGTCAGAGGGCCATTCAGTTGAAACCTCTTCAGGGAAATTGTAATTGGGGATAATAGGCCGCGAGGCTCGAAATAGTAAGCGTAAAAAGGAAGAGCATACACACAAGCATGAATTATAATAATCATTTCACTTACTCTCAATTGTGATATTGTTAGTAATAAAAGTGCGGACGACAGCAAACACCCGGGCGATATCACAAAAGATCTATGTTTTTTAATCAACTTTTTTTTAATCCCGTTTTACTATATAACACTAATTGATTTGGGTTACTCTCTCTCTCAATTTGCCTTTCTCCTCAATATTCTCATAATTTACATTTTTTAGCTTTTTTTTAGCTAATGTAAAATTGATATGCTGCTTAAAAGTTAGCTTAGAGTCAATAATTATTCTAAGATGCTTCACGTGTTCAACGGAACAACATCGGTTTGCTGCTGGAAATCCAATCAATCATCGTCATCAAATTCTGCTGAAAATCTTCAGGTCATCAGCGAATAGTAACCTCGGTCCATCAAGTGCATGATAGACATTATTGAAATAGAGCAGGAAGATAAGCGGTCCTAGGTGACTGCCCTGAGGTACACCTGAAGTTGCCTGAAGTAAATAGAGCAGAATGAATTTTGGTGATGTTAACGCTTAACTGACGATTGGTTAAATAAGATTCAATCACCGAAAACCTTTTTTCTAGTTTTGCTAGGATGATTTTATGATTAATCTTGTCGAAAGTCGCAGACAAATCTGTTTGACAACTGAAATATTTTTTTCATACGTACTTTTGCAAACATAAAGCGTTTGACAAAACACGTATGAGATGCGGGCTTCCGAGGTGTATTCACGAAGTCGGGAACACTCGGGCCGATGTTTTGCGGAGCTGCTGAGCGTAGGCTATTTTATTTCGTTTTGTATAAGCACTGAAGGGTAATAAAAATACCGCCATGGCATAGCATAGAACACGCACGCGATTTTGTGTTGGGTATGAACATGTCTGGATTCGATTGAACTTTTGGTCCTCTTAACGTCTGAAAAGTGCCGATCATCAAAAAAACATGGCTCCCCATCATAGTGCCTTCAGGTGTGCTTTTGGATATTCCGGCGTGCCAAATAAGTGCTACATATAGCTATGCCTCTGGCTACCGCGATATTAATTAGCCTCAGGCCATTGTCGTTCGTAGTGGAGTGAAAGCTTCCGCTACCATTAACGGGTTGGAAGAAATCTTGCGACCAGCGCATTTGTCATATACTTCGAACTGTATTGAAGAAAACAAGAATTTCTAAATCAATCGTCTTTTTTCCTAAAAAAAACTGCCTCTGAATTTCATATTCTTCCAATATAGAGAAATAAATTTCATTACCACTTCCTTACAAAAGTGTGGTAAAATTATAAAAGCATCGCCCAATCCTTGAAAGGTTAATGCTCTCATGAAAATATGTTCAGAACAAAGATTTTCTACTTAATGAAATTTTTTAAGTGCCATTAAAATCGCTCAAATAGGTTTAACTGTTATTGAGATATCCATATTCTAACTGGTATGGAGACATCTATATTCTAAATGAGTTTTGAGTTTTGTTGATGAAAATGTCTAATTTTTTTTCGATTGATTTTCATTAAAAAGTTTTAAAGTGAATCTAACTGAGCCAATATTATGGAAACTCAATAAACTCTAAACTGAAATCTCTTGTACTGAAGATTGAAAAATCATAGACAAACTGCTATTAGTGATTCTCTATCAAAAAGACTCCGTTAAACCCGTCATTTACCCAACTAGCATCATCAGTGCCATCATCGCCGTCATTAGCATTCACCACGAAACAAGTCTTCCATTGCGAACGGCCCTGCATGCTAGGCTTTCCGCGAGTTTTTACCCACATTAAGTGGATTGCTGGAAGCCGAACTCCAGGGACTCACCCACTGAAGATGTAATATATGCAGTACAACCGACGACGACAAGAGCAGCCGCAGTGGGGATAATCCTTAGGTCATGTCACGTCTCACCCACACAACAGACCGTACATCCGGTGATGATGTTGACGATGGTGGTAGTGGACTTGGATGGTGAAATTTCTTCTAGCCTTTTTTACTAAAAGATGAGGAAAAATGCAGTCAGATGAATCCATGCCATCGCTAGCAAATTCCGCCTGTTTATTTACAGCCACAAACATTTCCGTCAAGTGTTGAATGTTTAATGCGATTTTCGCACGCTTTTTTGCTATACTCGAGAGTAGTGGATTTGCATGCATGATGAGGAGATGCTGGTGCAGCTTATTTTATTGCATATGGGGGACAAGCTATTCATTTTTAACAAGACATATCAATTAACAGTTAGCCGTTTTTTTGGGCACCTTGTTTTTTTTTGAACTTATTTATTTTTCCCCTTAACACAAATGTTTGAAAGACAAAGAAAATGGATTCAAATAAAATCTGTCGCACTATCGCACCCACCAGCAACGAAATACTACACGAGCTCAATTCAATCAGTGCCCGCTTGACTTTGCGTTTCTCCGATGGGATTTGCTAGAAATCCGAGTAAATCTAGCGCGCAAAAAGCGCTACTGGGTGGCCTAATAAAGACGCAAAGTGGGTCAATGCTTACCGAGCGCACATAAACACCCTTTCTGTACACTTAGCTTTGCAAACGATTTTCAGCAGAAAATTGCCCCTCAACATCCTTGCCAACGATACAAGCTCTCCTCGCAAAAGCGGCTTTGCAGAGCGAAGTTGGACTTGCGAGCTCTGTTGTTCTTCATTCTAGCGTATTACTTACCTAGCATAGAAAAGTTATTGGTAAATGTTTGCTTCAAACCTAGGGCTTATGTGCGGATAAGCGACTTTCATAACCTGGTGCGAAATTACTCTGTAGGAAGGTGGGTTCAATCGGAAGAGGGAATTACTATGTTCATGTTTAATGTCGACGTTTTAGTCGACACTCAAGGGAAAATGCAAATGTTATGTTTATTTCATGTTGATTTAAAAAAAGACAAAGCCACAAACCAGAAGTTTAGAGAATAATTCAAATTTGAATATTGACACATTAAAAAACTCGTCGAGTCTTAAAATTTCTGATCGTAAAAATAGTTTGGCAATTTTGGACACCGTTCGAGTGTACGATGGTAAAAGACCGCCTTTAGTCGGTCCGGACAAAATGCCAAATCTAGTGGCACATTAAAGCCACACAGCATAATGTTCATACGTTCGCTCTCTCCCACTCGAAATCTGGATTCCTCTCGATTACACGTACGGTGCGTTACGAATCGTAAAAACATCCTGCAGTGCAATAACCAGCGAACCCCAGAAGCCATTTCCATTGAATCAATTTCTGAAATATTTCGACAGATTTATTTTCCCCTGTCCGTTCCATAAGTTGGCACATCCTAGTAGGAAAATGTCGTTGGATACGCTAGCTTACGCGGTAAGTATGGAAGTCACAAAACGGTAGCACAATGGAAAGCTTTGGGGACGCAAATCCTGCTGCGATATTCGCTGAAGTATGCGAAACATAAACATTTCTACTCGGTCGAGTGCCACACCACTCGACTCAGTGTGCCGTCCTGCCGAGTGCTGGAGCTGGAGTTTCGCCAGTTCGGTGATTTAGAATGTAGCAGCCCGTTCGACCGAGAATGCAAATCGAGAGAGCAAACGTGGATTAAGGGATCGGACGCTGTCAGCTGGGTGTGTTTTCAACCGGCACAGAATAAATAACATAGGTTGTCCAAAATATTCAGGATTTTTTTTTTAAATAGTTCGCACCATCCTTAGTCTTTTCCATATGTTAGTTCTGTTTCAAAATGTATCCATGCTGTTGAATGACCACCCTAACGCTGGGAACGACCGCCAATGATGGTGACAATGATGCTGGTGATGGCGATAATAACCCCGTTACCGTGCAGAGCATCCCGACTGCACAATCTGAACGTTCGTGTTTAGCTCACTGGTTTGTCGTAGATTGTCGTTACATATAGGGCGTTTAATGTAGGAAGTCGATTTTACTCCCATCTACAAGCATGGTCAATACCCGCTGCGGGCCAAATGATTTCTGCTAATTTGTTGCTCAGCTGGAAATGCTCCCTTCGAATGCGAACGGGTTTGAAAATGATTCCGGAAATGACACGCAGTGAAACCGGTTGAATGCATGCTGTGGGGCTTTCGATTTGTGGCCCGTTTACCTCCAGGGGGAATGTTAAGTAGTATTTGTTTAGAAATCAAAAATTATATTATAATATTAGGAATTCATATATGTTGTCTTAAGTGCCACTCTGGTCGCCTTAACGCACGCAACGGTGGGAAAATATTAAGCGAATTCAATTCAATTATTGCTCACTTGGCTTTGCGCTTCCTATATGGTACTTGTTAGAATTCAGAGCGAATCTACACCATTTTTTATATGTGCGGTCAGGTGAAGACAATGTAGTGAAGTGGGTCAAAGCATACCAAGCGTACGTACTGCCGTAATCTCGCAGACTGACGTATGCGACAGCGAGTAAAATTTTCAGTACGAAGCTTTTTCCAAAAACGTTTGTATAATGAGTGTTAGGAGGGATTTCAACAATCTGATCTGTACATAATGCATTAATATAATCACAAAACATTGCCGCACATATGCTTTGTGGAAAACGGTTTATTAACTGAAGTTATGTTACCAACGTCATTCCAAAAAGAACACGATTTTCCGCCATAAGACCTCGATGAATTTCTCTGCTAATGTTCTCCGTAATCACCAGTTAGCCTAGGTGCACGCACTTGCCAACTACCTAAATGTCATCCCCGCTAAGCTGAATCCGTGGTCGGAGATTAACACGGTCTTCTCTGGGGTCTATTGTAGGTTTCTGTTTATCATCCCGTTTAAGGAAATATCCATATTGAGTGGTATTCGATAATTTTGGGATGTTTTCCAGAGAGCAGAAGTCGTCATATTGGATTTCAATGACGCTATTTTTTGCACTTTTGATAAAATTTCGGTGCCTATAGGTCCGGTTTGATGTGTTCTATCGTTTAATCGCAAAAACCACAAATCGGCCACTTTGGCGCTTACGTCAGTTTGCGAGATTACGGCAGGAAGCACTCGTTTTTTCCCACTTGGTTTTGCGAAATGCAAGTTAAAATTAAAAACATTAAAAGACATGACTTTATGCAAAAAATATAAATAGCAAAGATTAGAATGAGTACGGTTCAGGCATAAAAATACAATTAATATCAAGATCAAGATTTAAGACAAGGCAGCTAAAGATTTTAAAATCCAAGATGGCGACTTTCAGTTTCTATCCACTGCACCTTTATCAAAGCTCAGAACAATTATTCCCCTTGAAAATTATTCAAAGTTTTCCAGGTAAATACCGCACACACAGTGCTTGTTCAAAATTAAAATCGTCACATCGGTGATGCGTACGCGCACATACGAACAAACATACACACACTTATAATGAAAAAGTAAGCGGGTCTCAATGACTGTTACAGGACTGTCTTGAATGATAACTAATAGATTACTCAGCGATGCACGGCAGCAGACGGAGACTTTTTGCCAGCATGGTTTCGTCCATACTTAGGTATAGCCCTAGGATCTAATAGTTATCGTGATAAAATATGAAGTACTTACAGCTTCTAGTAGCTGTGTCTTATCCGGCATGATGCCTATCTCCATTGCCATTAAAGAGGATGTAGGGTGCTTCGACCAACGTGGCCGGAGAGCTGCGTAGCCGCAAGGTTACAGAGTCCGCATTGTTAAGCGGATGGTCGTGGGTTCGAATCTTAGTAGAATCAGGCCATTCGATGTCAAAAAGGACTTTAAGTATGAGTTTATTCTCAGGCTCCTCACCACTTACCCTTGCTTTACGCTGAATTCTATAATACCTTTGCGTGACTTCCTCTTAACAAAAAAATAAGTCCCTCTTATCAATAAAACTGGCCAGAAGGACGCACGACGAAACTTCTCCAGGGAATGATAATTGGCGATATTTGGCAGGAGGAAGGAGGCTCGGTGTAGAAGAACAGTAAGCGTGTAAAACGAGGGGAAGTACATTACACACAAGCACTGATAACCAATAATAATAAGCATGCCACTTCTCAATAGCGGTATTGCTAAAAATAGAAGTGCAGGATACAGCAGACACCCGGGCATATCTCACAATAGATCAACGATTCTGGTCGCAGTGAGGAAGTCCATAAAGAAAAAAAAACGTGGCACGAGGGACAAACGAGGTATCCCGAGTTCATGGATGCGGAGGAGACCGCTGAGCATGCCTTCTTCGTATACCCTCATTTTGGGCGTACGGGTAGCGACATCATGGTATTGAACGGGTCAGACACTACTCCGAATAATTTTGTTCGGAGCCGGTATGTGAACACTCGGACATCTGGAGCGCGGTTTATGCAGCTCCCTCTCAAATTCTCCTCGAGCTGCAACGTGTGTGACGAGTCAACAACCAATGCGCCAGTGACAGCTAACTGCCAGTCTTCTGGTGGTAAGCTAGGGAGTATAAGAGTAAAGGGCACAAAAACACACTCCCTGACGTAATACTAAACCGTCGTTTCACGGAAATAAGGGTCATGGACTGGAATTGTAGTAAATGGTATGCTGTTACTTCTAGGATAATCTACTTATTTTGAAAAACACTTCTTCACTTCAACACTTCTGTATTTTGTGAACTATAAGTTTAATCTTTGGAAATTTCATTAATTAGAGGGTTTGAGAGGTGGCCCGTTCATTTGATAAAAATTTTATACAAATCGATTATGATAATCACTGGAATAACACTGGTGAAAACAGGTTTTTTATAGGAATATAGCCTTTCAACCTTTCCTGTGAATTTTGGAGCCCCTAGAAATAATAACTTCTTCAGAGACCTCAATGAGTTTTCTCGTATGCCAACGTATTGGCGCCGACCCGGACCAGTAATTACTCTGTGACAAACTGACGCACTTCTTACCAAACCAAACTTTATTCTTGTCGACCAATGTAATCGACTTAAACTTTCAAAGCAAAAAAAAATTCGACAGAAACTCGGGAAATTTAAAAAAAATTTCAAAACAATAGTTTCGGAAATAATAACATCCACAGAGTCGCAAGTACATAGAATTATCAAATACTCCAGACTATTATTATTATTTTATTAAAACTCAAAACCAACAAAATAAGACCAAAACATACAAATTATGATGAAAAATTCATAGCAAGTTTACATATTCAAATCACCAGAGGAAAACAAATCAAAAACAGGATAAACAAACTAGATTCGGGAAATAAACTTACAAAATATGACAGCCTTTGCACAAGAAAAACGAAAAAAATTTAAATTAAGTTCCAAGTGAGTAAAAATTACTCAATAGTTAAAGTTAATCACATGCAATGAGTACTAATTATACAGCAATTAAAGTAAATAATACAAAAACAAAATAGATAAAACAAATACAACATATACATGAAATGCAACAAAAGAATGATTAGAGCAAATACAATTACTACAACATTTACGATACAGTCGTACCTCGATATAAGGCAACTTTGTTTTTATTTTCGTTACGTTATATCGAGTTTCGTTAAATCGAAGCAAAAAACATTTTTTTAAATTTATGCAGGAATGTTAATGGTTACTCAAAGATACGCGGAAACCTATTTCCCAACAACTGTTAGTATTTTAAACCATTCTTATGCTAATTTAAGACAATTTTCAACAAGCAAAAAAAAATTTTTTTTTAGTTTACAAGACTGTTGATGGTTACTCAGAGATGCGCGAAAACCTATTTCCCATCATCTATCTAATTTTTTCATTGATGCAAGACTGTGAATTGTCACTGAAGGATGCATAAAAACGCATTTCCCATCACCTATTAGTATTTTTGAACCTTTATGCTTATTTAGGACAATTTTCGCATTGGTTTCATTGGTTTCAAAACTTACTACAAACATTTTTTGAAGCAATTTATACCCCAAAACCAGTGGCTGCATCATTTATTTTCAATTTCAATACATCTTAAAAAGTTAGGTTATATCGAGTTACGTTATATCGAGGTTGCCTTATATCGAGGTTGCCTTATATCGAGGTATGACTGTTAATATGAAAATCTAAGTAAGCAGGAACAGAAACACGAAACCAAAAAATGAATAGTCAGATAAATTAAAAAAGTGAAAATTTTGACAAAAATGGCTGGTATACCTTTTTTTGCGGAGCTGTTTATTGACATGTGGAGCTATTTTGAATACTTCAGTTTTATCATGTGTTTTAACCAAAACACATTGAAAACTTGCACATTATTTTTTATATATTGGTTAAGCAAAGTATTTTTCACCATTTTGTATAAGCTGTTTTCGAAAATCACTCGTTGGTGCTGGTCAGAGCACGATAAGGCTTCGTTAACCGTGCGGAAGTAAATTATAGTGGCGGAATAAAGTGTCCCAAAATAACGTTTTGTCAGATAGTCTGGTAATACTGGTTAATCTGCCGCGCTTTTTATGTATTACTGATAGAGAAATCAAACATACTAATGTTGCTAAGCACCTGTAGTCAAGAATGGTTGTTTCGATGTTGCACACAATGTAGATTATCAGATTTTACAATATTCTTTCCATAGTTAAACTCGAAAAGCGCAACAACGATTCAAGATAGGATTTTTGTGTGTTTTAGGAATTTCTTTTATCATAAAATTCCCCATTTTTCTTTGGTAGAGAAGGGTTGCTAGCGTAAATTTTAGCACGTATTTTAAAGGTTTCATTTCAGAAAACACCAAAATGAAGAATTTTCAGAACGGCTAAAAAATTTGTAACAACGAAATCTGAGTTTTTTTGTTACACCATAACCAATGATTTTCCGGTTGAGCCCCCAGACTATCTGACAAAACGTTATTTTGGGACACCCTATTGTGGAAGCTTTTATTCCAAAATCGTTGCTTTTGCTGACCATTAATTTTGGTAAGCCAATAACAGTTACGTCATGAAGTTCCAATTTTATTTTGATCAATAATTCGACGGACGCGTTACAATTACTGTTACAATAACGCGTTTTCCAATAGATTTCTGCAGAAACGAAGGAAATCCGTTGAAAACTAACCAAGTGTTTGAAATTTGACAAAATCGATACATGTTCCCATTTTAAACATTCATTTTCCACCCTTCCGATAGACATAAGTCAACGTCAAAATTCTGATGTTTTACTATTCTGATAGATTCTGATTGACTGATAGATAGTCAGCTCAGAGCAAAATCAAAAGTATTACAAGTGACAAAATTGGCGATGTTTTTTTGATATTTAATGTTGATTTAATGTTGAACATAAAATATATTTTATTATTAAACCAATTCTTGAGCCAAGTAAAATACTTCTGAATTACCTGAAAAGTAAAATAAAGCATTCACAAAATAAATGTGCAATACGCATGCAATAAACATGAAATTTAAAATCAGAAGCGTAATTTAAATACAAATAATCCAAATGATGCGATATACACAAATTATAGAAAAACCAAATTGCAAAAGTCAAACAAAAAAAATCGAACAAAAATACAGTGCAGCAGTAGATACAACAAATACAGTAAATAAAAATAATGCAACTAATACAACGAATAAAACAAAAAGGAAACATAATACAACAAATACAATAAGCATAATAATTGCACCTAAAAATGCAAGCACAAAAATAAATAAATTGGAAAACATAGAGGACAAACAAAACAAAACCAGAGAAAGACAAAAACAAAAACGTAATAAAACAAACTTGTAAAACGTACAGAATAATAACTGGAGAGTAAAATAAGACATCAACATAAAAAAATTGATGAAACAGAAACAAGCAGGCATACAATGAATATCAGCAACAAGAAAGTTGTGATAAAAACCAGAAATATGTAATGAATTATGCAAAAAAATGTGTAACATATAAAAACAAAAAAACGAATACAACATATGAAACAATAATACAAGCAATCATCCAATAAAATCAAGGCGCCCAAACAGCAATTCACAGCCACTAAAACACCTGCTAGTTTAAATTTATTTTAACTTTAGCTCGTAGTCAGCAGCAAGGATAAAAAATTCGCTCTTGGTTGGTAAAATCTAAACATATAAAAAAGCAGCTCTGTCTGTTTGTCTGTCTGTCTGATCCATATAGGCTTGGAAACTACTGAACTACTGAGACCCTCACGCTCCTAAATGAAACACAAATTTCTGCGCATCTCGAGAACTAACCAACTAAATAAAATTAAATTTGGCAGGTGAATGTTTTTACGGATCACGAATATGTCCATAATAGTTAGACACCCCTTCCACTTCTTTAAGGGAGGGGTCCAATACAAATGAAACACAAATTTGAGAACCAATCAAGCAAATACAACCAAATTTGACATGTGAATGCAAAAAATATTTTCATGGTGGTTCAACACCTTCTGGATTGAAGGGCTCCTATACAAATCAAACACAAATTTCTATGGTGGATTGACACTCCTACGTACTCTGAAAAAGGAGGGAGGTCTCCCGTACAAAATCAACAAATGTTTCCCGATAACCTGGGAAAACAGGCTAAAATGATTGGGTCGATGACATGAGCCAAAACTCGACTCCAGACGCCATTTTTAAATTTAAGATAGAAACTACCAGTTTCCAAAACTGGTGTTTCCAGAACCGGGATGACGTCAGAAAATGTCTCCGAATGCCATTTTGAAATTCAAGATGGTGAATTCTGGTTTCTGAAAACAGTTGGAAATGACCAAATACCACCCTAAATGGGTATTTCCAGCATAGTAATGTTGCACTGAAGCCAACAATCGACCTCAGACAATATTTTGAATTGTAAGATGGCAACTTCCGGTTTCTGGAAAACAACCAAAAATGGCCCGATTTCCACCCAATATAATAATATCCGGATGTAGAATGATACACAGCAGCTAAAATCGATCACAGACACCATTTTTAGCTATAAGATGGCGACTTCCGGTTTTTCGGAAATAGCCGAAAAAGACAAAATACCACCCAATATGGGTGTTTCCTTAACCAGAATGACACTCACAGGACAGAAATTGTTTCCAAAATGACCGAATAATACCCAATATGGGTGTTTCATCAAACAGAATGACGCTCTGGGACCAGAAATTGTCTCCAAAATGCCATTTTTAGATCCAAAATGGCGACTTTCGGTTTGGGAAAAACAGCCTAAAACAAACAAATGCCATCCAATATGAGTATTTCTGGAACCGTAATGATTCAATGAGCTGAAAATTGGCCTCAGGCACCATTGTGAATAGTAAGATGACAACTTCTGGAAAACAGCTCAAAATGACCAAATAATACTCAATATGGATTTCTTCGTAATCAAGATGAGGCATAGAAACCAAACCCTAGACACCGTTTTGAATTTAAAAATGACCACTTTCAGTTTCTGGATAACAACCAATATGACCGAATACCACCCAATATGGGTGTTTCCGGTGTCAGATTGATGCCAGAAAAACAGCTGAAAATGATCGAATACCACCCAATATGAATACGTTCACAATAAAGGTGATGTACAGTAGCCAAAAGTCGAGGATGTTGTTATTCCGATAAAACCAATCATTTCAAACGATTTGTCTTTTGACTTTGATTATATCCTATGGCCGATTCATCGTGCATTTGCAGACTCTAAACACATTGCAAGAAATCAAGGAATTTGGAATGGTTGAAATTATTCAATTAAACACAAAAATGGGCGGGACGAAGTATGCCGGGTCAGCTAGTACTTCATAAAGTGAGACACTAGAGATAACTAGCTCCGTTAAAAACTAACTTGTATTATGCCGTGTCAAATAAATGTTGTGTGAGAAAATAAAAAACAATGAAATGAATAAAAAAAAAAAAACAAACAATATCAAAGTACCTCAAAATTAAAATTGAACTGATTGTTTGAAACTAACAACTATGCACGAAACTCATCATCTTTTGAAGAAAAAAAACTTTAGAATATGAAGACGTTTACCCAAAATGGAACAAATGAAGGGTTTTAACATAGTATAATTGCTTTATTTATCTCACTCAAATTGAGCCAATCTCAGCAAAGTTGATATAAATAATTTTTCAAGACCCTAATAAATAGTCACGGTGTAAGTTATGAATGGAAACATTGAAAAAACGAAAACTTTTCTTAGAATTATTGTCATTAAACATTTTTGGGGGTTTCGACCGACGCAAAAAATGTCGTAAATGATAATTAATTTCGAACGACAAATTCTGTAGTAATGTAGCGTGCGTCATTAATTTAAATCAAAAGGAAAAAAATATCTCAATATATTCTTTTTTACTTTAAACATTAATACAGAGGAATTTCGATTTTATCACGGTCAAAAAAACACTTTCCAGTAAATCTAGCAAATTTTCGGATTCGAGGAAATAATTGAGTTTAATATTTTTTGTTGCATAGCAGTGAAATCTAAAGAAAAATACTAAAATTCATCATTTCACCAAATCCACAGCTTCATTCGATTCACGGGGGGATGTGTTTTTGACCGTGATAAAATCGAAATTTCACTGTACTTCGTTTTTCACTCGATTATATGTGGTCTTTCTCTTTTTACTCATGTGTAATGTTATTATCTCTTTTCGACTGTTTAAATTCAGGTGATTGTTTCTGCATAATGAATCGTTGAAAACTACTCAACAATAGACTTTGTTTAGAAAAAATATAAAAGAAAATTACTATTTTCAATAACAATGCACATGCTGTACGCAAGTATTCAAAATTTATAAACATTTAATAATAATCTTTTTTCCTTTTTCTTTCTAGATTATCGACACAAAGTTCTAAATAATCGGAATAATGGTACGTAAGCGCTTACTCTATTAGATGTTGAACGTACGCAGACAATATCAATAAATATCGAAAAAAATATTCGAAAATGGATTATTGCAATAATATTGTTGTATACGAATTTGAAAAAATGCATGATCTAATAGAACAATACTGTTTCAATTCCAATACCATGTTAAGCATAATTCTACAACCCACATAGTCATCTAATGTAAAAATGCAATTACACAGTCTAAAAGTTCATTGCGACCGGTTATTGATCTGTAGCCAAAGCGCCAGCAACATAAAAAAAAGCTTTGACGGTAAATTCTGCCAGAATAACAGCCAAACCCCGGTGAAATGTAATATCCGAGCGCGGTGGCAAATCGATCCAGCCATGCTCAACCTGCAGGGCTCAGCAAATACCACAGTGCAACGACTGCAGTTGCATATATTATCCTGCGCTTTTTTGCATTGTTTTCGTTTGCGTTTTTTTTCTGTTGCTCTGTCTCTCGCTCTGCGAGGCTCATTTAATTTTGCTGACCGACCTGCCAAACGAACTGGAAACCGACCAGACCGTCATGAATTAAAATAGCCCTTCCGATCGACCGCAGTAACCGACCGGGCGTAGTGGCACCGGCAATTGGCTTATTTGGCTGCCTGTTCCACGTTTCGGCCCGTCGGTTTTTCGCTCCGGTGCCACCGTAGGTCAAAATTCAGACATGCACAAAAAAAAATGGCGAACGCTGTCGTAAGTTATTGCATTCCGCTTCGATCGACGTAAACGTTGTTTGCCTAGTGTGAATTTTAATTGGAGCGAACCGCTGGGAGTTGGTGTTGATTTTCGTGTGTAGTTTATTCGGGTTCAAGCTTAAAGCGAATTTATGGACAAGTTCGCAATTGATGAGCGGCTAGATGCAGATTCATTGTTGGTTCGGGACGCTGGCAAACATTTGCCTTGTAAGAGAAAAATACGGGTATTGATATTCAAAATAACTAATTCAATGCACTGTAAATTGATACAGTAGTCCACAGAAAGCATTTGGTAAATTGGAATGTTCAATTCATTATTGACGATTGACTTTTTGAGGAAATTAATTTTGTACAGTCAATGAAAACTGATTCCCCTGATCACGATTGAACAATTTTGTTGACGAATCAACTTTCGCAAAAATCATTCTAGGCGTGTTTAGCTTTCGCAGAGTTCTATTTTTATAAATCGTAAATATTTTCGAAGCATTAATTACTTTTCCTGTGTTTCGTATCTTCAAAATATTTGTACTTCTAACGATGTGATGATTGTTTGTGCTTCTATTGCAATGAAAATATTTTCATCGGAAACTTGTTTTATTAATTCCGTACGCACTTTTACGCTGTTGTTTTTTCTGTGTTTTTCAAACAATGTGCGTACTAATATCCAGCGAACGACCGCCGCTAACTCAATTCACAAATCCGGGAAGTGACAATTTACATCCAAATGAACGCACGCACGCTATAAAATATGTGTTCTGTTGAACCAAAAAACTAGTCACTAGTTTGAAGTTTTCCTAACAAGCCAGACAGTCAATCAGCGAACCATTGACGGCGGCTCCGTTACTAACGATGAAAAGTTTCGTCCTGATTGCGCTGACCATTGTCATCATTCTGCACGCAGTTGGGGCACGTCCGAGCAGTTATCAGAGCCACTTAGTGCAACCTGGCCCTGCAGTGGAATACACGTTTCCGGTTGTCGTTCCCATCTATCCGTGCTGTCAGATTTTGGAAATTGTATGCGGTTCCAATCAAAGAGATAAATCATGTCACATCATCAGAATAGTGTTATAGATGTGATCCCTGCCAGGAGGCCGCCGGTAGCTCTCGATGTGAGGGTTGTGCCAATGTCGAATGTGAGAATACGACTGATAGATATAGGTTAGGTCTTAAAGTATATAAGAAATAAAACGGTATATAGTGATTTTACCTAAGAAGTTTGTTTTTTTTTTAATTGAATGTTATGATGCCAGTATTAACTTGATTGTTGACTTTCGTTTTGGAAAATTTATTGTTGTAAATAAAAAAATATATTGCCTTCTACCAAACTATTCGTAAACATCACTGAGTAGCATTATCTCTGTATTATTTGTTTGTCTGTGTTGAAAAATATATCTTTTTTGTTTGCTTGTGTTGAAAAATATGGAAAAATGATAGTAAAATAGGTAAACAAGTTTTTCCCAATATGTCACGATTGAATATCACATGAATACCAGCCATAAACAATAAAAGAACATTATTGCTCAGTTTTTGTTTTGAAGCCCTTTTTACGACTTATTTATGAAAGAAACTGGGAAAGAATATGACACATGGCGCCACACAAAACTCAAACAAACATAACGCAACACAACTATGAGAATCATTATGAAAACATCAGCTTTGTAATCGTTCTTCTGAAATTTAATATTTCACTTCAAAATGCACAAAACAAAAAATTCTCACATCCTGGTGGTAAATCAGGAAGATCAGAAGTGAAACTGTGTTTAGTTAATTTAATTTTTTTTAAAAAGGCGTTATTTTGAATAGAGATCAAAACAAAAATACGGGATTTGAAAACGATTCCATTGCTATTGGTGTGGCTTAAAACTGTTGTCTTTGATAAAATATATACCAAAACATACGAATAAACTTTCTTTTTTTACTAAGACTTTACTAGGAGAAAAACATTTTTGAATAACAATAATAACCAATGGACCTCAGTGGTTGTGGTGTAGAAGAAAGCATCTAAGCACGGGTTGAAGAGCCATAGCATCAATTCCGTTTTCCTGCGAAATTGCTATCAATCAGCAAACTGTCGTGTTTTGAATATCTCTCTCCAACTTTTGGTTCAACAAAACAAGTCCGATACTCTAAAGAAATACGGTCACGTCCTACGGGATGAGCTTGATTTGAACACCCAAAGAAATAAATACATTCCAAAAAAAAAAGTGCAGTCTCATAATTCATAAGCCACAAACCACAATCATGTTCTCTAAATAATCAAATTAGACGTAACCATTCATTAATCTTTCAGCACAACAAAAAATAAAAAACTTTCTTTTTAATCAAAGGTAATGGAACAAATGATCCGAGGCGCCAGGCATTCGGTTGTGAAGCTTCACAACAGCCTCTCAGTCCCTCATTTGGCCAAAAACCCCCGGTCCGATAGATAAAAAGTTTTATATTTCTTCTAAATCCGGTTCCCCGTGGGGGGTATCTTTCAGCAGCAACTGTTCTTCCTCCTTCCTCACGTGGATTCCTGCTGCTAGTTTCCATGGGATCCCTAATCCCACCGCCAGGAACTTACGGCTCGTGTTTTACGATTCCCCCGAACTTGCGTTGTTTATTTCGTACTGGCAGCGCTCATGAGAATAAGGCGACACGCGGAAGAATATGATGCCGACTCGTACGGGCATGGGGAAAAAAACTTACAAGTTTTCCATTTGTATGTTTGCAAGTTTTTCGCACTCTCCGCACCACACTCCCGCTCACACATCTTATAAGCATTTTGTTTGTGTGTTGTGCTCCACTTTCCGCAGCGTCGTCGGTTGCGTTGTTTATTGCAAACTGGAGATTGTTTTCGCTGCCACCCCGCCTCGGTTTCTTCCCCTTCCTCACCCTAGCGCAAAATGTCAGCATTCGTACTTTTGCTCAAACAGTAGCTTTGCGGAGTACACGAATCAAAAGGCTGTTATTCCAATAGCAGAAGACATTAATTGTGAATGGCAGACGGACTGATACAATGCTATGGGTAGATAAGCTCTTCGAAGTAAATGAGGCTACAGGAATGGAGGCAAACGGCTGCAGTTGTCAGTGAAGAAGTTTTCCGGAAGTGGTGGCAACAGCAAGCAAATTGAATGTAACATTGCTTGCGGAAAAGCGAAAAAGTTTTTTTTTATGAAGTATGACAAAGCCCATGTAAACAACGTTGTTTTCGATTGCTGGTATAGTTGGTTATGATTGGAAGCGCGAGAGCTGATACTTATCCAGCGGTATATCTGTGTGGTACCAACCCCGGCACCGGGAAAAACTTTCGTAATTATGCCCCAGTGGTTCTATTTTCTTTTGTGTATTGCTTCGATAGCGTAGCGATTTTTGCTGGAATGAAATATAAAACATATTTCTGCGAGAACTTTTTTAGAGGTATTGTCGTTATTATATCTAGCGTATCAGTTGAATTTGGTCATGACGGTTATGAAGAATTATGAGGGAGCAAACTTAAATGCTTTTTTCATGATTTGGTCACAAAATCTCAAGCGATTAATTATGTGGTGCTAGAAGAGCTTTCAGAAGATTGCTGAATGACACAGATAAAAACAGCTCCAGCTGCAAAGCTTTGTACGATGTTTTTGTGTATTTTCAGTGTACGTTTTTCCTGCAAAAAAATGGTTCTTTTTTGAAAGAAAAAACTCTATGTCGATTTCAATCCAACAGTTTCTGCTCCTTCCCGCCCTTGTCATAGCTTGTCACAAAACGATTATGCCCCCTTTCCCCATATGAATGCTACGTGCTCTAGGTATGCTCTCTAATTGGGGGCTCATGTACCTTTTTATGGTTAACAGAACAATGATCGAATGTGATGAAAGTTCATAGAATTAAACATAGACATAACGGTTTTTGCGAAGCACTTCATTATTTTTCTGTACTTTTGTTGTCATCACTGATTATACTAGTCGAATAAATAAGTTATTCAACATCCCATTTCGAGAAGAGATCTGACACCTCTGACATATGAAACATGGTTGTCAAATTCATGTTTTTCCACCACTCACTTTTCTCTCCCTGAATATTTCTAGTTAATACTACCACAGACAACATACATCCAAGCTAATTTTACTTCATGTGTAAAAAGACGCAACAGTTTTTTAGCATGTCGCAATACACCGTATGGTGGCGCTAAGAACACTTAGTGGTCAATAATTCGATAAAATCGATAGTTTTCCAGCTCTTATCGATATTATTGCAATAAGAAGCGTTGCCGTTTTTTAATGTAGAAATTTTGAGCAGTCGTAATTTGTACATACAATATCGCACGCTAGCCTGGGGGCTAATGCGGTCTCGATCAACTAGATTAGTTGAGAGAATTCGTTATCGATATTGTTTTCGGCACATTTTGCATGTTGTAGGATAAGTACAACGATACACCGTGCCCCAGTGCTGAGTCGAGAAAATTTCCAGCTCGAAAAGTTCCTCGACCTGATCGGGAATCGAACCCGATATCACAACCGTGTGGGAGAGCTAGCCGACCGACATCGCTAACCACAGAACCACGGGGACCAATATTTTTTTTAATTGTACATAATCGACAATTTTATTCAATCCCAGTTTATATTTGCGATAAATTTGTTTGTTTTAGTGTTGATATGAAAAAAAAACACAAACCTCACAAAAACAGTGTTATATCGTTGCAACAACAGCGACTCTACTATTTGTGAGAATTTTCATGCGTCTGGCAGCTTTCACCATAATCCAGCGCTGCCATCACTAAAGTGGTTAAAGTCGTAAATTGCAGAAAGATGTCGTTTGTATTCCAAACGAGTAAGAATTTGAACTCTTTCACGCGATTTCTGGAGTTTTTTGCTATAGCTTGGATATCTGTTATCTGTGATACTACTGTTTATAATGGCTGTTTTTCACATCCATGCAAAAGCGCAAATGTATGAAAAATCATCTTATAGACTGCATCCATTCCAGCAGACTGCTCCATTATTCATCTCACTAGCTGACCCGGCAAACTTCGTCTCGCCTATTTTAGTGCTCAATTTGATAATTTTAAACATTTTAAATTCATTGATTCTTTGCGATTTGTTCATATCGTTTGAAATGATTGCTTTTATCGGAATGACAACATCCTCGACTTTTGGCTTTTGTACATCACCTCTATTCCGGAAATATATTGAATGCATTTCAGTTATTTTCGTTGTTTTTTGAACTGAAAGTGGTCATCTTCGAATTCAAAATGGTGTCCAGGGTCAATGCTTGGCTTCTATACATCATTTCGATTACGGAAATATCCATATGTAGTAGTATTCGGTTATTTTCGGCTGTTTCCCAAAAGATGCCATTTTACAATTCAAACTGGTGTCTTTGGTCAATTTTTAGCTCCTTGCATCATTCTGGATCCGGTGGTACATACAGTCATGGAGAAAAAAATAAATACACTTGCAGTGTTGGATGATTTTTCTTATTTGCGCAGTGGTTTTAATTGTTGTATAATGTTATGTTACGTCATTAAGATCTGCAGACACTCTTTTTGAAAGAAGAACGGAGAAATAACTGGAGAATTTTCTTTGTCGGTGATTCCGAAAATATTTTGCGTGAGTTAGTGTTTTTAAAGTGGCGACAAAAATAAATACACTATTGAAATATATATACAAAACAATCCAAATTAGCTTTATTTCGCTAGATATTGTTAGCAAAGTGATTTTTTACGTTACAAAACTCACTTTCCAAATTGTGTGGCCTGTTTTTTGTTTCGTAAAGTCATATTCAAACTTCGTGGAATGTTTACCCCCAGATTTTCACGAGTAGAAGCTGAACTAGCGACTGTCCGACGTTCCATAAGTCTGTTTTATTCTTTGGATGATGCTTTGCAACCTAGACTTGCCCAATCTTCCATAGAATTTCTAAAGGATTTAAATTTGGAGTCTGCGCTAGTCAAATTAATAATTTTATATTTTTGTTTGAAAATTGTCTTCATGTTTTCAATACTGTATGTTTAGGATCGTTATACTGCATAAAGATCCAGCAAAGTGGCATGTTTTCTTCGGCATATGGAAGCAAAATCGACCACCTAGGTACACAGGAAACTTTATTCTACTTCAAAAGCGACACATTTTAGCAAGTACTGAATTTTCTAAAAAGTTTTTAGACTAGGGTGCAACTAAATGGCATATCGTGTTTTGGTCGGATGAGTCGAAATTTAAGCTTTTTGTTTCAAACGGTCAGCAGCTGGTGAGAAGACCGGTGAATACTGCCTTCAACGCACAATTAACCTCGAAAGTAGTGAAATTTGGAAGTGACCACAAAACGGTGTAATACTGTTTTCTGATGCTGGTATGGAACCCATTGATTTTATAACATAGACTATGAATACTAACGACTGTGTAGATATTTTACGTAGCGCAATGCTTCCGTATGCCAAAGAAAACATGCTTCTTCGTTAGAGAGTAACGATCCTAAACATACAGCATTGAAAACACGAAGATGATTTTTAAACGAAAATATAAAATTATTAGTTTGACCAGCGTAGACTTTTAATTTAAATCCTTCAGAAATTCTATGGAAGATTCGGAAAGTCTAGGTTGCAAATCATCATCCAAAGAATAAAACAGACTTATGGAACGTCGGACAGGCAGAGTGAAATGCTAGTTCAGCTTCTACTCGTGAAAACCTGGTGGTAAACATACCCGGAAGGTTGAATATGGCTTTACAAAACAAAGGACAAGCCACAAAATTTTGAAAGTGAGTTTTGTAACGTTAAAGGTCACTCTGGTAATGATATGTAGAGAAATAAAGCTAATTTGGATTGTTTCGTATATATATTTCAATAGTGTATTTATTTTTGTCGCCACTTTAAAAACACTAACTCACGCAAAAATTTTTAGGAATGACCGACAAGGAAATTTCTCCAGTCATTTCTCCGTGCCTCTTTACAAAAGAGTGTCTGCGGATCATAGTGACGTAACATAACATCATACAACAATTAAAATTAGTGCGCAAACACGAAAAATTATCCAACACTGCAAGCGTATTTATTATTTTCTCCATGACTGTATATTGGGTGGTATTTGGTCACTTCAGGCTATTTTTCAGAAACCGTAAGTCGCCATCTTGGAATTATATACGCATATTGGGTGGTATTTGATCATTTGCCGCTGTTTTTCGGAAACCGTAAGTCGCCATCTTGGATTTCAAAATGGCATTTGGAGAAAATTTCTGGCCTCTGTGAGTCATTCTGGTTGAAGATACATCCATATTAGGTGGTATTTGGTCATTTTCGGCTGTTTCCCAGACACCGGAAGTTGCCATCTTACAATTCGAAATGTTGTCTGAGGTTGATAGGTCGATTTGTGGCTTCAATGCATCAAAACAATTCCGTAAATACGTATATTGGGTGGTATTTGGTCATTTGCCGCTGTTTTTCAGAAACCGGAAGTCGCCATCTTGGATTTAGAAATGGTATTTGGAGATATGCCAGAAGAAGGAAGGGCGTCGAAACATTATGGACATGTTTGTTACACCTAAAAACATTCACTTGCCAAATTTGGTTATATTTGCTTGATTGGTTCTCGAGCTGTGCGAAATTTGAGTTTCATTTGTATTGGACCCTTCCCTTATAGAAGAGAGAGGAGTGTCAAACCATTATGGATATATTTGTTACCCCTAAAAACATTCTCCTGCTAAATTTGGTTCCATTTACTTGGTTAGTTCTCGAGATAAGCAGAAATTTGTGTTTCATTTGTATGGAACCCCTCCCTCACAGAAGAGGGGGGTGTCAAACCAATATGGACATATTTGTTACTCCTAAAAACATCCACACGCAAAATTTGGTTCCATTTGCTTGGTTAGTTTTTGAGATGTGCAGAAATTTGTATTTCGTTTGTATGGGACCCCTCCCTTCCAGAAGAGGGAGGGGTCTCAAACCGTCATAGGAACCTTTTCCGGTCCCTATAACCCCTACATACAAATTTTCACGTCGATCGGTTCGGTAGTTTCCGAGCCTATATGGATCAGACAGACAGACCGGACTGCATTTTTATAGGTATAGATTAAGCCGATATTCACGAAGAATGCACGGATTGAACAATTTTAACGAAATCATCGAACAAATAAACAAAAACCGCTTACGTGCTCTTATGAAATCGCCCAGCATTGTAAATTTAGTAAACTGAGCTAAATTCATCCTCAATTTTGTAAAACAGACCATTTTTCACAACGCTTCCATATCCATCTCAAAATTTGAATCGCTGCTCAATCATTCAACTCACGACGACCCCATATTCATTACACTGTTAATCATGAATGGATCACATTATCATGAACAAACGTAGCCGCAGACCTTCGTAGTAGGTTACCTAGATATCCGCTGTAGTTGTTTACGTCCAAAATTGGTAACCTAGGTATTGCACTGCAGTGCTGTCGATTTATGTCATTCATGTCAATTATGATTTGGCAACTTTTGATGTTCTTCAAGGCAGTGAAAACAGATGAAAATACATACAGTTGAAATTTAGGATTTGTAGAAATTCATCTCATATATTTCTGCTAATTCAAGCTTGTTTCTGGAAATTTGAGGTGAACATTTCAAAGATTAAAGTATTCTTAGTTTAGTGAGATTTTGTTCAGTGATTAAAATAAAAAGTGGTCCGCTAGTGATAAAAAAAAATTTGGTTGCTTGTCGAACGAGTTCTGTTGTAGCCGTGTTGAGCAATGCGCTTTCTCTGAGGTAGGTGATTGAAATTAATGAGTTTTCGAGTACAGATGCCTGACTATAATATCTAATTTAGAGCTTTTAAGTGAGTTTTTGAGGATTCTACTTTATGAGAAATCTAAAGTGAACTAAGAAGAATCCATTCCATGAATTAACTGTTTGTTTTAGTTAGAAAATATGCGTTTTTTTCCTGTTTTCAATTGTGTTTTCATGTTGTATGAAATGAATGTATGGGCTGAGATTAATAATGGAACAGTTCCCCTACGTGATTTTTTTAAGGATGAGGAAAATGAACACAGGCTGAAGTGTTTTTTTTTATTTCAGGTAGAGGGGAAATTTGCTGACAAATACCTGAGAGACCATCCTCAGGTAGTGTGGAGTTTTACTCTCTTAAAACCCTCCAGTCTCCAGCCCATAATACTCCCCGGGACGACCACTAGATGTTGCTTCAGAAAGCGGCTTTAATGCTTTATGCAACCTCCTGGCTCTATTTAGTCTCCTAGCTAGTTAGCTAACTAATCTAGAGACAGACAGTTAGCTAACACTGGCGTGTCGGTGGTCAACCTGTTGCCTCCTTTGCAACTCTAGGTCTATTTGAAAGGCGGCTACACAAACCGTCTTACAGATGTTCGGGTCTTCACATATCCTCTGAACTAGGTTGTCCGGAGTAGTATCTGGCCGTTCACTACCGCACCCGCATGCCCGAACCTGTGTAGATACTACCTGAAGCAACCATGACCTGACAAGCTCTGTGTCAGGTTGAAGTTAACTTCTCCATGCCGCCTCCCGACCCATCCGGATACCACCGGAATAAGTCGGTGCGTCCATCTACCTTTCGTGGAATTGGACCATTCCTGCTGCCATCTGATCATCGATAATGATCTTCTGGTACCTCGTATGCCCCTTGTGTCACGTTGGTCGAAGCATTCGACGACCTCCCCAATGACTATGCTGATAGGCATCATGTCGGGCAAGACGCAGATTGCATCGTATGACACTGTACGATACGCACTCACAATCCTCAGGCACATGAGCCTGTAGGTACTTTCCAGTTTACCACGATAACTGTTAGTACCTAGTGCTTTGGACCACGCTGGGCCCTCATACCTAACTATGAATGATACCACGCTGGCAAGAAGTTTACGCTGGCTGCCATTCACCGCTGAGCTATTCGAGTCGAGATAGTTCTGCAATAGCCATTGATGCCTTTTGGAAGCATAGTTGACGTGAATCTTAAATGTAAGCTTATCGTCAACCATAACCCCCAAGAGCTTTAAAGATCGCTTTGAGGTGATGGTGCAGTCTCCGACTCTGACCACCGCCTGTTGCTCCGATTTGCGTTTATTAACAACCGTGACCTCCGTCTCACGGTGCTCTAACTCCAGCTTTCTGAAGTGCATCCAGTCCTCGACCTTGCGTTTACAGTGCGCGGCTGTCATCTCGACCTCCTCTATGGACTCGCCGTAGACCTCTAGCGTTATGTTTTCTGCAAAGCCGACGATCATCACTCCTACAGGGAACTTGAACACCTCGTCATACATGACTTTCCACAACACCGGTTCCAGGATAGAAATTCGTGGTAATTAGAACGCACTTCCGACCCTCCCCCGTGTTGTAAACAAGTACTCGGTTCTGGAAGTAATTTTCCAGACCGGTACATGGATGCTCCTGAGCGCAAGCGCTATGAAGTCCCAACAGGCGCTATTGAACGCATTTTTCATGTCAATCGTGACGATTGTGCAATAGCGTATGCCTCGTCTCTTGCGCTGAAGTGCTACCTTCGCCGTCTTGATGACGGAGAGGAAAAAATCCAGCATGAACCTGCCCTGCCCTTGTCGCTGTGTCCAGCAGACAGATAGGCCTGTTTGTCGATGGGTCCCCTGGTGGTTTCTCTGCTTTCGGCAGTGAGACCAAACTCTGCTGCATCCACCTCTCCGGGAAGAGGCAGTCATCCAGGCACCTCTGCATGACTGCCCTGAACAGCCCGTTTTTATCACCAGCCTGATTTGGCATTCCATTCCGAAGCCTTGCTCACCGTTAGAGAGTTGGCGATCATGTTGAGTTCCTCACTCGTGAGCCTAGCTTCTCCCTTGATCTTTCGGCTGTCGTCGCTCAAATTGTCAAAAATTAGGAAAAAAATACCATACTGAAAATAAAAAACAATTTTGTGTGTTAAAAGATAGAGGAATGGTTTATTCAGGAAACTTATAGAAGATTCAAAAATATGAAACTTTTTTGAACAACTGTAAATCCTATCTTTATTAGGTACAAAGTTATGAAGTGTATTATATGGAACTTACTTAAAATTTAGTTTTTTGTACTTAGGTTTCATATTACACGAAAATATAGTTCGGAGGAATTGTTTGGACACACAAAACACACATTTTTGCTGAAGACCACACATCTCCAGGACTTTTCCTTACAAAGTTATATCATAGTTTATTTTTTCGATAACTTCAAGAACGTATATGTTAAAACGGGGCAAGTGGAATCATGATGTCAATACTTTTCCTTGAAGTTAAGGTCAAGTACTATAAACTTTCCACGTATTTATCCCAATCCACCCATATTAGAGTACGGCGAGCATGTGTTACAGTGGGATTTCGTATATTTAAAATACTAACTATTTTGTGTGGATGGATAGAGCAGTAGTTTAATTGTCAAAGTTTTAGAACGTGCAAAAATATGTAACTTTGCTGAATAAACAAAATTCCTTTCTTCATTGAGTACAGAATAACAAAGTATTTTATATAAAAGTTACCTAAGATTTAGTTTTTTTTACTTAATTTTTGATAGTTATATTTCACAAGTAAACATTATTTTATAGAAGCATTTGGGCATATAAAACACACGTTTTTGTTGAAGACTACACATCGTTCGGATTTTTCATTACAAAGTTATAGCATATTTTAGCTTATTTTTTGATAACTTTGACAACCTCTAGAATAAAGAATGGGCAGATTGGAACGGATGGAACTTATAACAGTTTTGAGTAAACGAGCTAACATTTGAGAAAAAGTATTGACATCATTATTCCAGTTCATTAAGCAGACAATGTGTGCAGTATGGAAAGCGAAAAATAAGCGAACTGGAAATATGACACAGATTTGGAAAAATATACCGCATCCCGACGGGACTTGAACCCGCAATCTCCCTGTCTCCGGCATGGTGTTTTGACCAATTAAACTACGGAGGGCGGTGGTACTGTTCCACAATCTTACCCTTATGCCCGTGGTTTATAGGCCTCCTATAAAGTGTTTGGCGTCCCGTTGATCGGAACATACTATGCACTTGGAAGACTCCCCGCAATCTCTCACTTTATGGCCTGCACCACCGCAACGCATGCATAACTGGATCCTGTTGGTCCCCTTGCAGGTACAGGACTTATATCCTCCTTCGAAGCATCGGAAGCAAACGTCCGGTTATTAGAGAATACCCTGAGGGCATACTGACCAGCCGACCTTTAGCTTGCTCTCCTTTAGTGACAGGTTCGCATCTGCCGATGCTAGTTGGAAGGTAGCCACCTGGGCTCCTGCTGGACCCTTTCGAAGGCAGATTGACTCAGTGGCCACCTCCAGCCTGCTCTTCTCTTTGAAAACTTGTGCAACATCGATTTAATCAAGAGTTTTTAAGCTGGAGAGTCACCTCCGAGATGAGTGCCCGAACCTGAATCTCTTTGCCAAGCACCTGCTCGGCTACCGCCTTGTAAGAAGCGCCCTTGTTTTACGCATGCATTCGGAGCTCAAGAATCATCTCGCCAGTGCGAGATCGACAGATGGTCCGCACATCCGCCTTTAAATCATTGAGCTGGATTTCGCTCCTCATTTTCTTCAAGATTTCAGAGTACTTAAACCCGTCAACCTTGAGTACGAAGGCGTCCCCCCTGCTTCTCGCCTTTTTGACATTCAACGTTTTGTCGCCGCTCCGTCTTGTCGCTTTTTACCCTCCTTGCACCCTTTTCCTACTCAGTAATAGGGTTTGCAATATTCCCGGGAATGGATTTTCCGGGAAACGGGAATGAAAAATTTCATTTTCCGGGAATTCCCGGGAACCGGGAATGAAAAAAAAAATCTAGTAAAAATGAGATTTCAAATATAGTTTGTTAATAAAAGATATCGAACAATCGTTTTCAATTTTATCATCAATTCGCATGAAAAACGGATTGAAAAACAAAACTCATTCATGTTTACTCCAGAAATTCATGATCGATTTTTTGTAGCAAATGTTAGCAGAAGAGAAGGTTTCAGAGTTTTTATGCGATTGGCCTTAGATCCGCTGACAAGCCCAAATAACGTAATTCCCTTATGTAAAACTTTGCTTAAGATCGCTGATCACCGCTGGTGTCTGATTTCTAGAAAACTTCTAAATCACCGCTTTTGCTGCATTTCATTAGAAACTGAAGAGTCCAATACTTTTAGTTTGTTGAAGATAAAGCTGAGTGTTTGGCGGGCAGGTCTTAGAGCGTTTGAAGGCCTACGTAATTAATGTGAAATCGCGGCCACGACCCAAGTCACACTGACTGAGTTTTGTTAATTTATTTATTTCTGGTCGCATTGATTTACGGTTTTTTTTATCAATTTACAGGTTTTAAAGATTTTTGTCAATAAACAAAGAAAAAATCAAGCAACTATCCTCTTAGTAGTAAACTCACTAGCAAAAAAAAAGACGTAAGACGAAGAAAATATTTCTTAATTTTTCGTTTTCTACATAAGACAGCGTATATTTTTGACAAATAATTTAAACGAATAATTTGATATTACACGGCAAGTAAATATTGATCGTTATTTCAAGCTAATATTTGCTTCGTATAATGCACACTTTGAAACCGTTTTACACTTCTACGAAGTCAGTTTCGTGTTTCGATACGATATTTAATTTTATTGCAAAAAAAAAAAACCCTCCAGTCTCCAGCCCATAATACTCCCCGGGACGACCACTAGATGTTGCTTCAGAAAGCGGCTTTAATGCTTTATGCAACCTCCTGGCTCTATTTAGTCTCCTAGCTAGTTAGCTAACTAATCTAGAGACAGACAGTTAGCTAACACTGGCGTGTCGGTGGTCAACCTGTTGCCTCCTTTGCAACTCTAGGTCTATTTGAAAGGCGGCTACACAAACCGTCTTACAGATGTTCGGGTCTTCACATATCCTCTGAACTAGGTTGTCCGGAGTAGTATCTGGCCGTTCACTACCGCACCCGCATGCCCGAACCTGTGTAGATACTACCTGAAGCAACCATGACCTGACAAGCTCTGTGTCAGGTTGAAGTTAACTTCTCCATGCCGCCTCCCGACCCATCCGGATACCACCGGAATAAGTCGGTGCGTCCATCTACCTTTCGTGGAATTGGACCATTCCTGCTGCCATCTGATCATCGATAATGATCTTCTGGTACCTCGTATGCCCCTTGTGTCACGTTGGTCGAAGCATTCGACGACCTCCCCAATGACTATGCTGATAGGCATCATGTCGGGCAAGACGCAGATTGCATCGTATGACACTGTACGATACGCACTCACAATCCTCAGGCACATGAGCCTGTAGGTACTTTCCAGTTTACCACGATAACTGTTAGTACCTAGTGCTTTGGACCACGCTGGGCCCTCATACCTAACTATGAATGATACCACGCTGGCAAGAAGTTTACGCTGGCTGCCATTCACCGCTGAGCTATTCGAGTCGAGATAGTTCTGCAATAGCCATTGATGCCTTTTGGAAGCATAGTTGACGTGAATCTTAAATGTAAGCTTATCGTCAACCATAACCCCCAAGAGCTTTAAAGATCGCTTTGAGGTGATGGTGCAGTCTCCGACTCTGACCACCGCCTGTTGCTCCGATTTGCGTTTATTAACAACCGTGACCTCCGTCTCACGGTGCTCTAACTCCAGCTTTCTGAAGTGCATCCAGTCCTCGACCTTGCGTTTACAGTGCGCGGCTGTCATCTCGACCTCCTCTATGGACTCGCCGTAGACCTCTAGCGTTATGTTTTCTGCAAAGCCGACGATCATCACTCCTACAGGGAACTTGAACACCTCGTCATGCATGACTTTCCACAACACCGATTCCAGGATAGAAATTCGTGGTAATTAGAACGCACTTCCGACCCTCCCCCGTGTTGTAAACAAGTACTCGGTTCTGGAAGTAATTTTCCAGACCGGTACATGGATGCTCCTGAGCGCAAGCGCTATGAAGTCTCAACAGGCGCTATTGAACGCATTTTTCATGTCAATCGTGACGATTGTGCAATAGCGTATGCCTCGTCTCTTGCGCTGAAGTGCTACCTTCGCCGTCTTGATGATGGAGAGGAAAAAATCCAGCATGAACCTGCCCTGCCCTTGTCGCTGTGTCCAGCAGGCAGATAGGCCTGTTTGTCGATGGGTCCCCTGGTGGTTTCTCTGCTTTCGGCAGTGAGACCAAACTCTGCCGCATCCACCTCTCCGGGAAGAGGCAGTCATCCAGGCACCTCTGCATGACTGCCCTGAACAGCCCGTTTTTATCACCAGCCTGATTTGGCATTCCATTCCGAAGCCTTGCTCACCGTTAGAGAGTTGGCGATCATGTTGAGTTCCTCACTCGTAAGCCTAGCTTCTCCCTTGATCTTTCGGCTGTCGTCGCTCAAATTGTCAAAAATTAGGAAAAAAATACCATACTGAAAATAAAAAACAATTTTGTGTGTTAAAAGATAGAGGAATGGTTTATTCAGGAAACTTATAGAAGATTCAAAAATATGAAACTTTTTTAAACAACTGTAAATCCTATCTTTATTAGGTACAAAGTTATGAAGTGTATTATATGGAACTTACTTAAAATTTAGTTTTTTGTACTTAGGTTTCATATTACACGAAAATATAGTTCGGAGGAATTGTTTGGACACACAAAACACACATTTTTGCTGAAGACCACACATCTCCAGGACTTTTCCTTACAAAGTTATATCATAGTTTATTTTTTCGATAACTTCAAGAACGTATATGTTAAAACGGGGCAAGTGGAATCATGATGTCAATACTTTTCCTTGAAGTTAAGGTCAAGTACTATAAACTTTCCACGTATTTATCCCAATCCACCCATATTAGAGTACGGCGAGCATGTGTTACAGTGGGATTTCGTATATTTAAAATACTAACTATTTTGTGTGGATGGATAGAGCAGTAGTTTAATTGTCAAAGTTTTAGAACGTGCAAAAATATGTAACTTTGCTGAATAAACAAAATTTCTTTCTTCATTGAGTACAGAATAACAAAGTATTTTATATAAAAGTTACCTAAGATTTAGTTTTTTTTTTACTTAATTTTTGATAGTTATATTTCACAAGAAAACATTATTTTATAGAAGCATTTGAGCATATAAAACACACGTTTTTGTTGAAGACTACACATCGTTCGGATTTTTCATTACAAAGTTATAGCATATTTTAGCTTAGTTTTTTGATAACTTTGACAACCTCTAGAATAAAGAATGGGCAGATTGGAACGGATGGAACTTATAACAGTTTTGAGTAAACGAGCTAACATTTGAGAAAAAGTATTGACATCATTATTCCAGTTCATTAAGCAGACAATGTGTGCAGTATGGAAAGCGAAAAATAAGCGAACTGGAAATATGACACAGATTTGGAAAAATATACCGCATCCCGACGGGACTTGAACCCGCAATCTCCCTGTCTCCGGCATGGTGTTTTGACCAATTAAACTACGGAGGGCGGTGGTACTGTTCCACAATCTTACCCTTATGCCCGTGGTTTATAGGCCTCCTATAAAGTGTTTGGCGTCCCGTTCTTAGGAACATACTATGCACTTGGAAGACTCCCCGCAATCTCTCACTTTATGGCATGCACCACCGCAACGCATGCATAACTGGATCCTGTTGGTCCCCTCGCAGGTACAGGACTTATATCCTCCTTCGAAGCATCGGAAGCAAACGTCCGGTTATTGGAGAATACCCTGAGGGCATACTGACCAGCCGACCTTTAGCTTGCTCTCCTTTAGTGACAGGTTCGCATCTGCCGATGCTAGTTGGAAGGTAGCCACCTGGGTTCCTGCTGGACCCTTTCGAAGGCGGATTGACTCAGTGGCCACCTCCAGCCTGCTCTTCTCTTTGAAAACTTGTGCAACATCGATTTAATCAAAAGTTTTTAAGCTGGAGAGTCACCTCCGAGATGAGTGCCCGAACCTGAATCTCTTTGCCAAGCACCTGCTCGGCTACCGCCTTGTAAGAAGCGCCCTTGTTTTACGCATGCATTCGGAGCTCAAGAATCATCTCGCCAGTGCGAGATCGACAGATGGTCCGCACATCCGCCTTTAAATCATTGAGCTGGATTTCGCTCCTCATTTTCTTCAAGATTTCAGAGTACTTAAACCCGTCAACCTTGAGTACGAAGGCGTCCCCCCTGCTTCTCGCCTTTTTGACATTCAACGTTTTGTCGCCGCTCCGTCTTGTCGCTTTTTACCCTCCTTGCACCCTTTTCCTACTCAGTAATAGGGTTTGCAATATTCCCGGGAATGGATTTTCCGGGAAACGGGAATGAAAAATTTCATTTTCCGGGAATTCCCGGGAACCGGGAATGAAAAAAAAAATCTAGTAAAAATGAGATTTCAAATATAGTTTGTTAATAAAAGATATCGAACAATCGTTTTCAATTTTATCATCAATTCGCATGAAAAACGGATTGAAAAACAAAACTCATTCATGTTTACTCCAGAAATTCATGATCGATTTTTTGTAGCAAATGTTAGCAGAAGAGAAGGTTTCAGAGTTTTTATGCGATTGGCCTTAGATCCGCTGACAAGCCCAAATAACGTAATTCCCTTATGTAAAACTTTGCTTAAGATCGCTGATCACCGCTGGTGTCTGATTTCTAGAAAACTTCTAAATCACCGCTTTTGCTGCATTTCATTAGAAACTGAAGAGTCCAATACTTTTAGTTTGTTGAAGATAAAGCTGAGTGTTTGGCGGGCAGGTCTTAGAGCGTTTGAAGGCCTACGTAATTAATGTGAAATCGCGGCCACGACCCAAGTCACACTGACTGAGTTTTGTTAACTTATTTATTTCTGGTCGCATTGATTTACGGTTTTTTTTATCAATTTACAGGTTTCAAAGATTTTTGTCAATAAACAAAGAAAAAATCAAGCAACTATCCGCTTAGTAGTAAACTCACTAGCAAAAAAAAGACGTAAGACGAAGAAAATATTTCTTGATTTTTCGTTTACTACATAAGGCAGCGTATATTTTTGACAAATAATTTAAACGAATAATTTGATATTACACGGCAAGTAAATATTGATCGTTATTTCAAGCTAATATTTGCTTCGTATAATGCACACTTTGAAACCGTTTTACACTTCTACGACGTCAGTTTCGTGTTTCGATACGATATTTAATTTTATTGCAATATTGTATGGAAAATTTTTCAAGGAGCTCGGGATTCCCGGGTTCCCGGGAATCAATATTTCTATTCCCGGGATCCGGGAGTCCCGGAAGAAGGTAATTCCCGGGAAATCGTTCCCGGGATCGCAAACCCTACACAGTAATCCATGGGTTTCCCGCAGTCGCCGCTTCGGTCAATGTTCCGGCTTTTGAGCCTGTTGGTGTCCACCAACCGCTTCTTCACGTTATCGGGGGCCGCTTCCTCCGGGGACTGCCTCGTTCGCTCATCGGCCTGCCCCGTAGAGCAGATCGCGGCGAATAAGGGCATGAGGGTATCAGTCAGAACCTGCTTAGATTCAGTTGCTCTCCTCGTCCTCACCCCGTTTTTGGAGGCTTCAACCCGAGCCAAAAGTTTGGCGTACTTCTTTTGAGCTACGTCGATAGTAGCCCGAAGCAGGAGGAGGACCTGCCTCAGATCCCTGGACATATTGCTCCTATTTACCGCGAACTCGATGATAGCATCTGCCACCCTAGGCCACTTGAACAGGACTTTCCGCCACCAGGTTTTGCTTCATCCGTCTTCGCCTTTTTCTGAGGAGACCGCTGGATGCCACCTCGCGCGATCGTATTTGGTAGTCCTTCTACAACCGTCCCTTGTTTCTTATTTGAACTTATTTTCAATTATTTGGGGGACCCAATTAATTACAAATGAGTTCAAATAAGAACAACGCTATCCTTGGTCATAGTCGCCTATGTGGTACCATGGCATGGTGGTCTATGCCAAAGCAGTGAAGTCATGCCTAGGGTAGGCCGCCCATACCGCCTTATGAGCAACAATGTCGCCCCCGACCGGCGTATGTCAGTAGAGGGAATCTGGTCCTAAGACCATTTCCCACCATCTGATCCTTCTCCTGCCTGATTCTCACCAGGAAATAGACGCGGAACGTACTGGCAGGCCTGCTAGGTTTTATGAGACGGAGACCCCTGCACCGGTTGTTATCTCGCCGTTGTCACGCCGACTCGTGGTGGCATACAGCTCTGTCAAATAGTAGGAGGGTGGTATCAAAGACACGACCGCATAGTTGACGTAGGACTACAATAGTTTTATATTTCCCTTTGAGGCTCTGTTTGATTTGAGCTCGTTTTACTTTTGGCATGGTTTGATTTTAGCACACATGTGCCAATAACAAGCGATTATGTCTAATCACATTTCTTAGATTTCTTGATTATTTCATCCAGTTAAAGCTCAACATCCTTCAAAAGAAAGGTATTTTGGTTTTTTATGTTGCCGAAGTGGATGTCCGGAATAGGTAAAACGGTTCCTGGAATATGACCGGAACATGTGCCGGTAATATGATGATCATGATCTAAGCAGTATTAAGCCTCTAATTACTCGTGTGTTAATATCAAGTATCTAGGTAGTCAGCTTCAATTCATAAAGCGACACCTCAAAGGACTTGGAACTAAAACTAGTTCATTGGTGGAAATATCTATGAAAAAAAGACATCAAAAGAGAACCGTTAATTTTTGGCAACAGCAAAATGGCAAAATCGAACTGGGTCTGTATTTTGATTTTTTATTTGCAGCACTCTATTTTAGAAAAAAAATATTCTTTTTAACATTGATTCATTCTAATACAGTCAATTTTCTCCAATACGCGAAAAGGCAAGCTTCTATACAGACCTAAATTGAGTACGATTTAGTAGAAATAAAACAATATTTATTCGTCTTGTGAACGATGGCACAATCTCCGATCACCAAGCGGCAAAGGTGTCACATAATAAAGTTTTCCGGCAGTTACAAGCTCATTGAAAAAATAACGATAAAGAATTACAGTTTTTAAACAAAAATGTGTATTCACAGAGAATTTAAAATGGACATGAGAAAAACACAGTGTAGAGTTTAAAAATAAACAACGCATTTTATCTGTACAATGAATCTAATTTATATACCCTGCTACCTGCCTCTACCAACACGCACAGAACTTTGTTGTCCCCGGTGGCGCAGCGTATTTTGCGGTACCCGAATGATCATATTGATTTCTGATATTTGCTGCTATACGAAACAAAAAGACAATTCAAACAAACAAATCAAACGGCAATTCGATTGTGTTCCAGTTCGCAAAATGATACCTACGCGTTAACCCAACACACCCCGCTGTGCGTCGACAGCGGCAATGTAGTCTTCACTTGCCTTGGCTGCACACAAATGAATATCGAGTTCTTCTGCACTGATAGACGACGAGTGACTAGCGCTCTATTCATACATTGCTTGGTGCAGTCCTGTTGCCTGTGCCAGCATGTTTTCCTTCAAGGCATCAGTTTTAATAATATTCTAACAGCAGAACGTAAAACTGTCTGATAGTGAAGGTGATTACGAACTTTCCGAAAAAACTTCACCTTCAAGACATCAAGTCAGTCTAGGCTCATGGAAGCGAACATTAGTTGACCTATTGGGACGGGGAGATTCTGTCATTTGTTTCGTCACTGCTATACAGGATATCACAGCAGGCAGTTGGTGTCTACTGATGAAGTCTGTGTCAGGCGTGCTCGCATCTGATTGGTACATTGATCGTGAAAATTCGACCTTGAAACTTTTATGAAATTTTCACTGTTTAACATTGAAATGATAATGATAACTGAGGAATCACAAAATTGTCCATCATTTTATCAATCCAACAACATATTGATTATTGTAATCCATCATGTGGTTACATCAGTATCACCGTTTGAAATCTTTCATTCCAACGTTACACCTTGGTTTTAGTTTCCGCAGAATGTATCTAGATATAGTGCGGTTAGACGTAGTCCTACGTCAAAAACTTCCCAGTAGTTTAATTGGCCAAAACCTCATGCCCGAGTCATCGGAGATTGCGGATTCGTGTCCCGTCTGGACGAGAGAAATTTTTCTAAGTCTAAATCACACTCTCAACCTGTGCTCATTTTTCGCAACCTCGAAAAAAATAACATACATCGCACACTTTATAACTTAAAATACAGAGATGTTAATTAAATACGAAAAGATTTTAGTAAATTTAAAATTAATTCTTCCAAATGCTGTAACTCGAGTTTTACTCAAACCTTTGAGTGATAAATGTTTTTCATATAAATTTTTCTCAGGAATACGATGAAGTTATCAAATTTGAAGTTAGCTCAATTACCTCATTTTCTTCATTTAACTCATTTACCGAAAAACACAATTTAATTTTCCAAGTGCAAATGTAACAAATATAACAAATGTGGCAACACTGCCGCTCAAAATTAATGTTTTTTCTTTAAATCTCTTGATTTTTTTGTCAAAATGTGATTTCTAGAATGTAGATTGAAATAAAAATCACTCCGAGATAATAAAATAATTAGAAAGGAAGATTGCTGAAAAAATTCTGCATCGTTTCTTAAAAATTCTGTAACTCGTATTTGGTCATAATACCTCGGGATAATAAGTGTTTTTCGCGTAAAATTTTGTCAGACACACGATGAAATTATCAAATTTGAAATCAAAATACACTCAAACAAACATACCTGACAACACTCCCGCTTAGCGCTGATATTTTTTCTGGATTCATTGAAAAAAGTCTTCAAAAATAGTAGTTATAATAGTTTTGTAGCATAATGTAGTATATAATAGTTTTGTAGCCATGATTAAATGAAACCAGGGTATTTGACGAAAAATGATACCTACTTTAATCTAAAAACGGGAAGGTCCCACTGAGTGAAGAATGATCAAATCGGCACCAAAGTTGTAATTTTCTGAAGTCTGCAAAAGTTGTTGACACGTTTGAACATTTTTTGCATGCTTGAGGTGGAATAACCCATATGGAAATTATTTCGAAACAAAAGCAAAAAAGTGATTTTTTTCATAACTGACAGTGAACTAGGATGTTATAGGAAATCAAAAGTCACAGTAGCGATTACAAGTTTCAAGCAGAGCAAGAAAAATAGTCAAGCTTTCAGTTTTGTTGATTTATAGTGTGTCTTTTAATTTAATTCTGCTGTCTACCTGATGAATTTTACCGAAACGACAGCATGTAGCGAAAGATTCAGACAAATTTTTACCCAAATTCTTCTTTAACAATAAAAATGGCATTTCAACAAAGTTTTCAATGACAACTGAATTATTTTTTCACTTGATTGAATGTTGTTTAATGGTAGTAATAAAATATAAAATTAAGAGAAGTTAAAACCTTTCTCACAAACCTCCTACCCCATCTGTCTCTGAATGATAACGTGATTAAGAAACGACCTCCATTGATTGAAATAAAAAAAAAATACTACAAGGTATACAGCCCTAGGGGTTGTATGAAATGGTGACGTAGGACTAAATATATAATATATGCTAAACTAAATATTATTATATGTTGCGCTAAACTGTTCATAGGTAACACTACACACCGATTTTTTTTTTACTGAAATTTAGTGAACTTTTACTGAATTTTGCCACGCTGAAACTTCAGTAATCATTTCAGCAATAATATATTACTGAATGTTTCAGCAATGCGAAATGTCATTCGTTTTGACGGTACTTTGCTGAATTTTCAGCAATGTGAAATGTTATTCATGTTTGACGGACTATTACTGAATTTCCAGCGAACGTTCGTTAAATTACTGAAATATCAGTTCAGTGGGAATTCTTCGTGTAGATTTTAAAACACATTGGAAGTCGATTTTTGCTACTTATTTATTAACCTTTCACCATGTCACAAAAATAAAATTGCTCCTCGAGTAATGTGTCACCCAAGTCCGATCCGTTCATCCGATTTCCTTTCGCCATATTCCTTCACTGAACTAAAAAAAAAAAACAAGATTAATTCATTTTTTCACTCACCAAACACTTCCTTCACATCTCAACGGTCGGCGTACAAGTCCTTCAAGCCTTTTGTCGCCTTTTTTACGCGCGCGGACCAAAAATATTGCTAACAAGCACCATTTTTTTCATTTTGACAGTATATTGCCTTATATTCAGTAATCGAAAGAAAGATTCCTGAATGTCGGTAAACCGAAACGTATTGCTGAATTTTCAGTACACATTTATATGGCTGAAATTTTAACACATGGTTTTTATTGTTGAATTTCAGTATAGATTGCTGAATCTGAGTTTGGGAATTTGGTGTGTACCGTTTATTTTTGATAGTCGTTATTTTAAAACTAACGATGCATGAATACATGAAAATTTTACACTAGTAGTAGTTGCGAAAATTCTCATAACTCTTATCTTCAAGCATCTATAGTTCTGAAAAGAACCGATTCCATAATGTTCAGTTAGAAATTCGTGCTACAGAACGCTGATAATCGCACCATGAATATTTGTTGGCCGCGCATAAAATTTGCTCTCCGCTGTGCCCTCCAGTAGCTGTGCCAGCAAAATATCCTGCATCGAACGATGGTAACTGTTGCTGCCGTATGCAAAATAAAGGTGTAACATGTTCCGCAGTGCCTGGAGGTTGACTCGTATGCAGCTCTCGTTTCTCAATGTCACGAAGCTTTAACAGCTGCACCGCACTCGCTATTGTGGAACAAACTAAACTGAAGCTGAATTTTCCACACGCAGTCTTTTGTATCGAGTTCAGCGTAGATTTTTACCATTAAGGCGTGGCCACGTAGCTTAAAGAAAGAAAGAGAAACAAACCAATACATCTTCAATACTACTGAGTGATTTTCATAAGCATCAAAAGAAAGTTTTTGCTTTCCCGATGCGAAAATCACTCTGGTTCTTAGATTAACTAATTTTCGTTGCTAATATTTGACTGATAACGGTGTTCGAGTGAACACAAACAAACAATTAAACCGGAAAATCACTCAATTTAGCAGTAAAAATTCTTGAAATGAGGGTTATATCTTGTTGTGACAAACTATTCATAGGCAACACTACCGTTTATCTTTGGTGCGTCCTGGTCGTTATTGTAAAAATTATTTAGAAATAGATGGACATTTCACCCCAGTAGTAGTTGTGAAAATTCTCATAACTCTTATCTTCATCATCTTATAGTTCTGAAAAGAACCGATTTCATAATCTTCAGCTCGAAATGTATGCTATAGAACGCTGATGATCACAGCTAGGGACGTTGCGATACCACCGACACTAATACAGAGTCGATCCTTCTACTTCCGATACTCGGATATTTGGTATCGATGTTTTACCAGCGATACTTCATCAATATCGATACACACCTCTCAGTTTCGAAAAAACTCAAAACAACCCTGTAAAGAAGAACGAACGAAGCAGAAAACTTGCTGTTTCCTGTGCCATTTTGATGCATCGTATGCATGCATGTCATCTCATCGGCAATGCCAATTTAACAGAAATTCCTGTAGATTAACCTACGGGAACGATCCTCCTCTACGGTCATGCAGATCCGAAGGTAAAATCTACAAAGCCATGCAAGCGGCTCTTTTCGAAAACAGGATTAATTATTAAGGAAAAGCGTAATCGACTTTCGACTAAGTTTCTGCAGAAGCTGGTGTTTCTAGATTCAATAAATTTATAGACCATTCTACGAACTGACAGGTGTCACGTATTCTGCTGTTGATGTTGCTTTTACGTGCGTGATGTCAGCTGTTCCGAGCTTTCTGTCAAAATTTCATTCAATGATAGAGTTCAGAATCGTCTCGTAAAATGGTATTATAAATGGTTTAATTGAATTAAACGTTTTGTCTTGAGGAATGAATAGTAATAAAGAATTGACTTATATTTTGAATGAACTGGTATCGCACAACGATACATTTAGGTATCGATACGGCCGCGTATAAAATTTGCTCTCCGCTGTGCCCTCCAGCAGCTGTGCCAGCAAAATATTCTGCAGCGTACAATGGTTATTGTTGCTGCCGTGTGCAGAATAAAGGTAACATGCTTCGCGGTGCCTGGAAGTTGACTCGTATGCAGCTCTCGTTTCTCAATGTCGCGAAGCTTTAACAGCTGCACCGCACTCGCTATTGTGGAACAAACTAAACTGAAGCTGAATTTTCCACACGCAGTCTATTGTATCGAGTTCAGCTTAGATTTTTACCATTAAGGCGTGGCCACGCAGCTTAGACAAAGACAAACAAACCAAAACACTTTGTTGAGTCAAAATATGTAGGCAGTGGAATTTATTTCGTCCATGTTATTGTTATCTGGGCTTGGGAAGCAAGCCAAGAACAAGGGAAATGTATGGGAAAGCTTAACCTTGGAACTTTTCACCTTTTTCCACCATTAAGCAGTCAAGCAACAATGTTGAACATAATATCAAAAAATTGTTACCCATTTTATCTATCCACCGGCATATAAATGACTAAGATGCATTAAGTCGTTCGCTTGCTATAACCGTTTGAAATCTGACGCAACATTTGCCAGTTTCATTTTCATTTTCACAAAGTGTAATCTAGTATAGAAAACAAAGACGTAGTCCTACGTCAAAAGATTGTCACCCTAACAAACTTTCTCTTCTATACATCAAATTAGTCTAGGCTCACGGCAACAAACGTTGATTGACCTGTTGGGACAAAAAGTTTCTGTCGGATTTCTCATTGACACTGAAATAGACGGTGTCACAGTAGGCGGTTGGTTTCTCTTCGTGCCACCTGTGCATAGCATCCTCGCATGCAATTGATTCATTGTTACCACAGGAGGTAGAGTTAGACAAATCTTATTTAGCTGGTTTCGATTAGTGTGAACAACATGACCACACTTTTGATATTGACTTACTTGGCAGAGTATAATCTAGTCTTGCACAATTTTTATCAATTTTCTATTTGTTTTTTTTTTTTTTATGTCAAAATATGAACACGTTTGAAGTCCTTTTCTCCAGATCCCAGAAGTACTGGATACACCGAAAGTGCAATATTCCTATCCTCAACATTGTAGTGAACTATTTATATGTTTAAAAGATAATTTCTCTTGTTGCTATACGTAACACATTACCAATATCACAAGACGGATTGCTTTCCAGAAACTTCCTAATACATTTCACTTTCACCTCAGAGAGCCATCTTCTTCCGCAATTGAAAAGTCCAGTATCCAAACCAATGAACTGTAACGAAGGCATTAGTGTTCAACAGCAATAAATAACAAGCTGTGCCGAACGGAACCCGTTTGAGAGTACGAACTAATAAATCTAGCCTTGAAACACCAGCGATTAACCTTTCATTTAATTGCTTTTATTGTCTCCCCAGTCTTTAACAAAACAGAGATGCCCTAACGCTTAAAATCCAACACTTGCTCAGTAGCCAGAGTTCCGGCATACATCCGCTTCGACAGTGGCGAGTTCCGTCCGGGAAACCCGCTCATGCAGATCTCCCTACTCCGTCCAGCTCCGGAAGAGTCCCTCCGCCAAGGGTTTTATTCGCTGTCATCGGCTTCGGCAGCATCGAAGGACCGGTGGTAACCATGGTGGGCTGGTGCATGATGGGCTGGAGCAGCGTGGTATCCTCCGTGTCCATGATCGTGCGATGGCACGCAAGGCACGTGGGCAACCTGGGGAGCACATCCGACCAGAAGGTTGGCGCCGCACTTGACGGCCGGTGCCTTAGCGTGGTACGTGTGCACGGCATGATGGGCGGGAGCGGCGTGTTCGTACGATGGAGCAGCCATTGTTCCCAGCAAGCAGCAGGACACGAAAAGAGCAACGACGCAGAAGGACTTCATCTTGACTTGAGGTAATTGTGTTGGACCCTTTGATCTCGAGCTGGTTGTGCACTGGAACTCAAACGACGGTGTACTGTACCGGGCTGGAACGGCAGACGGTCGCTTTATAGTTCAACCGGCGACCGTCGTTGTTTCTCGTGAACATTTGTTTGTTAAACCCGACGGTTGGCCCAGCAATGGTGTAATAATTTGCTGTATAAAATGCCAAACAACAACAACCAGCATCGTTCGATTTCCGCTGACAGTGGCGGTAGAAAACTTTGGACCGACGCTTTTTGCAACCGGTCAACAAAGCCAACATGTGACCTGAATAGAAAAAAAAAGAAAACTCAATTGTTCAACTGAAAAACGTAGCTGCATATCATGGTCGCATTCTGAGCTACTTCAGCTTCCACAATTTTTTTTTCGATTAATTTGAGAAACATAAGTCAACTGATATTATCTTGATAGCAACGAATTGAATGCCATAGACTTGATAGCAACGAATTGAATGCCATACATCTTCAATGTTAGACGCCTATATAAAAAGGAGTGTTACTTGTAACATTCAGTTTTTACTTGTACTACTGAAAACTGCAAAAAAACGCATGAGTCAAAACAGCACAAGTACTGTGAAAAAGTCTCATACTCATGTTTTGTCATTGTCGTTAAACGTTGTGTTCACAACAGTTTGGTAGGTAAATCGGAAAATCAATCAATATCAAAAACATCTTATGCTTTTATGTTAAATAAAAGCTCCTTCTCGGAAAAGGTTTCCATTTGCATTCTGTTTCTCTTCCTTCGAACCATTTTTAATTCCCTGTATATCCTCGGTTTTATTCGATTTCTCAAGAAAACGTCTGCAAATTTTCCCAGTCCTTTTTGTTTGTAACATAACATTTAACCATCCGGTTTTCGCAACTTCCACCCTGCTAACTCTCTCATCATCCCATCCTCGGGACTGCAGGGCACGGTTCCGCTAACGATTCGTTTATTGTCTGTTTTTCTCGTCAGAGCTGTTTTCCATAACATTATTCTTTTGAATGTTTTCGTATGTTTGATTGTCTGTTTTTATTGTCGTCGAACATACCGTTCCGGCTTGATGGATGCTGCACGCAGAGCAGACCGGAATGAACGAGCAAACGAGGACAAAACGACACGAAAGTGAGCGCCTCAAACCTCTGGAACAGGATGCGAACTAAGTTTGAACCCGCTCATTATTTCCCTGCATTCATCATAATTTTCATACCATTACGGAGCATGAATATTAAACAGCCTGCGGGGCAGTCGTGGCTTGTCGGTTGATTAAAAGAAAAGCAGAAAGAAAAAATCTGCAGCTGTTTAGATACTCACCGTCACAGCAACGTTGGTGTAAGGACAAGAAAAAGCACTCACACCAATCATTGCGAGAAATTTGCACCCGGTGCGGGCTGGTTAATCAGAGGAGATGGCAGTCGGGAAACGAGTGGAGATAATTGAAATGTATATTGCATCAAGTGTTAGCTCGGAGTGTCCTGTCAGCTGTTTGTTGAACGTTTGCACTATTTGTCAGGAACTTTCCGTTTTTTTTTCACTCAGCTATTTGCTTTTATCGTGTTTGTAAATGGGAGTATTTATTCTGTTTTTATTTAATTTCAGGATCAACGGGAAGGACTTCCGGTGTCAATATTAACTTTTGAAACTGGCTGGTATGTTGAAACTAATTATTTAGAACCATTTAGAATGATAAAATACCACTGAAATTGTACAACTTTGTTCAGTTGGCTAATAAAATAATCTACAAGTATATGAACCAAACACATTGAGGATGTTAACTAATGTTTGTACACGAAACTTCTAAACTTGCCAGTCGATGGCAAGCAAATCAATTCAGCCAGCTCCGAAGAGGAGGCTTCAATTTTTCAATGTTTTGAACATATATGAAAACTTTGAAAATGAATTTTAGTTTAAAGTTGAAGCATATCAGTTTGATTACGCCTGAGGAATACACTGTATGCATTCTTAATCGAAATTGTGTAGTCATGACATACACTTAAATAGTTTTTAAATCAAATGTTCATAAAAACCAGTTTTTAGAAGTTATCAACTGACATCAAGTAGTTTTCAAACATTTCCAATAGCAGCGTGCAAAACGTTCAAGTAATTCTTATAGTTTCTTTTCATGTGACGTTCATCAAAATCAGAACTGTATGCTTGTATAGTTAAAGTTTTTGAGTCACTCAAGAAAATAAGTTTCGTAGGTCTTGATTCAATGCTTGTCTAGAAAAGCATCATAAAAACTAACATACACGCTCTCACATACCCACTTTCATACACACATTACATAGACACATCATTACTAAGGACAGTAGAAAATCGCTATTTCGCGGAATTGTGCAAAATTCAGCATCGGCCAAGAAATTTACACTCACGGTATCAATGTAATCAGCAGCATTACATGTCAATCATTAGATATTTCGATTTTAAACCCGCGAAACTCTGTGAAAATTATGAAAACCAGTTTGCTTGTCGATCAAAATATAAATATTGCAAATAGCTCTCACGCTCATACCAATTACTCTTAACACATGAATGCCAATAAACGAACCAGAATCGTTTTATCATGTTGACTTGTATCGATTTTTAATGGAGTTTACGGTATTTTGACGTGTTTTGGGATTGTAATCTGAATGTTTGGATTAATTTATGCATGACATAGCAAACCGAAATGTAAATGATGAATGTTGTCCCTAAATTGTAGTAGGTATAATAAGTGACATACCTTTTCAGTAATGAGTTGATAATTCAGTGGTATAGTTTCGTATATACCGCGGGTTACGCATAGTATCACTGAATTGTGGTGAACATCACACTCTAAAGCGGATTCTGACCACTGTTGCAATTTAATAACAACCATCAACTAACGTGTTCCAAATATGTGTAGTTACGCTGGAAAAGGTCGATTGACGCAATACTCGCGTAACTTTTCAAAAGGACCAAAGTAACGATGAGCGATTCTCTCCTCTTTCACTCTGTTTCGTTAGTTACAGCGTCATCACGAAAGCTTTCAACGATTTCTTGCCACAAATCGAAAGATTGTAATGTTGCATAGCAAACTATGAGAAGAGTATCATGAAATATGGAAGAATTACTTATTTAATATTCAAAGAAAAAGTGAACAAATAGATCTCTCAATGTTATTTCGGTCCTTTGGAAACGTTACGCCAGAATTGTCTACCATGCGCATTATTTTCTATCTTTACAAATAACCGATTTTGATTGAAAAAACACCTCTTTCTTCTGCTCTATTATTTTCGTTTAAATTTTCATAACAAAACTGTCTCCAAACGACTTCGAGAGCTTTTATAGGCAACCTGAAATCGTGAATATTTTAATTCAGTTCAAATTTATTGTTGTCTTTCCTTCAAAAATACGCCATTTTTATTTGTTTGTTGCATACAAAAAAAATATCTCTCGGTCTCATTTTGAAAGGCACATTTGACTCTACATATGGAGAAAATTAAAAAAATATGCTTTTTTTATTTTATAGTCAACTCAAAAGTACACAGTGTTGGTTCTCTAATACTTTTTATCATGAACTATGAAATGATTAAAGACATAATTACTAACTATTATCCAATTATACAAACCAGACTATGTTTCTGACATAGGACTACGTCTCACTTTAATAGGATGGCACACTGTAAAAAATGTAACGGATATGATAAGTAAAAACGTATTATATTACTACGAATTCAGAACATCACAGTGGTTCCGCTCACTCGCTCTTTTCGTTCTACATTTTGTTTTTCTCGATCAGTATAGAACACCAACCCGAGAGTAATGTCGAGTTCGTTTTCGCGGTGTAGCTACACTTTCCCGGTCTACACTTTGCAGCCCGAAAAAAAAATTTTCAGTGTAGTTGCATTGGTATGCGTAATAATAGGGATAGCTGTCAGCTCGTTTTGTTTTGGTCATTATCGCCATCGTCATTTTGTCTCGTTTCCATTCCATATGTCCGTCTCGCAATTGTGCTGAAAAAAAATTTACCTGACACTTTACCATGTGCAACGACAACCAAAACAAACCAGTTTTGACACATACACTACCCGTCATAAGTTTGGAATCGCTTTACTGAGTATTGCAACACCCATTTTGAATTTTGCAACACTCCGAAAAGTTTAGCATCACTTAAAATGGGCAGATTTATGTAGCTCTATCTCTTGATTCTGGAAACCGAGAGAGTTGTGGTCTTCAGCAAAGTTGCTCAGGAGGTCAAGGGCTTGTAATTGGCGGAAAGTAAAGTGCGGAATTCAGCCGCAACGCCGCGCTAGTATGCATGTAGTTTCGAGTGTTTTGAACGTTATTTAGTTAAATAATCCTGCCATTTAGAGAGTTGCGATTTCCAGCAAAGTTACTCAAGAGGTCAAGGGCTTGTAATTGGCGGAAAGTATAGTGCGAAATTCAGCCGCAACGCAGTGCTAGTGTGCATGTAGTTTTGAGCGTTTCGAATTCAGTTTAGCTCAATAATCCCATCATTTAGAGCGTTGCGATTTTCAGAAAAAGTTACTCAAAGATCAAGAGTTTCTGGTTGGCTAACAGTTTAGTTCGGAATTTTTCTCCAGCTAGTGTGCATAAAGTTTTCAGTGTTTTCAACTTACTCTATCTTAAACTCTGTTGTTGCAATATTCAGTAACACAGTAACACTTTCTATGTACGCAATTCTATACAGAGCCGTTCAATAATTACGTAAGCATATTTTTCCACTTTTCATGAATTTTACCGTTTACACTTTCATGAACATGGTTATTTGAACAGCTACATTAACAATGTTTTTCTTACGTACGTCTTACGACACCCGAAATGTATACACGAAACCAAAAACACTCGCCCTGGTGGTTGCCGAAGTTGTCGAAGTCGTGTTTCAATTAGAACACTGGGTGTTTTTGATTTGTGTCGACACTGAATTGTAATGAAAATTGAATCGATGGAATAGTTTGGAATATACATGCGGCGTTATGCTGTCTTTCGACATGCTCCACCAGAACTGTTGGCACCAGTCGAAGACCGCAACTTTGTGGGTAGTAATAACCACGCGATAAGTTGAAGTGAAAATACGAAAAACTGCATGCACCCTAGTGCTGCATAGCGAGGTATTTCAGTATTAAGTTGCCTACCATGCAGAAGCCTTTAGCCTCCTGAACAAGTTTGCTGAACACCGCAACTTTCTAGCAGGTTGGAATCGTAAGATTAGTTAAGTTCAAAATACGACATATCGTGTGCCCAGTAGCGCCACATAACAAACTTTTCGGGAGGTGTTGCAATACTCAGTAAAGCGATTCCAAACTTATGACGTGTAGTGTACGTGTAAATGTGTTGGTAACTCCCTACTTTGCGTTTTTTCGGGTGTAGTCCGGGACAGAAAAAGTGTAGTCCGGAAAGTGAAACAAAACCTTTACGGTGTTAAAAGTGTAGTCCGAGTGTAGCTACATCGCGAAAACGAAATATAGGTATATAGAGGTGAGGAAAAAAAGACATATGTCTGTATTAGTAGCAAAATATAGGCAAACAGACACGTACTTTCGGGTTGTGACGAAGAATTCGGTCAACGAGCAAATGCTATTTGAAAAGGTATTTCGCAACGTTTACTGGCGCAGGAAGGCATTGTCAGCCTGAAACTTTCAAAACTTGTGAAAAAATCTACGAAACATTGTTTTTCCACAATGTTTTTGGAATTCTACGCCATCATGGCTTTTTAAACCCGAGATTCAAACCATCTCCGTACCTTTATATACAGTAAGGTCGTTTTTTACGCGGTTTTTTAACGCGGATTTCTTTCTTCGATTCCTCAAAAACGGTACAAGATATCGACCTCATTTCAATCACGTTTTCCGTTCTAGGCCACGAGTGATCATATATCAGTTTTCAAAAAAAAAATTTTTACAAATTTTACAAAAATTTTTTTTTTTACAAAATTTTTACACGAGCCCATACAAATTTGGAACGCATCCCCCGCGTGAAAAACGCCCTTAGTGTATTCCATTTACCAGTTCTTTTGAGAGCGATCAACAGATACCGTTTTAACGAAGAACTTGCCCTTCTTATCAGCTCGCGAGGGTATTGCCTGCCTCTATAAAGATTCAAAAAATCAGTGGACTAGTTTTTTCGTTTTTTTGTTCTACTTTTGCTATCCATTCGTGTGCCTTTTGTGTTTGTGGCAAATTAATTTTTGCTTGCTCTCGCAGATGGTGGATGGTTGTGCATAGCAAACAGCCGGTGGCAGCTGGTTGCTGGGATATCTATGGCAATTGCACGCGGGGCTTTGTGCTCGGTAAAGTGCTAATGGCTTGATTGCTCTCAAAAGAACTGCCTCTTCGCAAGAGGATCGACTGCAAGCTGATCAAAGAAACCAGTTCATCGGAAGAACCAGTTCTTTTGCGAGCGATCAAAAGATTACGTTCCTTAAAAGAATTGACTCTTCTGATCAGCTCACGAGCGGATCAGTGAACCAATTCATTCGCTCTTTTCGTTCTACTTTCAAAAAAATTAAACGGATTTGAAAAATTGCGTATTTTTTGCATAAAATAAAGGTAAAAGTTTAGACGGCAAGGTTTGACACTATTGGCACTAGTTTTAAAAGATATCTTGGGAAATATGCATCCAGTCCCATACTGCGCCGAGTTGCACAGAGCACCTTTTTTCGAAAAGTAGCAACGAATATCGAATTTCAAAACTATAAATTTGCATTGCTTACTGCAAAACGTCAACATCATTACGAGTGGCTTGTATTAGTTAGATAAGAACAACGTTTCAATTAACCCATTTTTATATTTCCAAGTTTAACTAATTGTGTTAACACAAACCAGACGTGATAAATCGCCTTTTTGTTTCTACAGACCCAACAATGAATTATTATTAGGTGACATTGAAAATTGCAACTTGAAAACTTTTTCTTAAAATAATGAAACTTTATTGAAAATGAACACAAAAATTAAGATGAAGGTGAAAGTAAAGAAAAAGAGAAATATGATAAAGTGAATCAATGTAAAATAGTCAGATTAAAAAAAACAATTCCAAAGATTTACAGCACGAAGCATATTTTTCAATTTATATTTTTTATTTTCTCAATAACTGAATAATGTCCGCATTTTTTTTTTCTAGAATATGGGAGTCTTTCAAGCATGATACATTTTGTTTTCTAAAATTTTTGAACCAATGTGAAATGTTTCCTCGTGTAATATAAAAAAGTATGAAAATTCCCCTCGCGTCTAAAAAATACATTCTCAGCATCCCGAAATCATATAAAAACCATGTATTTTCCTTGATTTGTAGATATTTTTTAGCTCTGCCAGCAATTGTATGGAGTCGTAAACAAAATCAGCTATTAGTTTATTGCTTGAAGTAAGAGTGAGTTACCGCGGTAGATCGCTCACATACATCGAATAACCAGCTCTTTAGATCAGTTCGGTTCGGAGCGGATTGATAGAACACTCTCAGCCACGCAACAATACAACACGCTGTATCGTGTTGCTTGCTGGGTTGTGGCTTTTCGTCTATATTTAATAGTGTTGATATGTCACCTCTTGTGGCGGAACACACCATTTAAATTCCTAATAAATATCAGTGAATAATTGATTCATTACAAAACATCCCCCCTCTTAGAACAAAAGTTCTTTTCGCTTCGGGTGGAAACAAATAGCAGGCGTACAGCACTTTCAACCATGCAACAGTATTTCACGCTGTTTGAATACTTTGATGAAGTACCTTCCTATAACAAATTTTCTAAAACGAATTTTAGCGTTTTTAGCAGAACACGACAACTGTTGATTAAAATCATATTCGTTTTATTTATACCGCTGTACTATCAAATTTTAAACATCGCACTTATCAGGATAACGTACATAACTGGAGAGATTGTACCATAATCGAATATTTTTATACCGGCTCTGTTGAAATTGTAATTGCGTAACTCATCGGCGAACCCTGTTATTAGAAGGTTGTTAAAATAAGACGAACACATAATGTAACCAATTTGTACAGTGCGTGTTTATATGAAGTAAACCCAGATTTAGAGAACCGGGAGCTGGGATATTGAGCAGACACAGGTCGTGATTCTGATACAGATTGGCTGGATAAGATAATTTCGGATGGAAATTTTCTGAAAATCCCTTGAGTTTTCGCAAAAATTCAGGTAATCTGACGAGTTAATTCACCTTAGTTATCATTTTTCTGCCACTCGCCAGAACGTTGCTAATAGTGATAAGAACTTACCAATTTCGGCAGAATCAAGAAGAGAAAATGTTTAACCTTCTCCATAATTTCCTGGCTTTTATATTTATACTGTGTTTATATTGTCTTTATATTGTGATACATCAATGTCATTGTTTAACTCATTTATCAAACGTTTTTTTCGAGTTGTAAAGTTGCATTAATCTAGTTGTTTAATTTGTGTTATACATACTAAACGACTCAATAACATCATCAAACCAATTTCAGACATTATTCAAATTAGCTCGACAGTTGAAATATGATCGCATTAAATAAAAAAATAATTTGAGCGCCACTTTTTAATCGCCTGAAATAAATGTAAAACTGCAATTTGCAGTTTGCAGTCTGCAAATTTCAAATTTTACAAGGTAAGGAAATTCAGCATTGCTTCAAGAGCGTGTTTGTGGCCTTTTTTTAAAGGTGGCGGGGAAATCTACGAACAGACACCTTAGAAGAGAACTCAGGGTGTGGGGATGAGACTAGGGGAGAGATGCTGGGGTAGTTACGACCGGAACGACGGTTAAGTATTACGTCGGGAAGTGTTTGTGGCCTTGAGAAAAGCCAATTGTAACATGTACCTGGCAGGAGTAACAAAACATTTCTCTTTGAGCTAGTATATTTTGTAACACCTGAAGCATCGGATACAGCAACCTTGGCAAGCTCTTCTAGTAGCAGCAATAGTACAGAAGGCTAAAAACTTGGCTATTCTGCCGCATGTGTCTTCGATGCCATCTTAATGACGGTTGAACAGTTGGCGGAGAACTAATGCACTGCTAATACTACTTTTCAGTTGTTGACGGACACTTTGAATCCTTCGATTAATTCGTCTCTGACTAACGCGCTTTGCGCGAAACGTTCGCCTTTGTACCTAAAAATACGCCTTTTTACCTTTTTATCAAACTTTTTTTTACTTTTTTCCATAATTCAATGTGCGTGGTCCTGCTAACTTGTCGCGATAGTCCGCTCCGTAGGTATTCAAGACAATCGCTCGGGTTTATCCATTCGTCCACTGACTTTTGGGCGATACGGATGTATATTTTAAAATCGGTTCCAGTTCACATTTATTCTTCGTGTTTCTCGTGATTACGTTCCTACCACGTGGGTGATAAACGTAGAAGAAGATGCACAACCCTATATTTTACGAGTTTTTTTTTAATAGTTGGTACAGAAGTAGCTACCGATCTGGCGGCTGCAATGTATCTTACTGCCAAAGGGTTGAAAATGGTGGAGAACGCTACTAGAGATAATATAGCGAGAATCATCCTACAAGTGGCAATTCGCGATGACGAGAAACTGAACGGCGTCACTAATTGCCAAGGAAAATATTTTTCCGAATATCCAAGCTGATTTGGTTTCGAATAAAACAGGAAAAAGACACTTTTCGACTGGTTCCCAGCTTAGAGAAAATCAACCCAACCGGGAAGTAAGTGTATTCTACGTCCGTTATGCGGTTATGTCTTGGATACAACCTCCTACTATTTACAATCAAAAACAGTAACTTGGTTCTCTGCAAAATAAATCTCAATTATCAATTTATATGCAATAATCATGTATTAAACTTAAACTTACTCTGATATAAAAATTAACATATTTTAGTTTTTCTTCATATTTAGAGTCAAAAGTGTCCATGAGTTGAAGAGATATGTTTTATGCTTGCCAAAAAAAACGATAATCAAATAAAAAGGATGTAGTTTTTTGAAAAACACCAATTACTTTGACCTGCATTAAAATATTTACAATTTCAACGTTGGGCGGGGGTCTAGCGTAGTTGGTAACGTCTCCACCAACCACGCTCGACGCCTGGGTTCGAATCCCAACGCCGAAATAGGTGGGGTGGCGTGATCCACTCACAACCAACCCAACTGGTCTAGATTCAATCCTAGCCGACACCGGGAGATTTTCTGAGGTGAAAAATCTCTGGGATCGCGCCTTCCATCGCATGAGGAAGTAAGACCGTTGGCGCCGGTCCGTTAATTAACGGGCCGTGAGTTAGGGTTCTTGGTGGAATCGCCTCCCTGGGCGTCGGTGATTGGCAAACCGACGGAAAAAAAAGCGAAAATAAAAAAAAAAAATCAACGTCACAAAAAACGTGTGAAGACAGTTTTGACGTGAAAATTGAAACAAAAAAGTAAGCACAAAGAAGATGTTTTTTCAAGGTAAATCTTTTATTTTTCAAAGATAGGAAAACCTTTCCCTGCAAAGCTATCTAAAATTAACAAGACTACAACATTATACAACAATGTTTATCTCTATACACGAAGATGAAAAAAATGGTTTGCTTTATCATATGTATTGAGCTCTACATTCAAATTTTCTTCTAAATTAGGTCATTACGCAGTGGCAAACGCATGCTAGACTTGCGCGACTGAAGGCAATGAGACACAACAAGTACTTTTTGTCAATAATGCAAAAAAAAACACGGTTGAATTACCATATATCCATCAGATAAAACTCTTGTTGCTTGTTTTACCAGGAAAATTTCTATTTTTAAGTATTTCATTAAGAAATTTTTTGCCTCAAAATTTTACTGTTATAGACAGAGTCTCCCATTATAGGTTCAAATATGTGTTTTTCAAATTGCCAGCCGTTTCACAAGGAGAGTACAAAATGTTCACAAATTTCCACTTACTTAAATATCAAAATGTAATGTAAGAAACGCGTACAACCGCATAACTAAGAAAACAATGAGATGAACGACTAGTTTAAAATCTAAAATCCAATATTGAATAGAGTAAATTTTTAGTTGGTATTTGAACAGAAAATGATTGAATCATCCTTAGGGACTACAAATTATGCACATTCTGTAACTGTGCATGGTTTTTGTGAGGCCAAAATTGGCATACGACTGTCAAGTATCGTAACGAAAGGAAGTAAATATGACCATTCGAATAACTTTACCAGTTAATAAAAATCAAAATAAGGAAAAATAAAAAGTTGGGTAAACTGTGTGAATATTCGAAAATTTTATTATGAATCGTCACTCTAAGTAAACAATTCAAGAAGAAAAGTTATATCGTGAAAAAAATAACGTACTAAAATTGGTGTGAAATCCAAAATCCGAATAAGAAATCATGTAGAAAACGAGAAAAAGACTCAAATAAATTGACTTTAGTGTATTTATTTTTAATAATACCATTGAGCTTTTTTCAGCCCTAACTGACTGAGCATTAGAATTATGCACCACAAGTATAAGCAGAAAATAATTTTTTTCAACAAGTTTCAACATCCATTTAAACTAAACTTAGATAAAATGACTGTACAAATAATACAAGTATGTTAAACCAAAAATTTTGAACAAATTCATGCTTCAATAAATCTTACAGCCAAAATTCATTCAACCACACTCTTCACGTAATTATAAAAATAGTTTCTAAATACATTACAACCGAGATAATGCGACCCAAAACCAGCTATTTACCCCAGTTGCAATCCATGAGCATCGGTGCACAATCTGTGAATTAGCTTAATTGCCTATACCGGGTAACCTCAATTTGATTCCGATTCGGTTCTAAAGTTCAACAATGCTTACCCGGTAAACAAAACCTAACCCATTGAAATCCGCGGTGCATGCATGATACATCGTTTGGATATAATTTCAATTAGGTACATTCATCCAGACCGCTGTGCCGACATGAAAAGCTCCTTTCAGCACAAATACCGAATAATTAAAAATACATTGGTGAGGCAACTAATTGATTTCCGCTGGCGATTGGCGACAGTAACCGTCGACCCTCGTCTCGTCCAGCACCCCAACGAACGGGGTAATTCAATCAGTTCAAAACGCCTCTATGTGTTACGTTAGGTGCCACTGTCAAAGCTCTCCAGTCTCCGTTTGGCCTGCGTTAGCAATCAGAAACGGTAACTAAACCAGCGTTCACGAGGCATGCATAAATTACAAATCGCCGCATGGACCGAATGGCTGCACGAGCTACAGAATTTCAGTGCGTCTTGAACTGTCCTACAGGTCAGACGTTTTTTCGGTTGCTTGTGGACTGGTCTTTGACTGCCTATAGCTTCAAAGTTTGTGTTTTGTCAGTGTGTCTTTTAAAGACTACCTGAAAGTTATTTCCCATCAGTCTTTCTCAAGACTACCTACTTTTGAATTTAACATTTGTTTTAACTTTTTTCGTATCACCTGAAATGGCTGGACGGAAAAAGAAACCTCGCATCGCTGCGGGGAGGAAAAGAGAGGCATCTCTTTCTGACACATCGAGTGTTTGTAGTGACAATCCTTTTGATATTTTGCCTGAGCAAGAAGCTGGTGAAATGGAAGTTACCAATAATGAAACTATACAAAATATAAAATCTTTAAAAAAGGAGAAAGTTCCACCTATTGTGGTAACTATTTCTTCTGAATTTAATATATTCAAAAAGGAACTTTCAACGTTTGTTTCTGACGTTAAAGTTACCTATCAAATTGGCCGTAGAGGTGATTGCCGCTTATTAGCCGACTCAGTAAAGGGTCGTGATCGTCTTGTTCAGTATTTAACTGACAAGATGTACAAATTTTTTACATATGACACCAAGAACGCCAAGCCGTTCAAGGTTGTCTTGAAAGGTCTCACCAACGATCAAACCGTTGATGAGATCAAACTTACTTTAACAGAATTACTTGGCATAGCCCCTACCCAAGTAATTCTAATGAAACAAAAATCACGAGGCGAAAACAGTCAGAGAACTGGAATTTCCCTTGTTAATTATCTAATTCATTTTAACCGCAATGAGGTTAACAACTTAAAATTTTTTGAAAAAGCACATGCTTTGTATAATGTGCGTGTAAAGTGGGAAATTTATAGGAAGTATGGCGGAGGTGAAAAGCATATCACCCAATGCCGTACTTGCCAACGTTATGGCCATGGTTCCAAATTCTGTAACATGGACCAAAAATGTCTTAATTGTGGAGACTCTTCTCACAAAAAGGACACATGTCCTGTGAAAGAGAGTAAAAATTTTCGCTGTGCGAATTGTAACGGCAACCATATGTCAAATTTTTATCAATGCCCAGTCCGTTTAGCAATTGTTAAGGCAAGGCAAGGTAAACAAAATTCAATTTCTCAATTAAAACCAACTTCAAAACAAAATTCTCCAAGCGTACCAGTGACGCATAGTTTACCTACTCCTTTGCATACCCGTTTAACTTATGCACAGGTTACAGGTAGTTCGAACATTATACCGCCTAGTGTTGGTAGTTCGAAAATGACCGTTAATATGGGTAAGCAAAACAGGCTAGAAAATAATTGTACACCTATCACTCCAGCTAATATCGCTGCCGAAAATATTTTTTCTAATGTCAACTGCCTGGGGCCTATTACGGCAGGTAAACTTTCTTTTTTGCAACAGGCAATGTTCGATCTTATGAACGCCATGTTGCAGGCAAAATCAATGTTTGAAGCCATTCAAATAGGCACAAATTTTACTATTAAAATTGTTTCTAATTTAAAATTTAGCAATGATTTTAAATAAAACAATTAAAATATTAAATTGGAATGCTCGCTCATTGAAGGCCAATGAGAATGAGCTTTTTAACTTTTTAACAGTAAATAATGTGCATATTGCAATTATTACTGAAACATTTTTGAAACCTAACATAAAATTAAAATATGATCCCAATTACTTGGTTCATAGATATGATAGGATTCAGGGTTCCGGCGGTGGAGTTGCAATTGTTATTCATCGCCGAATCAAACATCGTGCTCTTCCCCATCTTGAGACGAAAGTTATTGAAACTTTGGGAATTGAAGTTCAAACTGAACTTGGGATTTTATTTATTGCCGCAGCATATTTACCATTTCAATGCACACGCGAGCTCAAAAATTATTTTAAAGGTGATTTACAAAAACTCACCAGAAATCGTTCGAAATTTTTCATAATCGGCGATTTTAACGCTAAACATCGTTCATGGAATAATTCTCAAAGTAATTCCAATGGCAAAATTTTATTCAACGATTGTTCTTCAGGATACTATTCTATTTTGTCTCCGAATAGTCCTACATGCTTTTCTTCTGTAAGAAACCCTTCAACAATTGATTTGGTGCTTACAGATCAAAGTCATGTGTGTAGTGATTTGATCACACATGCTGACTTTGATTCTGACCATCTTCCAATAACTTTTTCTTTATCACATGAATCAGTTATAAACCCTATGAGCTCTGTTTTTAATTATAACAAGGCTAATTGGGAAAGATACAAAACTCATATTGAGAGAAATTTCAATAATGAGCTTGATTTGCAAAACGAAGTGAATATTGATTCCGCTTTGGACGCATTAAAATGTGCAATTGTTGATGCCAGGAATTATTCTGTTCCAAAGACTCAAGTGAAATTTGATTCACCAATAATTGACGAAAATCTTCAACTTCTAATTCGTTTGAAAAATGTCCGCAGACGTCAATATCAACGTTCTCGTGACCCTGTTTTTAAAACTATTTATAAAGATTTACAGAAAGAGGTTAAACATAGATTTACTCTTCTGAGAAATCAAAATTTTGAGACTAAAGTTGAAAAATTGAAACCATATTCAAAACCATTTTGGAAGCTGTCGAAGATTCTTAAGAAACCTTCAAAGCCTATTCCAGTTTTAAAAGATGGTGAACGTTTTCTTGTATCCAATGAACAAAAGGCTCAAAGACTTGCTCAGCAGTTTGAGAGTGTTCATAACTCAAATTTGAATTTTGTGAGTCCAATTGAAAATGAAGTCACACGTCTATTTGATTTAATTTCTTCCCAGAATTTTTTACCTGCAGAAATAATTGAAACTAACTTGAATGAGATTAAATCAATTATTAAAAATTTCAAAAATATGAAAGCACCTGGTGACGATGGAATCTTTAATATACTAATCAAACATCTCCCTGAGAGCACAATGGAATTTTTAGTGAAAATTTTCAATTGCTGCTTCAAAATTGCATATTTTCCCAAATTATGGAAAAATGCAAAAATTACTCCCATTTTAAAACCGGATAAGAACCCAGCTGAAGTTTCAAGTTATCGACCAATCAGTTTGCTTTCTTCAATAAGTAAACTATTTGAGAGAGTTATTCTTAACAGAATGATGTCACACATCAACGAAAATTCAATTTTTGCAAATGAACAGTTTGGATTTCGCCATGGGCATTCCACAACTCATCAATTGCTGAGAGTTACTAATATGATACGAGCTAACAAATCTGAAGGTTATACCACTGGAGCTGCTCTTTTAGACATAGAAAAAGCATTCGACAGTGTTTGGCATAAAGGTTTGATTGCGAAATTGCAAACTTTTAATTTTCCAATTTTCCTAATCAAAATTTTAAAAAATTATCTTACTGATCGAACTCTGCAGGTTGTCTATCAGAATTCAAAATCTGATAGATTTCCTGTCAGAGCAGGTGTGCCTCAAGGTTCAGTCTTGGGTCCAGTCCTGTACAACATATTCACTTCAGATCTTCCTGATTTGCCTCCAGGATGCACAAAGTCATTGTTCTGCGATGACACAAGCATTTCCGTAAAAGGAAAAAGTCTTCGTGTCATATGCAGTCGATTGCAGAAAAGTTTAGATATTTTTTCTTCCTACTTGCAAAAGTGGAAAATCTCTCCCAATGCTTCTAAAACTCAAATGATAATTTTTCCACATAAGCCTAGGGCTTCTTTCCTCAAGCCAAACAATAATCACGTTGTCAAGATGAATGGGGTTATTTTAAGTTGGTCCGACGAGGTTAAGTACTTGGGACTAATTTATGATAAAAAACTTATTTTCAAAGAGCACATTGAGAGTATACAAGCCAAGTGCATCAAATATACGAGATGTTTATATCCTCTCATTAACAGGAATTCTAAACTTTGTTTAAAGAACAAACTTTTGATTTACAAACAAATTTTTAGACCAGCAATGCTTTATGCTGTACCGATCTGGTCAAGTTGCTGTTCAACAAGGAAGAAAACGCTCCAAAGGATTCAGAATAAAATTCTGAAAATGATTTTGAAGCGTCCTCCTTGGTTTGGTACACTCGAATTACATAGACTTACTGGTGTTGAACCACTAGAAGCTATGTCAAATAAAATTATTAACAATTTTCGACAAAAATCGTTGCAATCCTCAATTGCTACGATAAGCTCTCTTTATAGCCAATAAGTTAGCAATTAAGTTAGTTGTAAGTTTACTTCCCCTTTTCTGACAAGTAGGTTTAAATCCCTACGAATGATAAGTCCTAATTGCGAAAGCAAACAAATCCTAACAATTAAAATTACAAATTTCTAACAGTGTTGAGAAGTCACCATTTGTGATTGGACACACATACTCATTATTTACTAATATTTATCATAAATACTTAAGCTACTCACAAATCCCCCCTTATAAAAAAAAAAAAAAAAAAAAGCTACAGAATTTGCAAACAATTTTCCACCAACGACAAAATTGGTGCGGCCGTATAATCTGACGTGATATCTGCTTAAGAGTTTATTGAACAACATAATTACTATCAGTTTTTGATTTTTGTCGTAATCGATTGATGGTTGAGTAATATTTGCTTTGGATTAATGAAAAAATCTCATTCAAATCTCCAATCAAATTATCGTCAATGCCATACTTGGCAACACTGCCACACACTTGAACAAGCAAGAACCAACTTGCACAATCCAATTGAATACAAATAGTAATTACAATTTAACGCTACCGTATTCCAGCACCGAGTGATTACTGCTGCGGCCATTGTCTGTCCGGCATCTGCACAAACACGATCCATTAAAATAATTAAAAACTAACAAGAATTTATCGGCCAACGTTTGGTGAGACACGCCGAGCGACACCACCACCCACTGGTACAGGCTTACCGAATCAACGACTGCAGGCTGGTCCGATTGGTTGACTGGTTGGGTGGGTGGATGTTCGGTGCGGTCCCGAATAAACAAATCGCAATCGAAAGTTTTAAAATCTCCTGCCGGTCCAGTGGAGCGGGCAACGACAGCACAAAAAAAAACATCTTTTTTCTCACTGACCAATCTATTTACATACTATTGCTGGCAGTTTGTTCACGTGGCAATTTATCGCTGCGACAACATCGGATAATCGGGCTTGTATCGCGTTTGGCTTGATTGGCAGTCGTCCCAATTAAAGTTTGTTTTTTAGCCTGCCAATGCGTTTTCCCTCATTCGGAAATTCGGTTCTCGCCCGCTGCCTGTTCACCGTAATGTATTAGCGGGTGCTATTCATTCTGCAATTTTAAAAATTAATATTTCATTCGAGATCGGTGTTGCACAAGTTTTTGTTTGTGTCATTTCGTGAGCGTAAAATATTTTTTTTCTAACGGCCGGATATCCAATAAAGAATCGCCACAAGACAGTTGACATGGCGCTTTGTTGGTTAGACTGAGCAAGCTTTTGAATAATTTCGTATAGTTTGTGTAAACTTTAACTTTTACGAAGAATGAAAAAAAAGGGTTTTTTGGGTTCCGTGAAATCAATCAATTAAACATTGTGGAGAATTTTATATGTATAAAAGCAGGTTTAAAATTTCTTACGAGTTAATTTACAAAATGAACTCTGTAAATAGCTATGCGGAATTCCTTCGAAATGAATCAAAATCTTTCTACAAACAGAACTGAAATCATCTAGATCTTATTTTTTAAATATAGAAAAATAGCTTCGTGTTGTTTTGATCCATTGCAATTTACCTCGAATTCAAATTATGTTAGTTTACTGACAGTTTTTTAGACTTAGTTACTCCAGTCGAGTATACACGATGCCATCCTCCAATTATCGAAAAAACTTTATCGAAAACTACAGTGAGCACACAAATTAAAAGCATGAGACTGATAACGAGTAGAGAGTCAAATGGTTTCGTCGAATGACTACAAAAATGAGACAAGCCAAGAAAGACTAGGCGAACAAGACGAACATTTCCTCTGTCATCAATGGTTTCAACTCAAAAACAGACAAATATTTTAAAAAATAATTTATTGTTCAATACTAAATTGTTTTGTTCCTATTCTTCACATTACACTGTACCAAATCGGTTCCGCTTCTCGGGTTTCCGTTTCTTGCTGCGAGCTGTTGTTTGATTCTGTCCGGTGTCATCCTTAATCCTCAAGACTTACTCCATCTGATCGAACGATTCGGATTCCGCGGCGCGGTGATATCCGTGTCCTCCATGTCCTCCGTAGCTGTGTCCACCGTAGGATGGAACGCATGGTACGTGCGCAACACTGGGAGCACATCCGACGAGCAGGTTCGAGCCGCACTTAACTGCCTGGGCGTGGTGGGCAGGTGCGTGGTAGGCTGGAGCTGGAGCGTGGTAAGCCGGCTTCGGGGCTTCGTACTTTGCGGGAGCGTAATTGGCAGCGCACACGCCAACAATGGCGGCCACAACGGTCAACACTACTAGCTGATTCATGGTTATTGTAACGAGAGCTGGAGCTGCTTACTGCAAGACACGGAAACTGCGACTGGTGATTTGTCCGATACAGACCGATGGGTTTTATAATCAAAAGTCGCTGACCGTTTTCAATTTCAATTTGGCTGTGATGCGTAGGGTACCTATCGAAAATGAATAGGCAATGCTGAATGTGACAATTGCATTTTCGAAAGACTGTTGACTGTGACTTATAAGACCATACGTATGAGTGTCATACAGTTTTGGTTGTGAATACTTATTATAAATTTAACTTTAAATATTTCATGAAGTTATAAAGAATAAAAAATGAGTATTTGGCCCTAAGAGTAAAAACTCTGTCATCTACTTTATGAATAAAATCTCGAGAATTCTTTAATCCCGAGAATTCTGTAAGGTACTATGGAGTGGAACGGCAACCCAAAATTAGCGCTTTTAATTGTGTTTGGATATCCTGACTTTTATTGTTATTTTTCATCGCAGGTTCAGTTTAGAATAAAATTATGATAAAAAATTTTATGTACATGAACAATCGATTGTTTAATTTAATCTTTTATCATGGTTAACAGTTGAGATAAACGACTTGGCAGCACAGAAAAAGTTTCATTGAGTAGAAGATTTCAGTACATTTATCCTAATTCTTATTTTTAGTTAAAAAATATGCATTGTGAAACATTTTTATAGGTGGTAAAAATAGCCTACTCTGCTACAGGCATCATTAACAAATATTCAGCAACGCTAATCAATAACTTGGTATTGGAAAGAATTAGCATTGCCAATCGATAAAAAATATCTTTGCTAATCTCAGGTGAGGTTAAACTTTAAACTCGACTTTCTCGAGTTCGATTTCGATACTTATGTGATTTGCACAACCTAAAAACTATTTGATCGATTGATCTATAAAATTCATGGTGGTGTTTCGAACTGCAATACGGGTCATTCTATAAGGTTCAAAGTTTGTTTTGTGTAAAAAATGAATAAAACATAACCATTTATCAAGCAAAAAATAACAATCGACAACAAAAAAAAGCGAAGCCTTGGTGCTACATTCCGATCCGGAACTCGACCTTCTGTTTATCATACACAGACTTCGCAGCCAACTGTTAAGTTTACAGGACAATTGCGGGGCTAGTGCTTCGATCCTACTGACACTAAAAGTCTCTCCCGAGCCGAGCCTCGAACCTATGACAACTGGCTTGTAAGGCCAGCATCGTACCTCGAGACCATCTGGGAGGGTTATCGACAACACTGCCTCTCAAAATAAAAAAATATCTGTGTTTCATAAACTTCAATTCCCCTAATTATTAAGTATTTTAGGAAATATAACCGAAACAACAGTGGGCAATTCCACCGGAACTGATCGATTTGGAAACTATTTGCTGACAATGCTTGTTTGGCTCAGAAAAAAATTAAAAGTTTGTTGAGTTCGATCTGTTTCTAGAGAAAATTTCATCTTTTAATTGATGAAATTTTTGTTAGCGTGTTTGGTGTCAGAACTTGAAAAATTTCAATAAAACAATAATAAAAATAGAAACTATGAGCGAATCAGAGAACTTTTCTTTTGTTTTTATTCTCTGACTGATTAGTGTTTCTGGTGCAAAATTTTTTCAGAAACCCGGTGAGATTTTGAAATTCGTACACAAAATGTTCACAAATTTCAAATACAAAATTAACATGGCAGTATTGCCGCTTAAAATTGATGTTTATTTCAAACTGCTAGACTAATTTTCTTAAAAATGCAATCTTTAGAATGTTCATTGAGGTAAAGTATCGGAAGACATAAAAAACTGAAAAAAGATTGCTTGAAATCAGATAAATTTTGACTTTATCTCCCAAAAATGCCGTTAGTCGAATTTTGCTTGTAATAACTAACTAACTAATAACTGTAATAACATATGAAAAAGAAAAGCTCAACAAATCGCATGGCTTTGTTGGTGTTGTTCTACGATTTGAGCAGTTTCTTAATACAAGATTTTGAGTGCATAAAGAACAACGACACAAAACGGAGTTTCGCTTCTCGCACAATGGGTTCGAAATGATGGTCAACAACATGTTATAGAAAAATTGGATTTTCTCACGCATCTTTATAACGGCGCTTTTTTTCGAATATATCAAATGAAAAACTGCTGTGAAAATCACCTTCATTTTTTTGAAAAATGCGGATATCTCATCATATATTCCAATGACCCTCGTTTTGTTCCCAGTAGAATAAACAGATTACACAAAGTTAGAACAATTTTACCTTTTTAGCAGTTTTTGAGAATCAATTTTTGACGTGTTTTTTACCCCACTTACCCCGTTTCAAAAAATCTGATATTATGCAAAACATTTTACTATTATATAGATAAACAAACCCTGAAAGTGTCAGTCCGATCGGAGAACCTCGATACAACCTCCCTTGTAAAGGTGGTTGCGGTTCTCGCGAACTGGGTCTCAAAAATTCGGTGCATTGTACAGATAAAATGCGTTGTTTATTTTTGAACTCTACACTCTGTTTTCCTCAAATTTATTAAAATAACTAAATACAGAGTATTTAAAATAGAATACCGAAATGCTTCGTACAGATCCTTGAATAGGTAAATAATAAATGCATTCAACATGACAATCCTAGTTGCAACCCGCAATGGCGGTATAGAGGAAAACCAAATTCATTTCATCATGATATTAGAATTCCCAAATTTGTATTTGTATTTTTGAATTGAAAATTTGTTTACATTTGCACCTTCTAGATAACATTACTATCCATAACCTTACTTGCAATTGAACAACACTATGCAAACATTAATCATTTAGACTAATGTTAAAGATAACAGACATATTACTTCCAATTATGGCATCTTCGTTGTTTTTTGGTATCTCGAAACTAGTGCTGGAACTTTCAACCGGATTTATTCGTGATCCGGTTATTCGAAGCTCGGATCACGGATAGGTGAACGAATACTATCCGGATATCCGGATATTCGGATACGGATAATCGAATAGTCGGATACCAGGATATCCGGATATTTATTACAGTTTTTATACGAAAATGTATATTCACATGAAATTTGAAATTGACATAGAATTTTATGAACATGTTAACATTCCATTCAGGTCAATTTTACCATTTTATCAGTAAACAGAATCAGAAAAAAATGAATCAGATTCGAGTAGTGCTGGGACTATCCGGATTAATATATCCCGATATCCGGCTTCGGAAATCCAAAGAAAAAACTGATTTTAAGGAGGGGTGTTCCAACAAAATACTCTATTTTGTCGTGGTCAACGTACATATAAGTCATCGGAAAATTCAGCAATTGTTTTTCATTTAAACTTTTTCACAACTTTGCTGAAGGAAGCAATCTGGTATATTGAAAATTAGTAAAAATATTTATTTTTATCTAACTGTTAGTTGGATTGATCGAAAAACCGAAAACGCCAAGAGTAAGGCCTTTTTCCATTAAACAATTTTACTGAAGACATTGAGTACATAAAATCATTTTTTCACAGTCAAATCTAAAGCGATTTTTTGAATTAAGACCACTGTGCACTGTGGGATTTTCAAATAATTCTATCCATCAATTGTAAATGTCTTGAAATATAACACTTGGAATGTGTAGAAACTATTTTGGAAGTTATTTTATAAAATGGTGGTTGAAAAACGTGCTCGATGTAAAACGAGTACTTTTTATATCATTTTTTTGTACTTCACGACCTCCAAAAGGGCATTACCCAAAAATGTACCGTACGATGATTTTGAAATTTTGACCAGAGATTCTGGACGTCATAATGGTGTACTCAGATTCTTTGGTGCATTTTTGTATAATAACGGTCTGTGGGAGCACCGTGTCACATATTCGATTGTATTGTCTCACAACAATCCCCGTATCAAGTGATCTTAAATGAAGAATCTAGAAATAATCTGTGATCTATTTTAGGAAAGTCACCAAGAACAATTGGTGACGAATAACTATAGTTCTTAAGGTTCACAAAGATGGGGGCGATGATTACAAAAAGCGATTAAAGTATATATTAGAAAATTTAAACACAATATGATTTATACATATTCCTCATACATTTCCACATATATTTAGAACAGAGGTTATTTGAAATTTTCCGAGCATTGCTTGAAACCTAATTTTTCTGAAGGCGCATGAAAATTTTAAAGAGTAGGCAATATACTATCACCAAGAAAATGGGATTGTATCTGAAAATAACTCTTGTCATTTATCGCAATTCCAACTTGTTGTATTTTATTTCTTATATGTATACATTCAACCATTTATATATTTCATCAGTGAAATAGAATAAATCTAAAATAGTAATGTTCGGGAGTTGGTCGCGAAGAAAATATACTGTGTAATATTTTTTTCGTGACCAACAAAAACAACAGCAACAAAAATTAACTTTTTTTCTGCCTTGGCTTCTATAATTTTTTTTATAATTTTTTTGTGTATTTTCATGCAAAACTATATTTCCCCGAGTTTGAACATATTCCAACTTAAGGGGCAACAATGGCGCCATTTTGAATTTTTGAGAAACGGGTAATTTTTGATGTTTTTTCGACGCCATTTTGTTTTAAGACCAAATATCAAAATTCTAAGAGTTTGTCCACATTAAGCATCTTTTTACCCATCTTTAAAAAAAAACACATCTTAAATGTTGTTGATGCATCTTTTTTGTCTATGGTCTTCTGTATACAGCTAATACGAAATAACCTGATTTCGCATTGAAATTCAGAAAAAAAGGATGTCAAAACAATAAAAAGGTAATATTATTCTTGAAACAAATAAAACATGTTTGACTGAAAGAAATTGTTACAGTTTGTATATGAAAATATTTCGTCTTCATATGTGAGCTTTATTTTCCGTACGCTTCAGAACAACTAATCCCGATCGAAATAATGTTTATCTTATATAAACATAATAAAACAAAACACTTTAACATAAAAGAGTAATATGCTAGTAGAAAAATCTCTGAGCTTATTATTTGAAATATCAAACTGTTAAATTTTGCCTTTCGTCTAAATGACAGCGAGTCGGACATTGATTCGAAAAGCAGACGCCTAGCTCAGTGATGGAAACGAAACGAATATGATGCAATCATCGTTCAATCTCCACATGTACACATCATGAAGTGTACAGACCGCAACTAAACCTGAATCCTCTCAACACATAATGAAATGATGATATGGTGCGTAGGGAGAAAACAATCACATGACTAGACTACATCTGCTCTGAGAAGCGATTCGCTCGTTGCGTTTGTCTCTCCATATGCCGGTCGTTAGGGGAACAAAGAATAGCAGCAGAAGAATATCATGTCGCCTGAGCAGCATCAGAGGTGTGCTGCGGTGAGAGGGAAAGTGTGGGGGAAGAGACTACTTCGGCAGCGGTTGACTTGAGCGATAGTAGGAGAGCATACATTGTCATTTTCTTTCTTTTTCTGACAAAAAATCATATTCATGGGTCAAATGAGTAAAAACATAACAAGATCTGATCGCTCTGTGTGCCAGAGACGATTAACTTCATATACCGAGTTGTGCATATTGAGAACTATATGTTGTGGTGAACACTAACGACAAGCAATGTATCGTAAAAAAGAAAGCAAAGAGAATGAACCAACACTGATACTTTGTTATTTGCATACTGACGCCGATGTCAACGCATCTCAGGCTTGCTTTATATGTATTCAAAATCACTAGAGGTGATTTTTTTAGATGATGCACCTGTCCTACGTCATCTTTCATTGAATTGAGCTCCGTGTTTGTTAAAATTGATGTCACCCAGAATCGATAATCAAAAGTTATTATTCTTGATAATTTCTGCTTGATATAAAATATAGGATCCGACAGTTAAGTGCTACATTGACCCAAATAGGTAAATTCATCAAAACAAAAACTTTCTCTACAAATTCTTTCAATTTCGCTAAAAAACATAGCACTTTTAGCCGACCCTTCCGACCACAAAATAAACTATGGAAAATGATTCGTTTCCAGACTTGGGTGTCACTACAGTAGCAGTACAAACTTTTGGCAGTTGTCACAAAGTAGTATAGTAATTCTATTCTTACATATTTTCAACTTAGTAACATTTATAGAAGAAACCATAAACGTTTCTAATTTACTAAATTTTCACCGCGAGTTGTATTTTCATCATTACATTCATGGATAATTTCTGTGACAAAGTTCTAGAATATAACACAGTGCAACAATTTTTTTGCCTTGGCTTCTATGTACGATTTTTTGATGAAGTTTGATGCGAAAATAAATTTCCCGGAGTTTGAACATATTTAAACTTAAGGGGCAACAATGGCGTCATTTTGAATTTTTGAGAAACTGGAAATTTTTGATGTTTTTTCGACGCCATTTTGTTTTAAGACGAAATACCAAAATTCTAAGAGTTTGTCCACATATTAGCATCTTTTTACCCATCTTAAAAAAAAAAAAACTAATCTTAAATCGGACAAAAACTGAGCTCAAAACGGTGATTCTACGAAACCGGTTTTGGCATAGTTATAGTGTATTTCACAAAGCAAAATAATATCGATTATTGCTGAACATTAATGGTAATTCGCTAATATCTTAAAGTGGTACTTTTGAGCTCAGTTTTTGTCCGATTTAAGATTAGTTTTTTTTTAAAGATGGGTAAAAAGATGCTAATATGTGGACAAACTCTTAGAATTTTGGTATTTCGTCTTAAAACAAAATGGCGTCAAAAAACATCAAAAATTTTCAGTTTCTCAAAAATTCAAAATGACGCCATTGTTGCCCCTTAAGTTTAAATATGTTCAAACTCCGGGAAATTTATTTTCGCATCAAACTTCATCAAAAAATCGTACATAGAAGCCAAGGCAAAAAAATTGTTGCACTGTGTTATATTCTAGAACTTTGTCACAGAAATTATCCATGAATGTAATGATGAAAATACAACTCGCGGTGAAAATTTAGTAAATTAGAAACGTTTATGGTTTCTTCTATAAATGTTACTAAGTTGAAAATATGTAAGAATAGAATTACTATACTACTTTGTGACAACTGCCAAAAGTTTGTACTGCTACTGTAGTGACACCCAAGTCTGGAAACGAATCATTTTCCATAGTTTATTTTGTGGTCGGAAGGGTCGGCTAAAAGTGCTATGTTTTTTAGCGAAATTGAAAGAATTTGTAGAGAAAGTTTTTGTTTTGATGAATTTACCTATTTGGGTCAATGTAGCACTTAACTGTCGGATCCTATATTTTATATCAAGCAGAAATTATCAAGAATAATAACTTTTGATTATCGATTCTGGGTGACATCAATTTTAACAAACACGGAGCTCAATTCAATGAAAGATGACGTAGGACAGGTGCATCATCTAAAAAAATCACCTCTAGTGATTTTGAATACATATAAAGCAAGCCTGAGATGCGTTGACATCGGCGTCAGTATGCGAATAACAAAGTATCAGTGTTGGTTCATTCTCTTTGCTTTCTTTTTTACGATACATTGCTTGTCGTTAGTGTTCACCACAACATATAGTTCTCAATATGCACAACTCGGTATATGAAGTTAATCGTCTCTGGCACACAGAGCGATCAGATCTTGTTATGTTTTTACTCATTTGACCCATGAATATGATTTTTTGTCAGAAAAAGAAAGAAAATGACAATGTATGCTCTCCTACTATCGCTCAAGTCAACCGCTGCCGAAGTAGTCTCTTCCCCCACACCTTCCCTCTCACCGCAGCACACCTCTGATGCTGCTCAGGCGACATGATATTCTTCTGCTGCTATTCTTTGTTCCCCTAACGACCGGCATATGGAGAGACAAACGCAACGAGCGAATCGCTTCTCAGAGCAGATGTAGTCTAGTCATGTGATTGTTTTCTCCCTACGCACCATATCATCATTTCATTATGTGTTGAGAGGATTCAGGTTTAGTTGCGGTCTGTACACTTCATGATGTGTACATGTGGAGATTGAACGATGATTGCATCATATTCGTTTCGTTTCCATCACTGAGCTAGGCGTCTGCTTTTCGAATCAATGTCCGACTCGCTGTCATTTAGACGAAAGGCAAAATTTAACAGTTTGATATTTCAAATAATAAGCTCAGAGATTTTTCTACTAGCATATTACTCTTTTATGTTAAAGTGTTTTGTTTTATTATGTTTATATAAGATAAACATTATTTCGATCGGGATTAGTTGTTCTGAAGCGTACGGAAAATAAAGCTCACATATGAAGACGAAATATTTTCATATACAAACTGTAACAATTTCTTTCAGTCAAACATGTTTTATTTGTTTCAAGAATAATATTACCTTTTTATTGTTTTGACATCCTTTTTTTCTGAATTTCAATGCGAAATCAGGTTATTTCGTATTAGCTGTATACAGAAGACCATAGACAAAAAAGATGCATCGTATTCCATATCGCTTCCAATGATTTTAAAAAAGATTATGGAAATGTCGAAGAATGTACAGTTCCTAGTTTCATACCTACAGGTTGCTCTTTATTATCACTTATTTGAATCAATCTTACAGCACTTGAATTCTGCTGAAGAGAAATCTGTCAAATAACTTGATGTAACCCCATATTGAATTACGTTTATAACAAACACAGAGACATCACATTAAACAATCAGGTTAAATCTGGAAGTGTCAAATATTTCTGTATGAAAACTTGTCATGCTAGACTTTTTTCGTTTTCCAAAGCGCACACCACTGAAAAAAGAACCTCAAAACACAAACCAGAACCGGTTGAAATCTTGAGATTGCATTCTTTGCTTATCCTTGATCGGGAGAGTGGAACCAAAATAAAATCAGATTTGTTATGGTGTTGAATGTTGTTATCATAACATCAGTTGAACCGATAGACGAACAAATTTCGATGAGATTGATTTCCCTTGTGGGAATCTGCATACTTCTTGTATAATGTAGTTTAAAAAAAATCGATCTTATGTTCTATTTTTTACAACATAGATGAATTAGAAAACTATTTATAAAATATTGGCTAAATTATTAAGTTTTTAAACTGATTGCAAAACTTGCAGCGTTTAAAAAAAGTAAATGAGTTATACTGTTTTCCAATTCCAGACATTCATCACCTGTCGTTCGAACTTTGCAAATCTTGCACTTGTATGACTCTCCTGAGCACCTTCGTATCTGTCTCCTTTCGAAGAACAAGTATCAGGATTTAACCTTAAAAAGTTGAATCTCGCAGATGAACGAAGCAATGGGGTGCCCCAAAATGATTCCTCCGTGACATGGAAGATTCCTTTTAGAATAAATTAATGCTATAGAACCGTAGCCTCATATGTGTCAAAAATATCTAATGTCATTATAGAAAATCCATATCCGCGAATCAGCAATATCCCGTCGATCCTATACCACCCTATCGAACATCATGTAAGCAAAGAGAAAATGATACGTTTCAGAAAGCAAATTTATTCAAGCAATAACGTGATGCGCCTGCCAGATTGCCGCGCCATCATTTTCGCGGGTTCGCTGACTTTCGCTGCGGCTAATAAAATGTTGAAGGAAGCCCTATCGAAAAAAAAAAACACAGACTGTCGGAAAACAATATTTCCCCTCACAAAACGAAGTAAATGGGCCATTTTTCACGTACGCTGATGATATTTGAGTGTAACACATCGGTTAACATGGTTTTTGTTATTTTGATACTTTACGGCGAAATAATGCTTGTTTGGAGGGCATTGTTTTGAACCCAGCGATTCTATGCTGTGCATGATAAATGACTCTGCTGAATTTGTATTTTATCAGTTAATGACCGACGAAATATTCTCGAGCTCTTTCTTTATTTGTATTGAGTTAAAATGCTTTAATAAAAACAAATAATATTAGTTATACTTTTAAGCGAAATATGCAACCACTCCCCTCATTTGTTATTGATGAAATAGTCTGAGAAACACAAATCTGAAAAGAGTGTTTCGAAACCATGTGATGCTTATATGCATACAAAACATATCATTTCGAGTAGCTGCTTCTAATATTAAATTTTTAAAACATTATAAACACTGCATCACTAGACAGATTAAGACCGCTTCCACTGCAAAAAAAAGTTCAACACACAATCTGCTTTCCATCCTGCAACAGGGTAGAATTTCTTCTCCCAGAGCTGCTACTCCACTGTTAAATATTTAATCTAGGAAATAAAGTATTCTATTTCTACGAGCACGAGCGCCTCGGATATCAACTGCTGCTATTTAACCAGGATTTTTAAATTCTTAAAGTCGTTTTAATCTTCCCGGGCTCCCTCTTCGCCATTGTGGAGTGTTTGCTTTGTGCTGATGGGAATTGTGCTGTGTGCATATTTCATTATAGCAAGGTTGGAAGAGACGATAGCAGCCGGTTTGCCGCAAGGGACAGTGATTGAATCCAACAACAACTGGCCGGCTGTTTTAATGCACTTTAAATGCATCGTTAGCCGACACGAACGCAGCAGCAGCATCAGGATAGCAGGATATGTTTGCGCTTAGAAATCGCATCAATCTTTCCGGGGTGTCCCGTGCCTAGAGGCGACGGGGGAGTCGAAATTGAAATTGAAATTTTATGGCCTCACTCTGTCATCATCAACGCACAGCGGACATCACATTCAGTCCGAGTGGACTGGCACTACTCAAATATTGCACCGATATTAAATCAACAGAATGATCACCCCTAGGATGGGAGCTACTCTAGGCAATAATGTTAGCTTTTTTTCTCGGTCGTTTTAAATTAAATTTAAATAAAATGTCTAGACATAAAGCTTTAGCTTAAGACCCTCGTGTATCACTTTTTTTTTCATTTCGAACATCAGAACTTAGCCACCCTATAGCTCTGTTCAATGTATTGGAAGCAGCGTTGCGCTTTCGATACTCTGCAAATGCTTCATTCATTCGATTCGAATAAATGTTTGATGAAGGTGCAGCACAGCCTCTTCCCAGCACAACCTGACCTCCCACGCGAGCCAGAACCTAATGCCAGCTGCAGTGAATGAGGAGGCTCTACTAGCTGCCTGCAAGCTCGCTACTCGATAATAGCAATTTTAATTGCTTATCTTGATTTTTCCTCCGAAGCACAACGTCATCATCATTTTATCTCGCTTCTGGCTCGACAGGACGGATAGGTTATGCGTACTGGCATTGCGAGGGAGGGAAATTGTGTATTCGGAAATTCGGATCATCCACCGTGGATAATAAATTTGATTGATGAACAAACAATTCAAATGGAAATGGAGTTATCTCGGATGCGGTTCTCGGAGATACGGCTTCATTTTTTTTTGCATGAATAAATTTTGCATCGTGTGATTTCTGATAATTAATTGTTCTATTTTAGGCAAACAGCTGGTAATCGTCATACTCAGCACATAATATTTAGGAACTTCATTTCCTAATTTCTATGTGGGTGGAAATAAATTAGAAAATTCACAAACCATGTTTAGATGGTTGAAATTTCCAATTAATTTTTTGAACACATTTGAAACTGCATCATTTCTGGCTCGATCAAACAACCAATATTACCGCGCATCCTGACATAGCAATCGACAATGTGTTGACATGTTGTGCACTGGTAAGCGCCGTTTGCACCCCAAAACGGTCAGCACAATTTTCCTTATAAAACCTCTCACTTTGTGTAATTCGAATTATCAGTTTGCGTTTTAACCTGTCAGCGTACACAAGTGTGTTTCCCGGTCTTGAAATGTACAAGTTCATCGTTTTGGCAGTGCTCGCAGCCGTCGTCGGTAGCCTGGCCGATTACGCACCCCCGAAGTATGAAGCACCGAAATACGAAGCACCAAAGTACGAAGCCCCGAAGTATCACGCACCGGCTCCAGCTCATCATGGCGGTTACCACGCTCCAGCACCAGCTTACCATGCTCCCGCTCCAGCACACTACGCCCCGGTTGCCCACCATGCCGCTCCAGTAAAGTGCGGCGCCAATCTGCTGGTAGGATGCGCACCAAGCGTAGCCCACGTGCCCTGCGTCCCATCGTACGGTGGATACGGTGGTCACGGTGGACACGCATACGGACACAGCCACGTCGGTAGCCCACACCGAAGTGCCGATTCCGAGGCATTCGAATCCTTTGAGTAATGGAACAGCCATTAGCAGTCGTTTGTGGAAGAATTAACAGGAAATACTCGCCTCTAGTTGGAAATATAGTTGAACTTTCCAGTTGTCGGACAGCAGCAACAAATGAACAGAATGTAGTTAGGTAGTGAATTATTATAATAAATTTGTGGTTTGTAGCGATAGTAATACTATGAGTTTTTGTTAAACTGTCTTTGAGAAAATAATGATCGTTCTTAAGGTATATTATTGGTTGATTTCGTCCACATTGAACTGAACCAAATAATGGCAAAGTCAGCCAAAGTGACTGTTATTGTCGAGCTGGTTATGTTATTTAATATTTACAGGAAATGTATTTCAGCTTTATTACAATTTAATTTATTTCCGCCACTGCTCTATCGATTTTACGGATATTGAGTAACTCGATTGTTAATCAACTATAGACAAAAAATATCATGATCGGCGCAAAATTCGGTGCACTCCAATATTTTTTTTTTTATTTTGATTCAGAAAAACGATTTTAGTTAAATAATTTTTCTTCCGTAGAACAACAATAAGATTCAGTTTCAAATACTGGTTACTTAGTGATGCAAAAAGCATTGAATATCCTCAAAATTAAGGATGAAAGCCATCCGCGAGAAACCAAAAACAAAAACTTTAAACACTTCTATTGTGCATTTCACTCTATTCACTTCACCTTTCACTTGATCTTTGCAAATCGCGTCAACTGCTAAAGAATGACATAAGTATATTAAAGTACGTACCTTGTTTAAGTTTTACAACCAGAATCTTGAAAGTTTTAGAAAATTGGTTGGATTTCCCAAAATCTTTTCAATTACTTCTTAATGATTCGATAGTTATTTCGGAGGTTAAACTGGGCTTTTTGAGCTGTTAACAGATCTTCTTTCTCAACTGCACGAATAGGGTAATGTATCATGATCCGACCAATTTAGACTATTTTCAAAGTACATCGCTTTTCATGTCACATTTTCACCATTTGTTAACATGTAATCATGAATAATATATATTTATCGGAAAAGTCTATCTGTCTAGTTTACAAAAATAACAATTTATAGCAAATCTGACGTAAATTCATTTGAATATATCGTTTTTCCTTACAATAGAATTTGTATCATGATCGGACCAGGGTGAATCATGATCGGACCAAAAAATGTATCATAATCGGACCAGTGTGCTTCTGAGACTTCAAGCGATTTTCCGCTTTGCGTGCTGGGCTTTACATGCACGGTGTTTGGTTTGGGCTTGATAAATTAGATATTTTTTTGTGGTTCTCAAATTATTGTCAAACATTTTTCAAATTATTGCGAAAACATTACGAATTATATTCGAGCTTCCAATACGGCAAATTTGCTTATTCAATTTGTGGATGTTTTTTCGATTGCAGTTTCGTTTCACCGATAGCTCACTCCACCAGCACAATTTTGAGAAACGATGTATGACCAACTTGTAGTCCCCAAGTAGTACTACAAATTTCCGAATATTGCAATGCTCTAACTTTTATACCTAAAGTGCGATATTCAGCCAATGGTACTTGTTACGGGAGTTACCTCACGGTTTAATATATTTCACTCTCACGCTCACTTCATTTTTGAGACCTATTTCCGATCCATCTAAAGTGAAGTGACAAAATTAGCTCCGTGAAGTGAGATTGACAGTGAAGTTAAAATGAGAGTGAGACAAGTGAAATGAGTTTCCCAGCACAAAAATTTCTAAGTCCCAGAAAGTCAATTTTTTCCAATAATTTTTTTTTTCTCGAGAAAACACCAGATCTCGGCGTTTTACGCAAGTCTAAGATATTTGGTATCAACAAAAATTTCCATATCGACAATTGCATGAACTGTGCCTTTCGTTATCAGTCGAAAAAGTGAGACTCAAAGTGGTCAATTTGAGACACTACTTCCTTAAGTTCGATTGAGTTGAAATTTTGTATGAGGACATTTTTCGGAGAGACGAAACTTTTAAGCCTTATCGCTAAATGAAATTCAAAGATTAGTTTTTTGCCTTACGTTTCCTTTGCCGCAGCGCAAAAAGTAGTCTCAGAGAGTCTTATTACTGAAAAATAACTTTGATATACATATTATCATTAGATCACAAATCAATCAATTTTTAAACATTTCTCACCTTCGGGAAATCATTTTACCGTTCAAAAAAATCGTGGAAAATATCCACACTAAACGCCACATAGAAATGTTCATATATTTCAATTTATCACTCTCTCGTAAACTGTTCGAAAATTCGCGGGAAAAAAATGCTACCTAAATAAGGATGACACTGAGTTATATTTTCCCTATTTGAAGCATAGTGGGCTATTTATAGTGAAGTTTTAAATGGTTTTGCTTTAGTTTGCGAAGTTCCAATCAATTAAACGTGAAATCCTTCATTGGGTATATCAAGCATAAGCAAAGTAAAACGGTGATGTCTCAGAAGTAGGCAGGTCCGATCATGATACAAAACAGGCCTTTGCGTTTCACCAATAACTCAAACTTTAAAGCAAGTATTTCATATAAGAAGTGTTCCTACATTGCATTTAAATGTTATAGAAGCATATTACTGGAAAATATACTGCAATCTTCAAATATTCGATTCTAAAATCACTGCTTGAAAACAAGACTTGGTAACAATTGTAAGGGCAAATTGTGCTCGCAAATAAACCATTTTTTAAAACTTTTTTAATAATAGTAATACTTAAGTAATCTAAATGAAACCTTCTGAACATCATCAGAAAAATTTTTTTGATGATGCGGGTACATATTCGATACAGTTTTTTATTCAATAGTTGAGAAATCTCGCATATGAAAAAATGGTCCGATCATGGTACATTTTCTGACTGGTCCGATCATGATACAACACCCTAATACGTTATTTTTACTTCAAATTCAAAGTCAATGAAATATGTATATCACGATTCATTTTTTCAAAATTATGACACAAATAAATTGTAACAGATATCACACTTGGTTGCCTCCACGTTTGCGATCGACGTGAAAATTTGTATGCTGGGGTTTTGGGACCGGGAGAGGTTCATATGATGGTTTTAGACCCATTCCTGTTCTGAAAAAAGGGGTCCTAAACAAATGAAAATCAAATTCCTGTATAATTCGAGAACTGATTCCATGCAAAAGAACCAAATTTGGCATGAGGATGTTTCTAAGAAGAGTAATCAATTTTTTGGAAGGGATGTCCGATCAAACGGTTATTACAAACGGGTAACACAAATATATCTGAACTTGATAAAAATAACAATTCTTGATATGATAAAAAGTACAGAATTATTTCAAACTAGTTGAACGTTACCGGCGATGCTTGGGTTCAAAGGTTTCAAAATTGAGAATCATTTTTTATATATCATTGATGCATTAGCACAACTCACTGCAGAAATATTTCGCATCTTATACATCAATATTCTTAGAACGCACAAAACGTAAATACCCATTTCGGGTTGCACGTTGTGATTTTATGCTGTTTAACAGAAACTGGAAGTCGCCATTTAGAATTTTGAAATGACGTATGAAGTTCTACTTTCGGAAGTATTGAAATTGTTAGTCAAATACCACTTTAGGCTATTTACCTGAAACCGGAAATCGCCATTTTGGAAAATGAGTGGGGTCATCCCATTTCCGATTATACCTATATTGGGTGAAGTTCGCGCCATTCCACAATCGTTTACAGTAAACCTCTTCTTATGTAACTTTTGGAAGAAAGAAATTAATATAAGAAGAATTGAGCATGACCAGCCATGCTAAGTTTTCCGCTACAATGAAATCTAAAGAGATGGCATGAGATTTTTTTTAAATCAAAATGCTTATTGGTGTCCAAGGAACACGTCTGAGAAGAAGTGAAGGTTTTTTAATAACTAACAATTGTGCTTTAATTCACAAAACTACGTAGAAATTAAAAAAGCATGAGTTTTAATGCTGAAGTCGCCCCTTAATCGATGATCAAACTAATGACTTGTGGTCTTTCGTCCAATCAATCTCCCGAAATCTAGTTTAAATAAAAGTATAAAAAAAATTAAAAAAGTAAGTCGAATCCCTTAATGTGTTACTATCTACAAAACTACGAATGTTTCAACCATTTTTTTCGGAAAACAACCTAAAATGATCGGGATGAAACACAGCAGCAAAATATCAACTGCAGACGACAAGACGGAAACTTCTGGTTTCTGAAAAACAGCCGAAAGTGTTCAAATACCACCTAATCGACCTCAGAAAAAAATTTTAAGATGGCACCTTTCGGTATTTGGAACACAGCCAAAAACCACCCTAAATGGGTATTTCCGTAATCGTGATGACGCCAACAATCGACCTCAAAAACTTTAAATTTTGAATTCAAAGGTGGCGACTTCCGTTTTCTGGAAAACAGAAAAAATGGCCAAATACCTTTCCATATGGGTACTTTCAGAACAAGGATTATGCACTGAGGTCAGGCATTGACTCTACTAAATAGGCGGTGGCCTAGCGAAGTTGGTAACGTCTCCGCTAACCACGCTCGACGCCAGGGTTCAAATCCCAACGCCGACATAGGTGTCGATGGTTGTGGGGTGGCGTAATCCACTATCCACTAGATTCAAACCTAGCCGACACTGGGAGATTTTCTGAGGCGAAAAATCTCTGGGATCACGCCTTCCATCGCATGAGGAAGTAAAGCCGTTGGCGCCGGTCCGTTAATAAACGGGTCGTGAGTTAGGGTCCTGGGTGGAGTCGCCTCCCCGGGCGTCGGTGATTGGCACAACAGTGGCGGAACTAGACGGACGGAAAATAAGCGAGATGACGACTTTCGATATCTGCAAAACAGCCGAAAATGACCGAACCACCCAATATGGGTATTTTCGTAGTCGAGATGATGCATAGAAGTCAAAAATCAACCCAGGACACAATTTTGAATTTTTAAAATGGCAACTTCCGGTTTCTAGAAAACAACCAAAAATCCGACTGGTGCACAGATGTCAAAAATAGACAGTTTCTGGAAAACAGCTGGAAATGACCGAGTACCCCTCAATATGTGTATTTCCAGAATCAAGGTGATGTACACATTTACACAAGCCAAAATGCCAGAATGTTCTAAATCCGTTATAAGCAATAATTTCAAACGATTTTGAGTTTGAACATATCCTATATCCGATTCGCCATGCATTTTCAGCCTATAAATAAACAAATCTCAAGGTCAATCTTTGGATGTATGTGGACTTAAATTTTTATATATAGTATGAAAATTCATGAAATCTCCTCTGGAGTTGACTTTAATTCATTTTGAGCCCATCTGATGAGTTGTCTCGAAATGGCCATTCTGGATCAGAATCCTAATCCTGGACATGTTTCCGGAGATCCGGATTTAGGAGAACCGTATGGAGATCTACAGCTCTTTAAGTCCCGGAAACCAGAAGTAGACAAATTTTCCATTTTTTTACGGCCAAAAGTTGAAAAAGTTAGAAGCATTTCATTTTGGTAGGTACCCGCGTACCCTGCCGAGCACTTAGGCCGTGAGTTAGGGTCCTGGGTGTGGAGTCGCCTCCCTGGACGTCGGTGATTAACCACAACAGTGGCGGAACTAGACCCACGGAAAATAAGCGAGAATAAAAAAAAAATTAGAGATAAGTTTTTTTTCTGAAAATTGAATAAAATAAGTTTGAGTTTAGTCTTTTTGTCAAAGATGTAAGGTTTTGAAAGCTTAACTTTTTATTTGGTAAAACTACTGTATTTCACTACTGAATTTTCAAAATTGAAACGTTAATTTACTTTACCCGTAGGAGATATCCTTAATGTTTAGCCATCAAAAGCTGCGTCTTTCGAATCTCAAAAATCTCTTTGAACAAAACTTACTGAGAAATCTGAGTTTTAAAATATATCGCAAGTAAACAATTTTTTTTAGAGCCATCCTAAGTAAAATTGCATTAATTCAGTCAATTCAAGAACTGCAAAACAGCAGCCTTCTACAACGTAACTTAATATGAGGTTATCTACTACTTAAGAGAAAATAACATAACATTTTTTCGCAAACAAAAAAATTTAAAAGCAACTTCTCTATTCAATTGAAAAATTGTATCTTAAAGTCCACTACCACCCTTATTGTCGTTCTGTACCAATGCGCAATGACGCCACAAACTCAAATAACCGACAATAAAATTTAATTTAAGAATTTTTGAAGCGTATCAATATCATTCATTGATTATTAAATGGCCTCAGTTTTTAGAGCGGATACCTCATTTGGAGCCTTTTCAAAAGGGGTTCTTTACGATATTTATAACTCCCGCGGAAAAAAAATCTAGGTGTATTCAAAAGTTCTTACAAGATATTGAAAACAATCAATAAGTGATAGAGCAGCTATCGAATGCAAAAACAATATATGTTGCAAATGGTCGTATACCTAATTAAGAAGCACAACAGAACTGACTTACGCCCTTTAACTATTAATTCCAGAGCTGAGTCTGTTACTGCATTCCTATACATTCCACGCATTAAGAATCACAATATGGAACGATCCAGGAACAACGAAGACCTTTTTGAAGAAGAAGAATCAGATCAATGACATCGCTTTTATCTAAATTTCAATATTTGATTGATAAAAAAATATAGGATACGCTGGAGAAATAAAGTTGAAGTAGAAATGTTTTGAACAAGTTTCAAACTATTTTTTTGAAAAAATAGCCTTGGCCCAAAGGTTAACATAGAACCACATAAGGTTGTTTGTCAAATTTCCTTCATTTTTGTATTCGACTGTGATCAACCACAATAACTTTTATCCAACAGTAATGAAAAAGCTTTCTGGAAATAATGTTCCTGGAGTATGGTCAAACACCAGCTTTCATGAGTGTTGTGGGAAGCTGGTTGATATTAGTAGGCCGTAAATCGATCCCACTTGCCATTTTAAATTTTCTCAGAGACACCATATTATATTCAGGGATTTCCACTAACGAATAGTGTTGAATAAAAGTTATTAACATTGAGAAGATAGTATATCGTAATCTTAGCGTATATCATTCCAAGAATCCGTGATCATTCCCGAATGCAACAATGCAAATATTGTAACGAACCGCTACTACTGCTACCTGCTGTTGCTTAGTTAGAACCGTCCTAGTGGCAATCATCTAGTGACCTGATTGGTTTTAGCAGAGACAGGCAAAGAGTGCATTCCCGGTTCACTAGGTGTATAATTCTATCGACCGTGCTGGGGGAGGCAAGCATCAAGTGACCAATCAAAGGTCGAAGTCTGCGTTTCTGCATTTGAACGGATGAATAGATGATTTTCCAATCCAAAAGCTCAAACCGGAAAAAACGAAAGATTATAGCCATTCAACCATTCCTGTGAATTTTTGTGTCCCTAGCCACTAACTTTTTTTTTTGAAAGACTAAATTACTATGTGAACTCTCACGTAAGTTGACGCGTTTTGGTAATGGCCCGAGGCACCAAAATTCAAATGGTTAATAGCTGAACTCAGCCAGCCGAAGCTAATAGAATACTCGTTACTAGTGGAAATAAACCATTTTCCTTCATCAGACTGTTTATAGCAGCAGGGAGGGTCGCAGGGGAAGGCTTTGATTTTTTTTTACTCCATAAGTACTCGACAGGGTACCCACAAAATGAAATGCTTCATGCTTTTTCATTTCTTGACCGATTTTCAGTCTTGGCCTGTCAAAAGATTGGAAAATCTGTCTACTCTTAGAATCCGAGACTGACATGAACCAGTGACCCCTCTGGCTCCTGTAAATACGGATCTTCAGGAGCATGTTCCGGTGAGAAAAATTAGTGCAATTGTCAATGAAACAGACCAAAATTGGTATCAAAATTCATTCAATCACTCCAGGAGTTGATTTTAATTCATTTTGAGTCCATCTTACAAGTTGTCCGAGATGGCCATTTCGGAGCAGATTTCCGATCTTGAACATGGTCCTGAAGATCCGGATTAACGGGAACCATATGGAAACCTATGGCTTGAATTGAAGGAGACAAATCAAAGAAGAAGAAATGGTAATAAAATTTCAAACAGAGCAGAGTTTTTAACATTAGAAGAAAATACGCAACACCTCAATTTCTGGTTCGTTGTTCAATCACGCTACTTTATCGCTTCCCAATGTGAAACGAAAACCGAAAGGCGCCATCTGATATTTCAAAATAACGTCCGAGATCAACCTGTATTGTGTGGTATTTTATCCAGGGTTGTTTTCCAAAATACAAAATGCGCCATCTCAAACTCTACTTCATTCTAGCTTATACAGATTTAGAGAAAAACGAAATTGAATTCACTAAAGTACGAGTTCTTATGAAAACTTGATTTTCTCTAAATCTGTGCATGCTAGAATGAATCTTTCACCATCTTTGGATTCATTTACTCTAAAAATATAGAGCTTAAAAATTGAAGAGTTAAGTTGAAACCTACCGTGAAAGACTGAGAAAATCAGGTTTCCATGAAAATACGTACTTTGGTAAATTTAAACTCGTTTTTCTCAAAATGTTTGCATGCTAAAATAAATATTTCATCGCGTATGGTTTCAGGAGACCTTACTTCAAAAATGTAGAGCTTAAAATTTGAAGAAGGATTTTGTTATTTGAAATTTTATGAAAATACTTAGTTTTGTGATTTTGTTCTGAAATAATTTAGAAACTCCAAAATTCACTCTTACATACCATATTTCATCCACCTGACATGATTTGATACATGGAGCAATTGATACGGATGAAAATTCCCAGTGTTTGCTAAATCTGTTTGAAAAATCAGAAGAAAAACACAGACATATTTGCGTCTCACAAAAACGGGGAGGGATCCATAGGGGTGGCACCTTTACCAAAACTTAGAGCAACTATATCCCTTGAATAAAAATCCAAGTTTTCCCGAATCAGCCGTTCCAGTGCTGAGAACGAGCATTTTCAAAAAACAAGTTCCGTCCCGGGTCTTTACGGGTTAACAGAAGAAACAAGCAACATTACGACGCACGGTGTGTCCGAAATGCCGGATCATCATACTTTAATGTAACTCGGATTTTCTTTCACCAGAAGTTAGTTTGGGTCCATACCTTATAAAATCAACCGGTTTTAAAAAAATCCATCGGGGGAAAATTAAATAAAATTGATTTAAATTTTTTATGAATGTTTTTTTGAATTATACTAATTTTTATTGTTGAATACACTGATAACGTTAAAAAAAATGACTTCATTACTATCTTAAGCTTAAAATAACTTTCCTAGTAGATTTTTAGATTACATGTTGAAGAAAAAATGAGATATGTACACAAGTATTGAAAAAAAAACATTACGAAAAAACCCGAACACATTTATATACTAGTGGTTGATATGCATTGTTATTCACTCACTGCATAGTAACCTTGGTTGCTATGGTGCATTTGAAAAAATCAGTGATTGCTATGATTTACAACACATGTGAAACAGTGATATTAACAAACCATTTTGACAATGTTAAAACAAACGACGGCTCGTCTAGTTGTTTTCGGTAGATTGTACAAAATGAAGAAAACACATGAACAGAGTCGGCCTTTTGTGTTTTAAAAAGTAAAACAACCTAAATTGATACATAATACGCTGACAAAAACCATAAACAGTGCTTCATTCTCGAATGCGACAAAGATAGTGAAATGTATCCCTAAGTTCTTTGCGGAAGCTGCTTTATCGTATACTATAGTTGTTTTAACCACCTAGAAAAAATATACCAGAAAAAAAAACATTTGAGTTTTTATTAACTTTTGTAACAAAAATATGAAATCAGACAGATTGAAAACAATTTACAACTTTTGACGTAATTTATCATGTATACACTCCCCCAACAATCATAGATCTCCCACAATTACGGATCAATTTTGTGTTTTATGTTATTTGACTCAGTTAAAAAAACTGTTTGAAGGCATGTAGCATTTTTGCAGTAAAACATACCATATTTGCTAGCTTTGAACACAGAAAACATCGTTTTTATTCCAAGATAGATGTTTTTTTTATAAGCGTATAATATTGTTATCTACAATCTATCAAAGTATTTATCGTTCTTCTCAATCAGCGTAAGTAGCGCGCTTCTCATTCATTAGGTTTCTATGTGATATAATAGCTAATTCTCGGCCAAAAAATAGCTAATACACAAAAATCAAGGTGAGTTCTTCACGATTTACTAAAATGTTGATGGTTAATAGCGATTTTTCTATAAAAATAAGTTATTTTCTAAATGTTTCATGATAAGGACAAGGTAGTTTCTCACAGTTATGAATCACTTCGATTCAAATATGATTTTAGCCAGTTAAAACACCCTATAAACTTCTATTGAGCTCTAAACGGAAGCTAAACATTGTTGAGTCTTTGAAAAATACTGTTCTCAAAGCACATGGGGGGGAAAGCTACGTGAAGCGGCAAAATTTATAATGTACCATATAGAACGGTTCATCGCCACCTTCGGGAGCGACATACCTCGACTCTCATTCTTACTGCAACCTCGAAAGTCACATAAAATGTGACCAGGCCATGTGAGATCTTTGAAACGATATGAAACATGGCAATTCTTCATATTACATAATTCGAATGATGCTAATTTTGTATTTGAAGAGTTGTAATAAAATAAATATATTTTTTGAGAAATATTTATAAAACATGGAAACAAATACTCAATCAAGTGAAAAATTACATATTTCTGTAACGGAAAACATTTAAAGATTACTTATATGCAATGAAATTGGCCAGGAATGATTTTTTTGAATTCATACATCTTTTTAAGTGATCCAAAATTGTGGAGGGACTGTAATAATTATAAATTATTGCAAGCGATTCGGTTAAAAGTAAAAAAAATTCATTAAAAAACGCAGGTAGTTCAAATGGAAATCAATTTTCTACATGTTAATGTTACACGATTTGTATGGATCACCAATTAAATCGGAAAATTTAGATTGAAAAAACACTAATAATTCAAATCAATTTTTTTCAAATTTCCCCCGATGGATTTTTTTAAAACTTGCCAATTTTGAAAGGTTAGGACCAAAACTAACTTTTGGTGAAAGAAAATCCGAGGTACATTAAAGTACGATAATCTGGCACTTTTCACACACCGTGCGATGGATATCAAAAAACCTTAATTAATCCACCTAGCGGTCAGATCCAGCCTTTCTCATTCAATTTTTTATTTGTAAAAATAGATTTACATTTACATTTTACAACGCTTCAATCCAATAAATGTATATTCACTCTTTAGGTTCTAAAATATTGATGTTGTAATCTTTACATATAAAAATGCAGTCAAGTCTGTCTGTCTGTCTGATCCATATAGGCCCGGAAACTATCGAACCGATCGACGTGAAAATTTGTATGTAGGGGTTTTTGGTGCCGATAAAGGTTCCTATGATAGTTTTAGACCCCTCCCTCTTCTGGAAGGGAGAGGTCCCATACAAATGAAACATAAATTTCTGCACAACTCAAGAACAAACCAAGCAAATGAAACCGAATTTGGATGTTTTAAGGGGTAACTAATATGTTCATAAAAGTTGGATGAAACACTAATTTGTGCACATCTCGAGAACTAATCAACCAAATGGAACAAAATTTGGCAGCTAAATGTTTTTAGTGGTAACGAATATGTACATAATGGTTTGAAACCCGACTCCCTCTCCTATAAGGGCTCCTATAAGGGTTTCCCATGAAAATGAAACACAAATTTCGCACAGCTCAAGAACCAATCAAGGAAATACAACCAAATTTGGTATGCGAATGTTCTTAGAGGTAACAAATATGTCCATAATGGTTTGACGCCCCTCCCTCTTCTGGAAGTACATGTTTCTTCACAAATTTCTACACATCTCGTGAACTAATCAACTAAATGTAACCATATTGGCAGGTGAATGTTTTTACTGGTAACAAATATGTTCCATAATCGACCTCAGACAACATTTTGGATTGGAAGATGGCAACTTCCGGTTTCTGGAAAGCAGCCGAAAATGGCCGATTTCCACCCAATATAATAATATCCGGATCTAGAATAATACACAGGAGCTAAAATCGACCACAGATAGCATTTTAAATTCTAAGATGGCAACTTCCGGTTTCTGGAAAACAGCCTGAAATGGACGATTCCTATTAAATATTAGTATTTCTGGAACCAGAAAGATGCACAGAAGCTAAAAATTGATTACAGACACAATCTTGAATTTTAAGATGGTGACCTCCGGTGTCTGGCAAACAGCCGGAAATGACCAAATACCATGCAACATGAATGTTTTCGGAACTAGAATTACACCCAGATGACAGAAATTGATTTCACAGGCAAATTTAAAGTCAAAAATTACGACTTTCGACTTTTGAAAAACAGTCAAAAGTGACCAAATATCACCCAATATGAGCATTTTTTTAACCAGTATCCTAAATACCATTTTGAAATCCAAGATGGCGACTACCGGTTTGTGAAAAACAGCCCAAAATAAACAAATACTATCCAATATGAGTATCTCTGGAACCAGAATGATGCAAGGAGCTAACAATTGACCTCAGGCACCATTTTGAATTGCTAGATGGCAACTTATAGGCAACAGTCGGAAATGACCGAATAATACTCAGTATGGATATTTCCGTAAACGTGATGATGCATAGAAACCAAATATTGATCCTGGACATAATTTTGAATGTGAAGACGACCACTTTTAGTTTCTGGAAAACAACCAAAAATACCTACCAATATGGGTATTTCCGGTGTCAGATTGATGCCAGAAAGTCTGCTGATAATGACAGAATACCACCCAATATGAATATATTCAGAATTAAGGCGATGTACAGAAGCCAAAAGACGAGGATGTTGTCATTTCGATAAAACCAACAATTTCTAACGATTTGTCTTTGATCATATCCTATGGCCTATTCGTCGTGCATTTGCAGACTTCAAACAAACCGCAAGGAATCAATGAACTTGGAACGTTCAAATAGTACGACACCACATTTAAATTATGTTGAGGCCACATATATCGATCAAAGCAGGTATAGTTTTAAATAGTCTTTGAATTTCTCTTCTGTCCGTAACTTTTGAGCCACATATGAAATTGTTATGAAGTTTGTTATTTGTAAGTTTGAGAGATGACTCGTTCGTATGACACTAGTTCTTTTCAAATAAGTCATGTAATCTTTGAGATAATAGACTTTCGTTGTTTTATTAACAATTTAATACATAACGGTTGCTTAAGTTCAATTATAATCAAATGAAATGGGAACGTGTAGGGCAGCCAAACTTTGAAACCACGTGTTCAATCATAATTCATCAGTTAACCCTCAACTAGCCCGCTCATCTGATGATAATAATCAAATCGGTTGTGTAGTTTCTGAGATAATGAAGTTTCGTGATTTTCACAAGTCGGCACGTTACGAATGAAGTTACAGTTCGATTACAGTAAAATTCAATAGGGTCTTCTGAGGCAGCTAGACCATCCATTTGACACTAATTTTGTGGAAATCGGGTCGGCCATCTCTGAGAAAAGTGAGTGAGTCCAAGTAGTCTTCGGAATTATTCCTTTGCATAGCTCGATTTCACATTTTAAAACATAACAGGCAATGTAATAGTCCGATTGCAAAACAAATCAATAGGGTCTTATGGGGCAATTAGACCTTCCATTTGACACTAATTTTATGAAAATCTGTACAGCCATCTCTGAGAAACATGAGTGAGATTAAACAGTCTTCAGAACACGTTTTTTTTCATAACTTTTGAACCACAAGTTCAATCTTTATGAAATTCAAAACTTAACGGTTTTTTAGGTAGCCCGTTCTTTTGAGACCAATTTTGTTCAAATCGGTTGTGTAGTTTCTGAGATATTGATGTTTCATGATTTTCACATTTTTAAACATAAACTCTAAACTAAAAATCCGATTACAATAAAATTCAATAGGGTCTTATGGGGCAACAAGACCTTTCATTTGCAATTGATTTCATGAAATTCGGTTCAGCCATCTCTGAGAAAAGCGAGTGAGAATAAAAATCTGCACATACACACACATACAGAAAATGCTCAGCTCGTCGAGCTGAGTCGAGTGATATATGCCATTCGACCCTTTGGAGCACTTTTATACTTTTGGTTTTGCAAGTGATTGCTATACCTTTCTAGGAGAAAGGCAAAAACCAAATGATTTCACAATCGAAAAAAAAATTATTTGGATTGTAAACACTGAATTCACCTAGTGTTTAATATTTACCGTATTTCATTCAAAGGTTTAGGATATGTAAAAAAATATAAATGACTCACAGACAATAAGTATTCTTATATCTTTTATGAAACATGACGATTAGAAAAGTATAAACTGGTATAGTATTTTAGTAAAAATCTAGAATTTTTTCACGGCACTATTAATTGTAGAATAAATTTCGAAGCTCGTATGTCAACTTTCCAAAATTTAATTGTGCAGAACGCTGACGACATAAGCGCCACCTTTCATAAATTTGCATTTTTTTCGTATTGCTGGCGCCATAAAAACCAAGCCCAACGTAGCTATGTCAGTGTCAGCTGTCAAATATTTTTAAACTTTTTATTGCCAATCACATTTAAATACTAAGGCACTGAAAGAGCACTTTCTCTGATAAAATGATAGTATTTCTTTCAATTCTGAGAGAAAAAATGCGTTTTACTTCGAAACTTCACATTTGAAATAATATTGATGTACCAAAATAGCACAGTTATTTGAGAAGAGTTAATTATTTACTTTGCTCGGGGTTTCTGAATTTAAAAAAAATATTTAATAACACTGTGCTACAAATGAAAAAAAATGCAAGAACTTCTGAAGTGACCTAGTGTACGTTGTAGGTTTTGTTGAGTGTAACATTCGCTCATACTGGAAATTTTCCAAACACCCCTAAAATCTGAAGTTATGGTCAAAATACGGTTTTTTGGACTTCAGCGCATATAATATTTTTTAACTCAGTCATTTATCAACCGATTTTAAATATTTTTCAATATTACAGTTTTAGAAAGAGGACAAATAGAGCTTTCAAAATATTTACAGGTTTGTGCATTTACTTGAAGTTCTAATATCAATAAAACATGTTAAGTTATTTGAATTTATATCTAATTTTTTAGACTTTTTCACGTAATTTTTCAATTTAATTTTAAATTTGCCGTCTATTTTTGTAAGAAACATACCACAAATACACTATAATTTCAAAAGTATATTCAATTCTGAATCAAATGAGAGTAAATTAGTGGAAATTGGTTGATATTTGGCTAAGTTATATATTTTATAAGAAAACCAGAATTTTTGGCTTCTATCGAACAATTATTTCACGGTGCTACAAATGATGGAAAAATGAAAGAACTTTTGATGTGACTTAGTGTGGGTTGTAGCTTTAGTCAAATGTTACTTGTGCATTTACTTGAAGGGTTTCAAATACCCCGAAAATTAAAAGTTTTGTTCAAAACCCTGTTTTTTACCTTAGCTCACATTTTTATGTTTAACTCGGTTAATTTTCAACCGATTTTTTATATTTTGACTGTTTTGAAAAGGCGAAAAATAGAACATTTGAAACATATAAATATGTCTTAAAAGTTTACCTATATGTGATGAATAGTTTTAAAATAAATAAGATGGTTTATGTTATTTTCAATTTTTTCCAAATTTATTCGCAATGTTTCACACATTTTTGTAATGATGGAGCTTCAATTGCTGTAAAATTTGGAAAGTTATTTTTAGTACCAAACGAAAACAATGAATGTTGTTAATGAAAATCTGTTTTAATTTGGCTGAGAAATGATTTGATGAAATCTAAGTATATGGTGGAAAACATCAAGTCATATCTCAGCAAAATTATAACAGATTTTCATAAACAACACTTACTGTTTTCGTTTGGCACTAGATGTACTTTTCAAATTCTTCAGCAATTAAAGCTCGTTCATTACAAAAATATGTAAAAAATTGCGAATAAATTTGGAAAAATTTAGAAATAACATAAACTATCTTGTATATATTGAAACTATTCATCACAAATAGGTAAAATTTTAAATTTTATTTTTTTAAATATAAATCATCTTATTTTATTTAAAACTATTCATCACATATAGGTAAACTCTTTAGACATATTTATATGTTTCAAAAGTTCTATTTTTCGCCTTTCCAAAACAGCCAAAATATAAAAAATTGGTTGAAAAATAACCGAATTAAACATAAACATGTGAGCTAAGGTAAAAAAACAAGGTTTTGACCATAACTAATAATTTTTGGGGTATTTGAAAAACTTCAAGTAAATGCGCAAGTAACTTTTAACTAAAGCTACAACCCGCACTAAGTCACATCAAAAGTTCTTGTATTTTTTCATCATTTGTAGCTCCGTGAAATAATAGCGCGATAGAAGCCAAAAATTATGGTTTTCTTAAAAAATATATAACTTAGCCAAAAATTAACCGATTTTCACAAAACTACTTTCAATTGATTCGGAATTGAATATACTTTCAAAATTATAGTATATTTGTGTTATGTTTCTCTCAAAAATAAACGGCAAATGGACAATTAAATTGAAGAAATGCGTGAAAAAGTCTAAAAAATTAGATTTAAGCTCAAATAACTCAACATGTTTTATTGATATTAGAACAAACCTGTAAATACTTTGATAGCTCTATTTGTCCTCTTGCTAAAACTGCTTTAATATTGAAAATCGGTTGATAAATGACTGAGTTAAAAAATATTGTATGCGCTGAAGTCCAAAAAACCGTAGTTTGACCATAACTTCAGATTTTGGGGGTGTTAGGAAAATTTCTAGTATGAGCGAATGTTACACTCAACAAGACCTACAACATACCCTAGGTCACTTCAGAAGTTCTAAATCGCTGTAGCACAGTGTAATTGCTTCCTGTTTCTCAAATATCAGTTGTACGTGATGTAGAAATATGCTATTCGCAATCGCAATACTTTTTTCATTTTTCCGAGATAAAAAAATTTTACAAAAAGATAACACAACCCTTTTCTTCTTATACTTCCAGATGTAACCTGAAAACCTGTGGAGTGGTACCAGCAAAAAGGCGGAAACAATGCAAAGTGAACAAATCAGGCGAACTATGCAAACACCTTTTCTCAATAGGTACAAATTAATGACAACACCAAAGCGATATTATTTTTTTAAATAGCTATTTATTCACCGTTAACATAAACACAGTGATACCATTTGTTACACACATTGTTTCCAGCGGAGTGTCCGTTTTCTTGATCCAGTGTCAACGGGCGAAGGTTTTCATCTTTTTCGAGAATGTCGAAGCGTTCGGGAACCGTCGTCTCCATCGGAGGCTGTGGTCTTACTCGAATGATTCGGCAGATTCAGCGGCGCGGTGGTATCCGTGTCCTCCATGACCTCCATGACCGTATCCTCCATGACCACCGTGGGATGGCACACATGGGACGTGAGCTACGTTAGGAGCGCATCCGACTAGCAGATTGGCACCACACTTGACAGCCGGGGCCTTCGCTGGGTAGGCATGGACAACCGGGGCGTGGTGAGCTGGAGCGTGGTAAGCAGGAGCTGGTGCTTGGTATCCACCGTGGTGAGCAGGAGCTGGTGCGTGGTACTTGGGGGCCTCGTACTTGGGTGCCTCGTACTTCGGAGCCTCGTACTTCGGTGGTGCGTAATCGGCCAGAGCCAGTCCGACGATGGTGGAGATGATTGCCAAAGCGATGAACTTGTTCATTTTGGTGGTTTGGTTGGTGGTTTGTAAGGGACACTTTAGCACACGACCTGGCACAACAGCTACAACTGATGAATGGAACGATTGGCCGCCGGTTTTATAATCGTCTTTTGCCGACCGGAGGTTTCAGCAAGCGCGTATAACGCACACGCTGTTGTCGTTTCGATGTTTGGCGGAAATGTTTTCTTGTGTCGAGGTAAGCACTTCGCTGCTTGGGCCTTGCGCCAGTTCAGCAGCCGAATATGTACGGTACTATGTTGGGTTTCTTCCTTCTAATGCATAATTTAGTGCAACATTATTTGAAATCATTTTAGTAATTGTTGCATGAGAAGATCAATATAGAAACATAAGTTCGATCAAACAAATCACGAATATGCACGCTGGGACAACTATGCTTGGAACGGCAGTATATGACATGATTTCAATTTTAAACCCTGTTTGTAGTGGTGGTTATGTTTGACACAGACAACTTTATGTTTTATATGCATTTTTTCTTTTGAACAAAATTAAAAAATTAAATAAAAACTTACATTGATAATGAAATAAAAGCATTTTTAAAAGACTGTTGTATGGTGGGTTTGTTCTAGTTTTTCAACTGAAAAGAATCGTTTTCTCAACCCAATAACTACTATACTGATAATTTTGTTTTGCAAGATTATTTTCAGTAGTTGGGTAGACCTCAAGAACTGTTTTGATTAAACCTCGCTGTCTGGAATATTATTTATCGTGGTTGTCATTCAAGCTTTTTTAATATACTGAATTTAATCGCTTATCAATTCCATTACGTTACATAGCCAAAATATTATATCTGGATAACTGTCGTTTATCTGTCGTATGCCGCCTGGCCTTTATTCATCAGCAGGAGAAAGTGAAAGTAACATTGTTTTTACAATCTTTTGGATTATTTTACCTGATGGTAGTTTTAAAAGTAGGGCATCAATAACTTTATTTCTACGTTGTTCAACTGTTTTCTTAAGATTTTTGTCAGTTTTGATTTTGTGTAAATTTTACATATAAAATATATATTTTTGTCAGTCATTGTGAGACGTTAAAATTATTGATATAGGAGCAGAAAATATTTAAAAGATACTGTACTACATCTATATTTTGATGAATGAAATATTGTGCAATCAAAATTATGATAAATATCAACAATTATCGCTATTATTTGAATGTTTGATAATCAAAATATATATGTCATTATTATCAATATTTTTTTTTCCAATATTCAAAGTTGAGTAAAAGAAGAATTGAGAAAAATGTTGGTAAAAAATCAAATCAGAGATAGAAAAATTATTGCTAATTATTCAGGAGTTTCAATGGAATAATATATTGTTACCTGATTAATTAGGTTTTATAAGCATAATTTATTGAACCAATCGAATTTCAATTTGAATTATGAAACGAAATTGAAATCGAGCAATATTCTGGAAAATATCAAAAATAAGTTTAAATTTTTTTTATTTAGAGCAACATTTTCTGTGCTATTCAATTTGATTTTTTTTTAGATTAGGAGTTTCTGAAATAACACAAATAGTAGGATACCGAACGTCTTCGTCCGTGGTTTTCTTCGGCAGTTTTTCTGCAGCAATTTTATGCAAAAGAGGGCCGAAGAAACCACTGACGAAGACGTTCGATACCCTATATATGTTATATGTAAAATTTACAAAAAATCAAAACTGACAAAAATCTCAAGAAAACAGTTGAACAACGTAGAAATTGAGTTATTGGTGCAATACCTAGCAACGTAGGAAACATGTTTGTCTCGGTGGTGGCGCGCCGGCATTACGTCATTGATTTTTATGCATCGGCTACGTGCTACTATCAATTCTAATATATGAAAATACATATTTTTTCGATATTTAAATGTTTAAATTTTCTTTAATTTGAATTTTCTTCAATTAAATTCCATTCAGAAATAAACAATGCTTGCAATCTAGATTGAAAATGGTTACAAATAAGGTTAACATGATTTCAAAAAATCAATCCATTAATATATATATAAATTACTTATCGTCGAAACGTGATAAGTTTTTATTCGAATGAAATTTAGCACACCTATTTGACTTATTTAAATGAGAGTTTTCTGCGGACGGAAAAGTTTTCCAAGCTCAAGAGTGACTTTTTTTGTGCCCTCAATGGCACGGGAGCTAAAAACGTTTTTCATTTACTTTCCAGAAACAGAACGGGCTCGATTATCCAGATGCACGATTATACGCAAGAAATGTTTCGAATCACCAGAGTTATCTTTTTCTCTCGAATTTCAGATTTCATTTACATTTGTGATGTTTGTCAATTCTACCTACACACCAAACTTTCTTTACTGAAATTCAGTAAATTTTTATTGAATTTTGCTCGCTGAAACTTCAGTTATCCTTTCAGCAATAATAAATAATACTGAACGTCTCAGTAAAGTTGAATGTTATTCGGGCTGTTACGGAATTTCCAACATTATTTAATTTAATTTAATTTATTTCTTTATTTATCAACAGGCCTTAAACGGCCCCAATGATAAAACTTTAAGTTAAACAAACACTAAACATTTTTAAAATAATCTAAAAATAGTTGTCTCAACCTAATCCTAGGAACATTTAAGTCGAAAATATGCGACACATGATTAAACAGTCTTTGAAGCCCTGTTATGGCGGCATTTGCGGTAACGTTCGTTCTGCTATGGGTTAGTCGGAGAAATGAACTGCCTCTTAAACTACGCAGCCTTGCTTGGATGTTGATGCGCTCTAGTAGAGATGGAGCATCACAACGTCCTGTCAAGAGATCGTATACTACTAAAGCCCGAGCTGTATTCCTTCGAGCATGTAGTGGGTCAAGACGGACATCGGTTTTCGTAGCTTGGTAGTCTTAATGGATCATGCCAAGGTAACTGTCGAAGGGCGTAACGAAGAAACCTGCGCTGAACATTTTCGATTCTCTCAGCTGCATTAAAGTACACTGGGTTCCACACTACTGAGCAATACTCCAGGAATGAGCGACCAAGCGAGCAGTATAAGCTTTTTAGGCAGTAAATGTCTGTGAAGTTTCTGGTCATTCGGAAGATAAAGCCTAAGTTCTTCGAAGCTTTGGCAATTGTGAAGTTGATATGCTGCTTAAACGTTAGCTTAGAGTCAAGTATTATTCCAAGGTCCTTCACGTGTTCAACGCGAGGAACTATCACGCCAGCAACTTTGTATTCGAACTTAATTGTATCCTTTCTACGGCAAAAGAAAGTCACCGAACATTTCATTGGATTTAATCCCATCCGATTCCGTTCACACCAATTGGTAAAAACATCGATTTGCTGCTGGAGATTCAGTGTATCATCGTCAACTTCAATTCTGCGGAAAATCTTTAGGTCATCAGCGAATGATAGTTTCGGTCAATCGAGTGCATGATTGACGTCATTAAAATAGAGCAGAAAGATTAGCGGTCCCAGGTGACTGCCCTGAGGTATACCTGAAGTGGCCGTAAACGGAGCAGAATAACTTTTAGAGATATTCACGCTGAGCTGACGATTTGTTAAATAAGACTCAAACCAAACCACCTCTGAAGCAAATCACCGAAACCCATTTTTTTCAATTTAGCTATGGTGATTTTCTGGTTGATCCTGTCAAAAGCCGCAGACAAATCAGTATATATCACGTCTGTTTGACAGCTCTTCTCAAATCCTTCGTAGACGAACGAGGTTAGCGAAAGCAGATTTGTAGCGGTTGATCGATTTGGCATAAACCCGTGTTGCTCATCGGAGATAAAGGGTTTGCAGTGGAAAAAAACTGAATTCATTACCACCAGTTCAAACAGCTTTGATACCGCGCACAATGCCGAAATTCCTCTATAGTTGTCAACGTTGTTTTTATCTCCTTTTTTAAAAACCGAGAAGAAAAAAGCAGACTTCCAAGGAGTTGGATAGGTTCCGGTACGCAGTGATAAACGAAACAGGTGTTCCAGTGGCTGTAGTAAACCTTCAATACACCGCTTCAACACGATAGCAGGAATTGCATCAGGCCCAGAAGAAAGCGACGACTTTAACTTAGAGGCAGCTGTAAGAATAATGTCGTTATCAATACGGATATCCGTCATCGCGTTTGAATCAGGTACAAATCTTGTTGCCGCGGCCACCTGATCTAAAGAGAGTGTTTCCTCTACGAAAGTACGGCTGAATTTTCCCGAGAAAAGTCTACAAAGACCATTTGAATCAGCTTCAACTTCACCGTTATAAAACATTGTCGAAGGTAAACCAGGGTCTTTTCTTTGCTCATTGACAAAAGACCAGAAGGCTTTAGGATTCGTTTTCAATTTCCGCTGCATGCGATGTTGATGGGCATTGAAACAGCGCCTGCTCAGTTTTTTATAATCCAGGTTCAGTCGAACATAGTAGTCTCGTAAGGCAAGAGAGCGATGTTTTGAAAATCGACGCAATGCGGCACGTTTTGCTCTCTTAAGTCGACGGAGTTCTGCGGTCTGCCATGGAGTCTTAGTGGATTATTCAAACATTATTCGGATATCACATATTTTAAAGTTGTGTTTTGGCCCCTATTTGTTTATTTGGCTTCCATCACATTTTACAAAAATAGGTTTGATTCTCGCACAATGTGCCGCCGAAGTGCATCCGATAGCCAAGAGAATATTTCGCCCTCCACCGAACACCGAACTGAAAAAAATAAGATTAAATAACTATTACTCTAACTTAATAGTTCCTCTACATCGCAACGATCGGTTTCCAAGTCTTGCAGCACTCTTTCGAACTGCGGATTTTTAAATAAATTACTCTCCGACAATTTTAATCGCACTTCAGGGGTAATTTCCACCAAAAAAAAGTTTCTTGTCATTTTCTTTTTATTGGCTTAAATCATGCTAAAACTATCCTAATCCTAATCAAAATCTACATCGCCCAAGTACTGATCTAAACTCAAAATTCGCTTAAATCAATTTTTACCGAACTACTTTTATGCTCCAGAATAACATTTTTCGTTTATTTTGGCGATGCTCGTTTTTTTTAATTTCGAGGCTTTGTAAACTAGCAGAAGTTACCAACACCAAACCGTCCCCCGTAGTTTAATTGGTCAAAACACCATGCCGGAGACAGGGAGATTGCGGGTTCAAGTCCCGTCGGGATGCGGTATATTTTCCAAATCTGTATCATATTTCCAGTTCGCTTATTTTTCGTTCTTCCACTACTCACATACTGTCTGCTTAATGAACAGAAGTTATCTATGATCGATATCGTGTTTCAAATTTGAAGTATAGAGGTCGCTGCATCAAGTTTCGACCGTTTTAGAGTCTCTACAGAACGTGTTTACTCACAATTTCCCTTTGTTTAGTCGATCAGCCATTCTCGTTGTGTACGTTCTTTGTTCGAGTCTTTCTTTACGTTTTAACTGTGAATTATATTCAAAAGTGCTTAAATGTGAGTGACAAGTTTGAGTTTTGCGTGGGGTCGGACGCCAACTCCTCGCCTACTCCTCGTAAGTCCAATAAGATTCCTATTGCTGCAGAGAAACGTCGAAACAGTGTGTTTGATTATTTGTTTATCATTATTAGTGCGCGGTACAATCGGATAAGATGGGGAAAAAGCAAATTTCCGTAGATATTCGTAAACTTATAGTTAACAACCGTCAGGAAGCGTAGTCGATCGGACCGGTAGAGGAAGGAAGCGGAAAACTACAACTAGCGATGATCGCCGAATTTCTCGAGAAGCGGCAAAAAATCCTTTCGCTACCAGCCGATTGATTTGTGAAAATGCTGATTTAAATATCTCTGAACAAACTGTGCGCAGAAGACTACAGGAAATGGGTTATAAGAGTGGATTTGTCCAACGACGACCTTTGATTTGAAAGGTTAACAGGTTTGTTTACTTCGTATTCAGCATACATTTTTGGCTGAGGTTTATTTCTGCAGGATCGCCTCAAAAACGCCTCAAATTCGCTCAAAAATACATCGACAAGCCGATAGAGTTCTGGAAACAGGTTATCTGGAGCGATGAAAGTAAATTTGAACTCATTGGCCACAAACAACGAGCACGAATTTGGACGAAACCTGGTGAGAAACTTGCCGATAAAAATATTCAGAAGTCGGTCAAGCACGGAGGTGGCAGTATCATGGTGTGGGGGTGCTTTGCTTGGTCGGGTGTTGGTAATATTGAGTAAATTGATGGCATAATGACGGTAGACTATTACATCAGCATTTCAAAGAGAAATCTTACAGAGTCGGCGCGAAAGGTTGGCTTAGAGAAGAAGTTCACTTTTCAACAAGACAATGATCCTAAGCATACCGCCCACAAAACCACTGCGTATTTCCGTGCTTCACGTATCAAGCTATTGGAATGGCCATCACAAAGCCCGGACTTAAATCCGATAGAAAATTTGTGGTCGATTTTGGATCAAAATGTCGACAAGGGAGATGTCACCAACCGCGACAAACTGTTTGAAGCTTTGGAAAATGTGTGGACAAATATCGACTCCCAACATATTAAAAACCTCGTTGAAAGTATGCCTCGACGCCTGCAATCTATGATTGAAGCTAAAGGTGGCCAAACTAAATACTAAAATAAAGAAAAATCAGTTTGAACGTTGAATCACTATAATGCGTACTTTATTTTGTCCACAAGAAAAATGACAATTTCCAAATATAAGCTCTTTTTATGTTTATATGTCATTCTCCTGTCGCTTTATTTAACATTTTTAGAAAGTACACCTCCGGTACTGTCTTTTATTATAACACTTTGATTATCCATCTGCCTTAGATTCTACCTAAATCAAGGAAGTTTGAACATATCACAGGTGCGTACTTTTTTTTGTCCAGTACTGTATATATGTACATCATCCTAACACAAAATTTTGTAGAAGACAGCTTGCTTGAACCAAATTGTTTTACATGCTATGGTAATAACTCGCTCTCCGTGGAAGTTATATTTTATGTGTCTTCTAAAAAGTTGTGTGTTTTGATGATGCACAAATATATGTTGAGCATTTTTGTCTTATAAATAATAAAGTTTTCGAGATATATCTAAAAATCTTGTTCTAAGAACTAGTTCAATATAAAACATTTGATTCCAACTGAAGAGGAGTTAGAAAAACAATGTTTTCGTGCTAACATTATCCACAACCTCTGTATTATCCACAACTGTGCCGAAGACACCAAGGCTGAAGGCTGAAAAGTTAGATTTTACAGCGCAACTGACGACGGAGCTCCGCCACTAGCGGCAGAGTTTCGAACTAAAACTTTTCTTTCATTGTCTTAAGCTTTTTATGTACGATTTCCATTTTTTGAAAGAAGTATGTCAATAAAATCAGTATTTCTAAACAAAATGAAAGAAAAATACGATTTTGAGATCTTGTACCACAGATTTAATTGGCTCCGTGAAACATTAATTTGTATTGTGCCGTGTCAAATAAATGCTGCGTTAACAAAAAAACGCACACAGATATCTTTTATCGTACAGAAAAACTATCTGAGAAAGAATTGCAGGGAAAATTAATTATAAATAAACACTATATATTATTTTTTATTTTTTTAATAAACTAGAGTTGTAATGAAGCTTTTGGTTGAGTGAAGAAATGAAACACAATAACGTGTCGATTTTATCAAGGGTTGTTTTCTTAACGTTTCGCTTTTTACCACTCTCCTATTTATCACGTAAAACCCTTTGCTATTATCATGTTTCTGAGATTAATAAAAAAATTATTGAGAAAATGAACTAATCCACCTAGCGGTGAAATCTATAAAATCTGTCAGCAGTTTTTCAGGAAATCGATGTTTCCAAATGGAGAGTTCAATAATAAACTGATCCTCAATTTCGTAAGTTTATTGCTCAGAAAAATATTCCCACTAAAGCAGCTTTATTGATATGTTTTATGGCTTTTTTTTTCTTCTATCGAATGTTATATTGATTGCTCAACCAATGGACAAAAAATAATTCAAGCCAAAAATTGATCTTTGGCGAAAAATTTGAAACGTCAATTATGACGAGTTCAGAAACTCTAAACAACGTACTGAAAAATAACTTAAAATAATGTGGTGTTTTGGTTAGCCTAGGCTGAACCTTTTTGCCTGCCACAATTACAAAGGCTTGGAAACAAATGTGGTTCTATGTAATCTTCCTATCCATGGTGATTAAATTCCTCTGGCCACACTGTGCACCGAAATCCGAACTATTCATCATTATTCCAGTACCGGAGGAAGAACAAATTAGCCACGAACTACTTTGTGACTGTCGAATAGTCTATATTGTCAATGGATAATCATGAAATTTTGATGAAAGCAGTACCTATAGCGAATAGGATGGTGAAAGAACCGATACAAGTAGAAAGAGGCAGTCCTAATATTGAAAATATTTATCTACTATAATCTACCAACGAGGAGGTTTTGCCTCGAAACTTTAATCACAAGCATGAGTGATACCAGCTGAGTAAAACAAATCAAATTAGATCAGGTTATATATTATCTCCACGCAAAATACGTAAAATTGCCCTGGTCCTTCTAATCAGGACTTTTCATTAAAAGTTTTAGAACAATTTTTCAAAAGTTTCAACAGAAAAAAAATGTTAGTTCTTTTCAAATTTAGCTTAGTTTTAATCTAGTGAGCAGTTTGAGCTTGATTGATCACCACCGGTTGCCACTTCGTTACTGATCAGGATCGATTGGAGTTGTAAATCGAATTTAGTGATTCCTGCTTGGGATTTAGCTTTTCGATGTGCATCTCCAATAACCCCTGCATGCTGATCAGTACCGACGCCTGCCGGTCCAGAACGTACATCAAAGGAAGGAAGGAAAGAGGTGTTAGTTCGATACTTGTTGTTACTAGAGGCCGGATATACTCCTGCACACTCCACAAGCACCACGGGTATAGGAATTTTGTGTTAGTTGTTTGTCGCGTTTCTTCTCTACATACGATAAAACTCTTGGCGGTATTTATGGGCCCTCGTCCACTAAGATATTTTTCGCGAACCTATCTTCTATGTATCTAAGACGTTTTGTTTCATTGATTTTAGGAGTACGACGGGAATAACGAGCTTTGTACTAATAGAGGAACTGACCGACCCTTCCGATTTTGAACCCGACGTGCACGCACTTTCCCGAGGTTAGTGGTGCGATCTTCGATATATGAACTCACGAAAGCGCGCCAGGTGCCAACATGTTTGAAACCTCATCATATTTGCAGTGACGGGATACAAGCGATTCGTGGAGGTTAAGTAATTTCGGTTACCTTACGTATCGTACGACTCTACGCGTTTCTGCTCATGAACACCTTAATTTACCCATTCACGAATCAATGTGTAGCTTTATTTCGTAAGACGTTAAACTTTATTCGGAAACTGTAAGCCGACCGCAATTTTAGAGGATATAAGATCTACAACGCGTTTTTCTCTTGTAATATAATTTGGAATGAGCTAAGTATCCTAATGAATTCAAAAACTGGCAAATTTACATGCATCCAAAGCTCTTAAAATTCAAAAACAAAAAATTGCATCCAACAAGATTTAAACATTATTGAATAAAAAAAATTCAAGTGTATCAACATTTGTCCAAAAGCTAAGAAAATCATAAAATAATAGGGTTAAATATGGTTAAATGACCGTAACCGATCAGAACTCTTCATGACAGACGAAGCACTTAGATATTTGTCGCGTGTGAATGATAGATGATCAAACTCTATTGTAAAACTATCAATTCGATCTTGTGAAAGTTAGCGTGTTCAAAGATTTATAGTAGCATATGAATATAGTAAAACCTACGACACGCTGAACCGCATCCGAGCCAATCTCCGCTTTTCAACCACATCAAGAAGTTCAATTAACTACCCCATGAAAACCAAAAAAATCTGTATTATTTCCAGAAAATCTGCAATCTGCATGCAGATATCTGTATGAAAAATACGCAAGAAATCTGTATAAAAGCAGACAAATCTATATATGTGGCATCACTGATCACAACTGAAATGATCTGCTATAATTTAGAACCAAACCGCATCGCCCGAAGGCAAACAAAGCCACCAATAGCTGTCAAACGCAAGTGCGCGACGTCACCGTGCGATGGTCTATTTGCTGAACACACATTCTCATGTCAGCCTACTGCAACTTGCAAGTTGATGCAACGTAAAAAAAAATCATGAACACATGAACGCGCTACCCAACACACACAGCAAGTGATCGAGAGAGAAAGAATCAGAAAATCGGCATCTTCGAAGGTGCCTCTGCGGTCGTAAGCAGCACAAAAGGCAGAAAAAAAACAAATTCTCTCTCGCACACATGCCGTTCAAATCGAATGGAAGAAAAGCTGTGTGCGTTAACATAGGTAGTCACAATTTCACTCTGATCCCGTTTCAAACACGACGTGAAATATCACCAAAACCAATACTTAGCTTCTGTTTCCTGTCTCTCCAGTTGCATTTTGCGAGCCAGCAGCAGGAACCACAAATGCAAGAAAGCTTTGCACTTCGCTGCGGGCAAAGCTCAGCGGAAGATAAAAAAAACACACAAACCCAATCGATGTCAGTGGAGAGGACGTGTTGAACCTCATTCCTTCTTTACGGTTTCCACTCTCTTTTCACTAACACTACCGTTCACTTGGTAAAAATCAAAACGTACACAAATGGCGAACTATATCTTCTGTGCCAATTTGCACTGCATAATCACTTCCATTTTTGATCTTCTAATTTTCACTCCACTCTAACTAATTTGTATCTTACACACGCGACACCCGATATACTTGAAAATTTACAACCTTTCATGACCTCTAGTGCGAAAATACACGTGAATTTTATTAGAAATTTACGGACCGATTCAATGTACGTTTGTTTTATTGGCCATGTTGCCAGTCCTCCAATTTAGCTTAGTTTTAATTTAGTGTATATTTTCTTAAAATTAAATTGGAAATTGATGCATTTATGGAGTTAAACAATCTAAAGTTACAATAAAACATTTGGTTAACAGGGAGGAGAAAAATAATGAATTAAAAAAAATCAATATGCAAATGCACGCATGTAAGCATGAGCATGAGCATGAGCATGATTGATCGCCCGCGGTTGCTACTCCGTTATTGCCAGATCAGCTGTAATTACACAGAGAACCAATGGGTGATGTTTGGGACTAACATTCATCCTCAATGTGTAAAAACTGGTGATCTTATCTTTATGTTAGGCAATACCAGCGCCGGCCGCATCCGAATGCAGGTCAAAGAAGGAGAGTGTATGGGAATATGTTGACGTGATACTCGCTTTATTGGAAGCCGAGAACACCTCTGCACTTCCACGAGAAATGTTGGAGAAAAGGGTAGGGTTTGCAGCAGATTTCGTTTTGGTAAACGATGCGCTGAATTCGGGTACCGGGTTCATAGCAAATATCGCGCCTACAAGTTCATATTAACCTCCGCGAAAATTATTACGCGATTCGAACTCGTTCTGTTTGATATACCACCGAAAAAAGGGCAGGCGAGAATACCGGAACTGCGATTAAATTAATACAGACTAAAATATTCGAACATTCCCTCAACAAATCATCATGTAACTACCGAAGAGAGTCTCCCATTGGTGTATCTCAGCCGACTACACAATGTTACGAGAGCGACGAAAGCTCTATCCACGTTAACGTCTCGACACTTCTATTGTTTCCTCCAAGAGGTTATACCGAAAACTACATCGCGTTGATAATCTATCTGTAGAAAACACGAACTCATGGAAGGTATCGACGTGACATTCGGACATCTGTTCATGAAGTCCTTATAAAACTACCGAAACGTATCTCCCATTGATTTATCTCAGCTGACTACACGATTTTACGAAAACTACTGGAGTTGAGTCCACGTTAACGTCTCGCCACTTCTATCGTTTCTTCGTGAAGGACCCTCTTTATACCAAAAATTATAACGGTAGATATTCGGTCACCCGGAGATATGGCTTTCTGCTTAACAGGTCGACTAACGACATTCGTCTGTTCTTAAAAAGCGATTCACTACACTCTGTAAACCCTTAGATGTGCTTAACTAACCCGAGCCGAAGACGCGTTTACACCGGAGCGTTATGCACGGCAGCACTATTCCCTTCTACCGACGCAGACGCGCAGGGACACGGTGTTTCGCACCGGTTCTCTCTTATAATAAATAAACTAAGATACCTACTGGCAAAGTTTCATGCCTCCAAAGCCTAAAAACTAGGAAAAATGCAAATATGCATATCAAACCAAACAAAGTGCTAAGTTTATTAACAAAATGCCAAAACAATCGCAATCAAAATTTAGTTGTCGTGGACTATCGTCAGCCCGACCAAAACGGTTACAGTATAATTAAATAAAAATTGTTTATGTGTATTACAATTGTCCAAAAGCTAGAAAAGTCATAAAATAAAAGCATAGAACTAAGTGAAATGTCTGTAACCGACCAGTTAGGGCATGGTAGACGATGGGATCAAATACTTGTCGAGCGCGATATTGAATTTTCAAACTATTTTCAAACTATATTGTAAAACTGCCTATTTTGTTTTGTAAGAGTGTCATGCATTCACAGCTCATTTTTCAAAAGCCAAACTAATTATAAAACGAGCCCAACAAGAGTCATCAGATTGAATTTAAGTTCGTAGTCTTTTTATTATAGCTGGCAACCCCGGGTCACTGGTCTACATCAAATAAAAACAAAAAAAAAGATTTTTGTTGCTATGTTTCTAGCCCCCGCGTGGCAAACGTCCATCGCGGATGAAACTTTGAACAGATTTTCAGTGATAGATGAATGATAGATGATCAAACTCTATTGTTAAACTATCAATTCGATCTTGTGAAAGTTAGCGTGTTCAAAGATTTATAGTAGCATATGAATATAGTAAAACCTACGACACGCTGAACCGCATCCGAGCCAATCTCCGCTTTTCAACCACATCAAGAAGTTCAATTTACTACCCCATGAAAACCAAAAAAATCTGTATTATTTCCAGAAAATCTGCAATCTGCATGCAGATATCTGTATGAAAAATACGCAAGAAATCTGTATAAAAGCAGACAAATCTATATATGTGGCATCACTGATCACAACTGAAATGATCTGCTATAATTTAGAACCAAACCGCATCGCCCGAAGGCAAACAAAGCCACCAATAGCTGTCAAACGCAAGTGCGCGACGTCACCGTGCGATGGTCTATTTGCTGAACACACATTCTCATGTCAGCCTACTGCAACTTGCAAGTTGATGCAACGTAAAAAAAAATCATGAACACATGAACGCGCTACCCAACACACACAGCAAGTGATCGAGAGAGCAAGAATCAGAAAATCGGCATCTTCGAAGGTGCCTCTGCGGTCGTAAGCAGCACAAAAGGCAGAAAAAAAACAAATTCTCTCTCGCACACATGCCGTTCAAATCGAATGGAAGAAAAGCTGTGTGCGTTAACATAGGTAGTCACAATTTCACTCTGATCCCGTTTCAAACACGACGTGAAATATCACCAAAACCAATACTTAGCTTCTGTTTCCTGTCTCTCCAGTTGCATTTTGCGAGCCAGCAGCAGGAACCACAAATGCAAGAAAGCTTTGCACTTCGCTGCGGGCAAAGCTCAGCGGAAGATAAAAAAAACACACAAACCCAATCGATGTCAGTGGAGAGGACGTGTTGAACCTCATTCCTTCTTTACGGTTTCCACTCTCTTTTCACTAACACTACCGTTCACTTGGTAAAAATCAAAACGTACACGAATGGCGAACTATATCTTCTGTGCCAATTTGCACTGCATAATCACTTCCATTTTTGATCTTCTAATTTTCACTCCACTCTAACTAATTTGTATCTTACACACGCGACACCCGATATACTTGAAAATTTACAACCTTTCATGACCTCTAGTGCGAAAATACACGTGAATTTTATTAGAAATTTACGGACCGATTCAATGTACGTTTGTTTTATTGGCCATGTTGCCAGTCCTCCAATTTAGCTTAGTTTTAATTTAGTGTATATTTTCTTAAAATTAAATTGGAAATTGATGCATTTATGGAGTTAAACAATCTAAAGTTACAATAAAACATTTGGTTAACAGGGAGGAGAAAAATAATGAATTAAAAAAAATCAATATGCAAATGCACGCATGTAAGCATGAGCATGAGCATGAGCATGATTGATCGCCCGCGGTTGCTACTCCGTTATTGCCAGATCAGCTGTAATTACACAGAGAACCAATGGGTGATGTTTGGGACTAACATTCATCCTCAATGTGTAAAAACTGGTGATCTTATCTTTATGTTAGGCAATACCAGCGCCGGCCGCATCCGAATGCAGGTCAAAGAAGGAGAGTGTATGGGAATATGTTGACGTGATACTCGCTTTATTGGAAGCCGAGAACACCTCTGCACTTCCACGAGAAATCACTGGGATGTTGGAGAAAAGGGTAGGGTTTGCAGCAGATTTCGTTTTGGTAAACGATGCGCTGAATTCGGGTACCGGGTTCATAGCAAATATCGCGCCTACAAGTTCATAATAACCTCCGCGAAAATTATTACGCGATTCAAACTCGTTCTGTTTGATATACCACCGAAAAAAGGGCACGCGAGAATACCGGAACTGCGATTAAATTAATACAGACTAAAATATTCGAACATTCCCTCAACAAATCATCATGCAACTACCGAAGAGAGTCTCCCATTGGTGTATCTCAGCCGACTACACAATGTTACGAGAGCGACGAAAGCTCTATCCACGTTAACGTCTCGACACTTCTATTGTTTCCTCCAAGAGGTTATACCGAAAACTACATCGCGTTGATAATCTATCTGTAGAAAACACGAACTCATGGAAGGTATCGACGTGACATTCGGACATCTGTTCATGAAGTCCTTATAAAACTACCGAAACGTATCTCCCATTGATTTATCTCAGCTGACTACACGATTTTACGAAAACTACTGGAGTTGAGTCCACGTTAACGTCTCGCCACTTCTATCGTTTCTTCGTGAAGGACCCTCTTTATACCAAAAATTATAACGGTAGATATTCGGTCACCCGGAGATATGGCTTTCTGCTTAACAGGTCGACTAACGACATTCGTCTGTTCTTAAAAAGCGATTCACTACACTCTGTAAACCCTTAGATGTGCTTAACTAACCCGAGCCGAAGACGCGTTTACACCGGAGCGTTATGCACGGCAGCACTATTCCCTTCTACCGACGCAGACGCGCAGGGACACGGTGTTTCGCACCGGTTCTCTCTTATAATAAATAAACTAAGATACCTACTGGCAAAGTTTCATGCCTCCAAAGCCTAAAAACTAGGAAAAATGCAAATATGCATATCAAACCAAACAAAGTGCTAAGTTTATTAACAAAATGCCAAAACAATCGCAATCAAAATTTAGTTGTCGTGGACTATCGTCAGCCCGACCAAAACGGTTACAGTATAATTAAATAAAAATTGTTTATGTGTATTACAATTGTCCAAAAGCTAGAAAAGTCATAAAAAAAAGCATAGAACTAAGTGAAATGTCTGTAACCGACCAGTTAGGGCATGGTAGACGATGGGATCAAATACTTGTCGAGCGCGATATTGAATTTTCAAACTATTTTCAAACTATATTGTAAAACTGCCTATTTTGTTTTGTAAGAGTGTCATGCATTCACAGCTCATTTTTCAAAAGCCAAACTAATTATAAAACGAGCCCAACAAGAGTCATCAGATTGAATTTAAGTTCGTAGTCTTTTTATTATAGCTGGCAACCCCGGGTCACTGGTCTACATCAAATAAAAACAAAAAAAAAGGTTTTTGTTGCTATGTTTCTAGCCCCCGCGTGGCAAACGTCCATCGCGGATGAAACTTTGAACAGATTTTCAGTACTAAGGAAAAAATATACTTAGCTTATTAACAGAAATATGCATTAAGGAAATTCCATGATCTCAATAATCCGGCAAAAGATTTATCCTGCTTTATCTGTGTCCAGTGAGCACTGTTCTCTTCTGATAGTTATTTTCCCGTTTCTTTTTACGCCGGTCAAAGTCCAACGAAGTCGTTTTTTTTTTCTCCACAAAACGCACATTCGAGAATAATCAAGGCCAATTAACGTATTTAACACCAACTTTTCATGTTTTTTTCACTGTTTTCACACGCAATAATTAAGAAAACTTAGCGATTAGCAACGCGTTGCACGTACTCCCACGATATACTTTGCGTATCACTGACCAGAGAAACAAAAATGACCGCACCAAACTTTGTTTCTCTATTTCAAGATCTTGATTAACCACAACTCCGGGCAGGAATAAACTAAATCAGAAAGAAAAAATCCGCTAAAGGCAGAAAAACTCACCGAAAGCTAAAAGTTTGTTAAACCAATATCGTATGACCTCAAATTGAACTAAGAATCGTAACTCAAAATTGAACTAATTATCTGCGAACAATGCTCAGAAATAATTCGTAATAAAGCAGAGAAAAACGTCTTGGCCTGAACGTGATTTTAATGTGGTTCACAGCCAATTTTCAGATCGCGTAATTTTTCAATTTACATAGAATTTTATAGCTACTTTTTCAAAGTAAATTAAGTTTTTGAATTGTGAACAACATGCACTCTCCAAATTTACAGAATACTTTTCGACTCTTCAACAAAAATCAGTCGTCGAGTGTGTGATTTTTATTATTAATTCCAATATGCAAATGCACGCATGTAAATGCAAAAACAAGAGCGGTATAATAAAAGTTTACAATTTGATGTTACTGATTTAGAAAATACTTGCATAATCCTAGCGAATGTTTCTAATCGAAGGATTGAACATAAAGAAAATAAGTAAAGTTAAAAGTTACATTGTAGTCATGATTATTATATGCAACGTGTCCCACATAAAACCATTTTAATTCTAGGAAGGAACTCCATCGTTTTGTAATGTGAGACTCTTCAGGCTGATGTAGTATTTACAAGCAGCTTTTCTTAACTCAAAAAATTTTTAAGTTTCATTGCGCCGCAATCCAATCGATAATTCGAATTACTCAAAAAAGTGTTGATAAACCTTCAAAGAATATAACATTTCTGGACTGAGTATAAGATCATATTAAAAATTAGAGTACTGATTTTTATACTAGCATTATTATGTCTATATTACAAAATAACGTAAAGTTTGTAAATATCTTTCAAACACTTCTGTCGATGCTGTCGTTTCCTATTTCAAGCTTCCATTTAGTATAAAATTAATGTGCAAAAATACTATGACTTGGAATTTAAATGTTAATTTCAATTTCAGATTCTTCACTTCAAAAACTCTTAACTTCAAGGCAATTCACTTGTAAAATATTCATTTATTTTGACGCGGCTAGATAGTTAAAACTATTATTTTAAAAGTTGTTCGGCTGGAGCCATGCTTAAAACCTCATATTCCTTCAATTCATACAGTTTTTAAATTGAAATAATAACAGACATATGAAAATGAGTGTTGGTCACGTTTGCTTACGAAAGTTGTGATTTTCTTATGGCTAATGGTTTCAACGCAAGTACATACTAAAGCGATTTTTAAGTGCGACAAAAATTGTTGATACACAATTTTATTTCGCTTTGACTACCCATGCTTGTTGTCACGAAATCATTACATTGCTTAATCGCAAGTTAAAACGCTCTTAGAGTCTCCAATTACTACGATTTCGAAAGCAGTGCAATGCCTGCTAACTCGATATAAAAACAAAATAAAAACGGCGTTGAAATTCAGTGCTGTTATTAAACAATGAGTCTGCTTCGCTTGCTATTAAACATTTTATTACTCTTTGCCGGGCACCTGTAACCGATTCAAATTTCATTGGCGTGTGCCATATTGCATTCTTATTTTCCGCTTACGACAGTAAACTTGAACCCTTCTGTGAAGTGTTACTTTGCCTTGGGTTGGCATCATTTGTCAGTTGACTGTTTTCGAAAGAAATGCTCGATGCTATGTTTTGTTTACTGATGGCAAATAACAACATATAGCATAGCTCTTTTTACCTTGTAACACAGGTAAACTACTTCCTAGTTCTTCAGAACATCAACCGTTTCGGAAAACATCTATTTTTACTACAAACGATAACAAAACAATTTGCTTTTAATTACTTTAAGGCCGCTCTGCGAGCAACAAACTTACAAACCATTACGGCAATTGTTTTGATCACTGAATTATCAACATCGTGTCAAGTCGACGATATTACCCCTCCGGGAATCCACAGTTCCGTTTATTCTAACTACTCTCAACCGATCCACTTACATAATTATATAGCCCACTCAAATATTCAGTCGCCTCGACCCACGAGTAGCTACAGCGAATCCGAGGCAGAGGATGCTGGAAGTTTCCCTTTGATGATGTAAATTGGAAATTATTACTAAATTAACTTCTACAATACACCAATAAACATTTACATTAGTCCCAGGCATGAATTCCGGCGCCCCTCTTTCCATTCGCTGCAGCAGCAGCATCGCTCTACGATACCCAGTTCTGTTCCTGGCAGGGTGTGGCTTCGTACGGCCATTCCGACAAGCGGACGGAACAAGGCAGACAAAGCGAAACCAATTTTCGCTCACTTATCAACGTTTATTATTTCAGCCGAATCGAATTTTCCACGCACCATTTGACTTTTCTCCCCGTGACCCGCGTGCCTGCTCGTAGCTGTCTCAATCAGAACAAAGCTGATTTTACCTCCAGCCCCAACCCCCCCGGAGTATGCCAGGCGCTGTTTAAGTTTTAATTGAAAATGGAACTACATTTCTATAAATTTCAATACAAGCAGCTCAACTGCAGAGGATAATCTTTCCGGCCTGTCCCCAATGGCAATGATGATGACCGGACGATGTCGCAGTTGTCTACCGTGGGCCAGTTTTTGCGATCTCGACAGGGAGTGTTCGCTTTTGTGTGTTCCTAGCCGAGGCTTACTGTTTATCCAACTGAGTGTTTGTGTTTGCCTTAGTAATGTAGAAAATGGCCAAAATAGGCTTTAGTGAGGTATCTGTGGGTTTAAAATTAGAACCAACATCAGCGCACAACGCTGGCATTTATTTAATGTTGAAAATCGAATCAGGGATAATATTATTGATTGCAAAAACTGGAGCTAATAAATTATTTACAGTGCATCATCTTGCCGGCGCGACACACACAGATCATTAAATTTTCACAACAGGGAAATTATTATGCATTTGTGATTAACAAATTGATTACCCATAATTATAATAAAGAGGCATTTTTATGCATTTTTTGCAAGTGTGGCTGGATTTATGTGTGTTCAACGAATAAAACAGTTCTTTTATATGTGTAATAAAGTTTTATTTCGGACAAAATGTGAAAATAAAATCTGGATAAAACAATGGAAGGGAGGTGGTATAATATAGTAACAGCATTTGCTTCAAAAATCGAGTCAATTACTATTTAACAATCGTCGATCTGAACTGTTTTCTGATCAGTGCTCGTGCTCGCTATATTCGTGGCAGACCAAATAATCAGTTCATGTGCTATTTAATTTGAACTTTAATAAATTGGGAGTATCTGAAGAAACAGAAGAGTAAGGCCAAATTTCTCCAAATTTAATTGAGTTCGTTAAAATAATATTAATTTCAAACAAATTTGAAAAATGTTTCGTTGACACATCAATATGTTAACCATTCAATTTGATTCATGCTAATATTTTAATCATACTAGCTGACTAACTGAACTTACTCAGAATGCAATTTTAGCTCTTGTTCATATGACACAAATTGCGTCACGCAACTAAACTACTTAGCTTTAAGGTTTAATTGATTGAACTCAAAAATTTATGCTTTTCTTCTCTGCTTTGTTCACAAAAAATCTCTCATTACGAAAGCGCTCCTAAAAACTTCTTATGAGCGTTGCTGTTTTTGAACATTCAATGGACTTTCAATTTGGATTTTTGTCGAACAACTTAAAGTTATATATTCTGCTATCATCAACAAACATGTGGTTTAACACTTTACATTAATGCAAAATTTTGTAGCATAATGATAAAAGTTATTTAAAAATTCTCAGGGAAAATCACACAGAAATCTCATATATTTAACTGCTGTAACTATATTATTCTAAAGCGTAGCGTAGCGTAAGCATGGTATATTTCGTAGATTGCAGACTGTTGACTAACGCTTCCACTCGGATTATATGGGGTACAATGTTTGGGAGTAACATTTAAACTAATCTAAGATGAAGTAGGCCCGATAGTCATCATTGCTGGCCACGCACATCTTTACCGTAGCTTGGGGATATTAGAAAGAATTTTGATGATGTAATACTTACTTAATGAGAGGTCGCCGACTCAGTGACACTTCCGTAAGTACAACAGAGTTGGATTTAGTTGGATTTAGGGGGTTAGGCAGGAGCTTGTTTACGCAAAAGCTATCTATTAAAATTGAAAAACTGGCAAAATTCCATGCATCCAAAGCCTAAAAAAATTATAAAAATGCAAAAAACGCACCTGAGCCAAAACATATTCTAAAATTCGATCTTAACCGCCAAACTTATCGTAGTACAGTTGCTGTAACTATATTATTCTAAAACTATAAAAGTTCGGAAATATATAAGTTCTAAAAATATATAAGTTCGGAGGGAATGTCAAACTTCACATAAATGCCTATCTCTTGTACGTCATTTTCCAACTTCAGTGCGTCATCCGACATACGAAAATATTTGAAATATTTCTCTTCATCCATCCTTTATTTGACACGGCACAAACGTGTGAAAATTGAAACAAATGATTTTTAGTTGAAAGCGAAAGTTAACAGCGTCACAATAGCCTGACGATTTTCAATTGGATATCTTTTCTATCCCATGCTGGTTGGAAATATTTTATGAAGGATATAATGTGTTACAGCATTTTAGTAAGGTACCGAGGAATGGGGTGAAATTGATCAGTGGGGTGAAATTGATCACCTAAAAATTAGTAATAAAAAATACTAATCAAAAGATATTGCTTTTACAACACTAGGAAATGTTAACGTGTCCTTAAACGCAACTTATGCATGATTCACATACCTGTCAAAATTACGCTTGCATGCCCGATGTAATTTTTCATATTTTCGAAAAATTCTTCTAACTCAGTCAAAACTCAATCAAATTTGATCGAACAAGTTTCCAAATAACATTGAATTTACTTGAAGTAATCTTAGTTGAGGGTTGATTACGTTAAATTTTGAGAAGTGAGTAAAGTTTGATAAAAGCTCAAAAAATGTAATTTTCAACAATGATCATTCCATACCATTGAAGAAATACTGACGAATTCGCAGGAAACCACAAAGATTTTAATTTCAGAGCTAGTTTTTGATCTTTTGCAGCAAACCGAATTGTAATCGGTCTAACGACGATCAAATGAGAGCAAATTTAGCAACAAGCAGCTCGTAAACCAAAATAAACAAATTTTAACCTGAAATATCTTTATTTTCGTTTCCAAACTAGCTGTAAATGATATTTTCCAGTACAGAAATCATAATTTATCTTTAGCATGTCGAAAAAAGCACATTGCCAAAGGAATGTATGGATTTCAATGGTGATCAATTTCACCCCAATTTACCTCATAGTACCTTATAGAATTATCGAATTTATTTCATGAAGAAGACGATAGAAATTTCACCAATAGCCATAGAGGTTTACTGGAGCACATACCAGTACTTGTTTTGAAATTATACTATTTCGGAAAAAAATGTACATGAAGCTAGTTGTTTGGAAATTTCCATAAAAATTGATCATTTTCACCCCGTTCCATGGTACTTGGGACTAATTTACGATAAAAAACTTATTTTCAAAGAGCACATTGAGAATATACAAGCAAAGTGCATCAAATATACGAGAAGTTTATATCCTCTCATTAAACGAAATTCCAAACTTTGTTTAAAAAATAAATTTTTGATTCACAAACAAATTTTTGAACCAGCAATGCTTTATTCTGTACTGACCTGGTCAAGTTGTTGCTTAACAAGGAAGAAAGCGCTTCAAAGGATTTATAATAAAATTCTTAAAATGATTTTGAAGGGTCCTCCTTGGTTTGGTACACTCGAATTACATAAATTTACTGGTGTTGAAACATTATAAGCTATATCAAATAAAATTACTAGCAATTTTTGACAAAAATCGTTGCAATCCTCAATTACTACAATAAGCTCTCTTTATAGCCAATAAGTTAGCAATTAAATTTGTTATAAGTTTATAATTTTAAATGCTCAGGATGTCGCAAATGCCGCGAGTAATAAACAGACTATGCGATTATTCGGCTCTTCGTTCACTGTTAATAGAGACATGGTGATTGGAGTCGGGAGGCAGTTGAAAACATCAATAGGATCTGGCCCTGATGGTATTCCCTCGTTAATCCTCCAACGATGTTTGAATTTTCTTGCTGCACCTTTGATCATGGTTTTCAACCTATCCTTAACGACGGACGTTTTCCCCGAATGCTGGAAGAATTCATTTAGCTTCCCCATTCACGAGAAGGGATGCAAGCGGACTGTTACTAACTATCGTGGAATTGCATCGCTAAGTTCTGTCATAAAGCTTTTTGAAATAGTTATTTTTGGAAAATTAACTCATGATTCGCACTAGTTTCTCTGGACCAGCATGGATTTATGCCGAAGCATTCGACGACGACAAATCTGATTACTTCCACATCGTTTATTACTCGAGAAATTGAACGCGGTCATCAAGTAGACGCTATTTATACCGACCTCTCTGCTGCATTCGACAAGGTAAACCGCGAGATTGCTTTGGCAAAATACGACAAAATAGGAATTAATGACAACCTCCTTATTTGGCTTCGCTCCTACTAGACTGGTAGAACTATGACTGTAAAACTCGGTGATTTTTTCTCGTCCCCCTTCTGTGCTACATCCGGCGTTCCTCAAGGCAGTCACCTCGGACCATTCCTTTTCTTACTGTTTACAAACGATGTAAATTTGCTTTTCAAATGTTTGAAATTATCTTACGCTGACGATTCAAAACTATACAACACAATAAAAAATATTCAAGACGCCCAGATGCTGCAACATGATTTGGAAGCCTTCGATAGTTGGTGCCGAATTAACAGGATGTCACTAAATGTGTCTAAGTGCTCAGCAATCTCTTTCGGTCGGAAACATGCCATGTATTTTCACGAGTACAGCTTGCAAGGTACTGTTTTGAGTCGCGAAATGGTAGTTAAGGATTTGGGAGTTATGCTCGATTCGAAATTAAGCTTCAAGGTCCATACAGCTTACATAGTCTCAAAGGATTCATCGCAATTGGGATTTCTGTTTCGCTTCGCTAAAAACTTGAAAAATGTGCACTACTTTAAAGCGCTCTATTGCTCCTATTGTCCTATATTGGAATACTCCGCTGTTGTATGCGTGACTCGCTACCACTCTATGAAAGCCGTTGTAAGCTCATCGACTTAGAGCTACTGGAAGTAAGGCGGATTTTGACCAAGGCGTGTTTCGTTGGAGACCTTCTTCAGAGAATCATCGATTGTCCTTTACTACTCGGCCTTCTTGATATAAACGCTAGACGACGCAATCTCCGTTCACAAACGTTTTAAACTACCCGACCTGCAAGAACAAACTATGCTTTACATCAGCGTTTCTCAACCTGGGGTACGCGTACCCCTGGAGGTACTCGAAAGCCCTGGGGGGTACGCGAAAGAAAAATTAGTAATGGCGGACAGAGCAATTTTTTTTATAATACTTCATGTTTTGTCCAATCTTGCTTTTAAAAACATCATTGTAGCAATCAATCAAACCATAGTTTAATTTGAAACCAGAACTAGACTACCATTAAATGATCTACCACTATCCTCTCCCACTCTGTGATAACATTCCAAGCCAGGGGGTACAATCGACATAAAAAATATCGCTAAGAGGTACGCGGACAAAAAAAGATTGGGAACTGCTGCTCTACATGAACCAGTGCTCAGCATGTGTCGTGTTTTCAACAGCTGCTACGAAGTGTTTGATTTCAACGCGTCCCGTGATAAAAACAGACGATGCTTGAGAAACTTTCGGTGTTAGTTTAATTGTTAATCAAGTAATTGTCATTGGGGTAAGAGTATTTATTTGTTGACAAATAAATATATGTAAATAAAATTAAATTAAATTATTTCCTTTTTTTTAAATAGGTTCGAATCCCTACGAATGATAAGTCCTCATTGCTAAAGCAAACAAATCCTCACAATTAAAATAACAAATTTCTAACAGTGTTGAGAAGTCACCATTTTTGGTTGGACTAATATTTATCCTAAATACTTAAGCTAGCAACAAACCCTGCTTACAAAAAAAACTGTTTGTAGTTCGGTGATCTCAAGTTATTTTTTCACCGAGGGAACTTAAAATCCAAAAAAAAAAATCCTTCGATTGGACGACACCGAGGTAGATTAGCTGGGTTCGCATATTTGGTGTAAACATGGAGCCGAGTTCAGGAATGTTTGTGTTTTTTGACGTATTGTGATGAGATTTTATCTGGCCAAAGCACATACGATATAGTGTTTAAAAAAAAGCATTTAAAATTTTGTTCAAACACACGTTCTGGCATACATCATGAAGCTTATAACCTTTAATAACCTGTCTGTCAAAAATCGGTCTTGCGTGGTTTATTCCCATCATTCAAACTGTATACTTTCAAACCCCTACCTTAAAGTTGAGTACTACTGACAAATTTAAACCATTTAAAGGAACCACCTTCCATTCAGTAGAAAAAAAACAAACAGACATAATAATCTCAAAGTAATCCAAAGCCTATAGGCACCATTACCGTTATAATTAATGTGCAGACTATCCAAAACCATAAATATATAAAATATTTTTAACATCCGAATCGACTACACTCGGCACTTTTACCGAGCAGCCGAGTGAGGCAACATCCCGGTCCGCCCACGAAGCCATCTGCCCTCTGGGGAACAAAGATTAAACAATCACCGAGCGCACGGAGGAGTCCTCGTGGACGGGTGGAACTTGGTACCAACAGCAAATGCGCATAAATCGACTTGCTTCGCATTTCAATTCAGCATTAGCGTGTGCGTGTATTTGTGTGTCTGTGTATCCAGGGCAATTGTTTTTAATGGCTTCCTTCGAAATCGGGTAAGGCGATTTAAGTACTTACTATGAGACTACGTTCTTGTTTTGCCATGCCTTGCCAGAATAGCTGGTTTCCTTTTTTTTCTTGCTTCGTTCCGGAAGGAGATTTCCTTCACCCTCAGAGTTGTTTGTGGATGCTGACTTTTATTTGAGGTGATAAATTTTGGAAGTTTTCCGGGCTTGTTGCTTTCGTCTGAATGCAAGAACTGTAACCCTACTCCTTTACTGCTTCAGGGTACTCTCTTTTGTTGTCTATTCTGCAGCTATGGGAAAACGCGTCCAAGGAGGATGTTACTTTTTTTGTTAGTATCAGTTGATTGTTGAATCTAGCACAGTGCCAGAGTGTTACATTAGATCTTCAAATGTTTGAACTCTACCAACAGACAAGCACCCGTCAATCGTCCCATGACCGGATTATCTTCCAGTTGTGGAATTTTGATACCGTAACGTGCGGTAAGCGCTTGATCGTTTGTTTGAGAGATCCCCAAAGCTCCCGTCAGCTAACTGTATCCGGACCGTTAGAGCTTGTTTGGAGCCAGAGCAAAAAAAAGAGAACTGTAGCCAGTATTTCGGAACGAACGCATGGAATGCAACGATGAGGGCCACTCTAGCCAAAAAAAAATTGCTCTGGCAGCAGCAACTCGAGCATAAAATAGCTTCTCCTTTGTGCTGCCAAATAAATAAAATGCCGTCACGGATGTGTTTTCGTTTATGGAATGCATTAATTTTGGGTTGTGGTATTACCGGGGTGCCTAACCACTCGAGAACATGCAGAATGCATAGGAAATTGTTGGAATTTGCGGGCTCGTTGCTGCGCAACTGGATGCTGTCTAGATCCAGTTTTTTTTCTATCTATTTTGATTGTACAGAATGGTCCAAACGGATGCAAATCGACCGTTGTGAAATGTGGCATCAAGCGTTTCTAAAGCCGGACCGGACCGGCACGGAAAGGATTGGCACTAAAACAAACTTTAGTGCGACAGCTCAGCTTAGTTCTAAAAAATGCGCTCCGCACAGCCGGCTTTGGCATTTCATGAAAACACTCTTTACAATTAGAAGTGGCCATTCCGGGACTAACAGACTAGCGGTGAAAAAAAAGCGAGCTATCCAATTGCGCTATGCTATCTACGCGAAACATTTCAATAAATCTGATTTCGAAATTCCTAACATTTGCGCTTCAAATATGAACACGTCCGTTCGAGAATATTTAAAGATTTATTCAATCACAGAACCAAAACACATTTTATTCTGGAAGAGTTTCGATATGCTCCGTGCGGTTTTAAAATAAAGAATGATGTTGGGGTTGCAAATAAAAAAAAAAATTGAATCATTTCATCCGGAAATTAGCCTTCTCATTGGCGAGAAGATCATGCCACTCGCTGCGGTATAATCTTCCTGCGATTAGTAATCTTGATTCACAATAACAGCCAATTATATCCTCCTTCAGAGAAAATTTCTCCCAACCTTCGAACTACCACCGATCCAGCTAATCGTAAAGATTTCATCCTTACGTTTTGCCGAGAGCGAGCAACACGTCCGTACGTACGACCCTTCTCGGAAATCCGACCGTTCCTACGTCGATACCCAGCGACAAGTCGCTACGTTCACCGATATAGCCAATCTATCGACCCTTTCGGGTCGGGTCATACGTTGGTGCTATCGGTTTCCTATCGCTGCGGAAGCAGTCCTTTCTTTTATTTCTGCACCATGACCCACGACTGGGTACGCGGGGACGGGACAAGTGGACGGAAAATTAAGTGCATTTTTCTTCCTGCATACCGCATCGACGGTTTTACTACCAGTGGTGTGGAGCGGTGCTTTTTGTTTTCGTTGAAATAATTCAAGATGAATTCGCTGGCTGCTCTGAAAACATGTTATTTTTCGTCTCTAATGAAGAGCGAATAATAAATAGATCAATTTAAGGACTATACTCAAACTAAATCCACAAAGTTCACGGTTCATATCAAGTGACCCTTCATCTATCAATTTCTCGTAAAGAAATGTTATTTTTCCTGGAACATATAAATGGGATTTATTCCAGTTAGTTTTGTTTTAATTCTTGGTTCCAACCTTAAACATTAGACATTGAATTTGATTTTCATATGCCGGAATATTCTATTCAGTCCTGTCCAGACAAAAATTCTGCTTATTAATGTTCGTAAAATTTTCTGTAAAAAACCGTCGCTTTAACCACTGACAACAAACAAAACGGCACGGGAAGGCACGAGTCACTCTTCAACGGAGGTAAATATTTTTCTACGCTCAACAGCAAACTCAACTGCTCGGTAAACTCCTCCGCTGTGTCCAAATAGTAAATTAGCCCGGAGATTTACTCCAATTCAAAGAAGGGCCTATGAAATTCAAAACGATGACATGATTCTCTCGAGTGATACCCTATTTAGCGCAATGAAGTGCCTCCCAGCTGTTGGCGAAGGAAGAAAAAAAAATGCGAAACAAAATGGAAACAAATCATTTGCTACGAGAGCTACTTCAAGTCTTCGGCCGGCTCTTTTCGCAGGTTAAATCCGCCCGCTGTCGGGCGCAGGTCATCGTGACAGTTCCGTGTTCGTGGAATGTTTCTGGTTTGTAAATACCCTTGACTAGCCTGCGGTCTTTTGGGGACCCTTCTGCTTTCTGCCAGTGCCCAGCGAATAAAGCGAACAATGGACGATGGCAGATTGTCCTTTGGCTGTCACTGAAACGCTGCCTAGCGAGAATGACATCCCGAATCTTATACCACTTAATTTTGTTCCGAAATGGCTGAGAGGTTATTTATGAAACGTTTTATTTTTGTTTTCTTAAAGCAGGCAAATTAAGCGTATACATAACTGTATGATATTTTCTTTCAAATTTGGTTCAAACACACGAATAAACTGAACTAGTTTTCTCTCGGGATATATTTTTCTGAGGTTGCGAAATTCTCTGCTCTGATTACGTTGGAAACAAATCTAGCCTAAATTTCCAACTTAAAAGCTAAATTTGTGGCGTTCATTCTCCACTCCAGCGCTATGTGCCTGTTGCACTTTCTGTATTTAGAATTTTGCAAAACTCTAACAAAATGACACAATTATACAATATTCAATTAATATTAATATAAAGAAATGCTGTTAACAAAATAATATATTTTCAATCAACAATGCGTGCATTACTATCAATATTCTCCTTTATATTTTTTTTCAGTTTTGCAATGAATACTCTATTCCATGATTTTGGAACCAATCTCTTCAAATTATTTCACCTATTTTTGTTTTTCACTCCCAGGATTCCATTTCAAATAATAGGTACATAATATCAATCATATAGATTATCACAGCAAATCACAGCACTTTCCTGCGAATTGCGTCTTAGAAATGGTAATGTATTTTACGACCCCATTAAACATTAAACTCAGCTTCAGCGACGTCTCAATCGGAGTCAAATCTTTAGTGGAATGATAATAAAGTGAATTACTCTCCCCCTCGATCCGCTTGGGTTGTGTTATCAGTATCGATTTTCCCCGCATTTGTCCGGTTCCGGCGCTAGAAAAGCGTCCCCGCGCAAACACCGGATCAAACAACAGTACCGAATCAAATTTAACTTTTATTGCACCAAATGGCGTAGCAATGTACACTTCGCAGGACTTGAAGAAAAAAAGCAACTGACAAACATCATCATCGCCATCGCGGAATCGTCATCATCATCAGCAGCAGCAGCAGCAGTATTATCTTTGGCAGTCGTCATCCAGCGTCGGGATAAAACCTACCAAGGACCGAAAGTGGCTGATCGGTATCGCACAATCTCTGAATGTAGCTGGTTGACTTCGGGTCAAATCGTCAAATATTTGCAAAGATATTTCCTCTGTGAAATCATTTGGTCCCCTTCAACCAGCTGTATAGCAGTGATTGATTACGACCGTCGTACGGCGGGTGGCAATTGGGTGACACGCACCACCAACCGTTGGGAACCTGGATGACAAATTGTGAGAGAAGGTGATGAAAAGTGCTTTGTGTTCACTGCGAAGAAATATTTGTTTGTTTATTGTGGATGATGGGTGCAGAAAAAAGAAACCAATCAGTGATTTGTTAGGGAATGCGAACAACAACTAATAAATCAAGTTACAGAGGAGAATTAATTTAACCTTCGGTTGATGTCAGTGATCGTCGCTAGATTGAGCGATTCAATATAAAAATACATTAGAAGCTCATAAATAATATGGTAGTTTTATATAAACAATAATGTTTTATGAACTTACGAAAGTACAATCTAATTAGTAACAGTGTGGAACATTTCCATTGATATATCTCATAATTGATCCATTGTGTATAAAGTGTATGATTTTTCAGTGTTAGGTGCAATTAATTCTCGCTACATTTTATTTGGCCAAATAAGTTTGATTCTTTCTTTCCTACCCGCCTCTGATTTATCGTAAAAAGAATCAAGAATCATTATAAGTGACGAATTTCCAGTCGAAAGTGCTCTAGGCTGCGGTTTCTTCATCACTTCGACAATCAATTTAGGTATCACTATCCGAAACATTTAAATACCTGCGAGAGAACTAATGGTCATTGAAAGTAAAACAAACTGGTTTTCAAGCCAACATAGGTAGGAAACATATTTTAAGGCGCCGCCAGTGTATTGAGACAAAATACTTAAAATCTGAATGGTGAAATACAAACATGAGTATATCGATTTGTTCTCTATCTTTTCCTCTGCCAGCACTTGTATTCAGATTCTAAAACCGATTTAGCAAACTTTAGCAATGATCAATTAAAGTTCCCTACCGAGGGACGCTATTCCAATGACCCCGAACCTTTTAACCCTTTAACGGGCCGAGGCTAAAAATATGTCATTAAATTGTATTGCTTATTTCTGATCACTGATCATAGCTCGTAATTATCAAGCAGAAAACAACGAAAGTTTATGGTGGAAATATAGTTGCCACTGCTTTATAAAGGGTTAATCAGTTTGCATCTGTTTTGCAGGGGATTTATTTCAGCACCCAAATAGCGCCTGAATAGGTGAAACAGTTTTCGTTTGATGTTTTTTCAAAGTTTTTTCCGTGTTGAACGGAATTTTATGTATTCGTAAGACAGCTAGCCAATCAGAGTTTTCGTTCTTATCATTGAAATTGTCGATATTGATCAAAATTGACGAGATCGAGGTCCGTTCATCTCGACTAATTAGAATAGGCGCCGCCGCTTAAGCCGTTGCTTACCCTAATTATTTTTTTAATGTTAAAATGGACCAACATTTTTTATTAATTTTTTATGTAAAACTATATCTTAACTAGAGGTAGGTACGCATGGTAAATGGGTATGTCTTTTCCCAACACTTTCGTATTCAAAACGTTTGGCGTTAAGTGTTCCCAGTCAGTGCACAGTGGTCCAGGAATGCAATCTAACGGAACAAAATTAATAACTCCGGATCGTGTTGATTTTTTGAGATAGTGATTTCGGGAATGTTTATTAGAATAATAAAGGAATATTTCTGTATGAAAATATATGTACTAAACGTGTACTAAAGTAGTACTAAATTTTTTTGTCTTCATTTTTTCAATTTAAAAGGATGGTTTCTTCTACAAAGTTGTTCATAAGCCAATAATATGAAAATCTTCCAAAGTCACAACTATTCAAGAATGCATCGTGTATGAGATATTGATTTTTTTGGACAAATGGACAAAAAACTGTTATTTTCATTTTATTTTTATTTTTCTATGTGTACTAACAAACTTTAAGAGTTTCTAATCATAAATCTTTCAAACTTTGATCTTTGCCGCAGAATTAGGATGGCTATGGCATGTACTTTTTGAGATATATATAAAAAAACTAATTTTTTTGATTTTCTTCAAAATGTCATATCTCCATTAGCGCACGAAAGCGCAAGCTGAAACTCTCAGGGCTGAAAGAATATTAAAATAGGTTTCTGCAGACAAAACTTCAGCCCGGAACTCCTTGGCGCTTTTACTCTGTGAGTAATTTTGTAATTTTGTATTTTCTTCAAAATTAGTAAAAAGTGCTATTTTGTCTCCAATATTATGCTCAATGTCTTCGGAGATGTTAAAAAGAATTGAATTTGAAATCTTTTGGTCTAAGAATATTTAGTTCAACATTTAAAATTAACTGTTCAGGTCTTATGAAATGATTTTTTAATCAAACAGGAAACTTTTTAAGATACTAATCAATAACATAAAGAGATCATTGTTCAAAACTGATTTGCTCCTATTCCTCTTCATTTCTGTATACATTAAAAAACCTCTTCAATATCCAGTTCCATCTACTGTGAGATTTTTAACTTCGCTTGGAAGATCATCAATTGAATGGTCTTCTGTTCAGTGATTTAGAGAAATTATCGGATCATATATGAGTAAAAGGCATTTGAAACCATCTTCCATGTTCACAAGGCGGCTGAATTTTCTTGAGTGAAATTCTCGATAATTTCTGACGGATTTATTCCGTGCTTCTTGAACTTCTTCTGACATCATACCAATAAGCATAATACAATGCCTGGTGATAGATGTACCGTACATTGATAGTCTGTGAATTGTCGGTGAAAACTGGTAAAAAGAATACAACTCAATTATGCGTTATTGATTAGCATCTTAAAAAGTATCCTATTTGAAAAAAAAGCATTTAATAAGACTTAATTAGTTCATTGTAAATATTGAACTAAATATTTTTTACTTTTCAGCAAAAGAGTTCAGATTTAATTCTCTTTAACATCTCCGTAGACATTGGACATAATATTGGAAACAAAATAGCACGTTTATTCCTAAATTTATAGAATTTTACAAAATTACTCCCAAAAAAAAAGCTCCAAGAAGTTCCGGGCTGAAATTTTGTCTACACACACCTAGTTTAATATTCTTTCAGCCCTGAGAGTTTTAGGTTGCGCTTTTGTGCGCTAATGGAAATATGACATTCTGAAAAAATCATCGGAATTTTAGTTTTTTAAAATATCTCAAAAAAAAAAATATATCTTAAAAGCCATAGGCATCCTTTTTCTGCGGCAAAGATAAAAGTTTAAAGGATTTATGATTAGAAACTCATGAAAGTTGTTAGTACACCTGGAAAAAATAAAAATAAAATGAAAATAACAGTTTTTTGTCCATTTTGTCCAAAAAAATCAATATCTCATACACGATGCATTCTTGAATAGTTGTGACTTTGGAAGATTTTCATATTATTGGCTAATGAACAACTTTGTAGAAGAAACCATCTTTCTAAATTCATAAAATGAAGACAAAAAAAAATTAGTACTAATTTAGTACACGTTTAGTACAAATATTTTCATGCAAAAATATTCCTTTATTATTCTAATAAACATTGCCGAAATCACTATCTCAAAAAATCAACACGATCCGGAGGTATTAATATTGTTCCGCTAGATTGCATTGCTGGACCACTGTGGAGTGTTCGGAATTCTGGCCCGACCGAAGCAATCAGCAATATTTTTTCATAGACACATCTTAGAGCAAACCAAAAATTATCATTCCTTCATTTCAGTGTCAACGGATATCGGCTTTTTACCTCTTGAATCTTCAGCATTTCAGAAACTGTCAGTGGGGGATTTTATCCAGTGGGAAATAACGTAGAGAGAATGCTACAACTGCAAGCAGAGTCCGACAAAGTCATTTTTTTCCCTGTAAGGACTTCCTCACTGCGACCAGAATCGTTCTTCTATTGTGAGATATGCCCGTGTGTCTGTATACAACAGACACCGCACTTCTATTATTAGCAATACCGGTATTGAGAAGTGGTATGCTCATTATTATTGTTTTATCCGTGCTTGTGTGTAATGTGATTTCACGTTTCCTTTTACACATTATCGCCTCTATTATACCGAGCCTCCTTCCTCGTACCAAATATCGCCAATTATAATTCCCTGGAGAAGTTTTGTCGTGCGTCCTTTCGGCCAGTTTAATTGATAAGAGGAACTTATTTTTATTTAAGAAGAAGTCACGCAAAGGTATTTTAAAATTCAGCGTTGAACAAAAAAAAAAATAAGCACAATAACAGGTCTGTTCACCGGACCGGCCGCAGAACATTTGCTCTCCCAATGCAGTGCATTAATACAGCGCAGAATAAGAGCCTTTGGAAAAGGAACTATGGATCCTTTCGAGGTCTGGTCTGCAAATCCTGAAGGGGTAATACTTTAGGCATCGTACACAAATTACGTGACGCTAAATATCTAGATTTCAGCCCCCCCCCCCCCCTTTTTGTAACGATAGGTAACGTTCGATATGACTCCCTCCTTCTAAAATTACGTAACGCAGAGCAGCCTGACCCCTCTCCAAAATTTTCAGGTTCGAGCAAACATCATCATCAAACATCATTTACGAAACTGTCTCTACTACCTACTACCCCCCTACGTAACGATAAGTAACGCAAACTCAACCCTTCATTCGTTAGGTAATTTGTGTACGGGTGCGATATGACAAGGACGATCACTTCTTTCAATAGTGATATGTCTGCCAGGAGTATGTCCGGAGAAGTTTCAGGATATTTAAACATGCATTTCTTATTGTAGAAAGATGAGTGATCAATCCACCAAAGAGTGAGTTAAAAAAAATTCTTTTAAATCAGAATAAGATAGACGCAAGGTGTCTTTGACAAAGTTTTAGATTATCTTAGAACAAGAAACTTTATCGAAGACATTATGTTTCTATCTCTTACATATGAGGAGCAACATCAAGTTTTTTATTAGAAGTCACTAAAAATCCATCCAAATTTCCATCTCCTAAAATAAAACAGTTACTTAACATATTTGTTAAAATGCATAGTTTTCCATCTCATATAAAAATGCCAATATCTCAGCCCCCCGTTAAGATATCAAAGATCTTTTTTCATGTCAATCTTCAATCTCGAATCTCACAATTTCAATTGTTGATCAAAAAATTTTTTATTTGTGTTTTGTAGGGATTTATCTAAAAATTATGGGAAAAATTTATTTTTCTGTAATGTTTATCGGGCTTTGGGGGTCAAATGATTGGATGTAATGCTGAAATGAACCATGCAAAATATTCAAAAACAACCCCACAAAAATGAAAAAATATATGGAAAAACTTAGAAATCGAACAGAGATGAAAAAAGTGCAAAAGAGTGGGTTAGTACCTCGAAAAGTTTCCACCCCAGCTCATAACTTCATGTATTTTAAGAAACTTGTTCTTGGAAACTTGGAAACTTGGAGTTTATTGTTCGACCGTCGACTCGTTCACTTCTATCGGGTCTCTCGCCGGAATAACATTCGTTTTTGCTGTTGAGAACCTCCTGTTGAATTTTTTAACCGATCAAAATGGGTAAGGAAAAGACTCATATTAACATCGTCGTCATTGGACACGTCGACTCTGGCAAGTCCATCACCACCGGTCATCTGATCTACAAATGCGGTGGTATCGACAAGCGTACGATCGAAAAATTCGAGAAGGAAGCCCAGGAAATGTGCAAGGGTTCCTTCAAATATGCCTGGGTGTTGGACAAACTGAAGGCAGAGCGTGAACGTGGTATCACCATCGATATTGCCCTGTGGAAGTTTGAAACCGCCAAGTACTACGTCACCATCATTGACGCCCCCGGACATCGTGATTTCATCAAGAACATGATCACTGGAACATCTCAGGCCGATTGTGCTGTGCTTATCGTTGCGGCCGGTACCGGTGAGTTCGAAGCTGGTATCTCCAAAAACGGACAGACCCGTGAGCATGCCCTGCTCGCTTTCACCCTTGGTGTCAAGCAATTGATTGTCGGTGTCAACAAGATGGATTCGACGAGCCACCATACAACAGTGAGCCTCGTTTCGAGGAAATCAAGAAGGAAGTTTCCTCCTACATCAAAAAAATCGGTTACAATCCAGCAGCTGTCGCTTTCGTCCCCATCTCTGGATGGCACGGAGACAACATGTTGGAACCATCCACCAAGATGCCCTGGTTCAAGGGATGGGCCATCGAACGTAAGGAAGGTAAGGCTGATGGCAAGTGTTTGATTGAAGCTTTGGATGCTATCCTGCCCCCAAGTCGCCCAACCGACAAGCCTCTGCATCTGCCCCTGCAGGACGTGTACAAAATTGGTGGTATCGGAACGGTCCCAGTCGGTCGAGTTGAAACTGGTGTTCTGAAGCCCGGTACCGTCGTTGTGTTTGCTCCAGTAAATCTGACTACTGAAGTAAAGTCCGTTGAAATGCACCACGAAGCCCTGCAGGAGGCTGTCCCCGGAGACAACGTTGGTTTCAACGTCAAGAACGTCTCGGTCAAGGAATTGCGCCGTGGTTATGTCGCAGGCGACACCAAGAACAACCCTCCCAAGGGCGCTGCCGACTTTACCGCTCAGGTCATCGTGCTGAACCATCCAGGTAACATCTCCAACGGATACACACCAGTGCTGGATTGTCACACCGCTCACATTGCCTGCAAGTTCTCTGAGATCAAGGAGAAGGTCGATCGTCGTTCCGGCAAATCGACTGAGGAGAACCCGAAAGCGATCAAGTCTGGCGATGCCGCCATCGTCATTCTGGTCCCGTCCAAGCCTCTGTGTGTGGAATCCTTCCAGGAATTCCCACCGCTAGGACGATTCGCTGTCCGTGATATGAGACAGACCGTTGCTGTCGGTGTCATCAAGTCAGTCAACTTCAAGGATGCTAGCGGAGGTAAGGTCACCAAGGCCGCCGAAAAGGCTCAAAAGGTCAAGAAAAAGCCGCCAACAGCAGCAGCAGCCATCATCCAATCCGCCACAGCCGCGCACAGTACCCACACCCGCACCGATGGCAGCAGCACGCTACATCCGAAGTCAATTTTGAGACGGCTGTTCAACATTAAATCTTATCACTGCTTCCATCGTAAAGCATTCAGACGAAAAGTACACGGGCTCTTTAATTCATTCCTTTTTGATATCTTAGAAGAACACACTTATATATAAATAACCTCTAATTATTAATATTTAAACAATATTATCTAGAACAACACAGAATTCAATTTGTGTGAATGCGTAAAGATAGGAAAAGCGATCTAGATTTTCCGGATATACACAAAATATAACTTTCAGAATGAATGAAGATTTTATTATTTTTCATAACACAGATCTACGAAAGAAGTGACATTAGTAGAACACCTTCCCTTTTCCTGTCTGCTTAACACCTATTAGAGAGTTTTGGAAAAGATTACATGATGAATGACTCAGTGCTCGTATTGGCAAGTTGGTGAAAGTAACAAAGAAAACCCAAAATTAGCGAAACAAATTTGACCTGAAAAAAAAATACCCCGTTTCGATAAGACTGCTTTCTTTTGCGACACACCCTCCAGGTAGGACATTGAAACAACATGAAAAAAAAACAATTTGGAATACATACGCTAAGAACAAAAAAAAAAAAAAGCATATGAATTTGCGAGAACTTTGGTTGAAACGCGGGTAACTATCGCAATCGAACGAACGAACAGCCAACGGTTTAAAATGGATTTCGGAAGATATAATAAGCGGGTGTTATCTTTAACAATTTAACTTTGTCTATATTCTAATATTGGCGGGGATTGGGTTTTTATAGGATTTATAACAATGAGCAATGTAGTTAAGAGAGGGAGAGAGCTGGTAGCTCTACGCCAATTATGTAGCGATGCACTTTCGTCGCGCGGGAAACGATTTATACCACTCTCGATCGAAGATTGTAGGGTGGCTCGACGTTGCGGCACCAACATAATCCGCCCACCAGATTACGGTTAGTAATTTCTGTTCCATTACGACCCGCTACAAATTCATTTACATCTAGCGGGAAATGGTAAAGCTTTTTGATGTCGCGACGAAATACTCCGGTGGACATTTTAATTGAAACTACTCACACAAATCCATCAGTTCCAGGATGCAGCAGCAACACGCGTTCCATGGGCCGCTGTTGGGGTTTTGCGTTTTCAACGACGAGTAGCACAAAGTCAATTTCGGCCAGATTGAGGGATGATTTCTGCCACTTTTCTAAATGCGCCGCTCGCGTTCCGAAGCAGATCAACAGAGCGATGTACTTGTTGGATGGTTCAGTTCTGCGGCCAAAAATATTCACCGGACCAGCATAGTCCACGCCAGTAATGGAGAAGGGTAAAAGTGGTTGAAGACAATTCGCTGGTAGTTGTCTCATTTGCGACACGATACGAGCTGACCAAGTGCGATCGCAGACCACAAAATTTTGACACACCTTGCGAGTAGCGCTGATACCACGAAGTATCCAAAAACGTCCTCGAACGGACGCTAATAGTAACTGCAGACCACAGTGCAAATTTTCTGGGTGAGAATGTAACAGTATTGAAGCGGTTAGTATTGAATTTTGATGTAGTAAAACAGGATGCCTTTTATCGACGCTTAATTCCGATTGCTGCAGCCGTCCGCCCACCCTGACGAGGCCGTTTTCATCCAGGAACGGGTTGAGCTGGTGCAAAGACCTGCCGCGTTTCACTCCGTGTCTCGATTGTAGTTGGCCAAGCTGTTGAACGCATTTGATGCCCGGATAAAAAGCGCCTTTCGTGCCAAACGTTGCTGTGTTTAAGTGATACTCTTTACCGGGTTCTTCTTTCGACCAACTCCACAGAATTTTGAAAAAATCACGATGCTGCCAAACCTTAGGATAAATCTGCTTCGTATCACCAGCAAGTACGACAGGTGGCAAACGAAAACGAAGCAAAGTGTTTATCATAGAGTCCTTTACTTCTGGGCCACACATAAGAGTGTCTTTTAAAGAGAGTCCATTCAAAACTCTAGCATAAGCATCAAAAACCACTCGGCATTTTGTGGCTGAGCTGGTGGTTTTAATCACACAGTGGCGTGAGAGATACACGCATTTTTTGAGTGACTTGTTCTCTTCTACTAACGACTTGTGACCGAGATCAAGGTAATCACGCATGAATTCATCGTGCTTAGCCTTAGGAGATGGATTTCGGTCCAACTTTTTTCGATATGGTTAAGTCTTCGCTCTGCAATTTGCCTTGATTCTCCTAATTCATTCGGGTCTGACAGAAACGGGAGCCGTACTACAAATTTACCGCACTCATCGCGAATAGTATTCTCTGCAAAATGTTTCTCACAACGTTGTTCCTCATCAGTGAGGTGGCTTTTACCCATGCTGAGCAACCTAAGCTGAACAGCTAAAGCCCTTTGTCTCCCCGGGACCGCCGTTAGGCATTACTTCAGGGAGAGGGCCCGTCGTGCTTTTCGCACTTACCTCTATGGGTAGCAGAGCAGCCTATACAGGCCAGTTAGTTAACCGTTAACTAACTGGGGCACGTCGATGGTTTCCCGTCGATTGGTGCCCTGCAAAATACTAACGATCTGTGATGCTGCCGTGATGACCGCATCCCAGATTTCCCTATTTTCGCACATCCTACGCACTATATTCTCTGGCGTGGTGTCCATCCCACTTATTGCCAGCATTTCGTACCGTACCCGCTCGAAGCGCGGACATGTGAAGAACACATGCTCTGCGCTTTCTTCCGCACCCGTACAAGCGGGGCACATAGGGGACTCGGCGTACCCGAACCTATGCAGGTACTGCCTAAAGCAGCCATGGCCTGACAGGATCTGTGTCAGATGGAAGGTTACTTCCCCATGGTGCCTATTAATCCAGCCTGCTAACTCTGGAATGAGTCGGTGTGTCCATCTACCTTTTGTAGTGTTGGACCACTCCCGCTGCCACCTGGCCATTGAGGATGACCGTATGGTGTTGCGAATACCCCTCGTGTCGCGTTGGTCGAAGCATTCTACATCCTCTTTGACGATGATGCTGATGGGCATCATGCCAGCCAGGACGCAAACCGCCTCGTACGACACTGTTCGGTATGCGCACGCGACCCTTAGGCACATTAGCCTGTACGTACTCTCGAGTTTGCCGCGATGGCAAGAGGTACTCAATACCTTGGACCACACTGGTCCTCCATACCTGAGTATGGACGTGGTCATGCTAGCAAGGACTTTGCGCCTGCTGCTACGAACCGCTGAGCTGTTTGCCATCATGCGAGACAGCGCTGCCACAGCCATGGAAGCTTTCTTGCAGGTCTAATCGACGTGGCTCCCGAACGTGAGCTTGTCGTCGATCATAACCCCCAGAAGCTTCAACGAGCGTTTTGAGGCGATAGTGCATGTACCGGCACTGATCGATGCCTCCTGCTCAGACTTTCTGTTATTTACAACAATAACTTCAGTCTTATGGTGCGCTAGCTCCAGTTTCCTGGAGTGCATCCAGTCTTCCACTACGCGTATTGATAGCGCGGCCTTTAACTCTACCTCTCTAATAGACTCGCCATAGACCTCAAGAGTTATGTCATCGGCGAAGCCGACGATCACCACCCCTGGAGGGAGCGTTAGTTTTAACACGCCGTCATACATAGCGTTCCACAGTACCGGACCCAGGATGGAACCTTGCGGTACACCTGCGGTAACCGGAACGCTTTTCTGACCCTCGTTTGTGTTATACACTAGCACTCGATTCTGAAAGTAGTTGCCTAGAATTTCGTACAGCGACGTCGGCACTCTGAGACTCTGTAGCGCTAAGGCTATGGAGTCCCAGCTGGCACTGTTAAACGCGTTCTTCACGTCAAGCGTGACGATCGCGCAGTAACGAATGCCCCTCCTCTTGCGTTGGATTGCAACCTCAGCCGTTCTGGTGACGGAGAGAATTGCATCCACCGTGGACCTACCTTTTCGAAAACCGAACTGGTTGCTTGATAGACCGTTTTCACTTTCTGTATATTTCACCAGTCTATTGAGGATTACCCTCTCAAGCACCTTGCCCGCCGTGTCCAGCAGGCAGATTGGTCTGTATGCCGATGGGTCACCTGGTGGTTTCCCAACCTTCGGCAACAGCACCAGCCTCTGGCGCTTCCACACGTCCGGGAAGAGGCAGTCGTCAAGGCATTTCTGCATGACCGCCCTGAACAACCCGGGGGCTTCTTTGATGGCCGTCTTGATGGCCAAGTTCGGGATTCCGTCTGGTCCCGGAGCCTTGCCTACCTTCAGGGAGTTTGCGATCTCGATCAATTCATCTTCCGTCACCCTTACCGCATCGTCAGCCTCTGCACGGCTGCCGTCACTCACGGTAGGTGGTGACTCGTCAGCCGGAGGCCAGGGACTTGGTTCGTGGCTTGGGAAGAGGCCCTGAATGATCGTTTCTAGCATCGCTGGTGATTGTTCGGCCGGGGCTAGCGCACCTCTAGTCTTGGTCATAACGATCCTGTAGGCGTCACCCCACGGGTTCGAATTGGCACTGGCGCAGAGTCGTTCGAAACAGGCTCGTTTGCTGGCTCTGATTGCGCTCTTAAGCGTTGCCTTAGCGGATCTGAATGCGACACCGCGTTCCGCTCTTTGCTCGTCGGAACGTGCGCGCTGCATCCTCCGTCTTGCACGGAGGCATGCATTGCGCAGGCCTGCTATCGTATCGCTCCACCAGTATGTCGGTGGCCTACCCTCTCTAGGCGGACGAGACCTAGGCATCGTGGCGTCGCACGCCCATGACAGCATCGAATTTAGATGGTCCACGTCCGGGAGCAGTTCACCCCCTTCGTGCTTCCATCTAATTGCCTGCCCAAAAACATCTGCATCGAAATGCAGTGTTTTCCAGCCGTAGAAGGATGGAATATTGGCCCTACTCGCTGCTTGCTTCCGCACGCCTACCTCATAGCGGATCGATTGGTGATCGCTATTCGTGTAGCTGTCATCTACCCTCCAGTTCGTGATCAGTCCCGGGCTGCAGAACGTCACATCGATAATCGATTCGGCACCGTTTCTACTGTAGGTGCACTTTGTACCAACGTTAGCCAAGTCTAAGTTGAGCTTTGCCAAAGCTTCCAACAAGACCTGGCCCCTCTGGTTTGTACAGCGACTCCCCCACTCGACAGCCCAAGCGTTGAAGTCACCCGCAACCACCAACGGCCGTAGGCCCGTCAGTTCCACGGTTGCTTGATCGACCATCTGCGCGAACGTTTCGGTAGACCAACTTGGCGGAGCATAGCAACTGCAGTAGAATACTCCATCCACTTTGGCAATAACGTACCCCTCTCTGGAGGTCGACACAATCTCCTGAACCGGGGACCTGCCTGTCGTGCAAATGGCCGTCTTCCCAGACTTGTCCGATACCCAGTTACCGTTTCCGGTTGGGATACGGTATGGGTCCGAGACGATGGCCACGTCCGACAACGACTCAGCAGCCGCTTGGTGTAGCAGCTGCTGCGCCGCATAGCAGTGGTTCAGGTTTAACTGTATCACCCTCAGGCCTGCGGCTTAGTAGCCGGCCGTGCAGCCGGACACTTGGGGCCTCCCATTGCGTGTTTGGCGTCCCGTTTACCGGTACATACCAGACACTTGGGAGGTGCACCGCAGTCCCGTGCCTTGTGGCCTGCGCCACCGCAGCGGCGGCATAAATTGGACCTGTCGGGCCCTTTGCACGACCAGGATTTATGCCCCCGCTCAAAGCACCTGAAGCAAACGTCAGGCTGTTGGAAGGTGCCCAGAGGGCAGACCGACCAACCCACCTTCAACGTGGCCTTCTTCAGGGCCTTGTTACCCTCCGTTAGTGGAAGCTTTATGGTAGCAACCTGGGTGCCGGCCGGGCCCCTGCGGAGACGAACTGCCTCTGCGGTTACTACCACTCCACACTCACGTTCGAGGGCTTGTGCTATGTCACACCCTTCGGTGATCTCGTCCAGGTTTTTAAGCTGGAGAGTCACTTCAGGAGTGAGGGCTCGGATTTTAACCTCCTCACCTAGCACTTCCTGGGCCGTCTTTTTATAGGCACAGCCCTTGCCCTTCGCCTCTTTGCGGAGCTCGAGGATCATCTCGCCGGTGCGTGACCGACGAATTGTCCTGACGTCCGTGCCGAGGTCTTTGAGCTTGGGTTCGCCTCTCATGGCCTTCAAGACTTCGGCGTACTTAGACGCATCGGTCTTGAAGATGAGGGCGTCACCCTTGCTCCGCCTACTCGCCCCTTGCGGCTTCTTATTGCGGTCGCCGCGCTTCGCGCGTCGTTCCCGCTTCTGCCGCTTCTTATTCACCACGGTGGTCCAATCCGTGGCTACGCCGTTTGCCGGTTGCCGTTTGCTGGTTCTTTGCTCGGCTGGACCGACGAGCCAGCTTCATGGCTGTCACCGAACAACCGCCTTCGTTGCGTCCTGGGGGCCGTTTCCCCCGGAGAGCCCCTCGCACGTTTGCCAGTCGGTTCGGTTGAACAGACTTCGGTAAACGATGCTGCAGCTGTTTGTGTGTATTTAGACACAGCTGCAGCACTCCCTTTTTTAGGCTGGTTGAGCCTCGCCTCTAGCGCAAGTGCCTTGCTTTCAGCATCGTTAGCCCGTTTAAGGGCTTGCGAAAGCTCGGACTTCACGCTGCATACGTTCATACGTAGCAACAGAAGACATTGTTTCAGGTCTTTTGAAATGTTGCTACGTTCGTCCGTGAACTTGAGTATTTCATCAAGTTGTACGGACACCGCCTCCACGCTTGGGAACTTATTCATGTGGCTTTCTACCGCAGAGAGTAGCATAGCCCCAGATATCTGTTCCCGCTCCTTGGCGGTTTTAGGTGTTTCCACCTTGCCACCAGTCTTCGCCGTTCCGGTTGGTGCTGGCTTAGGCGTGCCCGTCTTTGCCCCAACTCGGAACTCCCCTGTCGGTGTCGCAAAAGGTGTACCAACCTGTGCGCCGCCTTTACCGGCATCGGCCAGTCTCGGTGGAGACCGGGCGATGCCCCGCCTGGCAAACGGGTTTACTAACCCGTCCGCCCCATCCACTACCTTCGCCTCTTCGTCGATTTTAATGGTAAACATTTTGGTTAAAAGGGTCCCCCTTCCAGCCGCTATCCTTGGTCATGGTGGAGTGGTCGCCTATATGGTCCCATGGTGGCCTATGCCGGAGCAGTGAGGTAATGGCTAGTGAAGGTCGCCATAGCCCCTCATGAGCAACTATGACGCCTCCCGACCGGCGTAAGTCAGGAAAGGGCATCTGATCCCACTCCTGCCTGATTCCCATCAGGCAATGACCGCGGAACGTACTGGAAGGCCTGCCAGGTTTTACGGGACGGAGACCCCTGCAGCCGTATGCCACCTCGCCGTTTCAAGCCGTTGTCACACGACTTTACTAAGGGAGCTCGGTGCAGGTGCCAGCCCTACGTCGTGGTATAAAATCGTATTCCCTCTCAAAAACCTAAAAACACAGCGACCAGTACACCATAATTGGGGCCTTACTGGTATCAGCCCCAATAGGCAGGTTAGTGCATTTGGATGATGGGAGCGGCACTACTCGCTCCGTCGAAGCTGTTTACGGGTGGCCGTGGCTTTTACGGAGAATCGACTGCCCAATGCCCGAAACCCCACCACTCCCTAGGCAAGCTCCCGCTGCCGGTCCAGGACTAATTGATGCTATCACACACCTATCGGTGGTCACGCACGCGTGCATGGCCTCGACGGTCGCCAGGCGTCGACCCGTGGTGGCCTGCAGCTCAACCAAATCATCAGTGAGGTGGTGATCGTTTGAAGTGTACTCCTCTATCTCCCAGAACTTTTGCAGTTGCTGAGAAAGATCATCTTCGGCGGAGATTAGCAAACAGGTTGGAGAGTGAGAGTCAACAGATGGCTTAGGCTCGTGATAACGGCCGGCTATCATCCAGCCGAGCTTGGTGTTCTGTAGTGTGGGTAAACTGTTGTCTGGACTGAGAATAATTTGGCCGGGCTCAAGCAACTGGAAGAATATTTCAGTGCCGAGAAGTACATCTACTTTACCCGGGCGGTGGAAGAGTGGATCCGCCAGGGGTATGGAGTGGGGAATAGGCCAATCCTTAATAATTGCTGGTTTGCAGGGGAGAAATTTCGTTATTCTCTCCAACACAAGGCAGGGCACGGAGGTTTGATAGTTCGTGCAGCGAGATGTGATAACGATGTCTGCAAATCGATCTGCGTGAGCGGTAGCTGACGAGATGCCTTCCAGATCCACATTAGCATGCGAGGTGTCGAGACCAAGCTGCTTACGGAGGCTATCGCTTATAAAGTTGACTTGCGATGCGCTATCCAAAACAGCGCGACAGGCATGAGGATGCCCTTTTTTATCTAGGACGTTAATAGCCACTGTAGCTAGGAGGACGTTTGGGGAGCCAAGGCCACCAGCAGAATCTAGTGCCGAAATAAATGATTGCGCGGATTGTAGCTGATCGGTTGATGATTCAGCCGTGTTTTGGTGTTTGTGAACCAGTGATAGGTGGATGCAGCAAAGTGTGATGTGGGAAGTCACATTTTATACACGTACCAGCTTTGCAGCTGCTACCGGGATGTGTTTTGAGACAGTTTCGGCACAATTTTAATCGGTTTACTTGAGCTAGTCGTTCGTGATAGCTCATGCGAATAAATTTGCCGCACTGAAATAGGTGATGATATTGTGCTGAGCAGACTTCACAAAATGTGGGGTTTGTCGTGACGAATTTTGTTACTTCTCTAGCAGGAAATTTTGCGGGTACGAATGTTTTAGGTTTATTCGGATGCGCCGATTGCAAAGCGAAACTTTTTGCTTCAACAAATTTTTGAAAACGCGTTAGGGTAATCTCTTCTTCCTTCATTTCGGCAATTTTTTGACACCATAGCTGTTTGGTATCGGGATCCACCTTTTCGCTCAGTATAAAAAGCAACCATGTATCACGATCCTCTCTAGCCATGGCTTTGAGCGCTCGGAGAACTTCATCTGACACGTCATGCAGTGCTCGCAAGCCACTGGCAGAGGCAAACGAAAGCGGTGGTTGCGATAGAAATCGTTGTATATGCTTGCTCGCTATTTCACGGGGTTTATCATACCGGGATGCCAACTTTTCTAAAGCAGGTTTATAATTCGCGTCTTCGATTTTAAGGTGTGAAATTAAAGAAGCCGCCTCACCAGCGAGGTTGGTTTTTAAAAAGTATAATTTTTGGCTATCTTTTAGCGTTGGATTTTGCTCGACCAAGCTATCGAACAGATCTATAAACGACTGCCACTCGAGATAGTCTCCACTAAATGTAGGAATATGAACCTGGGGCAACTTCAAGTCCGGGAGTCGATATGCATCTTGAGGCACGACGGTAGCGTGCGTTGCAGGTGAAACCATGTTAGCAGACATGATGCGAAGAAATTCGGCTTGCTGATCTGCTAATTGCTGGATGACGTCTGGCTGGGAGGGCACAGGGGGAGCAGCGTCGCGATTTTTAACGATTTTCAACAGTTTTAGTAATCGAGTTTTCAGCCCGATATAGCAACTCTCGAACTTGCCTTGACGGCTCATGGCTTCGTCGTAAGCACTATCCTCTTCACACAAGTCTAAAATTTTCTTATGAACGCCGCAAAAGGCCATCCACACTTCACTCAGAGCATCTAACTCAGTTTGTAAGTCAATTTCGTCGACCGCTTCTGGTCGGATTTTTTCAACTGTTTCCGAAATGCGCTTCAGGCGGGGTTCTAACGATTTACGTTCGCGGATAAGTCGATCCATCTTGGTGGATTTCGCGCACTTTTTGTCCAAATGTCTCTTCTTTAGCTCAAACTCTCTTCGGATCACTATTATGCCGATCGGCAGAAGCACTATTTAGCGGCGACGGGGCCAATTCACGGGCACTACCCGATCAGAAGAGCATAACTAAAAAATTACAAAATTCTATCAACGTGAGATACAACTAACGTATTTTGATACAATTTTATATTTTTCCATATAATTTTGATAACAAAATTGAATCTGAATGAGTTATAATAACAAAACCTAAAATGAAGTAGTTCTGAAACAAGTCTAACTAATTTTTCGTTTTTATCAAAACATGTTGTTTCTAACAATGTTTGTTATTATATTGTTTTATATACTAGCTTATTTTGTTAGAAAGCTGATACATTAGTAACAAATTTTGATATGTGTTTAATACTAGTAGAATCATTTCTGTTATAATTTCTGTTATTTTAACACCTAACGGGACCAAATTGAAAACACAGCCTGTAAGGTTTTTCCCGTAACAAAATAACAACTTCTGTTACATTTTTGTTTTTTCTTTCTGATCGGGTAGCGATCACTTTCTACGCGGTTCCAGGCAAAACTTTTCGCAATTCGGTTCGAAGGACCATATGAATTTGCGAGATCTTTGGTTGTAACGCGGGTAACTATCGCAATCGAACGAACGAACAGCCAACGGTTTAAAATGGATTTCGGAAGATATAATAAGCGGGTGTTATCTTTAACAATTCAACTTTGTCTATCTTTTAATATTGGCGGGGATTGGGTTTTTATAGGATTTATAATAATGAGCAATGTAGTTAAGAGAGGAAGAGAGCTACCAGCACCCGCTTATTATATCTTCCGAAATCCATTTATAAACCGTTGGTTGTTCGTTCGTTCGATTGCGATAGTTACCCGCATTACAACCAAAGTTCTCGCAAATTCAACGTTTATTTCAATAACTTAAAAAAAAACTAAATTATTCCACCTAGCGGTCAGACCCAGCCTTTCTCATTCAATTTTTTATTTGTAAAAATAGATTTACATGAACGCTTCAATCCAATAAATGTATATTCACTCTTTAGGTTCTACAATATTGATGTTGTAATCTTTACATATAAAAATGCAGTTCAGTCTGTCTGTCTGTCTGATCCATATAGGCCCGAAAACTACCGAACCGATCGACGTGAAAATTTGTATGTAGGGGTTTTTGGTGCCGATAAAGGTGCCTATGATAATTTGAGCCCCCTCCCTCTTCTGTAAGGGAGGGGTCCCATACAAATGCAACATAAATTTCTGCACAACTCAAGAACAAACCAAGCAAATGAAACCGAATTTGGCATGTGGATGTTTTAAGAGGTAACTAATATGTCCATAATAGTTGGATGAAACACAAATTTGTGCACATCTCGCGAACTAATCAACCAAATGGAACAAAATTTGGCAGGTAAATGTTTTTAGTGGTAACAAATATGTACATAATAGTTTGAAACCCGACTCCCTCTTCTATAAGGGAGGGACCCCATGAAAATGAAACACAAATTTCGCACAGCTCAAGAACCAATCAAGAAAATACAACCAAATTTGGTATGTGAATGTTCTTAGAGGTAACAAATATGTCCATAATGGTTTGACGCCCCTCCATCTTCTGGAAGTACATGTTACTTCACGAATTTTTGCACATCTCGCGAACTAATCAACTAAATGGAACCATATTGACAGGTGAATGTTTTTAGTGGTAACAAATATGTTCCATAATCGACCTCAGACAACATTTTGGGTTGTGAGATGGCAACTTCCGGTTTCTGGAAAACAGCCGAAAATGGCCGATTTCCACCCAATATAATAATATCCGGATCTAGAATAATACACAGGAGCTAAAATCGACCACAGATAGCATTTTAAATTCTAAGATGGCGACTTCCGGTTTCTGAAAACAGCAGAAAATGACCAAATACCACCCAATATGAGTTTTTCTTTGACCAGTATGCCGTTCAAAATCCAGAAATTGATCCTCTCTAGCCATGGCTTTGAGCGCTCGGAGAACTTCATCTGACACGTCATGCAGTGCTCGCAAGCCACTGGCAGAGGCAAACGAAAGCGGTGGTTGCGATAGAAATCGTTGTATATGCTTGCTCGCTATTTCACGGGGTTTATCATACCGGGATGCTAACTTTTCTAAAGCAGGTTTATAATTCGCGTCTTCGATTTTAAGGTGTGAAATTAAAGAAGCCGCCTCACCAGCGAGGTTGGTTTTTAAAAAAGTATAATTTTTGGCTATCTTTTAGCGTTGGATTTTGCTCGACCAAGCTATCGAACAGATCTATAAACGACTGCCACTCGAGATAGTCTCCACTAAATGTAGGAATATGAACCTGGGGCAACTTCAAGTCCGGGAGTCGATATGCATCTTGAGGCACGACGGTAGCGTGCGTTGCAGGTGAAACCATGTTAGCAGACATGATGCGAAGAAATTCGGCTTGCTGATCTGCTAATTGCTGGATGACGTCTGGCTGGGAGGGCACAGGGGGAGCAGCGTCGCGATTTTTAACGATTTTCAACAGTTTTAGTAATCGAGTTTTCAGCCCGATATAGCAACTCTCGAACTTGCCTTGACGGCTCATGGCTTCGTCGTAAGCTGGTAGCTCTCTTCCTCTCTTAACTACATTGCTCATTGTTATAAATCCTATAAAAATCCAATCCCCGCCAATATTAAAAGATAGACAAAGTTAAATTGTTAAAGATAACACCCGCTTATTATATCTTCCGAAATCCATTTTAAACCGTTGGTTGTTCGTTCGTTCGATTGCGATAGTTACCCGCATTACAACCAAAGTTCTCGCAAATTCAACGTTTATTTCAATAACTTAAAAAAAAACTAAATTATTCCACCTAGCGGTCAGACCCAGCCTTTCTCATTCAATTTTTTATTTGTAAAAATAGATTTACATGAACGCTTCAATCCAATAAATGTATATTCACTCTTTAGGTTCTACAATATTGATGTTGTAATCTTTACATATAAAAATGCAGTTCAGTCTGTCTGTCTGTCTGATCCATATAGGCCCGAAAACTACCGAACCGATCGACGTGAAAATTTGTATGTAGGGGTTTTTGGTGCCGATAAAGGTTCCTATGATAATTTGAGACCCCTCCCTCTTCTGGAAGGGAGGGGTCCCATACAAATGCAACATAAATTTCTGCACAACTCAAGAACAAACCAAGCAAATGAAACCGAATTTGGCATGTGGATGTTTTAAGAGGTAACTAATATGTCCATAATAGTTGGATGAAACACAAATTTGTGCACATCTCGAGAACTAATCAACCAAATGGAACAAAATTTGGCAGGTAAATGTTTTTAGTGGTAACAAATATGTACATAATAGTTTGAAACCCGACTCCCTCTTCTATAAGGGAGGGACCCCATGAAAATGAAACACAAATTTCGCACAGCTCAAGAACCAATCAAGAAAATACAACCAAATTTGGTATGTGAATGTTCTTAGAGGTAACAAATATGTCCATAATGGTTTGACGCCCCTCCATCTCCTGGAAGTACATGTTTCTTCACGAATTTTTGCACATCTCGCGAACTAATCAACTAAATGGAACCATATTGACAGGTGAATGTTTTTAGTGGTAACAAATATGTTCCATAATCGACCTCAGACAACATTTTGGGTTGTGAGATGGCAACTTCCGGTTTCTGGAAAACAGCCGAAAATGGCCGATTTCCACCCAATATAATAATATCCGGATCTAGAATAATACACAGGAGCTAAAATCGACCACAGATAGCATTTCAAATTCTAAGATGGCGACTTCCGGTTTCTGAAAACAGCAGAAAATGACCAAATACCACCCAATATGAGTTTTTCTTTGACCAGTATGCCGTTCAAAATCCAGAAATTGTCCCCAAATTCCATTATGAAATCCAAAATGGCGACTTCCAGTGTCGGAAAAACAGCGGCAAATGACTAAATACCACCCAATATGGGTGTTTCCGGAACCGTAATGATGCACTGGAGCCACAAATCGACTTCAGACAACATTTTGAATTGTAAGATGGCAACTTCCGGTGTCTGGCAATCAGCCGAAAATGACCAAATACCATTCAATATGAATGTTTTCGGAACTAGAATTACACCCAGATGACAGAAATTGATTTCACAGGCAAATTTAAAGTCCAAAATGACGACTTTCAGCTTCTGAAAAACAGTCCAAAGTGACCAAATATCACCCAATATGAGTTTTTCTTTAACCAGTATCCTAAATACCATTTTGAAATCCAAGATGGCGACTACCCGTTTGTGAAAAACAGCCTAAAATAAACAAATACTATCCAATATGAGTATCTCTGGAACGAGAATGATGCAAGGAGCTAACAATTGACCTCAGGCACCATTTTGAATTGCTAAATGGCAACTTATAGGCAACAGTCGGTAATGACCGAATAATACTCAATATGGATATTTCCGTAAACGTGATGATGCATAGAAACCAAACATTGACCCTGGACACTATTTTGAATTTGAAGACGACCACTTTTAGTTTCTAGAAAACAACCAAAAATACCTCCCAATATGGGTATTTCCGGTTTCAGATTGATGCCAGAAAGTCTGCTGATAATGACAGAATACCACCCAATATGAATATATTCAGAGTTAAGGCGATGTACAGAAGCCAAAAGACGAGGATGTTGTTGTCATTTCGATAAAACCAATCATTTCAAACGATTCGTTATTTGACTTTGATCATAGCCTATGACCGATTCGTCTGCATTTGCAGACTTCAAACAAACCGCAAGGAATCAATGAACTTGGAACGTTCAAATAATACGACACCACATTTAAATTATGCTGAGGCCACATATATCCATCAAAGCAGGTATAGTTTTAAATAGTCTATGAATTTCTCTTCTTTCCATAACTTTTAAGCTACATATCAAATTGTTATGAAGTTTGTTATTTGTAAGTTTGAGAGATGACTCGTTCGTATGGCACTAGTTATGTTCAAAAAAGTCATGTAATCTTTGAGATAATAGACTTTCGTTGTTTTATTAACAATTTAATACATAACGGTTGCTTTAGTTCGATTATAATCAAATGAAAGGGGAACGTGTAGGGCAGCCAAACATTGAATCCAGCTGTTCAATCATAATTCATCAGTTAACCCTTAACTAGCCCGCTCATCTGTAATAATGATCAAATCGGTTGTGTAGTTTCTGAGATAATAAAGTTTCGTGATTTTCACAAGTCGGCACATTACAAATGAAGTTATAGTTCGATTACAGTAAAATTCAAAGGGTCTTCTGAGGCAGCTAGACCATTCATTTGACACTAATTTTGTGGAAATCGGGTCGGCCATCTCTGAGAAACATGAGTGAGATTAAACAGTCTTCAGAACACGTTTCTTCTCATAACTTTTGAACCACAAGTTCAATCTTTATGAAATTCAAAACTTAGGGGTTTTCTAGGTAGCCCATTCTTTTGAGACCAATTTTGTTCAAATCGATTGTGTAGTTTCTGAGATTTTGATGTTTCATGATTTTCACATTTTTAAACATAACCTCTAAACTAAAAATTCGATTACAATAAAATTCAATAGGGTCTTATGGGGCAACAAGACCTTTCATTTGCAAATGATTTCATGAAAATCGGTCCAGCCATCTCTGAGAAAAGTGAGTGAGAATAAAAATCTGCACATACACACACACACACATACAGAAAATGCTCAGCTCGTCGAGCTGAGTCGAGTGATATATGTCATGCGGCCCTTTGGAGCACTTTTATACTTTCGGTTTTGCAAGTGATTGCTATACCTTTCTAGGAGAGAGGCAAAACAAGAATTCAATTACACGCTTTTTGCGTAGTTTTTATCAAGGTTTTGGCGAGTGACAGAAAATATATCACTTCTTTAATTGCTAATCAGAGTATTTCTGAATGTTTTGTTATTTTTCACGACAGAGGCAAGTTTGTTTTTTATCTGCGTGCGAGAAACAAAAACAAAACCGCGCACCGAGAAACAAAAGCATAAATTGAATGTATGCTCATTGAGAAAATTTTACCGGTTATTTATGGTACTCCTTTTACCGATAATTTATGGTACCTAAAAGAACCAGTTTTGATCTGAATGAATTTTATAGCAAATAAGTGTTGATCATTCTTCGGCAGTAATTTTTCCTAGATGATTAAAGACTGGATAAAGAAGTTTAAATCGCTGCTGTAAAGTCGAATTTTCAACCGTGTTCGCCTAGGCGTTTTGATATTTTTAATGAATGTTAATGAATAATCGAGAAAATACAAAGCTACCCACATACATGCAGTCCATACATACAAACGAATGAGAAATTTAATTCGATGGTGTGCGCTTTTATAAGCGACCAAGACCCTCGCCTTGCTGAACGCCAACGCGAGCGATCAGGCGAGAGCCTTGCCGTGGGTTAATGAACAGCTCTACTTACGGCTGTTCATTAACCTACGGCAAGGCTCTCGCCCGAACGCTCGCGTTGGCGTTCAGCATGGCAAAGTCTTAATATTTGCCACGACCCGCTTTCTACTACTCCAGAAAAAACCATCCGCTTTGCCGGTCAATATACAAATGAGAAATTCAATTCGTTGGCATGCGCTTTTATAAGCGACCAATATTTGCCCCCCCCTGCTTTCTGCTGCTCCAGAAAGAAATGTCCGCTTTGCCGGCCAACGCACGAATGAGAAATTCAACTCGATGGCGTGCGTATGATACCGGTACAGTGTTGGAATGAAATAGGGCATGGTAAGGAAAGTAAAGAAGCATCGGAAACAGAAAGTGACCTCGAATGAAACAAAAGCAACAACAGCAATCCATTTACAAAGTCAGATCGGTTGTATCCGTTAGTGTCGGCAGTGCTTGGGAAGAGAGGTAGTGATTGGTTGCTCGGTATGATTTAGACCATCGTTGTTATTTACTAATTTTAAAACAGTGTATCTTAAACAATTGGTTGTTTGTGTTACATAAATTTAACCGTAAAAGAATTTCTGATCGGTTCATGTCAAAACTTCGATATTGTGCAATACGCTCAAGACCTGACCACTTTTCCCTGGTTTTCACTGGTTGAATTACTAGATCTTTACATTTAGGCGCCTAACTTCGATATAGACGTTACTCTAACGTCAACGGAAGGTCCTTCTATGAGATGATTATCTGAGTCGACGTTTGTACCTCGGAAGGTGGTCACATCTATGACGTCTGAGAAATATCCCAACGTCAACCAGAATATGGTTGACCTAAGAGCTGGCTTCGCCATTGGGGTGTTACCATGTGTAAAGTAGGCGTCACAGATTGTCATACCTCTGATTGCGGCGAAGTACACCAACCTTAGGCCAATCTCAATACTGGTAGCATGGAGGTTGTGTCTACCAATAATAGGACGTAAAAACTGCTCTCGTCCAAACTATCGCCGCCACTGTAGTAGATGTGGTATTCGAAAGTCGTTCTCGCGATAGGACCGGTGTAGGGTCGTATCTCACGGAACACCTTGCTTCGGCCACCTCACTTCCTGAATGCCTGAAATGTGACAAGAGCTGCTAGGTATATGTTTTTTATATCATATATGATTATGTAGGATGCAAATGTTAATGATTGATTTCAAAGGCTGCATATGCTTCTTGAAATCACATTACGATCTGTAAACTCTATGCGTCCGAGAAATACACAATTATTTAGTTTCTTACAATCGTAGTCAAACCATGTTGAAACAGAAATTCATCTTTCTTACAAATATAACGGATTTAAAGTTACGCACATATAATAATTTTTTCCTTCTCTAGATGCATTTCTCCTTAAGCTTTATCATGTTAATCGCGAAAAAGACTCATTTGGACCCTTTTAAAACTACAAAGCTCGTGCCAGTTTAGTAAACCCACATTCGATTTCGTAACTATTATTCATCTGTTTCTACGACTAAGAACGAAGGGTTTGGAGAAAAAACATGTCGGTGTCACTGTTGTGATACACCAATGGCACTTTATAGCGCTCTAAATGATTTAACTAAAATAGTTAGTATTTTCTGCCACTGTTAATTATAATAAAATGAGTTAATTCTAAAACAATTTTCTTTTTCGAAGCAGAATTCATTTCCGCCCATGCTGTTTTACAACTTTACATAAATGACCGGCCGCGTTAAAAAATGCCATTCATGTTATCATTATAGTGGCAATCGACAAGTCTGTTAATTTTCTGGTCTTCACGAATTACCACTTGCATATGACGCGAGATGATTCTCGTTTTCTTGTTATTACTGGTAGCATTTCTTTTAACTTAATTATCAAATGATTTTTTTAGTCTGCTGCGTAATGGATATTATGCGCGTTGGTGCTGGAGTGTCTACGGGCTGTAATGGAGAGTACCCTGCTGCGAAAATGTTGGAATTGGCGGAGAACGCTGCTAGAGACAGTAAAACGAGAATCATCCTGAGAAATCCGCAGTTAAATTTCAAGATAGGAATTTTCGGTTTCTGGAAACCAGCTCGAAAAGGTCAACTGTTGTACAATATTGATATTTCTGGAAATGGCCCCGAGGCCGAGATTCAACTCTAGACGCATCTGATCCAAGTTAACTGCTGTGGAATATAGTAAAATATTTCTGATATTTGATCAACAGCTGGTTTAAAAGCATTCAAGAGAAAAAATTAAAAATCATTCAGAAAGATCAACTTAACAAAACGATTTTGTTTAAATAAATGGTTGGCGTGCGACCAGACCGAACCAAGCGCCAAAAACATTATTTCGAGTAATCGGCGATCAAAGTTTAATCACCCCGTATGTTTCCTGCAAGCCGCGGTAGAGAAATTTTGTTATAATATCATTATAAACCGTTTATATGATTTAATTTTTTTCATGAAAGATAGATTGTCAATTTCAACATCCACTGGTGTTAAAAACTCAATTTTTAAAAAAATGGCGCTTGGTTCGGTCGGGTCGCACGCCGATCAAATGATTGTATCTCTTTATATATATATATATGTATATATATATATATATATATATATATATATATATATATATATATATATATATATATATATATATATACATATATATAAATATATATATATATATATATATATATATATATATATATATATATATATATATATATATATATATATATATATATATATATATATATATATATATATTTAGTATATATATATATATATATATATATATATATATATATATATATATATATATATATATATATATATATATATATATATATATATATATATATATATATATATATTTATATATATGTATATATATATATATATATATATATATATATATATATATATATATATATATATATATATATATATATATATATATATATATATATATATATATACAAAAATACACGATACATTCATTGAACAGAAAAAATAAAAAATGAAAGCAGTACATAAGAGAAATAAATTGAAAAGTGAATTCTGTAAATTGAACAGTTTCAAATGCTTTGTGACTTCACAGTGTGCTTTTGTGTATTTTTAGCCAATAATTAAATTTTTTTTTCTGCTTCGCAAGCGATTGAAATATCTATAATTTTCTTTTTTTTTTTTTTTTATTGAATATAAATATAAGTTCGTGTTACAATTATATAATTATATAGTACAAAGATACAGTTACAGTTCTTAAGCTATGACAAGTCGAATTTTTCGACCAATAAAATCAACAAATATTTTGGAAATTCCCGAATTCCGCGTTGAACATTTTCCTTTTATTCCATCTTATTTCTCGGATTTCTTTTTTTAAATACAAATAGCGATGGTTCCAAACCCCTTAAATTGAATGAAATTGCTTTAGCCGTTAACCACAAAGCAGCTTTCCTTTTCTTCGCAGTAGCTGGAATAACATATTGTAGAATGTCTTCTAAATCGCTTATATTTAATTTCATCCTTTGCCGAACCATGTTGGTACACCAGTCCCAAACCATTTTAGCTTTAGGACAAAGCTTTAATCGATGCTCGTTAGTGTCATTTAAACCACATTTTCCACAAATTGTACTATTAAGATGACCAATGTTGTAGGCCATCAACTTTTCTTTATTTGCCACCAGATCATTGACGAACAAAAATAATTCGGCGCGATCATTAAATGGTAAAAATTTAGAACTTATGTTTTCCCATATATTTTCCCAATCAAGTGGCAATTTTGTTTCAATTGCTGGAATCTGTCTGTTTTTGTCAATAAAATACTCATGCATAAGATGGGTGGTATTAAGATTATAGTTTTCTTTTAAATAAACACCTTCAGTCAACCACTCACGAGCGTTGCGTGAAATCTTGTTACGGATATTATCGTTCAACAAGTAATGCTCTTCCATATTACTTTCATTAGTATAGAAAATATTTTGTAGAAATAATGACTTTGCTTTAGCTTCTGGGTCAACTAACCGTAGCCCACCTTTTTTAAAATCCAAGTATAGTTGGTTCCTATTTAATTAAAATATTAGACTAGTCCAAACGAATTTTCCACAAGCTGATTTGATTTGCCCGAGATGTTGGTTTGATGGTGGGATTATTTGAGCCACATACCACAATTTGGATAACACAAAGGTGTTCAAAACTATGCTCCTTTCTATGATATTAAGTTGACGAACGCTATGGAGTTTCATTACGGCTTTAATATTTGTCACTAACCTTCCGTAATTAGCGTTAACCATTGAGCTCCATGTTTTTTGAAATATTACCCCTAGAATTTTTAAAGTTTCAACTTCACATATGCGTTGTGGACCTACATTAGCATTATTCAAACGTAGAAAACTAGACTTGTGGTAATTTAAACGGATCTGGGCCACTAAGCCATAAGATTCAAGGATCGAAAACAAGATATCAAATTCAGCATTATTTTTAACGAAAACAACAATATCGTCAGCATGAGCAAATACATTTATGAACTTGTCATAAGCAAGTACACTTGGTATGCTGTCAGCTATTTGTCTTAAGAAAGGCTCTATGTACAAAACAAAGAGCACCATACTCATAGGACATCCTTGTCGAACAGAGCAATTAATTTTTATTTCTTGCGAAAGAAATCCATTAATTAAAATTCGAGATGATGCACTTCTATAAATAGTTTGTATACAATAAATGAAAGCCTGAGGAAAATTAAACTTATTTAGCACCTTCCACAAATAGTCGTGATTTACCCTATCGTAAGCTTTATTTCAGTCTAAACTGACAACGCAACCTTCAAATCGTTTTGTTTCGCAAGCTCTTGTTAATAATCTTCTAAGGTCCTTTAAATTGTTTCCACAAGACTGCTTAGGTACACAAGCAGTTTGCCCTGGACCAAGCAATTTTTCGAGAAAGTTCATGATACGTTCAGCAAGCAGTTTCATAAACAATTTGTAGTCACAGTTAAGTAAACTAATTGGACGGTAATCGTCAAAGCTCGATCTATTGGAGCTGCTTTTAGGAATAAGCGTTATAATTCCATCGGAAAAAATTTTGGGAGGTATAACTGTCCCATCTAAATATGAATTAAAAATTTGAACTAAGTCGTCCTTGTAGCAGTCAAAATTTTTAAGGTACAGCTCATAGGTGAGCCCGTCTGGTCCAGGAGACTTCTTTTTAGAGCAACGAAGTAAAACAGATTTTAATTCTTCGTCGGAGAATCGCCTCATTAAATTTTCCTGGTCATCATCTGTTAAATGCCTATTTATGTAATTCAAAGAGTCCTCGGTGGATGAACTGTTCGCACCGGTTTCGGTTGACTGGAAAACACGCGTAAAATGCTCGAAAGCGAGCCTTCGTAGTTCCACGGAATCAGTTACGATAGTATTTCCATTTCGAATTTTAAAATTCCCACGTTTTTCTAACCGTTTGGTTTGGGCTGCAACCTGGAATATGTTCATTAATTCACCTTGCACGCAACTTGTTTCATCGAGATTGTTTCCTAGATGGTTTAACCTATCTAGCTCTATTTCAATTAAACGCGATTTGATCATCTTAATATCTAGCAAAGTCGGCTCCCCAGTGGATTGCTTATGCATCCATTCAGTCATTTTGCCATAAAAATAACTTTTTTCATTCGAAATTCTCATGTTCAGCTGAAAGCTTTCTTGTTTGTAAAATTGTTTCATTTTGTGTTTGGCTACTTCAATCCACCATTTACTTATATCAGTCGAATAAACATGACGCAACTTCCATCCTTCATATTTTTCAGCCAACCGAGCGCAAAGCGTATCATCTACAGCCAGTGTACTATTAACTTTCCAGTAACTTCGTCCAATTGGAGCGACATCTCCAACAGTCCCGTTAATCCTCATCAAAATTGCAAAGTGATCTGAGAAGACCACAGGGAGTGTTGTGAAGTCATTTATATTCCGTAGAAAGAGAGAAGAGTTGGTATAAAAACGATCTAGTCTTGATGAGCTACCGTTTCTTATAAAGGTGTAAATATTTTTCTTAAGCTCCACTGCAATATCTTTAAAATGAACCATTTCGACAAGCTGTTTTAAACCAGTACTAAAATTCTTAACCGAACTATTAGAGTCAACAGTTGTTCAAGATGCAGTTAAAATCCCCACCAATAACATCGATCTTCTTTCCCCCTTTGCCAAGATGAACGGATAAATCGTTCACAAACAAACGATTTCTATCTTTTTTCCTGTTAGTTCCCAAATACGCGTATATATTAATGTAATTTATTCCATTTACCACTACAGATGATATTCTTACATTTGGATCTAGTAGCGGGTGACAAAACTCAAACGAATTACGTATTAGAATAGCGATGCCCAACCCATTTTCCGCGGTGTTGACTAAAGCATAGTGAGAACGAATAAAAGAAAAATTTGCATAGCAAACTTCTTGCAAAAATAAAATGTCTATGTCGTGATTCGTTATGAAGTCTCGTAACAAAATTTTGTTGATGTTACTTATCGAACTATTCAGATTCACGGATCCAACTTTAAACACGTAGTTCATGTTCAAATACATATGGTGAAACCATCACTAACACAAATGAAAAAGCTTGAATTTCATACCCACGGTTACCAAATGAATCGACCTGTCTATCGACGGTTTGTTGCCGATTTGCTTCCAGCCTTACCATTTTGATTGTCACTTATCTTCATTTGCTTATTCCGATTCCTCGTCATCACATTAAGCCATCCGCTGATAGTGGCGTGCTCGCCGCCGTCCGCTCTCTCTACAGTGGACGCATCCGGTTGAGAACTGTCGTCGCTCTCGTTGGACTGAATACCATCTCTCACTCGCTTCAGTGAACATACTTCCATCTCCATTTGTTGCACAGTTTCGCTGCACGTGTTTGGTGCACCGTTGTCGCCATCTTCAATCGCTGCGTGTGTTCCACCACGCTTCTCCATTATTTCTTCTAGTAGAGATTCATCCGTGTTCATCGTTGGTGTGTAATCAGCTTGGTTCGTGGATGTGTTCGGCATCAATTGTTGGTTCTGTTCATTGCTTCGCCCCAGTGGCGTGTCGCTCTTCGTCTTTCCCTCGTTTGCTTAAAGATTTTTGCTAGCAGCCGCTAGCAACGTGTTCAGATTCGTCATTGTTCCGCCATTTTCTTTCTGCTGCTGATTACGATCTATAACCTTTTTGGGTTTGCTCCATGCTCCTTTCAGGGCACCGCTGTATGAAGTGGCTTGATCGGTCTTCAATCTATCGTTAACGGTTCGCCTTGCCGGGCAGTCCGCTTTCAAATGCTCCGTGCTACCACATTGGTAGCATTTATTCACCAGGCCTTCGTAGAAAACTCGAGCACGTGTATTACGGATATTAACAGTGGCAGGTATTTCCTCACCTTCCTTGAGTTCTATGTATAAGCCGCGAACGGAAGTCCAGATTGGAAAGCCAGTCTCCGCTCCATACGTTTCACGAACCATACGCTGAATGTTCCCGTACTTAGACATGATCGCCCATATCTCCCTGTCCTCAATCTCCGGCGAAAGGTTGAACAGCCGAACATACCGAATTACGGAGTTAGCCGCTGATAGCGTGACCTTGCAGCTTTTATACTTATCGATTACAAAGTCCATCGTCCCTGGAAGTCTTTCCAGTGCTCTCAACATATCTTCTTCCGCTTTGAATTTAATAATTACTGATATCGACGATTTGTCCTTGTACATCGCCAGGAGATCCTCAGATCGCAGTTTCATTTTGTCCCGCATAAAGGTAAAAATGTCCACATCACTAGGTTCTGCACTTCCTCGTTCGAAAAGCACTCGCAGCGAGTTGACCTTTAACTCAGTCATATTTGATTCCGATCCGTCCTATTGTATTGAGGATTTCTTTTGTAATATGACACAAAGAAAGCCCAGTATAAAATGTAATTAGAGAGCATTCGATATACGTCTTATCTGCACAAAGGCTTGACACGAACTGTTATCATGGACCGTCCTAAAAGCACAATTTTTAAATAACTACAGATAATAAAAATGTAATTCCTGACCAAATTTCGTGTGAAAACACCTTTTGGCCCTTTTGTGTGCCTGCTGCATTTTAAAACTCAGTTAAAAGCCTTACACTCACTGTACACGAAAAGTCGTACCCTTGGACACCAGTCATGACAACAGCGATAAAAGTCGAGCGTTTTCCCCCAGCGATAGGAAAGAATGCTAAAGCGGTGGTCCTTGCTCTACCCACGTTACGAGGAACTGTCAGAGAAAGTATATTCATAAAGTACATTTCCACATACCTTCGCTTGTTATGTACGAAAGAGAACCCAAAACGCACGAGGCATCACAGCAACACAACGAACGGTTGGGTTGGTACCTACTGTTGACATCAAATAAACTCCCCGGATTGCGCTGGTGGTTGAAAAGCTTCATCTAGGTATGCGAAAAGCATTTCTTGTACTGAAGGCAGTGGGAAAATGTTCAATCGGAGGGAAACTATTGCGTTCACGGGATGAAAGAAATAAGAATTATTTTGGTCAGCAACAGCACGTCAACTTCCCCGTGTGCACTCGCTGCGTTCATGCTCGGTGAATGGGAAATTCCTTAGCATGAAAATTCCCCGTACATCTTTACACTAGGCGAGAAAAACGAGCTTTGCCACTGACGCATTCCGCAGTATTCGCAATTTCACCAAATTTGCTGCGGATCGTGTGATCTCGCACTCAATGTGCACTGGAAAGGATGCTACACTGCTGTACATTTCCCTACGGTTACAGACGGCTTAGTGCCTTGGTATCGCGGTATCTCCTGCGTTGTCAAGCTCTAGTTGCTCTTTTATTTTTTTTACATTGCCACTGCTGAGTTGCCACAAGATCAAGCGGCCTTTGTGACACATTCGGTGCTTGTGTCACTTTTAAACGCCACTATCACCTTACAGGTGATTCATGTTTCAACGTTGCTGGCGCGGAGGGAAGTTCAGATTTCCTTATTATTTAATTCTCCGAGGGAATGTACGAAAATCGCAACCTTGATGATTTTAATGATTTAAAAAAAATCTACCCAACGCAAATCTAAATTTTTTATTCATTTATTATTTCAATCCATCTAGAGACGGAATCTCTTACCACATTTAAGCAGGTATTATCGTAATAATATTTGAAGTGTACAACTCGTTACTATTCGTTGTGCACAAACGCAGCCCCGGCGTAGGACTTGGTTATGAATCGAAAAATTCAAAATTACAACTCTGTCTAGGATTTGATTAGTAGCCAATATGATTGCTATTTGTCTTTTTTTTTCAGTGTCATATTTTACCAAATGCTGGTATAGTTATCATGTCCCAAAAGCTTGTACATGGCCGTCTAACATCATGTTAATTATTACATTGTTTATTTTTTTATTGGATTTCAATTCAAAGCATCGATCATTTCCAGAATTCAGAAATATTACGCTGTGTTTGGGGACGTGATTTTTGAGATTCCGTTTCAATCAAACTTCGAGCTAAACTTTGGATAATACTCAAACGTTGTCAATAGGGGTCTTCACATCGAGCTCGTATACGAATACGCAGCCGTAAACGGTGTATCTTCCATTACTCGTCAATGGAAGTGAGTATTTATACGGCTGGGTATTTGTTTACGAGCTCGACATGAATACCCATAATGTATTTTCAGCGATACATAATTGGACAATTTATTATCTCTTACCATCTAGTTGTCAAGAAAATAAATCTCGTTCACAACCTTTCCCCATTTCTTCCCAAAACTACCACCGAAGCTCCACTTCCGTGGTTTAAATGAGGAGACATTCTCCCTTCCGGATGCCATTTCGTGGAGCTTTCTTGCAGATCTACCTTTGCTGCTGCTGCTGTGACTTTGCCGCGTCGTTTGTTTGGTTTAACGACGCGTAAAATTATGGCTATGATTTAGAAGCACCAGCGAATGCGCATACCATTATTGCAAGCGATGCAGACACCGATTGTGGCAACAATGGCCAACGGATTCAATATTTCAATCGAAGCCCGTTACTAAAGCGGCGCTTATTGAGATTTGCACCAGCATCAGCTATTGACTGTCGGCTGAGTAAGCAATTCACCTTTAAATCTTGAATGCCTCAGCTACTCGGAATCCCCCTATAATAAGGGCAACAAAACAGCCAACGATACGACAACAGCAGCAGCAGCAGTGGAGCTATATAATAACATGACACATAAAACGAAATCCAGAAGTATTCCGATGTACGAAATAGCATCGGCATTGTGTTGAAAAAAAAAAATTTAATGATAACACAAAAAGCAGAGAGACAAGCGAACGCTTGGACGATCAAAAAGTTAGCCATTATAAACGACCATTTCAGTTTACGATTATTGTGTTATTTTCTGGAATACCACGGCTCTCCCCGGTTGCTTTACGACGCTCACAACCAGGAACAGTAAATTGAAAATTTATGAATTGTGGAAAATTCGGCAATAAAATTCGTTCTCATGTATTGAAAATTACGAAACGGCAAAGGAAGCGTTAAGCTGAATTCAGGGCCTACATTGTAAAGTGTATGCGGTGCTAGTTTTTGTTTCTCCGTCCCAGCCAAATTTTTCATATTTGGGAAACGTGCAAACATCTTAATTTGTCATAAAAAGCACCCGACTCGAACTGGATATTATAGCTAGAGTTGATTTCTGAGATTTAGAATAAACTTTTCGCTAATTTGATAAAAAAAACAATGGAATCATTCCGGGGGCTTCAAAGTTTAAATACAATTTTCAGAAGCCAGAATTTCCACTGAAGAATCTTTTTTTAGACAAGTATTTTAGTGGTTCAATGGCGAACTAATAGTAGATGCCGAGATTTGAAACAGTCTTGGGATGCCGTTCACTAGTCTCCTCTAACGCAACAGCTCGTGCGTTTTCTTCGACACAGCGCAACTACCGGGTGGCCACATGCTCAGCCCACTGCAACCTTTGGCGTTTTATCACTTCAACTATTTCAGCACATCTGTACACTCGGTACAACTCGTGATTCATACATCTGCGCCACACTCCACTTGCTGCATCAAAAACACCAAGCACTCATCGACTGGCTTCCTTCAGCTTCTATGATTCATGACCGTAAAAGACACCTGGCAGTATCAGCATTTTGTACTGCGCCTATTAGCAGGTGTATCTTACATGTCACGAAATTTTTCTACCAAGATATACGAATTTCTCTACCTCGCCAAAAAAATCCTCATCTCAGATCTAACACCAAGAGCACTCATGCGTTCCCTGTACCGTGTACATTGTTTTGACACAGTAAATGATGGGCCCCAACCTCGCCGCCTAGCTCGCCTGATTGCCTTTTTCGCAGCTCTACGTTTTTTTCGAATATATAAATGTCATCAGCAAAAGTAAAAACTATGTATGATTTTGCTCTTCTTACTGCACTTTCTAAAGCAGGTATTAGACGAAGCAAATATTTGCTATTTTTGGTACAGATTTTATTTTGTGCAAATAAAAATCGTACCAAAAATAGCAAATATTCGCTTCGTCTAATACCTGCTTAAGGCAATGTAGAAATCGTTGATTCGAAAACGCGTCCCGTTGCTTCAGGCCGTCCATCGTCACGAAAGCGATTGATGTCTCGCACACTACTCGTACGCATGATGTTTATCCCTCCAGTGTCATTCGAAACAGTTTAATCAATTTCATCGAAAAAACGTACTCTAGCATTGTTTGATGCAGTTCCTTTCGCTTAACTGGGTCGTACGCCGCCTTGAAATCCACGAACAGATTGTGAGGTTGTCGCAGGGTTATAACTTGACCCATCACCGAGCATTCCTTTCGAAAACCAGCTTCATATTCTCCGGAAAAAAGTTCTGCCAACCACCGGTCTCAATCTCATCAACAGTATACGAGTGGACCTTTATACGCAGTACATAGAAACGTGATACGTGGACTTTTGCAGCCAAATCGATGGCCCTTTTTCTTATAGATAGGTCAAATGAGGTCTTCCAAACAGTTGTTTGGCACTTGCTTATCCTCTCAGATTCATAAGCAACTTTGCCATTCTTCAGCTCATTGGTCGCCTCAATATTCGACCTCCGTCTGTTTAGGTGGCTCCGTTTTGCTGTTCTCCGTCTTCTCAATTCAGCAGAGCTTGAAGTGATCTCTCCACCTGGCTGCAATCGTCGGTTTGGGGAAATTTCTGCTTTTGACATTTTTGTTGATTCTTAAAAAAATTCACAAATCGTATCTCGCACAATTGTTTTGGTGAGCACTTTTCAGTGTACTCGCGCTTCTTCCGATGATGAACTTTTGTTTGGCAGCTCTATCAATTTCACATCACCTTATATGTATCTCGACGCGTATCCACTGTGAGCATACTGATCCAGGCCTCATTTTTTTCCGTCTATCGCTCTTTGGCAGTCGGCAACTAACCAACCATTACGCTGTCTCCCACGCGTCACTCCCACCACTGCAGTCACAATCGTTTCGATGACACCATACATAGTTTTCCATAGTTATATTTTCTGCCTTCACACATTGCTCTCCTGCGATCCGTTAATTCAGTTTTGTTCAACGAATCCAGCAAGCTTCACAATCGTGAGCGGATCTTACAGACGGTTCCTGAAAAACCCAACATCCATAAGTTCCTAAAAGTGTCAATTATCAATCAAAACATGGGAGTAGGCATTTCCATTTAGATGTCTTCAGGTGTGCTTCCAAATTATCAATTATCATTTATCGACGAGTGGAGACTGTGTTTACCAATAATTAGGCTGATACAAATTTTGAATTCTTTTTATGTCCACGGTAATCAAAGTAAGCCATGGTAAGGGGGTCGAGAGATAAATAACACCAAGAAGAAAAAAAAATCACAGAAGGGTTGTGTGCAAAGCCACGACCGCAAGGTTGAAGTAGAATACTTTTACAAGAAAGATAACCCGGCTGCTTGCGTGTCAGTCATTTTGAAATCGGATTTGTTTCGTATATACCGTATCAACAAATCGTAATAAACATCACACTACTGTGCATTCGCAGCAGCATCAAACCTCAGTTGCAGTTTATTAATAACCATTCATTATGCTCTTCCAAATACATTTAGTAGCCTTAAAAAAGGCCGATTGCTGCGATATCCGCTCTGACATAATATTTTTTTCGAACGTTGTGGAATGATATAACTGGACAAATAGGTGTGGCTAAATCATTTTTAGTAATACCATTCTACAACGTTCAAAAAATTTTATTTCGTATGTCGTAATACTCATGTACGAAAAATATATCTCATTCATTTATTTTCAGTTCCTACAGATTTTCTCAGTTTCGTAACACGGATGTACAAAAACGACCCCGTGTCGCATGGAAGCAAATTGTTGCTTGTTTGATATTGCCGGTGGTAGACATGAGTATGAAGGTCGAAATTCTGCTGTGATGTCAAACTTTAACCGTTTTCTTCAAGACGTTACATCCTTGTTAATGAAGTGTTGTGAATTTTTTTGAAACAGACTCAGCATCGTGAGCAGAACGTGCCGTACTTTTCTATTTGAAACCGGATTTGTTTCGTATATAGCGCTTGTTAAGCACAGTATCAACAAATCATAATAAACATCACACTGCTGTGCATTTGCAGCAACATCAAACCTCAGTTGCAGTTTATTATTAACCGTTCATTATGCTTTTCCAAAAACATTTAGTAGTCTTGAAAAGGGCCGATTGCCGCAATTGCAATTTTCATTCAATTATTGCATAAATGCTTCATGGTCAGATATACCCGCGGAATATACCTGCTACGCTATTCGTAGCCATGCAACAGCTGTGGCCAAGCTTAGGAGAATGACTGGAGAGCGACATCATACTGACGACTTTTCTCTCTTTTCACTCTAACAGCCTCATGCATGAGCTGTTCATGAGAGCTCACATACAGCTACAGCTTAAACAAGGCAAAGGAACTGTTTTGTGTTGCACACGACAGCTCATTCTTGCGCATGTATTTTGTTCTTTCGGACATGACAGCCTAGTTTGCTCAGTGTGACAATCTGCTGATCGGCTGCGGCTGTCATCGACTCGCATTTTTTTGTTTCTCCTTTTTCACAGGCCGGTGGCATATTGAATACAAAGCAAACCGTTTCCATTGTTGATATTCTTCCCCACGTAAGAAAAAACGTGCTTCGCATCATCTCTCTTTCATTCTTTCATCGGCCTTACTGTCGTGTATCATAATCACCTGACATCCCGCTCGGATTCGTGCTAAAGGATGTCGGAAGATTATAGGCTGTCATTTACGACAGCTTGGAATAACCAACAGATATAAGGAGATGAAAACTAACAGCCCGTATGGAATTGCATGTGTGCTGTCGTCAGTTGCTGTCGGACTGTTTACCGAACGTGTGGGTAACAGAGAGAGCTGTGCAATACAATGAGAGCCGGATCAGTTAAAAATTTGTTGTCATTGTCTTGCAGTCATTTTCATAACACTGGTTGTGGCCGCTATACGCTGCCATTGGTATCCGCTGTCCCTGCATAAGCTGGCCAAGCTGCTATCGATGCTGAGATCCGTTGCAACTAATGCACTATCCATTGCTATGCCACAGCTGTGGCCGCTATCCGCTATCGCTGGTATCCACTGCACAGCCACTGCTGCTGCTAAGGGATGACTGCTGTTGTCGCTGTCTAGAATTATTATGAGCGACTTCGGCTGAAACAGGCTTTTATATAGGCCAAATAGCATATTTTCAATTGGAAGGTATATGATTCTGTCGACCGTGCTTGGGAAGCGATCATATAACGACCAATCAGAAGTCGGATTTTTCGTTTTGACAAGGCTTGACTATTTTCAATAGTACAATAGTTTTAATAATAAAATTACAATTATCTTAATTCGGGAAGAAACTCAGAAGATTTTCCAATCTATTGCTGCAACAACAAAAGAAATCCATCGAATACTAACCGATTTATTAGCATTTGAAATTGGACATATTTTTCACTTTTTTCGGTTTTTAGATTTTCATTTCACATCCCTATCTAGCCGAACTTCCTGAGAAAAGTATTCTGCTTCAAAAAAGGATCTTCACGTCATGCTGAACATCTTTTCGAGCGATGTACAACTAAATATCATCGATATACATTTTCATGGAGTAGTACTATAGCATGTATGGAAAATGTTAATGTAACAGCTGAAGAGTACAGGTCCACGCACAGATCCTTGAGAAATTTCAGAGCACATAAAACCGCTTGTATGCGTTTTCTGAGATATGATTCAATCAGTTGAACGGTCTCGCTAGAAAAAATTAACTGAGTTCTTCGCTTCCTGCACGGCGTATGATGAGATACCGTGTCAAAAACCTTTGAGAATTCCAGCAGTAGCAACACAGCAATTCCATTTTTATCCAATTTGTGGCCGATGGTGTCTGCAATCTCAATCAAAAAGACAGCGCAAACGTTAACAATACGCTCTGCACACACACCGATAAACTTGTGCAGCCGTGGAATACTGTTTTTGTTTCCCTCAAGTTGTGAATCGTCGCATACTTACTTACTTATCTATCAGGCTAGAGCCGGAGTGGGTCTCGTTGTATCAAGAATTCGTCTACATTCCACTCGGTTCTGGACTGTATGGTGCCTTGCTCCCAGGCGTCTCGTAGATCACTTTCAATCTGATCAATCCATTATGTACGCTGTGCTCCTCTGCTTCTGGTGCCGCAGAGGTTACTGAAAAGAATCGTCGTCCGACATCCTTGTGACGTGTCCGACCCATCGCATTCTGTTAACTTTAACCAGATGTGCAATAGGTGTCTCTCCAAGCAGCGCGTGCAGCTCATGGCTCATGCGTCTACACCAATGTCCGTCTTCAGTCTGTGCTCCATCGTAGATGGTTCGCAGCACCTTCTGTTCGAAAACTCCATGGGCGCTGAGGTCCTCCGAGAGCAGTGTAATTGTCTTTATCCCATAGAGGAACACCGCACTAACTAGTGTTTTGTACACCTTCACCTTCGTATGGGGGCGCACTCGATTGGATCTCAGCGTCTTACGAAGTGCACGGTTTCCCGCTTGAATGCGTCTCCGGATCTTGTGTTTTTGTCAGTGGTCATCAGCGATCCTTAGTATACGAACTCGTTTCCTTGGAACCTCTTCCCTTCATATAGGGGAACTGTTCCATTATTTATCTCATTAAGCGAATATTTACGAAAAATTCACGAATTAAACACCAAATTTTCACGAAATCATTGAACAAATAAACAAAATACGCTTACGTGCTTCTATGGAATTGTTCAGCATTGTATATTAAGTAAACTTAACTAGATTTATTTTAAATTTTGTAAAACAAACCATTTTTCACAACGCTTCCATATCCATTTCAAAACTTGAATCACTGCTCAATTATTCATCTCATGACGCCCCCATATTCATCACACTATTAATCATGAATGAATCACATTATCATGAATGAACGTAGCCGCAGCCCGTCGTAGTAGGTTACCTAGATATCCGCTGTAGTTGTTTACGTGCAAAATCGGTAACCTAGGTAACCACAACAGTGCTGTAGATTTATGTCAATTAGGGTAGAAGCACCGGTTTTGGCCATAGCACCTGTTTTGGCCATGATAGAATAAAATTGATAATTGTGAAAAAGTATCTTGAATTACTCCTATTTCGAAGTCCCCTATTGAAACTGCTGATGTTATCCGACAAATACACTACATACTGTAGCAAACAAATTTGCGTATTTTACTTTTAATAAAGAAACTAATTATACTCTTCCAGGTTTACCGTACAGTCTGACGTTTAGGTAATTTGCAAGCTGTCTTCAATAGAGCACAATCTTGTTTAAGTTTGTACATTTATATAGCAAATTTTGTTACCAGCATCAGGCACAACTTATTACAGCACATGGATAAAAAAAGGCATTATGGTATGATTTTTCTCCGTAATATCACAAATAACAAAATCTTCCAAAAACGATCAATGATCCATTCTTGGCCACATATTAAAGCAATTCCAGAATTCATAATCCTGATATTGGCCATATGTAAACATATCCATGGTAACGTATAAACATTGATGCAAAACATGAAGAGTACGAAGTTTTTCGGGCTGTCATAAGATAGGGTATAACTGCCTTTAATGATCCACTTAGTAGCGTAGCTGCAAATTTTACAAGAAAAAGTGTAAATATCTAAACTGAATTAAGTACTTCATTATATCTAAACATGATGTAACATGTTCATCATCTTTTCTGCATGAAAAACAACTAGATAATACCTTTATTTTCTCATAATTAAAAAATAAATCATCGCTTCAGTTTCCTTTAATGGGCCACCGTTTCCTTATTTGGACCACAACAATTTCCTAATTTGGGCCAGGTCTAAATAATATATCTTTTCAACCGTAGCTGTCGCTGATGAAACTAACTCTGACTTACGCACTGAGAGTTCTGGATCTGGATCAACTGTAGACTGCACCCGTTATTTCGTAATAGAGAATCCTTTTCGTGCCTTCCGAGTTATCCAGCGAACAAATGAGTCCTCTTCCGCGGCAGTCAACGCAGTTTGTTCACCTTTTCGTGGTTTTCCTGACCACATGCTGCTTGCACGGAACATTACGGTGGATCGTGGAACATTGGAGCGCCTGCGAGCTTCTCTAGTGGAAACACCACTTTTTATTGCTTTAAGGCACCCAGTAACAGCTGCTTCAGTATATTTTTACCAATTTCCGGCGTTTTTCCCATTTAAGCAGCAATTTTATACAATAACTCAATCATAACAAATTTATGGTAACTATGATTCGCGGCGTTATTTCAATGATAGCTCTGGTTCGAAATGAAGCATGCCGGAATGAGGAAAACAGAGTAATTTCCACCCTTATTTGGGCAATATTTTTATTGTTTTTCTAGTAAAATTTATTCCTTTTTTTAAAGACACTCTTATCCCACCCGTTCATCGAAAATCTGATTATTTTCGCTCGGAAAGTGTGATGTCAGTACAGTTTTTGGTAAAGCCATTTCCTATGAAAACGTTAACAAACCATAGCAAACCAGGGAGCTGTTATTAAAAGACATTTTTTGCAGCTTTAATGAAGAATATTATAGTAAACGTCTGTTGCAACATTTCTAATGAAGAACATTATTGAAGTTGTCAAAGCATAAATCAAAATAAATATATTTATAATGTGTAATTTGGTGTAAGAAGTTCAGGTGGTCCACTAAAGGAAGCGGTCTATATTAAGCAGATCTACCCTATCGCATGAGATTCGTGAAAACACAAAACTGGTTTTGGATAAGAAAGATTGTATACCCAGTCGTAAAAATACTCACCTCCTTTGACGAGTAATGTAAGATACATAGTTTACGGCAGGGTGATTGTATACGAGCTCAATATGAAGACCCCCAATATATCTGTTTCGTATAATATATCCGTTCTCTATTTGTTCAGATTATTTACAAAGTTGTAACTTCGGTTGAATCTACCGAAACTAACGCTTCGGACTTTTCACTATAGTTGGTGAATAATACAAATAAGTGTCTATGTGAAAAGAAGCAAAGAGCGGAAACTTATTAATAAAGATAAATGACAGGAGAAAAGTTAACATAGATATAGGATGTCAGTGTTATGAAATATCCTACTCAATTTCAAAAAAAATCCTGCTCGAAGTACTTTGCACTGCTAGTTATGTGTGAATATAATATGATTATTTAGTTTGATTAATAAATATACTGGCCTTTTAGTTAGTTAAATAACGAGGATTTGCTGATAAAATCAATCTACATGGTAAAATAAATTCGTGTGGATTCAACTTTTTCGCGAATTGGCCGAAATAGGAGCCGCTAGTGGCCAATTAAGAAATGCTATGGCCAAACTAAGAGCCTAGATAAGTTTTTTAATTGGAAAATATATAAACAAAATAACATAATTTTACTATTTAAACTCGAATAGCAATGACTTTTACCTCCCTCCAGTCGTGCGGAACAATATTTAGCTCAAGAAACTTGTTGAACAAATTCAACAAGCGTCTTTTTGCAGAGTCGGGTAGATTCTTCAACAAGTTGAATTTAATTCTATCCAACACTGGAGCTTCATTGTTGCACGAGAGGAGGGCCATTGAAAATTCCAACATCGAAAATGGAGGCTCTTCCGTAGCTACTAAAAACGCGTCGCGAAAGGTCTTCTGTTCGGGGACAGAGTCCGGACAGACCTTTTTGGCGAAATCGAGTATCCAGCGATCTGAATTCCCTCGGACTCGTTCGAAACGTTACGATTCCGCATGCGCTTGGCGGTATCCCAAAGAGTGCTCATCGCTGTTTCCCTCGACTACGCGTTCACAAACCGCCGCCAGTATCCGCGTTTTTTTGTTTTTATCAAGCTCTTCATTTGTCTATCCAGTACATCGTACTTTCGGTGCAAATCGATAGTGCCTTGTTCTCGGAAGGCCAAATACACCGAGGACCTCCGCGCGTACAGGTCTGAGCACTCTTTGTCCCACCACTTGGAGGGAGGGCGCCGTCTAATCGTTACCCCAGGTATCGGTTTCGTCTGAGCTTGAATCGCGGCGTCGATGATCAAGCCAGAAAGGAACGCGTATTCTTCCTTCGGAGGAAGTTCCACGTGGGACTCGATTCTTTGCGATATTATGGTCTCATAAGACTTCCAATCAATGTTACGTGTGAGGTCATACGCAATATTGATTGAATCCGTTGGAGTTGACCCATTAGCAATTGAGATAAGGATTGGAAGGTGATCACTACCGTGGGTATCATTGATTACTTTCCACTGGCAATCTAACGCTAGTGATGTCGAGTAAAGGGATAGGTCAAGCACGCTTTCACGTGCTGGAGGATTAGGTACACGTGTTACTTCCCCAGTATTCAAAAGTGTCATATTGAAGTCGTCGATTAAGTTACAGATTAAAGAAGATCGGTTGTCGTCGTACAGCGACCCCCATTGCGAACGGTGAGAGTTAAAATCTCCCATTATCAGAAAAGGTGCGGGAAGCAACTCTGCTATATCAGTGAGATGCCTCTGTTCAATCCGCGCGGATGGAGGTATATATAATGAAACAAGGCAAAGATCTTTTCCATTCATATTGGTTTGAATGACAACGACTTCAATACTCGAGATCGAGGGGAGGTTGATTCTGAAGAAGGAATAGCACTTTTTAATCCCTAAAAGTACCCCTCCACCGTGTGAGTCTCGATCTCGACGAATCATGTTAAAATCGTGGAAATTGAGTTGATCGTTTGAATTGAGAAAGGTTTCACAAAGCGCAAATGCGTCACAATTGTATGTATTTATCAAATGAAAAAATAGATCGAATTTGGGGATGATACTTCTGCAATTCCACTGTAATACAGTGATAAAATTCCTAATCTTTTCGCCGTATTAGTCATCGAAAGATATAATAGCTGAAATGAGGGGCCAAAATGCTGCTAGTTGCTTCCAAAATGTTTTCACTGTAGGAAGAAGGGCAAGAAGAATATTTTGTAGGGGATCTGGTATGTTGAATGTTTTAAATATCCAGTCCACAATATCAGAGAATTTTATTAACCCTGCTTCTTTTATGTCTTCTGATCGAGAAATGGGAGCACGAGGGGTTTTTGGTGCCCCAGGAAGCGGTGGGTACTCCTGGTTTGATTTAAAATTAAAACTGGGAGGTACTTGCTTCGGTTTTTCTTCACTGCTTCCCTTTTGTGTTGGCTTATTGGTCATTCCGCTAGGGGTTATCTTGCAGCCTTTGCGAGAAAGATTAGGAGAGTTGATCATTCTCCTCTTCCTACATCCTTCTGGCATGGCATAAGAACACCCTCCGACGGGATCGTCAGAGGTACCCTCATCGGTTGGCAAAAAGGAAAAAATGTTTCCTGTCGAGGGTGGCTCAGCCCTCTTGAGCATTTCTGCAAAAGAGCGCTTTGATCGTTCCTTGAGGGAACGCTTATTTTTTTCCTCGCGCTGTTTGTACGCGGGACACGTCGAAAGGTCATGCCGAGTTCCCTCGCAGTAAAGACACTTTTCAGTATCCTCACTACAGGCGGTCTCAGCATGATTGCCTCCGCACTTGCTGCAGCGTGCCTTGTTGCAGCAGTAGGTGGCTGTATGACCTAACTGCTTGCAGTTTCGGCAATGCATGACCCGCGGTACGAACAGGCGTACAGGCAGACGAACCCTGTCCAAAGAGATGTAGTTCGGCAGTGCAGATCCGGCGAATGTTACACGGAAGGAATCCGAAGGGAGGAATTTCTTCTTCCCTTCTTCGATGGATACTGAATGCAATTGCTTGACATCCAGTATCTTTACATCTTGAATCAGGGGGTTCTTGAAGCAGCCAACCCCGTGACGCAAAATGTCATCGACCGTGAGGCTTCCTTCGGTAACCACACCGTCGATCTCCACGTCCTTGGCAGGGATATACACGCGGTATTCTCTCGTGAAGAGCTCGTAGCTAGCAATTGCGTTTGCTTGCTTCAAGCTACTCACGACAACTCGCAGTTTGTTCGGTCTAACCTTTGTAATTTCGGTTACGTCCGAAAACTGTTTTGCCAGGTCCTTGCCTATTTGTATAATATTAGGAGGCTTCTTTATGGGCCTAAAAAAACTATGAACGGACCTTTCAAAGCATCTGGGTAAGCTTTCACCCGTGTTGACGGTACCCTTGGTACGGGGCTAGGTAGCGGGGAAGGTAGAGGGGAATTGATGGGGGAAATCTCAATCTCTTCCCCATTTGTTTCCACATCCAGGAATAGTTGCACCCGCATGTCGTCCATTTTGCGGGAGCGTTACGCTCTACCGCACACAAACGATAAATATTCGAATGTGGGGGGGAATCAAGTAGTTGATATTAAATTTTAAAAACAATTTTTCAAACTACAATGGACCAAAATAAAAAAAAGACAGTAATACTAATACTAATAACAATAGTAATAATAGTAATAATAATAATAATAATAATAATAATAATAATTATAATTATAATTATAATAATAATAATATTAATAATAATAATAATATTGATAGTAATAATATTAATAATAATGATAAAAATTCTAAAGTGAATACTTCACCGAACGTCTAAGTCACGACCTCACGGCTGATAGTAGGATCAATCGAGTGTCTCCGCAGAACAAACAATGACGATCCAGCTTCGTGTTGTGACACAGTGGCCGTATCTTACACGCGACATTGTAGATGCCACTTGTAGTTGACTTCCACTCGCTCGATCGTATGGTGGTCCGTGCTGCTAGCGGGGTAACAGCGGTGCGGGAGAATTATTCTTGCTGATATATCAGCTGCGTATCAGATCACTGGCGGGGTAGCCTGCCCCTACCAGTGTGCAGAAGATGTTTCTGCCAATATACTGCAGGCTATTGTTATCGCACAGCACAAGAACTATCGAATCGAAATCGAATCGTAATCGAAAAAAAAATACACCCGTACGATAACTAGTGTATTGTTATTTTGCGAATCAAACGGAGATAAACAAATTGCGTCTAATCGAGACGAAAGCGAAACAACGAATGATACTATTTAAACTCAATGTTAGTGAAAAATGTAGGCGAGTTCATCCGATTTACACGTTGAACTGATTCAATTACATATTTTTTGAAGGCAGCAGGCCAAATATCTCTCATTAATGACATACTATGGCCAAAACCGGTGCTTTTACCCTATTTCGACATAATTCAACATTTTCAGTATAATTTTTTCATATTATCAGAAACTGATTTGGCAACTTTTGATTTCCTTCAACGCAGTGATAACAGATGAAAATACATACAGTTGAAATTTAGGAATTGTAGAGATTTATCTCATAAGTTTCTGCTAATTCAAGCTTGTTTTTGGAAATTTGAGGTAAACATTTCAAAGATTAAAGTATTCTTAGTGTAGTGAGTAAGCTTTCAAGTGAGTTTGAGAAATTTAAAATGAACTAAGAAGAATCCATTCCATGAATTAGCAGATTGGTTTAGTTAGAAAATTTTTCCTTTTTTTTGTTTTCATTTGTGATTTCATGTTTTATGAGATGAATATATGGGCTGAGATGAATAATGGAGCAGTTCCCCTAGTTGTAGAAGGGAGCGAACACGTCAGGGCAATCGCTGCAACTTTGTTTCACATAAGCATCGGGTAGCTTTCATGTTTCAACCGCAGCTTACGCCTGGCTTTAGTAAAAGACAAGTGTACTTTGTTGTAGGGCGTTGATGTTATGTTTCAGGTCATGTTTACAGCCGACGAGCAGTACAACAGCCACTATTGACATATCTTGGATATGTCACTTGTTGGTTCAATTATTTTATTTTAGTGAAGCACAGCGAGTGCTCTCCATAGAATTTATTTTGAATTTAGAAAATTATTTGAGTGAAAAATGGAATTGGGTGAGACTTGCTATGCGCAGCTGTAAAACCTCCTAATAAGAAAAATTAAATAATAATTTTCTTGGTTTGAAAAATTGTTCGCTGGCGTCAACAAACCCTGTTTCAAAAATTATTTACAACATGAACAAGCTTAGAGCCACGATTTTTTGCATGAAGATGTATTTGAAACTAACTTAAATAGAATTAGATCAGATACTCTGGTCGACAAAAGCGAAAAAAATGTTACATAAAGCTCAAAATAGTTACTTTTGGAAGAGTATAGCTTTTTGAGCATTCCTGTGAAAATTGGTGCCTCTAGACATTGTCAAAACATGTCAGCTTACGTCAAAGTGTCGCATAGTAATTGCTCGCCGAGTTCGTCGTTTCAACGTTATGTTTACAAGAAAACTCGTTTTAGTCTCTAAATAAATATTAGCAGCTAGAGACACCAAAATTCACAGGATTGGTAAAAAAGCTATAATCTTTATTTTTTTGTAAGTTACGCTCTAGGGCCACACCTGTGATGAGCAGCTTCAACTTCAACTTGGAAGTACACTGCAATTTGTAGTGAAAATAATTTGATTCATTGATTTGCTTTCTTCGACTAGGTAACTGTTAAGGCACACACACACACTAGAGACGTTGCGCCTGCGGTTGAGGCAATTCGTCATTTGGTCCATATATTTTCTATCAAATTAACGCCAACGCGACGCAAACGTATCCATTGTGCTTGGGCCTTTAGAGAGAAATAATTTTAACAAAATGATGGCACACATCAATCACCAACAAATTAATAATTAGTTAGAGTTGCTAATACGATACGAGCTAACAAGTCTGAAGATTATTTTACATGAGTTGTTTTTCTAGACATAGAGGAAGCATTCAACAGGTATGAGGATTCGATTGCGAAATTATTAACTTTTAATTTTCCAATGTTTATAATTAAAATTGCAAACGAATATCCAACTGATCGAACCCTGCTGCTTGTCTATCCATTGAACCTTTTTTTTTTGTGTGGACCCCACTGCGACCAGTAGTTGTTTGATCTATTGTGGCATTGTCCGGACGTTTTTGCTGTTTGCACATTTCTGCTTTTTTTTACCATTTTGCAGTGCTACTTATTGAGAAGTAACCTGCTCCGTGTTATAGTGCTTTTTGTCTTCTCCTTCAGACTTAGTAACCTACTACCTTCCTTATTGACCTTATCATATCCTCCTGCAGGCTATCACTCTAAAAGCATATAACGTGCTATAGTCTATGATATTATTGAAGCTTTAGATCAGTGGTTATTAAGTCTGGAGGGAAGTTATAGTACTTTTTTTTTGTCTTCTCATTCAGATTTAGTAACCAACTTTCTTCCTTATCGATTCTATCATATCCTCCTGCAAGCTGTCACTCTAAAAGCATATAACGTGCTATAGTCTATGATATTATCGAAGCTTTAGACGAGAGGTTATTAAAATCTGGAGAGAAGATTTTGTGTGGAAGAGCCTGAGAATGAACCCATACTTAAAGTCCTTTTTGCGAACGAATGGTTTGGTTCTACTAAGATTCGAATCTATCACCATTCGCTTGTCAAAGCGGACTCTGTAACCTTGCGGCTACGAAGCTCGACAAACCACCTTGAACCTAAAAATTTATTCACGATTTTGATAAATTGGAACTATATTCATGATTCCGGATTTTGAAAGATATGATCGATTAACTTGAAACCATGGGAATGAATCCTGTAGTTTTCTGTTCAACGGTGAAGTCAAAAATTTGTATTTGAGCAGTAAATAGCAAATTGTGTCGCCCGTTCTTTTATTTACAAGAAGTTAATGCGTTGAAAAATGCCCTTTGAGCTAACGATGTTTGTCAATCAAGGATTGGTACTGAGTTAGGGTGGTATTTATAAGATTTCTTAAATCAATTATTTCGTCTTGCTTTATAATATATACTAATTTTGTAACTTTCACCAAAAATATTCATTAATCTTAAGCATAAGCCAAATAAACGATTAACGGAGCAATTCATCTTTTCTGCAGTTATTTTGAACGTCGAAGGCTCCAGATGCTCTTTGTTTTGCTTCTTGAAAATTTTTTTAGCGCTATTTGACAGGTTACTGTAGCGCTTTTGACGTCCATAAGCAAAACGAAATAAATCATTCATTTCCCTTGTAGAAAAGCTTCGATGAAATTTAAGGACAAACCCGAACACACTACTAAATGCAAATTTACAAAGTTCATATCAGTTTTAGAACAATTTAAAACAATATGTTCTTTTATATTTTTCCTTAAACATAAATGACATGTTACGTATCATTCTTCTCCATAATCCTTATTTCAAATCCTCTTTCATTTGAACATTAACTAGTATAAAAGCTTCTATTTGATTTTCGAGACAGTGATTTCGTACGTCAGTGACAATCTAACTTTCTTAACTTTCATTAATGGAATTTCGTAGCAAAAGAGGTAGCGTGTTCAAGTGAAGGCGTAGAGTGAGTTATCCGTTCCAGATTGTTTTACCACATGAGTAAGTAGCGAACCCCAGCTTCTGTGGATACTACATTGATTCCCACACATACACACAATTGAACTTCCACCGGCATTCGGTACCATTACTTCATCGAGAATCTCGAAAATCATCAGCATTCAATCAGCGTCCTTCAGCATCGAACGGAAATGAACCACTTTATCTTGCGATAGGTTCCACCGAAGCGATAAGAGTTTAAATTCAATTTCATCTGTTTACTTACCCAATGGCAGGAAGACCGAAGGGCGAGTCCCAGCGACTGAAACACCGTACAGCGGCCGATGCCATCAGCTACAAATCACCATCAATTTTTAATCTACCATAGCCCTCGAGGTAGAGCATACATAGTACGTTTCTCAGTGTCCACACCAGCATCGGAGCCCGGTCCCGGCTAAGGTTCAGCACTCGAACCAGCTGCAACTTGAGCTCTTCTCAAATGCAAGCTTTGATCATCGAAACACGCTGAGCCCCATGCTCTGCAACGCCCAAGCTGGAAAGAATGATCCCAACTCTCGCTCAATGAATAGAGCAAGACAATAAATTTAGCATTATGTAAAATTTTCTCCTCCTTTGTCATCACCATTAGAACCGAACCACACTCGGGACCAGAAGCAAGACCAATAGCTCACAGAAGGGAACGAACCAACTTAAAAGGATTAGAAATCCGTGTCGGTGAGGGGTTGTTCACTGATTACGCTAGGGTCACACTTTCAAATTTATAATAAAAATCTCTTCGAATCGATGACAGACTCTTTTGAAAGTTTACAATCAAATGTTGTACACATTTCTTCTGCCTAACGATTGAAATAGATATGTTGCTCACAAAACGATAGGAAAGATATGTTAGAGATTACGACGAAAGATATGTTAGAGGTTACGACGCCAAACGTAAGTAGTGTATGGCCCCTAAGTCTCCAAAACTGAACGAAAAATTAACTTTTCGAAACGATTGCCACTCAGTACTCTCGTAGTGAAGAGATCAGTTCACGACAAAAATATGTAAAAACTATATCAGCTAAAATCGCACTAAAATTATCATATTATTTGTTTTAATTCGTTAACAAAAATGTAACACATTCAAATATTTAAGTTTAGAAATCTAATTCGTCGTGTTCATTTTTAGCGTGCAATGTATTTCAGGAACTGGCAAATTCTTACTCTCGTTACGAATGGCAATGCCGGCAAAGCTGGTCACTTTAGTAGAGTCGGCATCGATGCTGGGTGGGTTCTTTCTGGTGTAATCGTCAATAAATAGCGTTCAAAGCGAAAACATTGGCACCCGGAAGAGAACAACCCTATTGTTTTGCCTCTACTACTTCTCGGGTTTACTAGTCACGATGGGATCATGTGGCGTCATTACGAACCACGCCAGAATCTACGAAACGAAAGCATTGCAGTAGAAATTACTCCGGTGTAATTGGTAAAATTAACCGTAATTTCCAGAGTAAAATTGCACTTCGGTCATGGTCTATGCGAGGTAGTGTGTCAAATAAGAGAGAAACAGGGAAATGTTTTAGGAATATGGACAAGCGACGCTGTAATTACTGGACTTTAAAAATGGCAATTCGAGAAACCAGCAACCGGGGAACAATATTCTTGTAGTAATCCAAGACTCAAAATTTTAAAATCTGTAGACAGTTTTAATAAATATACACATCATACGTTTGAATCTGCCATCGTACTGTTACAAATCGTATTTCCAACCCAAAGTAAAGCTATTCTCAAAGTTTAAGAGTACCATTTCACCGTTGTCATAATATCGCTACGACATTCAATCAATCTGTCACATTCGTCCTAAAGCTATTTATCAACCGCTACGTGCTCAACACCTTCATGCCGACATGTTATGCTAGCTACCTGCACTCACATCAAAACGTCGATGGAGGTGCGGTTAAAAAAAGTTGCACCTCACACCACATATAAATATTTTTTTATGACACATCCATGCGAAAGAGCAAAGGTACACAAATTTTTCTTTTTATTTTGCACACTCGAATATCATCACCGAAGATGGATTGGAGTTTCACAACAATCGGTTGAATAGTTATTGATACTCAAGAACACATAAAAAGATACAGAATGGAATTGGCCGCTTATAGGGGAGCTGCTCCATTATTCATCTCAGCCCGTATATTCATCTCATTCAACATGTAAACACAATTGAAAACAGGAAAAAACGCATATTTTCTTCTTAAACTAATCTGCTAATCCATGGAATGGATTCTTCTTAGTTCACTTTAAATTCCTCATAAAGTTTAATCTTCAAAAACTCACTTAAAAGCACTAAATTTGATATTGTAGTCGGGCATCAGCACTCGAAAACTCATTTAATTCAATCACCTACCTCAGAAAACAAAATCCGCGCATCGTTCTATACGGTTACAACGGGACTCGTTCTGCGGCCAACCAAAGTTTTTTTCATCGCTAGCGGACCACTTTTCATTTTAATCACTAAATAAAATCACTCACTACACTAAGAAAGCTTTAACCTTTGAAATGTTCACCTCAAATTTCCTAAAACAAGCTTGAATTAGCAGAAATATATGAGATGAATTTCTGCAATTCCTAAATTTCAGCTGTATGTATTTTCATCTGTTTTCACTGCGTTGAAGAAAATCAAGAGTTGCCAAATCAGTTTCTGTTAATACGAAAAAATTATACTGAAAATGTTGAATTATTCCGACATAATTGACATAAATCTACAGCACTGTACTGGTTACCTAGGTTACCAATTTTTCACGTAAACAACTGCAGTGGATATCTAGGTAACCTACTACGACGGGCTGTGGCTACGTTCATTCATGATAATGTGATTCAATCATGATTAACAGGGAGATGAATATAGGGGCATTGTGAGATGAATAACTGAGCAGTGATTCAAGTTTTGAGATGGATATGGAAGCGTTGTGAAAAATGGTTTGTTTTACAAAATTCAGGATAAATTTAGCTTATTTTACTAAATATACAATGCTAAACGATTCCATAAGAGTACGTGAGCATATTTAGCTTATTTATTAAATGATTTCATGAAAATTTGGTGTTTAATCTGTGCATTCTTCGTGAATATCGGCTAAATGAGATGAATAATGGAGCAGTTCCCCTAGATTAGTAGCCCGTCATATATCAGGATAGTAAAGACTAGTTTCTTCTTCTTAAATATCTTAAAATGACATTTCGGAATAAACAAAATGAATAGTTTCAACTCTTATTAGCATAGCAACAAACAAGCGTGTGAAAAAGGTTACGCAAAATTTCTGGTTATAACATCAAGATCATTAGCGATTGCGAAACCTAGAAATTGACTTCTTTTGTTGAAATTTGTGACCCCAGTGTCGATTACTGCTCATCAAGGTAATATTGAATTATTATTCTTGAAAGGGAGTAGCCTAGAGTGGCGAAAATATTGAGAATAGGTGATGTTTCCATTTCATTCTAGAACTACGACTTTCGTAGTATAAATAAATGTAAACATAACCTATTCTTATTATTCAGTTCCATTACACTAAGACGCGCAATAAGAAATTTATTTAACGCGAAAACGGTTTTATCAACCGCCTTTTTCTATTTCGGGTAGAGGGAAAATTTGCTGCCAAACACCTGAGAGACCAACCTCAGGTAGTGTGGAGTTCGACCAATAAAAACCCTCCAATCTCCAGCTCATAATATTCCCCGGGACGACCGCTAGGTATTGCCGCTCACTGCCATCTTCTCCATGGGGCCTCGGTGTGTCCATCTACCTTTCGTGGAATTGGACCATTCCTGCTGCCATCTGATCATCGATAATGATCTACTGGTACCTCGTATGCCCCTTGGGTCACGTTGGTCGAAACATTCTACGTCTTCCCACAGGACACATATTGCGCCGTATGACACTGTACTCTGTAACTCTCAGGCATGAGCCTGTAGATACTTTCCAGCTTACCACGATAACTATTAGTATCTAGCGCTCGGACCACACTGGATCCCCATATATAAGTATGAACGAAACTACACTAGCAAGAAATTTACGCTTGCCGCCATTCACCGCTGAGCTATTCGACATTATTAGAGATGTGCTGCAACAGCCATCGAAGCCCTCTTGCAAGCATAGTTGACGTGACTCTTAAATGTTATCTTATCGACAACCATAAGCTCCAAGAGCTTCAAAGATCGCTTTGAGGTGATGGTGCAGTCTGCGACTCTGACCTCCACTTTTTGCTCTGATTTGCGGTTATACACAACCGTGACCTTAGTCTTATGGTGCGCTTACTGCCGTTTTCTGGAGTGCATCCAGTCTTCGACCTTGCGTATACAGTGCACGGCCGTCAACTCGACCTCCTCGATCGATTCGCCGTATACCTCCAGCGTTATGTTGTCTGCAAAGCCGACGCGACGATCACAACTCGTACAGGAATCTTGAGTTTCAACACCCATCACCCGCCCACTTCACAACACTGGTCCCAGGATAGAACCTTGCGGTAATTAGGACGCACTTTTAACCCTCCTCCGTGTTGTAAACAAGCTCGGTACTGGAAGTAATTTTCCAGAATCTTGTACTGCGACACCGATTCATGGATGCTCCTGAACGCAAGTGCTATGAAGTCCCAACAGGCGCGATTGAACGCATTCTTTACGTCAAGCGTGACGATTGTGCAATAGCGTATGCCCCTTCTCTTGCGCTGGAGTGCTACCTCCTCCGTCTTGATGACGGAGATGATGGTATCCAGCGTGAACCTGTCCTTCCGGATACCGAACTGGTTACTTTGCCAGACCGTTTACACCCTCCGTGTACCTCACCAGTCTGTTGAGGATAATACTCTCAAGCACCTTGCCCGCAGTGTCCAGCAGGCAAATGCCGATGGGTCGCTTGGCGGTTTTCCACCTTTTGGCAGTAAGACCAAACTCTGCCGCTTCCATCTCTTCTGGTTGAGGCAGTCATCCATTGCTAGTTAGGGATTTGGCGATCACGATGATTTCTTCATTCGTAACCCTAACCTCTCCCTCGTTCCCTGGTCTGTGTCTAAAATACTACTCGTGGCGTGAAAAGAGTCCCCCGATAATACGCTTCAACCAGCGCTAGCGCGCCTTTGGTCTGGGCCATTACGATCCTGTAGGCGTTACTCCAAGGGTTCGTATTGGCACTCGCGCATAGACTATCGAAGCAGGCCCTCTTGCTTGCCTTAACCGCACTCTTTAGCGCCCATCTTGCAGAACCGAATGCTGCGTGGCGCTCAATCCTCTGTTCGTCTGTTCGCTCATGCTACATCCTCTGTCTTGCCCGGAGGCACGCACTGCGGAGGTCCGCTATCGCGTCAGTCCACCAGTAAACCGGTGGCTTCCCATTCCTAGGTTGGCGGGTCCTAGGCATGGTGACGTCACGTACCCGCGATAGTATGGCAACTAGTGGCTCAGCATCCGGGCGGAGCCATCTGCTTCCATAGCACTCTCCCCTCATTGCCTCTTCGAATACCTCGGCATCAAAATGCGATGTCTTCCAGCCGCGGACGGTTTGAGTGTTGACTCTACCCGCCACTTGCCATCTCGCGTTGTTTTCTACACTATAGCAAACCGACTGGTGGTCGCTATTGGTGGAGCCATCGTCTACCCTCCAGTTTGTTATCAGTCCTGGGTAGGAGAACGTCACATCGATGATCGACTCCGGACCATCTCTGCTATATGCATATTTGGTTCCAACGTTGGCCAGATCTAAGTTGAGCTTTGCCAAAGCCTCCAACAGGATCTGACACCTTTGGTTCGAGAGCGACTTCCCCACTCACCAACCCAAACGTTTAAGTTATCCGCCACCACCAACGGCGTTAGGCCCGGTTGCTCCATGGATAACTGATCAACCTGGGTGAACCTTTCGGTAGACCAACGTGGCGGAGCATAGCAACTGCAGTAGAACACTCCGTTCATCTTGGCAACCACGTACGCTTCATTTCAGGTTGAAACAACCTCCTGAACCGGGAACCTGCTCGTCGTCCATACGGCCGCCATACTGGACTTATCCGCAACCCAGTTACCGTTACCGGGAGGGATGCGGTAGGGGTCCGATACGATGGCGATATCCAACAGCGACTCAATGACCGCTTGGTATAGCAGCTGCTAAGCCGCGTAGCTGTGGTTCAGGTTCAGTTGCGTTACCCTTATGCCCTCGGTTTCGCAGCCGGCTTACAGGCTAGGCACCTGGGGCCTCCCATAGAGTGTTTGGCGTCCCGTTTTCCAGAACATACCATGCACTTGGGAGACTCCCCGCAATCCTTCGCTTTGTGGCCTGCATCATCGCAACACCTGCATAATTGGCTCCTTTCGGACCCCTTGCAGATCTAGGACTTATGTCCTCCCTCACTGCACTGGGGGAAAATGTCTGGTTATTGAAGTATACCCAGGGGGCATACTGACCAGCCGACCTTTAGCTTGCGTTCTTTTAGTGCCAGGTTCGCATCTGCCGATGCTAGGCGTAAGGTAGCCACCTGGGTTCCCACTGGACCCTTTCGGAGACGGATTGACTCAGTAGCCACCTCCACCCTGCACCTGTTGGTGTTGGTCCCTGAGCCTGTTGGTGTGGCTGCTCGCGAGGCTAACTCCACCAACCGGGTACAGTGTGGTTCATCTACAAAAAGGGGGACATGTTGTATTGCTGCAACTGCCGTGCAATCACGCTGCTGAGCGCCGCCTACAAGGTACTCTCTCAAATTCTATGCCGTCGAATATTACTGTTCACGATGAAATTCATGGGGCAATACCAAGCGGGATTTATGGGTGCACGTGCCACCACGGACCAAGTATTAACGGTACGGCACGTCGTCGAATCTCGACAAGGGTTACGGAAAGGCGATGGATTATCGTGCTTATTATTTGATATCGCTCTGTAAGGTGTAATACGAAAGACGAGTATCGACATGAGTGGCAAGATAGTTTGGAGGTCCATTCAGCTCTTTGGTTCGCCAATGACATCGACATCGTAGCACGAACGGTTGAGAAGAGACGTAAATCAGACTAAAAGAACGAAATGGACCGGCCATAAACGCATCGAAGACAAGTACATCAGAGGAAGAGGTTCCAGAGAAGACGGTATCAACCTCCCACCACGAATACATGATAGCGGTGATAAAATCGGAGTGATAGACGAGTTCGCATACCTAGACTCACTGGTGATTGCTGACAATGACACCAGCAGATCAATTAGTCGACGCCTCATGCCAGGAAATCGTGCCTAGTTTGGACTCCGGAGGACGTTTCGCTCTAATAAAATCCGCGGTCGTACTAGGTTGACCATCTACTGGGTAGTCCACTACACTTCGGCCACGAAACCTGGACCATGGTCGTGGAGGACCAACGCGCCCTTGGGGTTTCCGAACGGAAAGTGCTGCGTACCATCTGTGTTGGAGTGCAAATGAAAGATGGATCACGGCGGAGGCGGATGAACCAAGAGTTGCATCAGGTTTCCAGAACCACTCATCGTTCAATTGGCGAAAATCGAGAGACTACGGTGGGCTGTTCATGTCGTAATTATTTCGGATGGCTCGATCAAGTGGAGACGACCTGTGAGGCCTCCGCAGACCACATTGCTGGCGAGCTGTAGCCATGAAAGAATTGAAGGAAGACGAATTCTTCGAACAACCAGAGACACTTCGGCCTGAAGCTGCTTGGTAAGGTAAGTAAAGTGAAGTATATAAAACACGGCAACCTTCAATGAGCTGGGCATGTAACTGGAATGCCGGAGGAACGACCAGCAAAAACTAAATTTAGCAGGAATTCCGTCCATTTTATGGTAGACCTTGCACTGGTTGGATGTGAACTGTCGACGAGGATACCCGCTAAATAGGTATTGGAGGTGACTGGAAGATAGCAGCGCAAGACGAATGACATGGCGACGTATTCTGTATTCGGCACTAGATCGATAATCGGTATGTCGCCGCAAAAGTAAAAGTTAGTAATTGGACATATGTTCGTACTATTTCACAGTAAATCTCAAATAATGTCAATTTTTAGTGGGTTTCAATTGGACATTCACTTGCCCATCAAAAAAATTGAATATAAAACGAGGAATCCAGAAACATGCTAACTCAATTGGATCCGTTCTATCCCGTCTGAATCCCCACGACATTGCTGTTCTTTTTGGGGATTATAACCACCGAGAGCTACATTGGGTACCTTCGGAAAGCAGTGGCCTTGTTGTTGATACAAGTAGATCACGTTTAACCGCAGCTGGAAGTGCTCTGTACGACGCATTCGGTTTTAACGTTTTGACGCAAACAAATCCAGTCAAAAACGCTCGTGCTAGAACTCTCGACCTAGTGCTGGTGAACGAGCCAGCGCTTCAAAATTTTTCTGTGATGGAGGTCGACGATCCTATGGTGAGAATTGACCCGAATCATCCCGCTCTTGATGTGACTGTGACGGAAGTAGTGCCTATTGAACTTGAATTAGCCCCACAACATCAGGGATTAAATTTAAAGCATGTTGATTACGATGTTTTGAATGAAGCGTTATCAGCAATTGACTGGCAAGTCATCGATTTGCAAGAGGATCTGACGGACATTGTCGACATGTTTACCGCAACGATTCTAACAGTAATTGAAGCTCATGTTCCACTGCAACGACCGCCGAAGAAACCTGCTTGGGCTAATCGACATCTCCGTGTGCTGAAGCGCCGTAGACGAGCTGCTCAACGAAACTATCAAACAAATCGCACGTTTCTAGCAAAGCAACGGTTTAAACTCGCAAGCAACACATACAAATTTTACAATCAATTCCTGTACTCTCGTTACATTGAGCGAACTCAAAGTAGCTTACGTCGACATCCAAAAAAGTTCTGGTCTTTTGTTCGTTCTAAACGAAAGGAAAATGGATTACCAGCTTCCATGTTCCTCGGTGATTTGTCTGCTAGCACAGCTTCTTCTAAATGCGAATTATTTGCTGAGCATTTTAAAGCCGCTTTTTCGTCTTCAGTTGCTATGCCAGATCAGATTGATGCTGCAATACGCGATACTACGCAGGAGAGTTTCGATTGTGAAGTTTTCCAAGTGACAGAAACGCACGTTTTGAGTGCAATTCGAAAGCTGAAACATTCCACTTGTCCTGGGCCAGACGGGATCCCGTCATCATTGTTGAAAAACTGCTCGAACAAACTGGTGGCGCCTCTTGTAAAGATGTTTAATCTTTCTCTCAACAAGGATTGTTTCCTACTAGCTGGAAAAATTCATTGCTCACACCGATACACAAAAAAGGGGACAAGTGCAACATAGCTAATTACCGAGGAATTACATCATTATGTGCTTGTTCCAAAATTTTCGAAATAGTCGTCAGATCAGTGCTGTTTTCATCGTGCAAAAACTATATTTCTAGTGACCAACAAGGTTTTTATTCTAGGAGATCCATTACAACCAATCTGTCGCAGTTCTCTTCGTTGTGTTATCGCTCAATGGACGCGGGAATGCAAGTGGATGCTGTGTACACGGACTTCAAGTCTGCGTTCAATCGTGTTAATCATTACATCCTTCTACGAAAGCTGGATAAACTGGGGCTCACCGCTATGCTCGTGAAATGGTTTCATTCGTACCTGACCGGCAGAGTTGTATGTGTCAGTCTTGGGTCGTCACATTCCGAGCCATTTACAACGTCTTCTGGAGTGCCGCAAGGGAGCAACCTGGGTCCACTTTTATTCTCACTGTTGCTACAATTTTACCGCGAGGTACACGACTCCTTTTCGCAGACGATGTAAAAACCTTTCGGATTCTAGCCTGTCTTGGAGACTGTTTGGAACTACAAAATTGCTTGATGCCTTCAGTGATTGGAGCAACCGTAATCTTCTTACCTTGTGTGTAGAAAAATGTCATGTGATTACCTTCAGCAGAAAGCTTCAATCAATTAGCTTTCCACACAGCTTGTCTGGGCAAGCTCTTCAGCGGGTTAGCCAAGTAAAAGATCTTGGCGTAATTTCGGATAGTCAGCGTACATTCCGGGCACACTACGAAGATGTCATTTTAAGAGCCAACAAACAACTAGGATTTATTTTTAGAATTGCCGATGGATTCCGCGATCCACTGTGCATGAAAGCTTTGTACTGCGCCCTGGTAAGATCGATGCTCGAATCAGCGGTTGTCGCTTGGTGTCCGTTCAACAAGGTCTGGATTGATCGCATGGAAGCTGTTCAAAAAAAATTCGTGCGTATGGCACTAAGGCATCTTCCTTGGCATGACGCTACGAGGTTGCCCCCTATGAGCACCGCTGCATGTTATTGGGGATTGAGACATTGGAGAGAAGAAGAGCTAACGCACAAATTATCTTTGTTGCAAGGGTCCTGAAAAATGAAATTGATTCACCCGCTATTCTCGCAGAATTGAATCTCTACGCTCCAGAAAGGAATCTGCGGAGACGTCAGCTTTTGAACTTGGAGGCAAGGTATAGTCGGTACGGCCAGCATGATGCAATTAGGTTTATGTCTGCAAGGTTCAACGAGGTTGCAGAGCTGTTCGACTTCAACGAACCCATCAACACTTTTTTACGTCGCCTGCGGATTCGCTAATTATTTATTGTTAATCGTCTCTAGTTGTTAGTTTTATTCATTAAGACACAAATTGTCAGATGGAATTTTTAAATATAACATAACATAACATAATATAACAATCCCCAAAAATGTTCCGAACTCCGATTGGTTGTAGTTTTCGTAGAATTACTATTGTAAGATGATTTTTATTTGCTTACAATTCAATGCAAGTAAGCATATTTTATATGAGTTGGATTATTATTTTTCTCTAATTTAATTAATTATTTGCATAAAATTGATAGCGCAACGATTCATAGAACATTGCCAAACCGATTGATTTTGCTACCACTTTATTCTCTTTGTTCCGACCAAAAATTTATCCCCTTCAAACAATTCTCATCGGTTCAGGTTAAGTCACCACTTGATAATCTTAGATACCACTTGCAACTCAACTTACCATCAAGTTATTTGCGTACTAAAACATCAGATGATATGATAAAAAAACTTAAGACGTGCGCGTTACCAAATCGACCACGTTCTAATCGATGGTACATTCTTCTCTGACGTCATCAACGTTCGCACCTACCGCAGTGCGAATATTGATTCGGACCATTACCTTGATGCAGTATGCATGCGCTCAAAACTTTCGACGGTGCGAAACACGCGTCAAAGTCGCCCACTGCGACCAAACATCGGGCAACTACGGGACGCCGAGGTTGCACGGGAGTACGCGCAGCAGCTGGAAGCAGCATTAGCAACGGAAGAGCAGCTTGGCGCAGCTACTCTTGAAGATGGCTGGAGGGACATTCGATCAGCCATAGGTAGTACTGCTGTAGCGGCGCTTGGTACTATGGCTCCGAACAGGAGAAACGACTGGTTTGACGACGAGTGCAAACAGTTTGTGGAGGAGAAGAATGCAGCACGAGCGAGAATGCTGCAACACCAAGCGAGGGCGAACGTGGAGCGCTACCGACGCGCACGGAACAGGTGAAACTCGGTCTTACGGAAGAAAAAGTGCCAGGAGGAACCGTGCGAATGACACACGAAAGTTCTACGAGAAGCTGAACTGTTCCCACAAAGGCTATGTGCCACAAGCCGACATGTGCAGAGACCTGGGCGGCAACCTTCTCACGAACAAGTGTGAGGTGATTGACAGGTGGAAGCAGTACTACGATGAACACCTTAATGGCGATGTAGCAGAGGACGACGACGCACAGTGGGGAATCGCTGGTCATCAGCCAAAAAAATTTTTTTTCGTTAGCTGTTTCACTTTTCTTTTTTCGACTCTAAGCAAAGTCATGCTATTTTTAGTTTTAATTTAAGGAGTAAATGTAGTAATGAAGATAGAAAATTAAACTAACTGAAAATATGATTGTAGAAACTACGAAAAATATAGTTCAGCAGGTGGGACTCGAACCCACAACTTCCAATCTCCGGTCAGATGTGTTCCCGTTACACCACCGCAGAACGTTAAAGACGTAGTTCTAGAATCGAGTTTTGTATCGCTTATCCAATTCTCGCACTTCGTACATTTACTCAGTAGAGACTATTATTTATAGCTGGCTATTGTTTCAACACCCTCAGTGGAAGTTGGAATGACTTCTCAGTGTGAGAGATAGAAACGTGCCAGTAAGTTGCCATCTCTACCAGCAGCAACATCGACTTGCGTCACAAACATTTTTACTTTTCTTTTTTCGACTCTAAGCAAAGTCATGCTATTTTTAATTTTAATTTAAGGAGTAAATGTAGTAATGAAGATAGAAAATTAAACTAACTGACTTTAATTTTCTATCTTCATTACTACATTTACTCCTTAAATTAAAGTTAGCTGTTTCATAATATTTTTCCTTCATTGCTATAACATTCAAGTGTCTAAATCCAAAATTTGGGCGCAATATCATGAAACCTGATTTTTTTTATGACTTTTCAAAGCTTGGCGAACTGATGTTTTTTGTGTTTTTTTTTTTTTTGAAAAAAAGTATATTATTTTGAAACGCTCTGTAGCTTCAATGATAGCTTGGATTCTTCTGACGTCAAAGGAAAAGTTGTTGTAAATATTGTGCAAAACAAACCCTTTCCATTAGATATTGTAAAATTTGGTTATAGCAGGCCTGACACTAAAAAAAATTAAAAAAACGTGATTTTTTGTAGAAAAGTAGCATGAAAGTTTAGTTGCCGCAGTTTGCCACGCTTGTGACTAGATTCAAAATTAAGGTAAAAACGTAAGCTTTCAAATGCATACTGTCCGCTGTAGCGCAAAACTGCACAAATTGTCACTTTAGTGAAAAGAGCGATAGCAGATTTTTTTAGTTTTTATTTTCGAAGTTGAAATTTCATCCAGGATTAATTTTAACCATAACCATGATACCCAAATAATGAAAATTTATGATATCGTACTCAATAATAAAAAATAAATTTGGGCAAAAATCACAAAATTTTTAAATAAAAAGTTATAAAATAAGTGGTAAACAAGAAAACAGTAAACAAATTTTTATGAAATTTTGATTTTGTCAAACTTTATCACTTTCTGCAAGTTTAAAACAATATTAAAAACATTCAGGTTTTTTCAATTTATAAACATGAAATTCGCTAAACTGATTGAAGTGTCAAATACTAGCAGCAAATTCATACCATCAAACTCCGGCTAACAATAGCCCGTTTGAAGATTGCATTTGCTTCGCACTCGTTTGCATACAAAAGTAAAGCACACATTTTGCTTTATGAGAAAAATAATAAAAAACAGTCGTCGCCCTCCGCATCTTTTCGTATTCATTTTGAACGTTGTGTCATTCCAGTGTCTTGGTTTTCAAATTCATAAATTCGTTGAATTTTTTATGGAGCCTTCAACTTCAGCGGCACTACCTAATTCAATATCTAGTAAGTTGTCAATTCATGGTGTTTTACATGTATTTAAATGTCCTGTTTCAAACATAGAAACCGGATTAAGAAGATAACATATATATGAAACAATTAAATATCGAAAATCACTAGAAGAAATGAAAATTGCAGCAAAAGACATTTTACCTGCTGATAAGTATAATGAACTTCAAATTTTTCGGAAACAATTCAACACAAGATTTAAGCGATCACATCGGAAGATGATGATGATGATGATGACTTTTTCAATTTGTAATTAGTTTGCATTACTATGTTTTTTTAGTTAATTTGAAAAAATAAATATATTTAGGCAAAATTCGTTTAGTTCGAGAAGTCGTCCATAAATTATGTATTTTTTCCTTCAATGGGGAGGACGCCCGGTGGCACTACTTGTGGTCAAAGATCATATAATTCTATAAAAAAGGAAAAAAGTGCCGAGAAAATATTAAAAATTGGGTTTCGTGCTTTATGGACGGTCCCAAACAAAAAATGGATGCCAAATTCGTGTTCAGCGCCCCAAAATTATGTAAATACCAAGTTTTTGTGGCGTTTATCGACACTTTTTTTGCTTGGCCAGCCTTTGTATGGAGTCGCCCCACTGTGCGACGGAGTGGTAGTGGATCTAGGTGTACGCGCAGATGACCACAGAATTCCAGCCCCTGACCTCCTGGAGGTTAGAGAGGAGCTCGGCCGACTGAAAAACAATAAAGCCGCTGGTGCTGACCAACTCCCCAGCGAGCTGTTAAAACACGGTGGTGAATCACTGGCTAAGGCGCTACACTGGGTCATTGCCAAGATTTGGGAGTAGTGGATGGAGGGTACAGTGTGCCCCATATACAAAAAAGGCGACAAGTTGGATTGCTGCAACTACCGTGCAATCACGTTGCTGAGCGCCGCCTACAAGGTACTCTCTCAAATTCTGTGCCGTCGACTATCACCGTTTGCAAGGGAATTCGTTGGGCAATACCAAGCGGGATTTATGGGTGCCCGCGCCACCACGGACCAAATATTCGCGGTACGGCAGGTCCTACAGAAGTGCCGTGAGTATAACGTGCCCACACATCACTTGTTAATCGATTTTAAATCGGCATACGACATAATCGTTCGAGACCAGCTATGGCAGATTATGCACGATTACGACTTTCCGGATAAACTGACACTGGTCACGTCGACGATGGATCGGGTGATGTGCGTAGTTCGAGTTTCGGGGACACTCTCGAGTCCCTTCGAATCTCGAAGAGGGTTACGGCAAGGTGGTGGATTATCGTGCTTGCTATTCAACATCGCTTTGAAGGTGTGATACGTAGGGCTGGATCATGGCGGAGGCGGATGAACCACGAGTTGCATCAGCTGCTGGGAGAACCACTCATCGTTCAAACGGCGAAAATCGGGAGACTACGGTGGTCTGGGCATATCGTTAGGATGTCGGATGACAACCCGGTGAAAAATGGTTCTTGATAACAACCCGACTGGAACAAGGCGACGGGGCGCGTAGCGAACAAGGTGGCTCGATCAAGTGGAAGACGACCTGCGGGGCCTCCGCAGACGACATGGCTGGCGAGCTGCAGCCATGGACCGAGTTAAATGGAGACGACCTCTTCGAACAGCAAGGAACACTTCGGCCTGGAGCTGACTGAATAAATGACGTGCGCGTTACCGGACATCAAAGGTGCTGAAACATGATGAAAAGTATCTTAGCATTTTCACTGATTATAACAATCGACGGGTTAAACTTTATAAACCATTTAACCGACGGCTTCCGGAATAATAGAGGTTCTATGTTTGATATACACAGGTTTTAAATTCTAAATTCTTGCAAACCTATAATAATATTATTTATTATCGTAATTTAATACGCACTCAACCTTATCTAATCTCAACCTCTCTAATGTGCATTGATATGCCAATAAATTAATCTTTCAATCCCAACAATATCAAATTCCGATAATAACTGCACTGGCAAACTTTCTATCCCCATCGATGGCGATTACATATGTAATCGAATAAATTTAATCGATACAATCCGATCATGCAAATAATCAACTCATCCGTTCTAGCAATCCGGCTTCGGAACGCATTGTCTGATGTGTACAAACTTGTCGAAATATGCAGACACGAAAGCTGGTAAACGTTTGCCTCAGTTACACTCCGTCCAGTAATGGTTTCTAATTTCAAAAGATGATGTTCTGCTACCAGTACCAGTACCTACTGTTTGGCTCTGGATGGGAAAGCCTAGCTATCACTTGAACTTCGGCTTCCGCACACTATGTACTGGGATTATCATATGCATTCGTTGTACGAGTCAAAAGAAAAACACTCAGGCAACCTCAGGGGAAGCTTTACATATATGGCTGCCAAGTTGGGATCTAGTTAAGAGCTTCATGGAATGGAAACGATTGTCCAGAGTCATAAATTTAAATTTACTAAAGAATGTTTGCATTTATCCGAACAGACACAGCAAGCTTGCCAAGCTGCAGGATGGAAAGTTGATTTGAACTGCTGTGCAGTCAGTGGAGTTGGCTGCGTTGATGGCTACCACACACATGGTGGGGCAACGGTGGAAGTAGGGAACACGAGTAGAACAAATATGGGATATAAACGGATATGTAATGCTATCATTTGAAGATTTGTTGTCCCATGGGGCAGGAAAGAGATTGTTGTTTCTATTTATCGCACCATACTGACACTGATAGTGAACTTACTGTCCAGGGGAGTTGACATGAATTATGGGTAATAATTTCCTTTCTCTCTGTCATCTGTAAACTGTCATTGTAAATGCACAATCATCGCTTTGTAATATCCTTCTTCGATTAAAACCCTTTAGATGTTCTGAGAAGTAAACTATATGGCAGCTATGATATGCATGAAATTTTATAAACATATGGAACGGAACCATTTAGACTAATATTTGAAATAATCTAAACATTGAAATTTTATTATAAATCGATATTTTTGAATAAAGACGAGAGTGAAAGCAATGTGGCCAAAAGCTTCAGGAGTTTTTCTGAACGTTTATTTAAAAATATTGAAAATGTATAATTTGAGATCCTACATTGCAAATGATTGATTTAAAAAAAAAGGTCATTTCAGGTCAGATTCGACCTCGATTGGGATTAATTATCTTTTAAGCCGGCATTACGCGGGCAGTCCCATCCACACTCAAACGTGGCGTTCATGAATTTCAGAAGTTAGTGCAACAAATAACCCTTTTCTTGAAAAAGACTGCACCCAGCCAGATTGGCGGCCAGAGTGTCGCCAGAAATTTTTTAATTTAATTTTAATTAAGGCCATTTGGCATTGTGCCTTGAGGGAATTTTACTATGAAGTAAGTAAACAGCAGGTCGCAACGAGTAGAAACTTATCAGGCATAATTATCTCATGTTCGTTTCTTAAAATGGTAACGCTCAATGTAGAAAGCATAACTAGGAGACGAAATACCATTTGAATCAAGCCATTTATTTTCCGGCAGTTTACGGATAAGCCATTGCAAATTACATTGTTCATAAACTAATTTACCGAAAAATGCAAAGCGACTAAATTAACCTTTTCATCTTTCGCAAAATAATGCATCGTCTTCCATGCCCGCTTCGCCCAACTTTGTCAACAAAAAAAGCTTTAATCTTACCATGTTCAACGATTGGATTAGGGTTCGAAGCTAAATGTCTTTTGCCCCAAAGCCGGGCCAAGTCGAGTCGAGCCTCAATTCGACTGAACGACCCAGGGAAAGTATATTCGACATTTGACCTCACTTCTTTCCTGTATTTATGCACAGGCTGCTTACATGCATACCGAGGCAAAAGCTCGCTTCCTCGGATAACGAAAATCCAATTACGGCCCATGTTCGGGCTCAGCTGGCACTTTGGCTCAGATGTACAACGAAAGACTCCGAAAATTTCATCATGGAATAGCGAAAATTCCACTTTCCTCGAGCAAACTTCTATGGCGACGAGTGTCAAAGCCGGTAAAGAGGACATACTACACAGAGGAACACCCACGCCCACCCAACTCACTCCCCCGAACAGAATTTGTCGATTTCAAAGAGACAACAAAAGAGTCCTAGGAATGCGCTTTCCAACAGTTTAAAATTAGCTTATGTTAGACAATTTCCGTCATACGAAATGATCATCAAGATGGAATAGCTATCGTAACAGACAATACAATGTCATTTGGACAGATTATATGCACAATTCGTTTTCTTGTTGCACTCACGTATTGTAGTACATTCATTCCACTTGCACGAAGATAATCCATAACAATAGCATAAAAATCAACAAACAAGACAAAAATCCATCTGCTGCTTCTTCTCGCTATCAATGATTTCCGCCGTCAGTGAAAGAGCAAACATCTGCATTCCAGTCGAGTTTATGTGAATCACCATCCCATCCACTACGTTCGGTATACCAGAAAAAAATAAAATTACTGCTCCATGTCACATACACAGAAATAACCATAACCGTAATCTTATTTGTATCGATGTTCTTCCTGTGTTATTGTGTTGTTTTTATCCGATAGCACTGAATGTTACGGCACTTGTAGTATCGTAATCTGTCACTGGGGTTAACCAAACACTTATTCAATCTAGATAACATGAGAGAAGTTTTCACTGTTATAGATGGTAATCCGCTACAGTGGTCGAAAATTTTCATAGACCATCAACCGCATGCTCGCCGTAAACGAATTGCTGATAAACAATAAATTGCGAAAACAAACCATAATCGAATGAAGGAGGGAGTGGAATTTATTCCTCTGGGCATCTGGAACTAAGTAAATTGAGCTTTGATAATGTTGTACGAAGATTTTGGTAGTGTGGTGAAAAAATTGCGTTTTTCAGAGTGCTAAGAATTCAAAATGTTTGACAGACTTTTCATACGCGGAACTATTTATAAAATTTAAAATATCGCCTTATATCAAATAGCGATGCAATAATAATACAATCTTTCTTATCCAAAACTAGTTTCGTGTTTTAACATATCTCAAGCGATATCTTATAACAGCCCGAAAAACTCCATACATTTCAAAATTTGTTAAATGGAGAAATTTAAGGGGTTATATACCTTTTTGGTCGAGAAAAATGAGGGAAGTTTGAAGTTATTTTTAAGTACATAGCATCATTTTCATTGCATCAAAGTGGTATTTTTCTGAAAGTACAGTTTATCAATAACAAAAAATACGTTTGGTTTTGAGATATACCAATTATTACTGGAGTAATGGCCGTTTCCCTGAAACGCTATTTTTTGGCAGAGGCTTGCGGTGATTCTGATAGAGACTCAGTGGGTCAACCGTAATCAAAAAACTCATATTATTTCATTGGTTTAGAAGTGTGCCGAGTCCTTGAACGATCGCTTTTATGTGTATTTTGTTTTAAGTGCAAACGGGACCGTTTCTCGCAAAAAATGCACGTTTTGAGCGTTAAAAATTGGATTAAAATTTTTTTGCGGCAAAATGTAACTGTATGTTTCAAAAAGCGTTCAAGGACCGATGAATTTAATGACGAAAATTAAAAAAAAAGATTATGGAAATCGGTTCAGTAGTTTACCCGCAATCAGGAAAAGTCATTTTTCGGAAAACACTATTCCGAGATAATCGCGAGTAAAGTTTCAAGTTTAGCTTATGCGGCCGTGGCGAGGCGCCCTGCAAATCGCTCTAACTTTCTTCCTATTGCTCAGATCTTTATGAAAATTTGTAGAAAAGTTCTCAGGATGTTGTATTTGAAAATAATGCAATAAAATTTTTTTCGGTTTTTTGATAACTAAAAAGGTATATAACCCCTTAAAGAAAGTTATGCTCTATGAAAATGAGCTTGAAAATTACATGAATGTTAAACTGTATAGCGAACTGGGAAAAGTATAGTTAGTTCTTTTAGTAAAAGTAAAATGTGCATTTTTATTTGCTAGAGTTTTAAAAAATTTTGTTGACTAATATCAGCAGTTTCAATAGAAGACTTCGAAATTAAAGTAATTTAAGATACTTCATCACAATTATAAATTTCATTCTATCATGGCCAAAACTGGTGCTTCTACTCTACAGAAAAATGGCAAAAAATTGGTCCGTTACTGCGACAAAACCTCATAACTCCTTAACAGTTGTTTCCACAGTGTACATGTCTTTGGCAATGTTGTTCACCATGAAAAAAATCTTCTCGAAAAAAGTATTCAGGCAGCTTTGTTTTTTTTTCTACAGATGGCGCTAACATCTATCTTCTAAATATACGGCACTAGCCATTTTGTTTCTTCGGGAAAGTTGTTTATATCATCAATTGACATAAAGTTGTCGAACATAATTTGACTGCTGGACTGACCGTTAACGAGATAAAATTATTTTCCCAAAATTGCAGTAGTTAATTATAACTGGGACTTGAATACTTATGTTTCAATTTCAGATATATTTGAACTTTCGAATCATCATGAAATGAATTAATGACAGTGTGTAGTTGACTTTGTATAGTTTTTTGTCAACCTATGATGTCTCATCATTTTTGAGAAAGAATATAAAATTTAATTTCAATGTTATTGTTTGTGACAAAAAAAACAAAGCCTTGGTGCTACATTCCGATTCGGAACTCGACCTTCTGTTTCTTATACACAGAATTAATCGCAGTCAACTGTTTAGTGTACAGGACAATTGCGGGGCTAGTGCTACGATCCTACTGACACTAACAGTACCTCCCGAGCCGAGACTCGAACTCACGACAACTGGCTTGTTAGACCAGCATCGTACCTCGAGACCAACTGGGAAGTCCAGGATTGTTTGTGACAAAATATTTCGAATAGGAATTTTTATTCAATTAAAAATTAGTTGACCATGCTTCCCTTTGTTTAATTTTATTCTATTTAACATGGATACTAAACGCTTACTTTTGTTTAAAACACTGTTCACCCAATATAGTTATAGATGACTGTTCACCCAATGATAAACTGTTCACCCAATGATAAACTAGTACTAACAATTATTTAAGAGGGGTCTTCATACTACTGGACGTCAGTTTTGAAAGACCCCTGAACACAATTATGGTCGTTTTGCATGCCCCGGTTTCAGCAAAGCCTATTGTAAAAAAACATCGATACGGCCACTGCTGATTAACGATTTTTAACATGAATTGACATGAAAAAAATCGTTACGAAAGCTTGAATTACTCGGTAAGTCGCAACTAGTAGTAGCTGATTTTTGGTTTATTACTATTCAATATCTTGTATTTTAGTTCAATAATAGTGTCATAGCAGAACAACGTAGAACTTTCCGTTTTTCATATTGCCGAAAATGAGGAAAAATACAAAAAACCTTGTTTTACGTAGTATGCTTCCTGCGAACCTATTTTTAACAAAACTGTCTAAATATCACATTTAATCTTAGTTAATACTCTAGTTTATAAGTATCGTATGAGTTAGCTAATTAATTCCTATGAATTTGCATGCCCTACCAAAAAAATATCTGCGAATATTTTTTCTTCCATTTTCTTCCATCCAGCCTTGTAAATCTTCGCTTTCACAATATTATAGCACATTTTCTAAATTATTTTTCAAAGTAAATATGATGATTTCCAGTCGACAACATATCTACTGCAAGTAGAAAATAACATGAGGCATGAAAATTTAATTTTGATTTTTTTTTTGAGTTTTGTCGTGACTTTTCTGGGTTCTGCCCCACAGTGCAGCGGAGAAATGCACTTGAACCTTGAATCTGGGGAGTCTAGAAATAGGAGAAATATTCACTCTTTAAAACTTCCCGGAAGGGTGCTAAGATTTACAAAAGTGGACATGAACATTCAATTCATCAGAAAGAGCTCCCAGAACTTCCTAGAACTTCCAATTGTTCCTTTTGCCCATCCAGATAGTCAACTAAACTCTGGATTGGTGAACTTTTCTGACATTGTTGACTGGTCTCTTGCCTGCCTGTCTGTCTGTCTGTCTGTCTGTCTGTCTGTCTGTCTGTCTGTCTGTCTGTCTGTCTGTCTGTCTGTCTGTCTGTCTGTCTGTCTGTCTGTCTGTCTGTCTGTCTGTCTGTCTGTCTGTCTGTCTGTCTGTCTGTCTGTCTGTCTGTCTGTCTGTCTGTCTGTCTGTCTGTCTGTCTGTCTGTCTGTCTGTCTGTCTGTCTGTCTGTCTGTCTGTCTGTCTGTCTGTCTGTCTGTCTGTCTGTCTGTCTGTCTGTCTGTCTGTCTGTCTGTCTGTCTGTCTGTCTGTCTGTCTGTCTGTCTGTCTGTCTGTCTGTCTGTCTGTCTGTCTGTCTGTCTGTCTGTCTGTCTGTCTGTCTGTCTGTCTGTCTGTCTGTCTGTCTGTCTGTCTGTCTGTCTGTCTGTCTGTCTGTCTGTCTGTCTGTCTGTCTGTCTGTCTGTCTGTCTGTCTGTCTGTCTGTCTGTCTGTCTGTCTGTCTGTCTGTCTGTCTGTCTGTCTGTCTGTCTGTCTGTCTGTCTGTCTGTCTGTCTGTCTGTCTGTCTGTCTGTCTGTCTGTCTGTCTGTCTGTCTGTCTGTCTGTCTGTCTGTCTGTCTGTCTGTCTGTCTGTCTGTCTGTCTGTCTGTCTGTCTGTCTGTCTGTCTGTCTGTCTGTCTGTCTGTCTGTCTGTCTGTCTGTCTGTCTGTCTGTCTGTCTGTCTGTCTGTCTGTCTGTCTGTCTGTCTGTCTGTCTGTCTGTCTGTCTGTCTGTCTGTCTGTCCGTCTGTCTGTCTGTCTGTCTGTCTGTCTGTCTGTCTGTCTGTCTGTCTGTCTGTCTGTCTGTCTGTCTGTCTGTCTGTCTGTCTGTCTGTCTGTCTGTCTGTCTGTCTGTATGTCTGTCTGTCTGTCTGTCTGTCTGTCTGTCTGTCTGTCTGTCTGTCTGTCTGTCTGTCTGTCTGTCTGTCTGTCTGTCTGTCTGTCTGTCTGTCTGTCTGTCTGTCTGTCTGTCTGTCTGTCTGTCTGTCTGTCTGTCTGTCTGTCTGCCTGTCTGTCTGTCTGTCTGTCTGTCTGTCTGTCTGTCTGTCTGTCTGTCTGTCTGTCTGTCTGTCTGTCTGTTTGATCCATATAGGCTTTTTAAAGTGGTTTGACTCTCCTCTGTACCCTGGAAGAAAAAGGCGGTCTCCCATTCAAATAAACAGATTTTTCAACCAGGTTTTCTTAAAAAAAACGCCTTAAATGATCGAGTCGATGAACAGGAGGCAAAACTCGACTCCAGACGCCATTTTCAAATTTAAAATGGAAACTTCCGGATTCTCATATTGTTGTTTTCGGAACAAGTATGACGCCCAGAGGCCAAAATATTTCTCCAAATGCCATTTTGATATCCAAGATGGCGACTTCCGTTTTCTGGAAACAGCGGGAATCGACCTGAGATAACATTTTGAACTGTATGATGGCAACTTCTGGTTTCTGGAAAACAGCGTAACATGACCGACTTCCATTAAATATGAGTATCTTCGTAACCAGAATGATGCACAGAAGCTTAAAATCGACCACAGACACAATTGTTAATTTCAAGATAGTACTTCTGGTTCCTGTGAAACAGCCGAAAATAGCCAAATAACACCTAATATGGGTATTTCTTCAACCAGAATGACGCTTAGGGGCCAAAATTGTCTCCAAATGTCATTTTGAAATCCAAGATGGCGACTTCCGTTTGTGAAAAACAGTCTCAATTAACCAAATACCATCCAATATGAGTATCTTCAGGATCATAATGATGCAATGAGATGAAAATTGACCTCAGGCATCATGGAAAACAGTTAAAAATGACCGAATACCATCCAACATAAATAAATTCAGAATACAGGTGATGCACAGAAGCCAAAAGTCGTGGATGTGTGTTATTCCTATAAAACCAATCATTTTATACGATTTGTCTTTTGACTCTGACCATATCCTATGGCCGATTCTGCATGCATTTGCAGACCATAGACGCAACGCAAGAAACCAATGAAATTGGAATGTTTAAAACTATTGAATTAAACACGAAATTGGGCGGTACAAAGTTTGCCGGGTCAGCTAATATCTTATAAATTAAGACACTAGATATAGCTGGCTCCTTTAAACATTAATTGTATTTGAGGGATTCAATAAAATTCAGCTTTTAGAACCCTCAACAAATGATTTCTGGAAAATTTTGATTAATATGTTTTAAGGATAAAAAAACAACATCGGTACCTAATGTTTTTATACCTGTGTTATAGAAGTATTTTAAAATAAATAAAATATTCCCTTCTATAAAAAATTAAACCGAAAGTATTTGTAATGCTGTATTTTTCTTACACTAGTCAAACAACAAAATCGAGAAAGATTATTAGCCGCAAAACAGCACATTAAAAATAGTAATCAAAGCTATTTCAAACTAGATTCGAACAACCGAACCACTTTCCTAAGTCACTCGCCAATATATTTTTTTCCTTTTGTTTCCAATCCTTTCCGGTGCAAAGAAGAATAAACTCTCGACTTGACCAATAAGCCTCCGGCTTAAAAAGCCAATCAACGTACCAGTCTAAATTTGAACTGGGCGAGCAATTTTCAGCTATTAACATTCGAATTTTCAGAACGGCTCAATAACTGGGATGCCCTGCTCTAGCCTACCGTACACGGACCATAATCGTAGATATCAATCCACCGCACTTACCGCATCCGATCTCTCATTCTGGGCTTCCAACGGGAAAGCTCACTGCATAATCAGTTCAGTTGCATTGCTGCCGGCCTCATCGCCGAAGCCATTGTTATCCGTTGTTATTAGACGTGTACTTTGGTCGGTTCGCTCTCCGGTGGAACATGGGGATTGTAGAAACCAAAAGGATAACACTTTTCTACACTTGTCTGCTGCGCTGTGGCACAGATTCGACCTCATCTCGTCTGTCCGGCACTTCTCATGCAAGGAATGGGACGTACTCTAGTGTGCCCCTTGTTGGAGCTGAAGAGAAAGTTCATGTCGAACTGATAGGTTCGGGAAGTGACAAGACCGGTGGGGTATCTATCCAATCGCTTACTTATTGCAATTGCAGTGGGCTTTACCGGGGGAGACCTGCCAGTTTCGTTCTGTCGGCAATGAACGTTACATGGAGCGTATGCAACCGGCACGAGGTCGTCATATATGTGTGCACAGTAACTGGAAAATGATTGCCTAACGGAGGCTTCCGCATTCGAGTAGGCACTTATCAGGCTGTGGAATCGAACAGTTCTGAAATCTATGGTTTTCCCGTGTCGTCCGGGTGATGTCTTGTACGGTTATAAATTCTCGAAGCCGTGTCAAACACTTGATCTGCCACGATTAGAGTTCTGTCGGGCACTGGTGTAGGAACCGTCGAAATGGCCCTGTTTAGAACACGACCAGTTAAACGGAATAATATATTCATTGGTCCGTGTGCTGCTGGAACCGGTGATGCAAGCTCAGAATTGTATAACTCGGAGGAGAAATGGAACGACGCCAATCAAGGAGTCTTTCACCCCAAAACGGTCGAGCTGTTTTTGCAAGTATAAGAAGACCGTAAAGTGGATAGTGTTGCAGATGGTTTTAATGGATCTGTATTACCGCAATTGCAATGATTGTAAACAGTTAGTGGTAAGTGGGGAAAGTTTCCGATGGAAGCTCAAGTGGATTTTGTAGATTTTTGGGAAGCAAAGTTGGAAGAAAGAAGAAAATTCATAGAACAATCGAGTGCCTAGCCCTTTTTTATCATTTTCATTTTCCTGGAATATTTTGAGCAGATTGTTTTGTTTTAATTTTGGACAATGATTGTCTCATGCTCGTATATTCTATCTGTTAATTTGATAACAGACCACGGTGCTTCCACAGACCGTTATTATAAAAAAATGTACCAAAGAATCTGAGTATACCATTCGATTCGTTATAAAGTCCAGAATCTTCGGTCAACATTTCAAAATCATCGTACGGTACATTTTTGAGTAATGCCTTTTTGAAGGTCGTAAAGTACAGGAAAGTGATATAAAAACGACGAAATACTTATTATAAAGCACGTTTTTCAACCACCATTTTATGAAATAATTTCCAAAATAATGTCTACACATTCCAAGGGTTATATTTCAAGACATTTACAATTGGTGGAAAAATTTATTTGAAAATCCCACAGTGCACGGGTTTTGTCGCGAAGTATTGAAATCGAGTGCGATGAAAAAAATTGGTGAATTTGCGTAACAACTTTCTGTCGCATTGAAATTAAAAGTTATTATTTAAATGATTTGCAATCATAATAAGCAAATTATAAGATAAATTCGATCATCGCTTAGTTGACAATTGCTGAAATACTTTTTTGAAAAGTTTTAAAAGTTATACAATTGAAAAATATTAATATATCATATGTATAATAGCATAAGAGAGCAAATTTTCTTAAATACCAAACGGTTGTGATATCGCGCTCGATTCCCGAACAGGTCGAGGATCTTTTCGAGCTGGAAATTCTCTCGATTCAGTACTGGGACACGGTGTATCGTTGTATTCATCCTACAACATGCAATATGTGCCAAAAACAATATCGATAGTGAATTCTTTTAACTAATCTAGTTGATCGAGATCGGTATTAGCTAGCGTGTGATGTGATATTGTTTTTGTTTCAATTTTAGTTACATAAATTGTGTCCTAATGTATTTACTTACATTTAAGTAACGTGAAATAATATAGAGATTTTGCAATGAGAACTCCGTGTTGACTTGACATTTACCATATCAGTGAACACCTCGTCATTTCTCTTATCTACAATATTTTCTAATCTCTCTATCTATCAATCTTGCTCCTTCTCTCTATTTTCCCTCTTTCACTGTCTTTTTATAGTTACTCTTCCTCACACGGTCTCTTCTACTCTCTTTTTCTGTGTATTTTAAATAAAATTTTAGTTACAAGATGCATTCAGCATATCAATCTACACATATCTCAAAAAAGCAAAGCAAAGCAAAGCAAAGCCTTGGTGCTACATTCCGATTTGGAACTTGACCTTCTGTTTATTTATACACAGACTTCGCAGCCGACTATTTAGTGTACAGGACAATTGCGGGGCTAGCGCTACGATCCTACTGACACTAACAGTCTCTCCCGAGCCGAGACTCGAACCTACGACGACTGGCTTGTTAGGCCAGCATCGTATCTCGAGACCATCTGGGAGATTCTACACATATCTCATTGGTTATGAATTATGGAAATATTCTGTCTCATAATAAATGTTGAAAATATGACAAAGAATAAGTACTGGGTAGTGTTCTTATACTAGATGTCTACACCACCGAAATATTCTGTTGGTCAGAAATTGAATTGTAGCTATGCTTACTCATTCTTAATCAATTAAGTAATTAAACGGTTTGTTTTTCGATAGACCTTAACTAACAAAGTGCCTTCCGAGTTAAACTCTTGATATATTAGGTCTCAATTTTTCTTTCGCTGACACTGACCGAAAATTTTCGATCGGTAAGTCGTCCGCAATGTCATTCTGGTCACTTGTATTGTGTGTGCACCGCTGCTCGTTGCTGTCAGACACAAAAAGCACATCATCGCCTTTTACTGCTGGACGTGTTGTTTACAGGACTGATCTTTGGGACTTGAACTGGACTCGCCCGTGTGTTAGTTGTTCGTTTCCCCGCCTATTTCTCACCGATACAAGGTACCGAGAGTTAAAAACAGTGCTTCATATGAACAGACCCGTAGCGTAAAGCTGACTCCGGAAGAAATTGTGGGACCGTTGGTTGTGTTTTTCCGACCCAGAGTAAAGGTATTGAATACAAAGCAAATTTGGCAAAACCGTTGTCAAGCGTGACCAAGATCACATAAGTTCGGCCTTATAAACTGCGTGTTTTGGTGTCTCAAGCAAGCAAGCGAGATTGCTGCTTGTGAGCTATTCACGATGTAGTACCATGTGTACATTCGTACATTCCAACTCGCATAGTGGAGATCATCGACGTGGTCATCGACTCGAGCTGACCATCGAGGATAACTGGAGGCTGGAATCAGCTCTTTCAAGAATTCCAGCCTTGAAGTGTAGGAAAAGAAAATGGAGTTTCTGGCATTTCCAGAATATTTAAAATTCTCCACTGTATTTTCTTTTTCGTCTAACATTTTGCCTGATGTTTTTAAATATTGTGGACTGGATTTTTTCAAATTCCAACATAACTGCTCACCTTAAAAGTGGTCTTATGACATTGTTACCTACTAGTTAATACGTTTTTAATCCAGTTGACAGCTAAATGGCCTCTGCCCCTGTGAATGATTCTATCTCTGTATAGAAGAAAATTCGATTCATTCAAAGTTTTGGTTGAGGAAAACAAATGCGATGCATTTTTGACAAAGGAGAACTGTGAAGAGGGCTACACAGCATCATCTCCAAGGTAGATCCGGGGGTAGATGTAGCGCAAGATTCCATTCGCGTGATGTCTTAGATTATGTCCAATTACTACGGATTAGACGAACATCTACTATGTATTGGGCTCACGAGCAATAATCATTGCGTTTGTGGATTGAGGAATCATGACATTGAACACGTGGTTTGGGTGAATACTGAATTCTGTGGCGCCCTATCCCTACTTTTGGATAATTCCAGTGCCCAAGGAATATAACCCTATTCTGGCTAGTATTTTGAATCATGACTAATTGTTGAAGAGAGCTTAGATAAAAAAAAACAATTGAAGATTGCAAATAGTTCAGAGCCAAAACAATTTGTTAGATCGGTGGGATATCTACGGCAATGTTACACCGCATAATTTTTTTTCTCGGGAAAAACAAAGAAATATTAGACATAATTATCTAGAACAGCTCGTCTTTCAAAACATCAATTTTTTGAATAGAAAACTCGAAATGATAACAAATTTCCACAAAATCATTCAAAAACTCAACAAAGTACGCTTACCTGGTCTTAGGAGAGATATCAGTAATGTAGTCTGTAGGTAAAATTTATTAGATATTTCGCAAATTTAATAATTTTTCACGTTTTTTGCTCTACAAAAAAAAATCAGTTATGGTTTATATGTATACTGCTCTGAAATAAGCATTAGGGCAAGTCCACGCTCTTTCGCAAATCGATTCCGATCGACCATTTCCGATTTCGCTGAAACTTTGCACAGTTGTTTTCAGTTAACAAAGAGGTCATTCTATACTATCAGTTCTTCATGTAGACTCACGACTGCTGTTTCAGAAGGGCCCATCCAAAAATGTGACTGATGAATTAAATATTTTGTATCAGAAAAACGACTTGTTCGATTGAAAGGGCGTCTCCAGCAAAGTCGTAGGTAATAAAATTGCGATTCTAAAAAAAATATATACACTGTAAATTTTTTTTCCTGGGCCAAACATACCAAATTGTCTCAAAATTTAAAATATCTTAAAGTACCTTTTTTGAAAATCTAATTTTTTTACACATTGAAGACGACAATATTTATTAGTATCTGTCAAAATTTGGTGATAGTAAAATGAAAAGTAAAAAAGTTATGGACGTTTGAATATTTTGTCATTTTCACTTAGAACTCTTTTCTGGTGGTTTTCCTGTTATTGTTATAAATTATCGCTAAGAGCATGATACATATCCAACGCGCTTTTTTTGTAACATAATCAATTAGTATCAAACTGGCCCTATTGAAATCTAATATGCGTAACTCAGCAACGATTCCCGCTTTCAGACGGTTTTAAAAATAAGGGGTAGAGAGAGCTAGTTTCTCTCCATGCAGACGACATGACGTACAAATACGAAACGCGTTAGTTAGTTGCGATGGCTTGGAATACTTTATCGCTTTCAAGTTCAAGTTTTGGATATTGTTATCCGATAGCTTCCGCAGCTGCTTCGAAAACTTTTTACCATCGAAAGGACGAATACATTTAATTTTGTACGTAGTGTTATTTATGTTGTTTGCTGGACCTTAACACCAACAGTTATTTCACTTAACCACTTATTAATTCACTTCAAAACTGTTTTATGTATAGTTGTTGCTACTGCAAAGATGCCAATAACCAAAAAGTAATAAAGTTACGCGCTTGTATGCATTTTTTCAGGCGAACAGACAAGCAAGAGCCGCGTTGCATGTGTAAGCGAGACATCATCTACTGTGTTTGTATTGGAGCAGCGATCTAATTCATTTAAGTCACGACAGTGTGTGTTGTAAATCGACTGGAGGTGAGGATAATCTTTCATTTACCTTTTCAAGTAGTGAGCTAAAGTTTTGCAAGTAGTTGTAACGGTTATTATTAGATACTCGTAATCTTGCAACATGTGCAAATTAAATGACAGTAGGGGTTGTTACTCAACAGAAGAAGAATTTTATTACTTGTAAAGTATTAGATTTGTTACACGAAGGAAAATATTTTTTAATTACTCTTTAAGTAATAAGTTAAAGTTCATTAAGCAGACAATGTGTGCAGTAGGGAAAGCGAAAAATAAGCGAACTGGAAATATGATACAGATTTGGAAAAATATACCGCATCCCGACGGGACTTGAACCCGCAATCTCCAAGATTGCGGATTTGCGGGATCAAGTTGGGAGTTTGCGAGTTCAAGTCCGGTCGGGATGCGGTTTATTTTTCCAAATCTGTATCATATTTCCAGTTCGCTTATTTTTCGCTTTCCCTACCGCACACATTGTCTGCTTAATGAACTTGAATTTTAACAGGTAAAAAACGTTGTTAAAAATAGGAATTCAGTTCGAATAATAAGTTAAATTTTTGCGTGTAGTTATAGCAGCTATTTGGCTGGGAAATAATATAGGTAAGTGTGATAGAATGGCAGGTATAATCGATTGAACAGATATTTATACCACAAAAATAGCGCGTTGGATTTGTATCATGCTCTTAGCGATAATTTATAACAACAACCGAAAAAAATCCTCAAAAATAAGTTCTGAGTGCATATGATAAAATATTCAAATGTTCATAACTTTTTTGTTTTTCATTTTACCATCACCAAATTTTGACAGACAGTAGTACATATATACACGTCTTCAACGCGTAAAGAATTAGATTTCTAAAAGAGGTATTTTAATATCACAATAGATCAAATCTCTGGTCGCAGTGATGTGCCCACATAGGAAAAAAAATTATTTTCCATGGAATGCCTCATTAACTGGAAAGTTACCATAGGTTATTTATGTTGGAATAGGAATTAAAGATTGGTTAACATTCATCACGTACATTTCTAACATTTCAAGCTTTAATTTTGTTATTAAACATTACCGCACTCTTATTGTAGTGAATGCTGGTGTAAATAATTAATGTGGAAAGTGGTTCGTCATTTAACGAAAAAATTTTGATCGATTTTCTTATACAATCTCACAGCTCGGCAAATCTGTTTTTAGGTAGGAGCTTGAAATTATAGATTTTTTGAGTGTTAATGTTCAAAGGTTTTATCACATTTAGAACTTTGAAGTTAGTTTTTATAGTTTCTAACTTATTGTAAAACTTAAAGTAGACTAGTAGTTCTCCATTTCATGTATTTGTAAACTGATATAGTTAGAAAAAGTTTGCTTTATTATAGTTTTTATTCGAGTTTCAATATTCCCTAAGATAAATCTATGGACTGCGATGAATAATCCCTTAATTTATCTAATATAGCAGAGATTTCTTCACCATTTGATGGATAAATTCTGGTTTAATAATTGTTACTGTCAAATTTAATGATCTCTCTCTCTTTATTAATGTGTTTCCCGATCAAACGATCATAACAAACGGGTAACATAAATATATCTGAACTTGATGGAAAAAACAGAGCCTGTAATATTCTTGATATGTCAGAATGATGATAGGTACAGAACTATATCAAATTCTGTTATCATACACTTGAATGTTTAAAAGTGTATGTTTTTTAAAGCATAACACAATTAGTATTAGGTTAGGGTTGAAAATCTCCAGCAACTTGCAACTATATTGAAATCGTCACTACCAAAAGTTAAATGATTTACTTTATCTTGAAACCCTGTCTGAACTGTATGCATCTTGAAACTATCTGTCTTAGCAAAAATCTCATGTAATCTAAGTTATAGTTAAAAAAGTCACGCTCATAATTCAGACATTCGAGCTCGCCATGAAGAGCTTCTACTGTCAGGAATTGCCAGACAAATTTGATCAAACTGCATAATTGCTTACAGTTTTATTGACCCCTGCATTTGGCAACCGGTAGCTTCTTCTAACGGCAGATAAAATACTGCAGAAACCCTCTGACCGAGGCAGATGTTTAACGTTCACTGCCAGGTTAGCCGAGGCGAACGAAAAACTCACAAACGAAGGAAGAGCGAAGTTCCAATATTTTCTCAGTGTTTTTCTCCGCGCCGAATGAAAGCAGAAACCCTACAGACTGAATAATGAAAAAAGCACTTGCCATGAAAGTATAATGAATTCTCCAGTTCAGGACCGATTCTTGAGGATAAAATCTCTTCAATCTTCCATGAAAATAACTGCATTGCAGCAATTGGAAGGAAAAAGCGAACAAATCGGAAGATAAATCCAGCCGCTTGTCCTTTAAGTACAGCCAGAACCCACCTTCCTTAGAATGTGTGCGAGTGCGCGCGAATAGAGAAGCCCAAGAACATGGTCGAAAAAATAACAAACTTGTTCACTTGAATTTTCGTTCCTTTTTCGGTTACCATTTTAGCCACTTCTCGATGCCCTGATCTGATCCTTGCAAGGAAAACTTTACAACTATGTGCGGGGTGGGGACCAAGTAGTGATTGTTGTTGTCCCTTCAAAGCACCATTCAAGTAGCGGTGGAGTAAATGGGGCGGGTGTGGCATCGATCCCGAAAAAAAATTCCAGGGTGCTGTTTCAATTACTCGAGGAAAACTATTTTGCAACTGGATCAGTCTGCTGCCGTTTCAATTGTTATACCTAAAGTTTTTTTTTTGCAACAACAATTGGGTGGAGGTTGAGTTCAGTTGCTGAACTGCTTTTTCTTATCTTTTATCTTCGATCTTACATTTTCGATTGCTATTTCGTTGCGTTCAGTGCATCAAGATGAGATTGTTTCAACTGTAGTTCTCCTACATCCTTGAATTGCCAGCGCACTATATGCTGCCTGTTATCAATAAATATTCCATGATCCACTATACGAGGAAGGTTACGGTAAGGTAGAAAATATGTTCTCCAAAAACTCTTATTGTTATAAGTTTTCGTCGACGGCTAAGCAGAGAAGCGAATAAGATATATTGCTGTTTTCGGCGTATTTTTTTCAATTGAACAAACTTACATAGGAACATAAAATTTTTTTGTCTGAACTAAAAAAAATGAAATAAACACGGTAGTGAAACCGTAAGAAGTTTTCTAGAAAGAGAGAAATAAAAGTTTTTCCTCTAACCTGGGACCATTTTAGCTTCATTTCAACCCCTACAGTGCCGGTTTTGATTTCCATCGTTTCCACTCCTGAAAGTAACTATTTTGGTTATTTCAATATCAGGTGGGTGGTGGGTGGAACGAAAGTACAATTCAAAAAATAAGCATGAACGATTTATTGCGCGAATATTGTGCACCACATAGAAACGGCAAAACAATAGCTGCTATTGCTGTGCAGTGCGGTGTACAATTGCACCGTTGAGTAACATTGTGTGAATATGGAAATCCACAAACTGTAACTGATTTTTTCCTTATTTTATCTACATCCCTTTATTTCGACAGCCAAAGACTGAAACTTACAACCAGTTTCGTTCGTACAACTTTTCCGTGGCTGGCGATAGAAAGTGCGAAAACAGTTCGTTTGATCTTGCTTTTGAGAAAAACATTTCGGTTTGCTTGCTTAATTTACAAGCGTAAATTGCAGAGCAGAAACTTACTTTTCATTTACTTAGTCGTATACCAGGGTTTTATTTTTTATCATGAAAGCGTTCTGCGTTTTTTTGAATGGTTTGTTAAATATAACGAGAAATTGGCGTTAGCAGAGATTAAGCGTTCATAATGTACAATGGATAAAAAATTTTATATTGCGAACAACCATCATACAATATTATTATAACAATAGAAATAATTTGAAGTACTAACATTTATAAAGCTAGAATTGACAACAGTTGATCAGAAACTTCTGTGCTGTTTTATATATCACTCATTTTTACATTCATATATCATTTCTACTTTAAATATTTTACAGTTATGTTTGGAGCCACAAAACTGTGACTATAAACGAATATTTTTTCATCACATTCATGCATCGCCATCGTTTTCAGCAGAAAAAAAGTTGTGATTTATTTTCCATCGTCCAAACGTAACATATATTTCTCTCCTATCCGTCGTCAATTTCCTACTGTTTTCAATCGTTTTATTATTTCACAGTTTTTCCACTGTGAGTCTGCAGTGCTCTCCAATGGTCGGTAGTTTACATCTTCCGCTTGCTTAATTAAGTTGAAAGTTTATGTTCCGCATCCACCACGGCACTCACTAGACCCGGACACGGTTATCATGGCCTGGTGGCCAAGTTTATCTCTGTTGCCTCGCCGACCGTTCGGTTGTCTTCCACTTAGCGCATCGGAAAGTTTATGTATGTGCTTTTTGTTGCTCAGTTTGGAGTGGGAACTTGTGTTTGGTTCTACGTACTGCTAATAAAAACATAGGATGAATGCTGGCTATCGACTGCCCTCCTTGCTGCAAAACCCAACTAGGTAGCATAATGGCCCTACTGAGAAGTAAAACTCGAGCGGTAACACACAAAAAAAATTGTTAGATGCTAATTCACTTAGCAGGAAGTATTCGGTCAAGCGTTTTTTGTTATTCTATTTTCTACTTATTTTATTGCTTAGAAGTTAGTTTCATGTATCTGAAAAAAGTTACGTCACACTAATTTTGTTTTAAAAAATTGCAATTCATCCGCTTGCAACCGGAAGGCAGAACCGTAATAACAAAATATTAAGTCAACGCTGCTTGGCTCTCCAAGGTGCCATAAATGAAAATAAGCGACCGTAGTCTATGCCAACGCGAGCAAGAGCACAAATGCACTTACAATATGAAATATGCTTCCTGGAAGCAAACAGACTACAGAGGAAAAAAAACCGAAGATGATGGAACGCTGACGGCGATATTGACCAAGTGCTTGTAAAAGGATCATGTTTTCCAGATGCCTCACTTGACCAAAGTTGTGATAAGGAAAATGTCCTTTTCTGCCAATATATAGCCGCTTTAGACTCACAAAAAATGATGTATTAATTTCCTTACAAGAAATTGAGTACTGAAGTAAGTTGGAGGCTCGAAATTATGAAATTTCGTGAATTCTCGTTAACTTTCGTTAAAAGCAGCAGGTATAAAAATATGGGTCATTCCATACGAAGTGTACTTGCCACTTGCACTCGACCATTACGGATTTGGCTCAAAGCTGGGGGAATTATTCATCTAGGTTCACTATGAAAAAATCCCAATTTTGGTGTCGATTGGAATACCCCCCGCTCTGTGGGACCCCCTCTTTGTGACAAAGTCAGGCAATTTTTGTTCAAAATTCCGTTTTTCTTTTTCTTACGATTCATAGATGTAGGACGTCCGCAAAATACTGATAGATGATTTTTAAAGAAAATAACAAAATATGACATTTTTACAAATTTTAATTACGAAATTAAAAACCATTTTTGTAAAAATGCTATATTTCGAGATTGGCTCATATTACCACGGGGTGATAAGTGTTTCTTATGTAAAATTTTTCGAGAAACACGATGAAACCTTCAAATTTAAAGTGAACTCAACTACATTTGCCGAAAAATGCAAATTTAGTTTTAAAAAAGAAAAATAATCTATCTGGCAACACTTCCGGTCAAAAATAGTATTTTTTCAGGATTCCTTGGTTTATTTTCTTAAAAATTCACTCATCACTATTTTTCGGGTGTCTTACGGCTATAAACTATAAAATAAATTAATTACGAAATTTACAACTATTTTCGTAAAAATGTTATATCTCGAGATTGGCTTATATTACCTCGGGATGATAGTTGTTTCTTATGTGAAATTTTCCAAGGAACACGATGATGAAATTATCAAATTTAAAATAAAAATGGCTGCATTTGCCGAAAAATGTAAATTTTGTTTTCAAATACAAAAATAACCTATCTGGCAACACTTCCAGTCAAAAATTATATTTTTTTTGGATTCCTTGGTTTATTTTCTTCAAAAATTATTTATCAGTATTTTGCGGACGTCCTACATCTATGAATTGTAAGAAAAAGAAAAACGGAATTCTGACCAAAAATTGCCTGACTTTGTCACAAAGAGGGGGTCCCACAGAGCGGGGGGTACACAAAACACTGGTCCTGGTTCGCCGCCGGGAACACACTGCAATTTCAAGAGCGATTTTAAATTATTGATTTTAGTTACTAAGAAACATCCATTGTGATAAGCAATAAAAATTATATATTAACAGAATTTCAAGCTTGCTTGCAAATTTGTTCCTAGTCAGTTTAAAGGAAACACACAAATATTGTTACAGTTAGTGATCGACATCTGGAATCTGATTAGAACGAATTCTTCAAAATTCAATTTTTTTTTGGATTAAATCATGTCCAAAAACTATGTAAATTTAATCACCATCTCGCAACTTAGAATAGCTACATATTATATGCATATTTGATTTTTAGTTGAAACTAGCTAACCCGGAAAACTTCGTCCCGCCTATTTTAGTGTTTAATCTAATAATTTTAAACATTTCAAATTCATTGATTCCATGCGATAGGAGATTATATCGTTTAAGAATGATTGGTTTTATCGGAAGGACAACATCCTCGACTTTTGGCTTTTGTACATGACCTCTATTCCGGATATTTATTGGGTGAATTTCAGTTATTTTCGTTGATTTCCAGAAACTGAAAGTGGTCATCTTCTAATTCAAAATGGTGTCCAGGGCCAATGCTTCTCTACATCATTTCCATATGTAGTAGTATTCGGTTATTTTCGGCTGTTTCCCAGAAGTTGCCATTTTTCAATTCAAACTGTTGTCTAAAGTCAATTTATAGCTCCTTGCATCATTCTGGATCCGGTGATACTCATATTGGGTGGTATTTGGTCCTTTGGGCTATTTTTCAGGAACCGTAAGTCGCCATCTTGGATTTAAAAATAGAATTTGGAGACAATTTCTTGCCCCTGAGCGTCATTCTGGTTTAGTCATTTTCGGCTGTTTTCCAGAAACCGGATGTCACCATCTTCGAATTCAAAATGGTGTCTGTGGTCGATTCTAGCTACTGTGTATCATTCTGGTTCCGAAGATACTCATATTGTATAGAAATCGGCCATTTTTGGCTGTTTTTTAGAAACCGGAAGTTGCCATCTTACAATTCATAATGATGTCTGAAATCAATTTTCAGCTTCATTCTCGTTCCAGAGATACTCGTATTGGATGGTATTTGGTCACTTAAGGCTGTTTTCCGGACACCGGAAGTCGTCATCTTACAATTCGAAATGTTGTCTGAGGTCGATTTGTGGCTTCAGTGCATCATAACAATTCCGGAAATACCCATGTTGGGTGGTATTTGGTCATTTGCCGCTATTTTTCAGAAACGGAAAGTCGCCATCATGGATATCGAAATGGTATTTGGAGACGTGCCAGAAGAAGGAAGGGTGTCGAACCACTATGGACATGTTTGTTACACCTAAAAACATTCACCTGCCAAATTTGGTTATATTCGCTTGATTGGTTTTCGAGCTGTGCGAAATTTGAGATTCATTTGTATGGGACCCCTCCCTTATAGAAGAGAGAGGGGTGTCAAACCATTATGGATATATTTGTTACCCCTAAAAACATCCACCTAACAAATTTGGTTCTATTTACTTGGTTAGTTCTCGAGATGTGCAGAAATTTGTGTTTCATTTGTATTGGACCCCTCCCTTCCAGAAGAGGGAAGGGTGTCGAATCAACATGTACATATTTGCTACTCCTAAAAACATCCACATGCCAAATTTGGTTCCATTTGCTTGCTTAGTTTTTGAGATGAGCAGAAATTTGTGTTTCATTTGTATGGGACCCCTCCCTTCCTGAAGAGGTAAGGGTGTCAAACCAACATGTACACATTTTTTACTTCTAAAAACATCCACATACCAAATTTGGTTCCATTTGCTTGGTTAGTTTTCGAGATGTGCAGAATTTTGTGTTTCATTTGTATGGGACCCCTCCCTTCCAGAAGAGGGAAGGGTGTCAAATCAACATGGACATATTTGTTACTCCTAAAAACATCCACATGCCAAATTTGGTTTCATTTACTTGGTTAGTTTTTGAGATGTGCATGAATTTGTGTTCCATTTGTATCATTTGTTTCATTTGCTCAAAATGGGCGTAAAATATAGTATCGTTGGGCTTCTGATAAACATTATTTAATAATCGAAAAAAGTATTTCCAACTGATAAATTAGTTCTTCTCAGTACGCCTCTTCTATTTTTGCATCGATTCTGTTACATTTGAATGAATCCTAAATTACTGCTTGTATCTTAACAGAGAAAGATTCTACAAATATTTATTCAATTGAATTTTAGTATAATTTTGAGATTCTTGTTGAAACAGGTAAAATACTACCTCTCAGGTAAAATGCTAATTGAAGATCTACCCTTCCATCAGTGTTTGCATTTAATTCCTACTACTGATTCCGTCAATAGATTAGACACCAATATCACTGCTATTTACATCGGAAACCCACTGAAAGAGTCAATAAATGTAACGGAACTAAAACTATTTGCTGTCAATTAGTGCGCAGTAGTGGATCGTAATGTTCGCATTAGCATAAATGCGAAACAGCGACGCGCGACTGGACGTAAACATACAATCCAGAGTGCAAACCGCACCGAGTTTAATGTTTTTAATGTCTGCGTCAAACGGTCGACCACAAATTTGAACGCCCCTCTGGGTTGATTCCGATATGCTGACAGTCAAAAAAATAACATGAGGGTTGTGTGCAAAGCCACGACCGCAAGGTTGAAGTAGAATACTTTTACAAGAAAGATAACCCGGCTGCTTGCGTGTCAGTCATTTTTTCTAGTAAATAAACGTTGACTAACCAAACCAATCAAATTTTACGCTTCAACAAGGATTGATGTAAGCTGCTTGTGGGTTGGTTGGGGCTTGTCAATTTTTAAATTTTGAGATGAAATTTTTTCGGATGTCGTGCTCATGACTGAAGGAAAAGATAATTCACTACGTGCTGAGAAATAAATAAAGCAAAATTTATAACTTTTACAAATTTAAAAATGTAAATTAACTCAAGAGAAAACATTAACGCTTTAATCATCAGGTTTTTATTTCATCCTGAAAAGGACAATTTGTTGTTTAATTTAGTATCGGATAAGATGCCGATTATATCTTTGCGTTATCACTGACATTGCGAACAAAGTATTCGTTGTGATAAAGTAAACAGAGAAATGCTGATATAACACTCAAAACTAGACGCTTCACGTATTGTCAAAATGAGTTAACTTTTCATTGAATGCATTTACTAGTGCCCTTTATCGCACAGAGACTGCATTTTACTAAAGTGCCTCACTGCATCAGCCGCTATCGATGCTGAGATCCGCTGCAACTAGTTCGCTAGCCACAGCCAGCCACAGTTGTGGCCGCTATACGCTGCCATTGGTATCCACTGTCCCTGCATCAGCTGGCCCAGCTGCTATCGTTGCTGGAATCCGCTGCAGCTAGAGCGCTATCCATTGCTACGCCACAGCTGTGGCCGCTTTCCGCCATCGCTGGTATCCACTGCACTGCTAGTGCTGCTGCTAAGGGAGGACGACTGCTGTTGTCGCTGTCTAGAACTATTATGAGTGGCTTCGGCTGAAATAGGCTCTTATGTAGGCCAAATAGCATGTTTTAAATTGCAAGGTATATGATACTGTCGACCGTGCTTGGGAAGCAATCATATAACGACCAATCAGAGGTCGAATTTTTCGTTTTGACAAGGCTTGACTATTTTCAATAGTACAATAGTGTGAATAATAAAATTACAATTATCTTCTTTTGGGAAGAATCTTAGAAGATTTTCCAATCTATTTCTGCAAGAATGAAGGAAATCTATCGAATACTAACCGATTTATTAGCATTTGAAATTGGACATATTTTTCACTTTTTTCGGTTTTAGATTTTCATTTCACATCCCTATGTAGCCGAACTTCCTGAGAGAAGTATTCTACTTCAAAAAAACCTTTACAAATAGCTTTCTGGCAAAATCCTAAACAATTAAATTCATACCCATTACGGTATTATCATCGTACACCTATCGTGCCAACATACGTGGGAAAACAAGCATAAAATGTTGAATTCCATCTCACTTGTGCCGACATAGATCTGGTGCCTTAGTTGCGGTTGAATTTTAATTCGAAATAATAGCTGTCGTTTTCGTACACATAATGTGCAGCCTCCAGAACTGTTCGCGGTTCCTCCAAGTGCTCTGTGCATCGGTGGATGAAGCTGGAAACAGGATCTGGGAGGGGGTTGAGGTTTTACCGTCCCTCATACGCTTCCATTGAATCGAATGCCGCCTAGTTGAAATGAAGCACTGGTGGTCGTCTTGCTGGCTGCTTTGCCGGATGTATTGTGATGGTTCGGCTGCAGCTATATATTTCCATATCCCACATTCACACTAATATGTGGTCTCCTCTAGTAGCTGTGACGAATAATGGTTGTGGTCCGTTCGGGGAGTGAAATGACTCACAATAAGCAATGTTATGGCTGAGGGTAAAAACTAGTTTAAGTTGCTCGGTGCTGTTCTTAATTTTAAAAAATAAAAAATATGTTTATTTTTCAGGCAAGCAAAAACGTTGTTTTTCCCGTGATCTGTGCTATCTCACTTTTAGTCCATCCGGTTTTCGCGCACATTTTCATACGACTATTTTCTGTATCTGATTTGGATTAGATTCCAACAAATTTTCAAAAAGAGTTAATTGAAATTAGTATATGATATGAAGCAAATATTTAGTGAACTAATATTTTGAATTTAAATCATGTCAATTGCAGTGTTCTAAACAGATTATAATATTATGTTATCTCTTAAATAGTGATAATAAAAGGTAAGGGCATCCAGAAGATACAGAAGATACCAATCGATCTGGCAGCTGCAGTTGAGTATCTCGCGGCAGATATATTGGAATTGGTGGGAAAGCTGCTAGACATAATAAAACAAGAATCATCCCGGGTCGTCTGCAAATGTCAATTAGCAACGACGAAAAATGGAACAAGATATCATCCGGCGTCGCTATTTTACAGGAAGGTGTTCTGTCTAATATCCAAGCTATTCTGCCTTGAAGAAAACGGAAAAGAAGGCAGAATTCGATTAATTACCAGATTTGGCAGCAACTTAAACTAACTGTCCTTTAAAGGATAATCACGTTATTCCAGACTGTGAGGGAATACGCGCAACAGCTCAAAATGGTACTACCCACGGCGCATTGCCTCTCGAGGACGGCTGATGAAGCATTCGTACACTGCTATCGGGGAGACCGACGACACCAGGAGTGGTAGAGAGGACTGGTATGACGGGGAGTGCGAGGGAGCGGTAAATGAGAAGAACTGGACCTGAGCAAGTCAACGAGAGAGAACAAGGTCAATTACAAACGGGCATGGAACGACATGACCACGATTCTCAGGCGAAAGGAGCGCCAGCAAGAGGATCGCGAACATGAGGAGCTGGAGCAACTGTACCGTGCCAGTGATACGCGAAAGTCTCCCAGAGGCTATGTGCCGCAAGCCGACAAGTGAAACGACGCGGATCGTAACCTTGTCACGGATGCCAGCGAGGTGGTCAACTGGTGACAGAAGTACTTCGATGGACACCTGAATGGCGATACAGTATACAGAAGCGGAGCAGGAACTGACTAGAAGCACCAGCAGCAGATGACCGAGTACCAGCCCTCAATATTCATAAAGTTATTTGTGCTTAACAAAGCTGCAAGCAGAGCCGCACTACCAAGCGAGCTCTCTAAACATGGAAGAGAGAAGCTGGCTCGAGCGCTGCAATGAGTTTAAACAGAGGGTTCATAACCAAGATATTTAGGGCTAGTCTAACACTAATTGGAGAAAAACGAGAGTGATCTTTATACCGAAGGCTGGGAAGCGCGACAGAACACTTCCAAAAACCTTCAGACCAATTAGTCTAACATCCATTATGTCAAAAATTATGGAAAAACTCATTGATTACCACGTCAAATCAACTTACATCAAAACCTCTCCGCTAAGCAAGTATCAATTTGCATACCAAGGCAACATGTCAACAGTGGATGCGTTACACATGCTGACTACAAAAATAGAGTAATCTATAGAAGCAAAAGAAATCGCACTTGCTGCGTTTTTAGACAGAGAGGGAGCTTTTGATAATGTATCCCATCACTCAATACTCACAGCAATGAGATGTCATGGATTCGATACACATTAGGGTGGGAAAAAGTGATCGATTTTCCAGAACCAAGTTTTTTTGGTTCCTTTTGGGGCCCCAAACAACCGTAAACTTACCAGAAGTCGATTGGTTTTGTCTCCGCTTGGCGCATTGCATTTCAAATTTATATGAAAATTTATATGGTAAAACCTACTTTTTTTGCATTTACCACAATAATGATCTAATAATGCACTACATTATGTAAAAATATAGTATTTTAGATGCCTTACAACATTGCAGAAGGCACTGAAGAGCTAGAATGTCCCTAAGAAGTGCTATAGCTGTTCAAAGTTGAGTATGTCGATTTGAATGTAGAAAATCTTGTTTTTTGCCAACATTACCATAGTACCGGTATCAGTAGGATTCCCATTCAGAAGTAACCTGTCGTAACGAGCTCATACACTCAGCTGGATCAAACAAACAAATTCAGGTCAATATTCTAGACGTAGGTAGAATCTACAACGTGTTTCAGAGGTTACTTCTGATGGAAATCTGTCTAACACCGGTACACTGGCAGAAGAAATGATTTGCAACATAAATCTCGACATACTCAACTTTGAACAGCTCCAATATTTTTTTGAGACACCCTAGCTCTTTGATGTCTTCGGCCAAGTTGTTAGGCAACAAAAAACCTACCATTTGAAGTCATAAAACCTATGGTTTGAGCCTCTTTGAGCACTTTAGAATGTAAAATGCAAAAACGTTGGTTTTTCCATACAAATCTCCATATAAATTTGAAATGCAATGCGCCAAGCGGAGACAAAACCAATCGACTTCCGATAAATTTAGGATTGTTTGGGGCTCCAAATAGAACAAAAAAAATGGTTCTGGCTTTTTGCTAACAAGTTTCGTTTTTTCCATATAACGACTCCCCACCCTAATACATATACTGCAAAATGGATTCAAACAATGCTGAACAGTCGTGTAATAACTTCAGTGTAGGAAAATACCACTCTCACAAGAAAAACAACAAAGTGTTGCCCGCAAGGTGGAGTTTTATCGCCTTTGTTATGGTCACTGGTTGTAGACCAGCTGCTTAGACACCTGACTGAACAAGGTTTCGATGTAGTAATTCTTGTGAGGGGAAAATTTGACAGTATAGTATTGGATAGAATGCAGTTGGCTCTGAACTGCACTTTAGAATGGTGTAGACGAGAGAGGAATACCATTAACCCCTCAAAAAACAACCATTATTCCTTTCACTCGGAAAAGAAGGTATAACCACAGACAGACGTCCAAGCAGAACAAAATGGATCGAAAACTCCGTGTAAATTTTCAAAGAAAATAGTGTTATAAATCACTTGTAAACTAGCGCCGCCTGGTGACCTTATCGCTACAATACATTTTTTTTTGCTGGTGTATGAGGCTGTCGTCACTAGTAGCGCTATCTGTTTTTGGTAATATGCTTTTTTTCGATAAAAGATGATTTATGTACTGAAAAATATCATTTACAGCTTGTTTGGAAACGGAAATAACGATATTACAGGTTAAAATTTGTTTATTTTGGTTCACGAGCTGCTTGTTGCCTAATTTGCTCTTATTTGATCGTCGTTAGACCAATTTCAATTCGGTTTGCTGCAAAAGCTCAAAAACTAGCTATGAAAGGAAAATCTTTGTGGTTTTCTGCTAATTCATCAGTATTTCTTTGATGGTATGAAATGATCATTGTTGAAAATTACATTTTTTGAGGTTTTATCAAACTTTACTCACTTCTCCAAATTTAACGTAATTAACCCTCAACTAAGATTACTTTAAGTAAATTCAATACTTTTTTTTGTTATTTGGAAACTTGTTTGATCAAATTTGATTGAGTTTAGACTGAGTTAAAAGAATTTTTCGAAAATATGAAAAATTGCATCGGGCATGCAAGGGTTAACTTTGACAGGTATGTGAATCATGCAAAAGTTGCGTTTAAGGACACCTTAACATTGCCTAGTGTTGTAAGAGCAATATCTTTTGATTAGAATTTTTTATCACGAATTTTCAGGTGATCAATTTCACCCCCGCATCCAGGCTGGTAATCGTGCCTACTTTTCACTCCCGAAGACACTTCGATCGAGTCGAGTGCGACGACGCACGAAGTTGACGGTGTACAAAACCCTGATAAGACCGGTAGTCCTCTACGAAATTGAGACAACAACGCTTCTCGCGAAGGACCTTAACGCCCTTGGAGTTTTCGAACGGAAGGTGCTGCAGACTATCTACGGTGGAGTACAGACGGGCGATGGAGAATGGCGACTACGCATGAACCACGAGCTGCACGCGCTGCTTGGAGAGAACCCCATTGCACACCTGGCTAAAGTCAATAGGTTGCGGTGGGCTATTGTAAGGATGCCGGACGACAACCCTGCGAAATCACTTCTCTTCAGAAGCCCTGCCGGCACCCAAACGAGAGGGGCGCAGCATGCACGATGGCTCGACCAGAACGAAGAAGATTTGCGGATAATAAGACGCCTGGGGAACTGGCGAAACACAGCCCAGAACCGAGTAACATGACTACAACTTCTTGACACAGCACGAGCCACCACGGGTCTCGTCTGATTGGTAAGGTAAGGTAAGCATAATTCATCATAGCTGGTTTCAATCGATAGTTACGTATGCCGATTTAAAATCGATAATTAGATGATGTGTGTGCACGTTGTATTCGTGGTATTTCTGCCTAACCTACCGAGCGTGGTGGCGCGGGCCCCCTTGAATCCCGCCTGGTAGTGCCCCACGAACTGCTTCGCAAATAGTGATAGTCGACGGCAGAATATTCGGGAGAGAACCTTGTAGGCGGCGTTCAGCAGAGTGATTGCCCGGTAATTGCAGTACCCCAGCTTGTCACCCTTTTTGTAGATGGGACACACAGAACCCTCCATCCACTTCTCCGGTACGCGTTCTTCCCCCCAAACCTTGACCATGACCCAGTGCACGGCTCTAGCCAGTGTTTCTTCACCGTATTTCAATAGCTCGCGGGGAAGTTGATCCACTCCGGCAGTTTTACAGTTTTCAGTCGACCAATCTTCTCCTCCGCCTCCAGGAGATCGGGGTCTGGAATCCTAATGTCTTCTGCTCGTGCACCAAGATCAGATGCCATTCCGTCCTCGCGCTCTACTGTATCACCGTTTAGATGCTCATTCTCTTCCGTGCTGCGTTCTTTTGCTCGACCAACTGTTTGCATTCGCCGACAAACAAGCCCTTTCCATGATTCAGAGCCCTTGTACTTAATAGCGCTGCTCATCCAGCTATCTTCAAAAGTAGCTGCACCAACTTCCGTGGGTAACGTTATCTCCAGTTACTGCGCGTATTTCTGCGCTACCTCGACGTCCCACAGCTGCTCGATATTTGGTCGTGGCGTTCGACTCGAGAGTTGAGAGTTTTAAGCGCATGTGCACAGCTTCTAGGAAGTGGTTCGAATCCGTTTTCGCACTGCGGTAGACGCGAGCGTCGATTAGAAAGTGTCCGATTTGATTCTCTGTTGGTCTGGTTATCTCCAGATGGATTTTCAGATATCTTTCCGGGAAAAGAAGCTACTTTGGATTACCATATCACGATAGGCAGCAAAGTTCACGCTCCGATTACCGGACTCTACATTGTCTTCGGTCTTACCTGAACATTCATGTACACAAAAAAGAATTTTATGTTCAGTCGCGGAACAGACGCTCGGGTTGGCGAAGCATTTTCTCTACCGCCGAAGTACGGTTTACGCGACAATTATTGCGTCACACCTTCTCACTTAGCTATTGTCGGATGATAACATTGTTCAAGCAACCAGTTGTGTCCATATTTCAACTGGCAGTCTAGTATTATCATATGACTCGTGGAGGTGTGAGATAGGAACTTGTGAGCGCCGGTGTTGTGTATGACCCTCCTTCCAGGTTATCAACTCATTATTTGAAGCTCAAAATTTCTTTCTCGGTATCTATAATATGATAAGTTTTCATGGAAATAAGCTCAGCAGTTCACCAAATCGTAAACGTCGAGCTTCGCCGCCACTTGGTTCTCGCAGGTTAGATGAGTTCAAACCAATGTTATACAAACCGTTCTTATGCTAGAAAAACCACATATATAAACATAGAGTCATCAGTCCGATTTGAAGATTTCAAGTTTGCAATGTAAAAACTTATCTACCCCTTGGCCAAGTTAATGGGACAAAGAGACACTGATGTTAAAAAAATATCCCCGCTACACGGAAAACCCCATACCCAAATTTTCGTGATGAATTCACCAGTTTGAAAAAGATGAACGCAGATTTGAATTCGGGCCCTTCTATTCAAGTTTACAAACGTCAAAAATTACTAAGTTTACTTAAAGTAAACTGAACTCTGGTTAAATAATGTTAAACTTCCAGAACTGAGCAAAGTCATACTATTGATATAACACTGATAATTTACCAGAAAATTAAAAATACTTTAATTCCAGAGCAGCAAACTGAATTGAAATCGGTCGAACGATGAATAAATGGGAGGAAAATTAGTAAACTTTATCTCAAGAACCACAATGAAAAGATTTCAACCTGAAGTATCATAGTTTTAATTTCCAAAGTGGCTGTGATTGATATTTTTTGATATCCAAAATCATTATTTGCCTTGTGAATGCATGAACTTTATTGGTGATCTATTTCACCCCGATTTTTTGTCACAGAAAATTAAGGAATTCTCAGATTTATTTATTTATTAAAGTAAATTTAATTTATCGCCTAAGGGGCTTTCTTCAGTTGTTTAGAAAATTTTGTAAAACATGATATCATGATCAATTTCACCTCATTCAATTTTCGATAAAAAACGTTGCTACGCTCAATCTTCATTTGTAAGTGACTCTACAAAACAATTAGCTGGTAATTGAATGTAAAATACAATGTTCACTGAAGACAGATTTTTCATTCAGAAAATCCTGCACTAACCAGGAAAAAAGAAGCGAAATCGCTGCGAAGTATCTGTCTTATCCCAATATGATACGTGCCTAAATGTAAAGTGCGTGTATAAATTTATAACTTTTCCACGCCCTTCGCATTACACTGCATTTCGACAATGAATATAAAAGATGTGTCACAACCCCAAACTAGAGCAAAGCAATACAATCTAAATCGAGTCGTCTATAGAATTCAATGAATAAACAATTTGATGTGCTCACCGGAAACCCTTTTGTCACAAAGCACTGGTTGAATTAAGATCCAAAATCATGTCGATCGATTGTTAGTTCTTTCTCTACGCCAAAAGGCGAAAATCGGAACAACTTCAGTTGGTGATCGCCCGACTGTCGTCGACAGTGACGCCATGCTTACTTGTACCCACTCAAAACCAGAGATAAGCACCATTGAGAAGATTTGTGTCGGAATGGGTGTTACCATGAATCGAACATCGAAAATTTATATATTCAAAGAGCAATATAAAATTGCTACCTGCTAACGTCCGAACAAAAAAATAATTTTTGTAGGTACTGTTCAGGATGAACAATAATTTGGTCGACTACTTGATATGTTACACACCTTCTTCGGGAATTTCTTAGCCAGATTTGGCCAGATAAACGACGACGTCAACGAAAGAAGCTCACTGACAAAGTTGAGACGGTTCCGGTGAAGAAAAAAAACTTTAAGAGAGCAATTCCAAAATGTTCATATTTACCCGAGAGGAAACGAAAAGCCACCTCTCCGCCACCCTGGAATACGTGCATAAAACTAGTCAGATTTGAATATTTTCCATTTTTTACCCCTCGGAAGTGCACTTTGGAGCTGCGGTGGATACCAACGGTTCTGTGAAGACATTCCACCGGATTCGCTCCCCTGCCGATACGTACGTAAACCACTAAATGTAAACGGTTGTGGAAGCTGACTGGGTGGCGGATGCTGGCACGAATCTGGGCGAACTTCTGATGTTGACTACGAATATGTATATTTTCCGTACATGTACGGAAACGACATCACCGAATTTAATGTAAACAGGAAAAAGTATTGTGTGACTTTGCTGGCTGTGGATGGGAAGCGTTTTCGGGAGTGCAGTTGGAACATGGATGTTAAAAAATATTTTCTAATTTGAGGGTTCTAGTTTTCAATGAATGTTGATGTGATTGAGACATGACGCACTAATTAACATTATAAATTCGAGCAACACTAACGTTGTTGATGGTTCGAATAACTTCGCCCGTCAGTGTTGCCTCAGTCGAATGCAGACGCAGACTCCGGGCGCCAGCATCCGAAGAAAAGAGTAGCGAAGAAATTTTGCCTGCAAGTGATGTTACGTAATGAACACAAGCCGTTTCCGTTTTATTCAAATTTAAGTGCAAAGATTATTTGCATAATAAGCCAGAACATGTCGGAAGAAATGGTACCTAGCCAAGTCAGAAGCGTAACTGACAATGGCAGCGTTAATCACTTGAAATGTAGAGCGGCTGGGAAAGGTAACTGCGAATCCCTGGGCTGAATGGGGCGATATTTTGCAGTCAATTGGTTGTATCGTATTTTATTATTATGTTCACCGAAATTTTGGTATTTTTTCAAAGAATGTGTATCTTAGTTTCGATATCAATTGAGAATATATTGTGACAGAATCACAGGTATTCTAACTTAATTTATTTTTTATTATTTGTTTCACAGAACAGCCTTTGGATATTTCCTATCAATATATCTTTTTTCACATTATAACACAAGACAATTTAATGACGCAAAAATGAATCATATTCCGGTTGATTAAATTTAAATCAAATGCTTTTGCACGTTTCTCTCTATCTCTCTTGTTTTTCTTCCTGCGTGAGGTAAACTCTTCTAGTGTCATCTCTCATGCTTGAGCAACGGTAAACAGATGTACCTAATGGCCAATTCGTAGTCAACTAAAATGTATCATTTCCCTTCCGAAACAATAAACTATGCACAGCCGCTCCTGAAAGAAAGTAAGAACATCGCTTTTTCTTCAACCCAATGTAACATGGAAGCAGAAAGACTTCTGTCAGTACACTGGTGTAATATGAGTATATATTTTTGAAAATTCTTACCTATTCATAATAGCCATCGGAGTTTTCGCCTCGTTCTCACTCAGTTTCCCTCTGCTAGTGATGCTGTAAAATACTCCAAAATGTTGAATTTTATGTATCAATTTATGTCGTAAACCCTACATGCTCAACTTCTTCAGGACGGTGGCGGACTTGGCTTTATATCATGAAACCATATGCTTGCTTCCTCGATCCGATTGCATCGGCATGCTTATCAATCGATAAATTTTCATCTGGTGCTTCAACTTTATGGCTGTCAGCAATATGTTACACCCGCACGCCGTACAGTCAGGCAATGGATCTAAGACAACACAAAAGCGCTCCGATCGCAATCATAACCAAGTTAATTTGCATAAACAAGGAGGTATTTCATTACGATTCAATTGGCACTTTGGTTGTTTCATATTGTCACTAATTCGGTCTTATGTAAATGGATCACAGTGAGGCAAAACTTTTCCGTTGAATTCACTAATATTAGGAATTAAAAAACCTTCATTAGTCGCAGAGTCGTACGAGTCAACGCTGAACATTGTAGGTCACACTTTTCATCATTTGCGCAACAGTCATGCCCTATTCTTCCGAACATTATGCATAGTCATTGGGGAAACAAAATCAAATGCAAATGTCTTCACCACCGTCATTACGACTTGTCTCGCTCTCGTCACCCACAACACCACCTTACGCATAATTATCATCGACCAGAAACCGCTAAGCTGAGCCACCGCTACTGTTTTCCATTATCAAATAAATTTCCTTGCCGTTCCGGTGACTGATTCCGATTTACATCAATTCCCATTGTGAAGCCTGCGGTAGTCGTTCCCGGGTCATTCATCCGGATCGCGGGATACCGAGCCGCGCTTTGCGTTTCGGTTTCGCAGCAGCTTTTGCGATAATCTTTCTTTCTTTCCGGGCAACCACGATTCTTTTATTATATTCCCGCTCACCCCAAGTCGCTAAAAAATCCTGATTAAATTCCACTCCCCGACTAGCTCGGTACCAAGGTGCACACCACCTCTGCCTGCCAACATAGAATACCGTTTGATTGTGAACTAATCCGAAATGTAATATTCGCCTGCCAACGCGGGATGGTAGGCAGTCAAGCGATCCTGTCACGACCCTGTCGTCTTCTTCTATTCTGATCCCACCGCATTGCCGCGGGTCGCTATAAGCATTAAGCAACTTCTGTAAAAAAACACAACAAAAGCGCGTCAGTGGTAAGAAAAATTTTTCATTGTTTAATTTTTTTTAATTTAAATTATTTGAAAATTTTGATTATTTGTATTAATATTTTTAGGTGCTTATAATTCTCCTCTGAAAATTCCGAAAACAATGCAAGTCTTTTTTCGTATTATTTTACATTTTCCAGTTCAGATGTTAAATGTTTAATCTATCATATGTCAAAAGTACATATTTTACCCGCATCTATAAAATATTTTCCAATCGGTGGAATATAGACTCGACCGCAAATCCTAGGTGATAGAATAATGCATAAATTTCAGGTAGAAAAGCCATTAAATAGTATAAATTTATATTCACAACTACTTTCCGAAAACTGAATAAATCAATATCTAGAGCAAGAAATCTGATCAAAATGGGAGTATGCATCGCTGCACGCAAACAGAATACGCCGGCCTGGGACGAGCAAACCGAAACTTCCCCCACTGCCAAAAATAGAGATACTGCCGCTACGAACCAGACACCGGAAAGATTTATATCACCTTCCGATCTTTCCGAGGAAACCCGAGCTGCGGATTGCACCAACAAAAGGATTATCCTTGTAACGTCATTTACAAGTTCTTATCATCCGCAGGGCAAAACCGACATTTTCGGCCAATCCCATTACCTGTCTGATTTATTCCACTAGCACCGTCTCGATTCAGGGCAACCCCCCGCCCAATGTCGGGTGTGCGAGCACAAAAATGCAAATTTATTCGCTTGCATAAATCACGGCCAACCAGTCTAATGAAAGGTAGAATAACTTTATCTCACGCCTTTTCTGTCCCCCCTCTAGCTTGGGAACCAACCCAGAGGACCAGGAAAGCAATTTTCAAAGCATTGGGAACTTTCTTTCGATTCACTCCGTTCCACCCGGCGTACCTTTTGCAATCTCGAATCGACAGCCAAAGTTCTCGGAAATCCCTCTCATTGATACTTTCCAATGCAAAATTCACTACTGGCACCGCTACTGCACACCATTTCTCGGACTAAGCTGATGATTGATCCTTGCGAAGGACTATTTTCACCCACTAGAGAACCTCATTTGCTTTCTCGCCCTTTCATTTGCCTCCTTCCCAAACGCTACCAAACTTAGGGATGAGCAGCTTTTTTGAGTAACTTCATTTCGAGTGCTATTATGCAAATGAGAGTTTGCTGCAAACACCAAACACAGCCAGTCTATTCACACAGCTTCCGGGTGTCGAACCGTACGGATAGTTCCACTTCAGCCCGCGCGGCACCATCTTGGCAGAAGTTTTTGAGCTGAGCTAACCGAAGCGAGAACAGATGCTGGCATCAAAGGAGTAGAACTGTTTTTGCTGTTGTTTCATTCCGATGAACGGCGGCGGCCTATATTGAATCTAGAATGGTAATTGGTTGACGATAGCCCGACGGAAATATCGGTGAAAACCATATGCTCCTAGTTTTCACACATATGAGAAGGGAGCGAGCGCGCTAGGAGTGGAGTGCACATATTTATCGGATATTATGTGAGTCAGCTCAGAACAGAAAAGCTTTCAAATTATTATTTTATGAATGGGTGAACATGGGATATTAAATTTTATAGATATTCAGAATTGCTTGTTACATGCAATTTCCTATACCACCTGGATGCGAACATGGGTTTACCAAATAACAATCAATGGTACCTACTTTTTGAAAAGTAAAAACGATATTTATTTACCTTCTAGAAAGATAGAGCAGTCATGGTGAAAATCAAAACTCTAAATGAGGTCCGATGAGCTGAGCTGTTTCAACTCCAAGAGAGATGAAATAGCTCGCTTTGTTTGGAATCACATAAATGTCAGTTTTCACTTACAGTTACGCGGTTACAGTAGCGATCTTCTAAAATTTCGACGCCAGAGTTGGAGTACTAGACATCAAGTCTTCCGAAATAATCTTTTGTATCCAACTCTATCTTTTTATTAGAGTGAAATCGCTTACCAGCAAGCGACCTTTTTAACCGGAGACACAGTACGTTTTTTCGAAAAAACGCTCCTAGTTTGACAGAGCAAAAATCCAGTGAAGCTCTTGTAAATTGCTCAGCCGCGCACGCAAGAAAAATTAAATGAATTGCTCGACGACCAACTGAGCATTGCGTTACCATTCTCATCGCTCTGGGGTGCGGGTGAAACAGTATAAAATCGAACTTTCGGCAGAATACGCACCCATGGTGAGTTGTGAATCTTCTTATAATATTAAATTCGAAAACGGTTAGGATGTGGCTTCAATAGGAACCTAAATGTTTTGATATTTGGCCAACTTCTCTTCTAGTAAAGGAGAAGCTAACGAAAACTACTTCCTCTTAAACTGAGAGAGCAAATAAATGTTTATCCCTAACACGTGTAACTGCGACTGGAATACTCTACGCCTAAATGTGGATAATTACTCACTCTGTGTGGAAGAAAGTCTAGTTCTCCAAGGGGTTTGGCAGGTAGAAAGGGAAATTTGGGCAAAAATCAGGAGAACGGAAGAAGCCTGGCGTAGCATCAACGATTCGTATTCGTGTAGGCATAGAACAATTGTATCCATAGCATCTCACTCAGCCGGGATACAAGAAACCAAGCGAAAAGGTAATCAACCTGTGGTGGGACCTCGATTCTATGGTGATAGGGAAGAGAGAGAGAGGCTGACCTCTTCGGAGGAGAGCCCAGCCTTTATGAGCATTTATTTCCCAGGTTAGGGGCAATTCACAACAGCGTCTGACCCGAATCGGGTGGCTGGAATAAAAAAAAACGTGTTGTCTCGAACGCTATAGATGGCAGCCTCATTACGACTCAGTAGGGGGCTTTATGGACCGATAGGTCTTAGCTATAAAAAAGGAGAGACTCAGTAGCGTGGCTCTAGTAAGGCAGGCTACCTAAACAATTCCATTACAAACAACCAAGAAAGTATAACTTGGAACATTCAGCATGGACCTAGGCTACAGAAAACGGATCACGAGTGGAAACTCGGTACCTGGAACTGCTAGTCGCTAAATTTTGTTGGCGGACTCAGGTGCTACTTGACCTACAAGAGCTCCCTAAGTGTGGAAACCTTACTCTGCTGGAGATCTGTCATAAAGGTAAGAAGGTGGGGAAGGTCCCTAAGGTCAATGATGGTGATCGGCGATAAAATCGGCCATAAACGTTCGAACTATTTCAGCGTGTGAGTCAACTTCGTCTCTCAGTCGATTCTAACATTTATCGTACGATATGCCAGTCCGAGTGAACCAATTCGGAGATTCGCTGAGGTGATTCAGTCTCTCTCAGAGGTGGAATTTCCAATAGCTCTACAAACCGATGATTTACTCTTCGCTAATAGAATCCAAGTGTCAAAACAAAAGGGAAGAATCGCGAGACGATAATTATCGGAAAAGAGAAGCGATTGCGATCGCTGAAACAATTATCCCCCTTTTTTCTGAGTCGCAAGTGTTGACAGTAAAATAGGTTTTCCATCGTTTAACAAAATGTTGCCTGCTGTTGTCATTGTCAACTCAACGTTCTTTTGTTCGTCGATTTTATTTGCATCGAAGGTTTGTTCGCTGATGTATGTTGGCCGATATCAAAGTTTTTCAAGCAAAAAACCTGCACAAATTTTGGAAAATAATCCGCATATATAAATAGATTCGAAAAAAGCTTGCAAGCTATGCACAAAGTAACAACAAATATTTGCCATTTGAAAAAAACAAAATCGGCAACGCACTCTGAAAATCTGCATTTCATAGACAATTCTGTAAATCTGGTAGCCCTGTTTTATGCTGCCTTTTAGTTGGTCTAAAGCAGGTATTAGACGACGCAAATATTTGCTATTTTTGGTACGATTTTTATTTGCACAAAATAAAACCTGTATTGAAAAAAAGCAAATATTTGCTTCGTCTAATACCTGCTTAACGCTTGCAGTTTTTTCCCTCTCTGAGTGTTTGGTTTGCGATACAATTTTACGATTATCGGGACACTCTCACTCACAAGGTGATTCAAACCAAAAATTTTCGTTCCACGGCTCGATCGGATCGGAAGACGATAATGAATTACCTATTGAAACCGATGAGAGAATCGAGAAAGCGTATGAACAAGCGACGATAAACTCGCATACAGTTAATAGGCTATAAAGTTCACGGAGTATTCTTTCGGCAGTTTATTTGTCACACAAGTTCTCTTCTCGAGAGACGATACAAAACATCGCGTATTATGCGTGATCAGAATCCAATAGGATTCTCTCATGATAATTCGCTGATATTATTTTAACCATCCTTGCCTAAGGTCCAGTTTTACCAGAGCGATAAAGCAACCAACTAACTGGGAATGGTTTTTTGTCTAAGTTGGTAGGAAAGTTACGTATAGACAGATGATGAGGCCTCACAACCTACGCACCAACAAGAACGACAAAGGCGTAGGTGTCAACTTCGCAGCTTCCCAAGGCCTGGTGATTAGAAGCACCTTTTTCTGCGAAAAGATGTCCACAAAGCCATCTGAAGATTACTTGACCATCGAACGTCAAATCAGTTTGACCAAGTTCTCATTGATGGCCGATTTTTCTCAAAAAGAAGAGTACAGATATGCACTCAGACCGCCGCCTAGTAGTAGTACATGTGCGCTCGAAACTATCCACAGTGTTTCACACATAAAAAAGCCGTCCTCCTCGGCCGAACATCTGGCAGTTTCATAAACCGCAGGCTGCCGAGAAATGCACACGCTTACTTGACGAAGCATTTCCTTTCACGAATGGTACCTCGACCCTCGAGGATGGATGGGACAAGCTACATTCGAAGCCATCGGAGAGGCCGCAAACACGACACTAAGTAAGGTAACGTTGTACCGACAAAATGACGGATTTGACGGAGAATGTCAGCAAGTGATGAAGAGGGAACATAAAACTCTTAAATGCTATCTAAACTATCAACAAGAGAGAAAGCGAGCTCGAAATGAGTTGACCACGATTCCAAGGAGAAAGAAGCGCCAGCAGGTGGACAGAAATCGTCAATAACTGAAGCAATTGTTTCGGGCTGAGATACGCGCAATTTAATGAAAAAGTGAAACAATCCCATAAGAGCTGCAAATCGAGTCCAGATATGTGTAAGAACGTGGATGAAGCGAGAGGTGATCGATGAGCACCTCAATAGCGAAGTAAAAGAAAGAGGCGGAAACGAAAGCAGTGTTGGGAATCGATAACCTAGGAAATTGGGTCACCAAAGAACCATGAAGCTGCAGCCAAGAACAGACTACCGGCAGAGCTCTACAAACTTTAGAAATAATACAGTGCGTCTTGAACTGTCCTACAGATCAGACGTTTTTTTCGGTTGCTTGTGGACTGGTCTTTGACTGCCTATAGCTTCAAAGTTTGTGTTTTGTCAGTGTGTCTTTTAAAGACTACCTGAAAGTTATTTCCCATCAGTCTTTCTCAAGACTACCTACTTTTGAATTTAACATTTGTTTTAACTTTTTTCGTATCACCTGAAATGGCTGGACGGAAAAAGAAACCTCGCATCGCTGCGGGGAGGAAAAGAGAGGCATCTCTTTCTGACACTTCGAGTGTGTGTAGTGACAATCCTTTTGATATTTTGCCTGAACAAGAAGCTGGTGAAATGGAAGTTATTAATAATGAAACTATACAAAATATAAAATCTTTAAAAAAGGAGAAAGTTCCACCTATTGTGGTAACTATTTCTTCTGAATTTAACATATTCAAAAAGGAACTTTCAACGTTTGTTTCTGACGTTAAAGTTACCTATCAAATTGGCCGTAGAGGTGAATGCCGCTTATTAGCCGACTCAGTGAAGGGTCGTGATCGTCTTGTTCAGTATTTAACTGACAAGATGTACAAATTTTTTACATATGACACCAAGAACGCCAAGCCGTTCAAGGTTGTCTTGAAAGGTCTCACCAACGATCAAACCGTTGATGAGATCAAACTTACTTTAACAGAATTACTTGGCATAGCCCCTACCCAAGTAATTCTAATGAAACGAAAATCACGAGGCGAAAACAGTCAGAGAACTGGAATTTCCCTTGTTAATTATTTAATTCATTTTAACCGCAATGAGGTTAACAACTTAAAATTTTTTGAAAAAGCACATGCTTTGTATAATGTGCGTGTAAAGTGGGAAATTTATAGGAAGTATGGCGGAGGTGAAAAGCATATCACCCAATGCCGTACTTGCCAACGTTATGGCCATGGTTCCAAATTCTGTAACATGGACCAAAAATGTCTTAATTGTGGAGACTCTTCTCACAAAAAGGACACATGTCCTGTGAAAGAGAGTAAAAATTTTCGCTGTGCGAATTGTAACGGCAACCATATGTCAAATTTTTATCAATGCCCAGTCCGTTTAGCAATTGTTAAGGCAAGGCAAGGTAAACAAAATTCAATTTCTCAATTAAAACCAACTTCAAAACAAAATTCTCCAAGCGTACCAGTGACGCATAGTTTACCTACTCCTTTGCATACCCGTTTAACTTATGCACAGGTTACAGGTAGTTCGAACATTATACCGCCTAGTGTTGGTAGTTCGAAAACGACCGTTTATATGGGTAAGCAAAACACGCTAGAAAATAATTGTACACCTATCACTCCAGCTAATATTGCTACCGAAAATATTTTTTCTAATGTCAACTGCCTGGGGCCTATTACGGCAGGTAAACTTTCTTTTTTGCAACAGGCAATGTTCGATCTTATGAACGCCATGTTGCAGGCAAAATCAATGTTTGAAGCCATTCAAATAGGCACAAATTTTACTATTAAAATTGTTTCTAATTTAAAATTTAGCAATGATTTTAAATAAAACAATTAAAATATTAAATTGGAATGCTCGCTCATTGAAGGCCAATGAGAATGAGCTTTTTAATTTTTTAACAGTAAATAATGTGCATATTGCAATTATTACTGAAACATTTTTGAAACCTAACATAAAATTAAAATATGATCCCAATTACGTGGTTCATAGATATGATAGGATTCAGGGTTCCGGCGGTGGAGTTGCAATTGTTATTCATCGCCGAATCAAACATCGTGCTCTTCCCCATCTTGAGACGAAAGTTATTGAAACTTTGGGAATTGAAGTTCAAACTGAACTTGGGATTTTATTTATTGCCGCAGCATATTTACCATTTCAATGCACACGCGAGCTCAAAAATTATTTTAAAGGTGATTTACAAAAACTCACCAGAAATCGTTCGAAATTTTTCATAATCGGCGATTTTAACGCTAAACATCGTTCATGGAATAATTCTCAAAGTAATTCCAATGGCAAAATTTTATTCAATGATTGTTCTTCAGGATACTATTCTATTTTGTCTCCGAATAGTCCTACATGCTTTTCTTCTGTAAGAAACCCTTCAACAATTGATTTGGTGCTAACAGATCAAAGTCATGTATGTAGTGATTTGATCACACATGCTGACTTTGATTCTGACCATCTTCCAATAACTTTTTCTTTATCACATGAATCAGTTTTAAACCCTATGAGCTCTGTTTTTAATTATAACAAGGCTAATTGGGAAAGATACAAAACTCATATTGAGAGAAATTTCAATAATGAGCTTGATTTGCAAAACGAAGTGAGTATTGATTCCGCTTTGGAAGCATTAAAATGTGCAATTGTTGATGCCAGGAATTATTCTGTTCCAAAGGCTCAAGTGAAATTTGATTCATCAATAATTGACGAAAATCTTCAACTTCTAATTCGTTTGAAAAATGTCCGCAGACGTCAATATCAACGTTCTCGTGACCCTGTTTTTAAAACTATTTATAAAGATTTACAGAAAGAGATTAAGCATAGATTTACTCTTCTGAGAAATCAAAATTTTGAGACTAAAGTTGAAAAATTGAAACCATATTCAAAACCATTTTGGAAGCTGTCGAAGATTCTTAAGAAACCTTCAAAGCCTATTCCAGTTTTAAAAGATGGTGAACGTTTTCTTGTATCCAATGAACAAAAGGCTCAAAGACTTGCTCAGCAGTTTGAGAGTGTTCATAACTCAAATTTGAATTTTGTGAGTCCAATTGAAAATGAAGTCACACGTCAATTTGATTTAATTTCTTCCCAGAATTTTTTACCTGCAGAAATAATTGAAACTAACTTGAATGAGATTAAATCAATTATTAAAAATTTCAAAAATATGAAAGCACCTGGTGACGATGGAATCTTTAATATACTAATCAAACATCTCCCTGAGAGCACAATGGAATTTTTAGTGAAAATGTTCAATTGCTGCTTCAAAATTGCATATTTTCCCAAATTATGGAAAAATGCAAAAATTACTCCCATTTTAAAACCGGATAAGAACCCAGCTGAAGTTTCAAGTTATCGACCAATCAGTTTGCTTTCTTCAATAAGTAAACTGTTTGAGAGAATTATTCTTAACAGAATGATGTCACACATCAACGAAAATTCAATTTTTGCAAATGAACAGTTTGGATTTCGCCATGGGCATTCCACAACTCATCAATTGCTCAGAGTTACTAATATGATACGAGCTAACATATCTGAAGGTTATTCCACTGGAGCTGCTCTTTTAGACATAGAAAAAGCATTCGACAGTGTTTGGCATAAAGGTTTGATTACGAAATTGCAAACTTTTAATTTTCCAATTTTCCTAATCAAAATTTTAAAAAATTATCTTACTGATCGAACTCTGCAGGTTGTCTATCAGAATTCAAAATCTGATAGATTTCCTGTCAGAGCAGGTGTACCTCAAGGTTCAGTCTTGGGTCCAGTCCTGTACAACATATTCACTTCAGATCTTCCTGATTTGCCTCCAGGATGCACAAAGTCATTGTTCTGCGATGACACAAGCATTTCCGTAAAAGGAAAAAGTCTTCGTGTCATATGCAGTCGATTGCAGAAAAGTTTAGATATTTTTTCTTCCTACTTGCAAAAGTGGAAAATCTCTCCCAATGCTTCTAAAACTCAAATGATAATTTTTCCGCATAAGCCTAGGGCTTCTTTCCTCAAGCCAAACAATAATCATGTTGTCAAGATGAATGGGGTTATTTTAAGTTGGTCCGACAAGGTTAAGTACTTGGGACTAATTTATGATAAAAAACTTATTTTCAAAGAGCACATTGAGAGTATACAAGCCAAGTGCATCAAATATACGAGATGTTTATATCCTCTCATTAACAGGAATTCTAAACTTTGTTTAAAGAACAAACTTTTGATTTACAAACAAATTTTTAGACCAGCAATGCTTTATGCTATACCGATCTGGTCAAGTTGCTGTTCAACAAGGAAGAAAACGCTCCAAAGGATTCAGAATAAAATTCTGAAAATGATTTTGAAGCGTCCTCCTTGGTTTGGTACACTCGAATTACATAGACTTACTGGTGTTGAACCATTAGAAGCTATGTCAAATAAAATTATTAACAATTTTCGACAAAAATCGTTGCAATCCTCAATTGTTACGATAAGCTCTCTTTATAGCCAATAAGTTAGCAATTAAGTTAGTTGTAAGTTTACTTCCCCTTTCCTGACAAGTAGGTTTAAATCCCTACGAATGATAAGTCCTAACTGCGAAAGCAAACAAATCCTAACAATCAAAATTTCTAACAGTGCTGAGAAGTCACCATTTGTGATTGGACACACATACTCATTATTTACTAATATTTATCATAAATACTTAAGCTACTAACAAATCCCCTCTTAAAAAAAAAAAAAAAAAAAAAAAACTTTAGAAATATGGAGAGTACAACGTTTTCGTGAACTTCAAGTCGATATAGTCGATCGACAAATCAAAGCTTTCTGGGCCTAGTGATTGTTACGTTTGCGTATCGGTGTGCTCTCGAATCCCTTCGAAGCCCACAGAATATTGAGAAAAGAACTATTTTGCAATTTGTTTAACATTGCTCTTGAGGGTGTAATTCAACGAGCATGCATCCTAACGCGAGATATGATTTGTCATCATTGTCATCTCATAAGCTTCGCAGACGAACCCAACTTTGCTACGAGAAATTTTGCGACGATAGAGGTAATCTCACAAGACTGAATGACTACAAAACAAAGCTTCGAAAACCAAGTATATGAAAGAGTAGAGATCGAGAGAAATCAACATTCGCCTCCAAAGGACGGTGATCATGGACGGCGGTAAACTCTAAGTGGTAGATGGGTTCATTCTATTTGGAATCCCTGGCAACGCGGCAATAACACAAGTAAGGAGATCCACATTCAGGCTGAAAATCGGGCCTACTTCTTTTTTCAACTTGGATTCAAATGGTGGGTTTGCAACCTGGAAGTAGCGTCAAACTTAGCTCTAGTTACTATCTCACACCTTCACGAGTCATACGATCACAATATACTGCCAGCTGAAACATGGACACAACTGGTTAGTGTACCCTGGACAATGTTTCCATCTGACAATAGCTTGGTGAGAAGGTGCGACGCGGCGGCAGAGAAAATGCTTCGCCAACTCGAGCATCTGTTCACTAAGATGGTGCGGCTCAAAACAGCGTCATTAACCATGCTAGAGGTGGCTGATCAACGCCCTGGTGCCAACGTGAGACTCTAAACAATGCCATCACGATCGTACTCTGGCGAGACTGGAGGTTGGTGCTGGCCTTACAAGCCAGCCGCAAAAACAATGAGTACAGAAAGCAAATAATGTTAATACGAACTAGAACAAGAAGGCAACAAAAATTGACTTACGATTGGAAAAACATGGAACTGCACAGCAAAGTCTTAATGCAACATTCCAATTCGGAACTCGACCTTCTGTTTATTATACACTGACTTCGCAGCCAACTGTTGAGTGTACAGGACAATTGCGGGGCTAGCGCTACGATCCTACTGACACTAACCGTCTCTCCCGAGCCGAGACTTGAACCTACGACAGCTGGCTTGTTAGGCCAGCATCGTACCTCGAGACCAGCTACAACTGCAACTCGAGACCAGCTGGAACTGCAAGGTTCTTAATTTTTTGAGAAGTTCCTGCATACTTACAGACTTTTTGAGGATCCCCAAGTTCGACATTGTAGCGCTACCTACCAGATCTACCAGAGCTGCGGCAACACACACGAGTCCAGCTTTCCCAGCTTTCATTGTGTTTGGTAAAATACAGATGCGCATGTTGGGTGGTGGCCAATCGACAACAGAAAATGAAAGTTAAGGATCAGAGGCCGTTTCTTCAACGTAAGCATCATTAACGTGTAAAACGCCCATCCAGGATGTAACGATTACAATAAGGACACTTTTTATGCGCTGCAAAACATGACGTAAATATCGTTATCGGAGATCTCAACGCTCAGGTTGACCTGAAGAAGGAATTCAGACCGGTTATTATACAGTTTAGCGTACACCGGCTCACAAACGAAAACGGCTTTCGGTTGATTACAACATCCGCTACTGTCACCTGCCACGGCATGATCTGGAGCTACTTTAACTCCCCGAAGTCGCTTCTGAGTACGCGCAAAGCCTTGAGGCAGCGTTTCTGAATCAGAAAAAGCTTACAGAAGAATTTCTGGAAGACTGCTGGAGTACTGTTAAAGCAGCCATTTACAACGCGACGAAAGGTGCTGTTTGATTCGTCGAGAGGAAACGTCGTAACAGCTTGTTCGACAAGGAGTGTTTATTCTAGATAAGAAGAATGCAGCACGGGCATTGATGCTGCAACAAAGGACTCGTCATAACGAAGATTGCAGATCCAGGACAAAAAGTGCCGCCTGGAAGAGCTGGAGTGCGAGTAAATGGAGTAGCTGTACCGTTTTCAAGAAACACGTAGATTTTACAAGAAATTAAACGCTTCTCAAGCAAGCTTTGCGCCGCGAGCTGAAATGTGTCAGGATAAATATGGAGGGACCATGACGGATGAACATGAGGTGATCGACAGGTGGAAGCAGCACTACAATGAACCAAGACCAAGGACCAAGACCAAGACCAAAACGAATGACTTTATCAGCACACCGAGAAGACCTAGTATCTGCTATCAGGGGGAACCGCGCGCGATAGGGCTTGTAGTAGCGTAGTGATCGATAGAAATGAGTTCGAGGAGGTAGACGAGATTGTGTACTTCGGATCATTGGTAACATCCGAGCTGCCAACTGCAGCAGAGAAATCCGCAGACCTATAGTAGCTGGAAGTCGTGCCTACTACGAAATGCACAAGACGCTCATAAGACCGGTAGTCCTCTGTGGGTACGAAACATGGACAATGCTCGAAGAGGACTCTTCCGTTTTCGAACGGCGTGTGCTTAAGACCATTTTCGACAGAGTATGTGAGGATGACGTATGAAGGCGAAGAATGAACCACGAGTTGGCGCAACTCTACGGTGAGTCCAGTTTCCAGAAAGTCACTAAATCTGGCAGGGTACAATGGGCGGGACATGTTGGAAGAAATCCGGACAACAATCCCGCAAAAATGATGTTCATCTTGAATCCGGCCGATACAAGCCGTAGAGGCGCCTGGACCAAGTGGAGCAAGAACTCGGAAATGTAGAATGCTCAAGGTTTCAGAGAAGCTGCCAAGTACCGAGTGTGTTGGCGTACCCTGAGGAATGTTTCACCAGGAAAGTAAAAAGTTGTTTTTCACAGGACGCTTCGATCCAGCAGCATACACCGCCGCACAAATCTGACGATGTACAAAACCCCAATTAGGCCAGCAGTTCTTTATCAACTTGAAACCATGATACGGTTCACGCGTACTGGCCGTATTTGAATGAAAAGTTTTGCGAACAATATTTGGTGGAGAACAAACCGAAAGTAGAGAGCGGCACAGGCGTATGAGTCTCGAGCTGCAACCCTTTTATTCCTGTGTAGACTCATCATTGCGACCAAAGATTAGACCTATTGTAATATTGCCCGAACAACTTGAATGGTAAATGGTAAATATCCACATTCTAATTGCTATTTCCGCAGTGACGACAGTTTGCTGAATCGAGCCTTCATAAGTGCTAAAAAGAAAATAAATACGTGCATCTTGTTTATATACACACCATCTAAACGCAACGGTTGTACTAAGGGAAGATTTGTCAATCCGGCGCATTAATTCCGAGAACATATACTACCAAACAAATCTGTCGTCGTAAGTCGTCAAAGAGGTAATGATGTATTATTTCATTAACACGCTCCAGAAAAAGTTATTCGCTATTATTCGTGTAAATTTCCTGTTCGAAAAATGCAAAATCTCATTTCGCAGCATCTTCAAATAATCAACCGTAAGATAATTTTCCAGCATTCCAGGTACGCTAACAGCGGAGAACCGACATGAATCTTCGGAAATTTTAATTTGCTGAGTTAAACATGTGTGCCCCTTAATCATGCATATGGCACCATTCCCGGCAGAGAAGTTTATTTTTCGAAGCGAGTGTGTTTGCTTATGTACGCTTGTAATTATGCTGCTTAGCAAATATTACCAACTGTTTGTCAAAGTTTTTACATCTCGATTACTAAGGATGGGTACGAAAGCGTATAGCTATGAGTAATTTGTACCATCCGGAGGGGTTCTGTTGACAGTAGACAGTAAATTAATGAATCTATTCAGCTTACCAGTGCGACAGGACGAGAGGTGGTTGCTGTTTGCTCATGTGAGCATTTGCATAGGATATAATTGTGTGATACCGACCGTGGCCCATCAATGGGGACCAACCCGATTATAAACTATTAAATTGATTTGAACAACATTTCAGCCTAATTTCAATATTGGGTTTCGCAACATTTCGTGATCACTATTTATGTGTCTTATTTGTTGTTGGGTTGTTGATTTTAAGATTTTTTTAATACTACATAATAAACAAATCACACAATTCAAGTCACCAATGTTCGTTTTTTGTTAGTAATATTTCCATTTCAGAGAACTTATATAATTTATTCGTGTGAAACTAATGCTAATTAAACTAATTACTAGTAATACTGGCTTAATACCTTCTACATGCATGAATGCGACAAAAAACAATTCACGAAAGAGGTTTTGAGTGCTTTAACTGCCACTTAGGTAAAGGACAAATAGTACATTATTATGCACTTTAAGTTATAATAATTGCTATGGAAACTATTCAAAATTTGTAACCGCTAAATGTTGCAATATTGGTAGCGGGGGCCTTGTGTGGTTGGTAACGTCTCCGCCAACCACGCTCGACGCCTGGGTTCGAATCCCACCGCCGACATAGGTGTCGATGGTTGTGAGGTGGCGTGATCCACTCACAACCAACCCAACTGGTCTAGATTCAATCCTAGCCGACACCGGTAGATTTTCTGAGGCGAAAAATCACGCCTTCCATCGCATGAGGAAGTAAAGCCGTTGGCGCCGGTCCGTCAATAAACGGGTCGTGAGTTAGGGTCCTGGGTGTGGAGTCGTCTCCCTAGGCGTCGGTGATTGGCCACAACAGTGGCGGAACTAGACCGACGGAAAATAAGCGAGAATAAAAAAAAAATTTGCAATACTGGGATTAACACAATATCATAGCTTAAGATTCGCAAATAATCGTTTCACATATCACGACACCACTATTCATGTCAGTTGAAACCATCTTTAAACTCAGTTACCGGCTGTTGACTTTTGCCTTGTTGCAAATAGGAAACGACGGCTGAGTAGTGGCGAAATGCATAGCATGGTAATGGAAACCGTTAGCATTTAGCGAGGACGAATAAAGCGTACCTACAACGAGTAACAACAAGCACAATATGTCATTTCAAGCTCACTATGAACAAAGGAAATTTAAATTTCGTTTGTTCTGCTCCAGAACGCATTCGATGTTCGATGCTGCGCTGGAATTTCTTTGCTGCCACCCATGGGAAACTAATATAGGTACACTGTCTGTCATCACCATAGAAAGCAGAGTTGTAGAGAGGTCCTCACATATTTCAGATGCCAAACGCCACTGGTTCTGCATTTGTAACACACATTGTAAATGCACACATACGTCACTCATTCAACCGTAAAATGTTTAGAGGTTCAAAAGTTGCATGAATGGAACAAATTTATGCTTACCAAATAGAGTACTTCTATTGAAGTGGATACCGTTGCAGCAAATAAACTACTGAACATCGATTTGTGAACTGATTGAAAGCGAACGATTTAATTCTATGTGACTACAATTTCCAATTTCCTGTTGGAATTCTCCATAAATGGAAGGTTATTGAAAAACTGATTGAGTAAACTGCAGGTGTTTGACTGCGTTTCACTATCGATCGATGCTATAAACTGGAAAAGTTGGCTCTTTCTGTTGAAATGGATGAAATGCAATTCATACAATAGCATCGATAAGTACGTACATATACGTTCATGGAAATTTGATTGTTAATAATGATTCGATGGTATTTCAAATAACAACAATACGCCACCTCAAATTCGGTTGCAGCACCAAAAACTCCTATTTCTAGTAGAATCTGTAATGCTCGTGTAACTTTTCAAAAGGACCTGAGTAACTATGAGACATTCTCTCCTCTTTTATTTTGATTCGTTAATTACAACGTCTTTACGAAAGTTTCGAAAGACTTCTTGCCACAAGTCGAAAGATAACAATATTGCATAGCTTGCTATACAAAAAATTTGATGGAAAAAGTAATAATAACTTAGTTATTAATCAAAGAGAAAGTAAACAAAGAGAGTCTCTCAATGTTACTTAGGTCCTTTTTGAAAGTTATTTATCTGTGCTTGAAAATTGATGTTTTTATGTTGACGTAGGACTACGATTTACTTTAGTAGATTAGCCTGCTATAAAAAATGCATGTAAACTTATTACCACTAAACAAATTTTAAACACAAATGTCTTAATCGAAAATTAAGGTTGTCCCAAACTTTTGGTAGAATAATTGAATCATCTTTACAATAGTACCCTCATGAACAGAATTTTACAGATTTTAAAAACAAATCGATGCCATAGAATTTATACACGAAGACTACACAGATTTTTACTCGAAAACAGTATCCAATTTTTCCGTTCTGTAAAAAAACATCATTTTGAATTTTCTCCCTAACTCAGAACAATTAACGTTAGGATTCTCATAAAATTGAACATCTATTTTAAGCTTTCTGTAAACCTGCATTTCTGCTAAAAACTGTAATTTTTTTTATCATTACTTTTGCCAAAAACTTGTAAATACAAAAAAATCTTCATGTGTGGTATTTCTATTTGGCAACTGTGAGATTCAGACAGCCAAATAAAGAACTTGAAATAATGCTGCTTTGGAGTCGGCAGGATAATTCTGGAAGACTAGATATAGAATGGAGTTGATGTTTCAGGATGAAACGATATTCATATTGATGATTTTGCTTCTAAAATATGATGAAATAAGCAAAGATAATCATAAAAATAGAAAACCAAAAATGTTTCCAGCTGGTCTCAAGGAACGATGCTGGTCTAACAAGCCAATTGTCGTATGTTCGAATCCCAGCACGCGAGAGACTGTTAGTGTCAGTAGGATCGTAGGATAGCCCCGCAATTGTCCTGTACACTAACAGTAGAAAGTCTGTGTACAAGAGGTCGAGTTCCGAGACCGAATAGAACACCGCCAAGAAGAAAAAGAAGAAGAACCTTGAATAATTGATGAACTTCAAATTAAGGTCTTGAAACTGAATATTCCAGTTCATTTATTTCTATAACAGTACTAATAGGTGACAAAAACAAACACGTTTAAAGCGAAACGAGAGTATATATCTGTAAGCTTTCTCTCTCTTCTTTATGCCAATATGCGAAAATGTTTCGATTACGAATGTGTATACTATCCCGCAAACCTCAACAATAATTCGCAATGGAAGATCGTTCAAAGAAAAACAATAAAAGACTTCTTTGTTTTGTAAAAATCACAGTTCCAGTGGTTTGGCTGTCATGTTTGAAGATAATTTTGGTTTAATTACTTTAAAAACACCATACCAATAATTTCTGTACAACTGCTCGACCCAAATCGTATCCAAAATATGCAACCCAACGAATCTGCGTGAGTGTCACCCAATCGAAGATTTATTTGTGATTTCGAGTTTCAAGGTGTACAAAAAAACGGTAACAAACTGCAAACTGTTGATTGGTGGAATCAACAACTGCATTTGAAAAATAGATATGAAGGCCGTATCACCGGTCTTGCATCATGAAAAGAATTCGTCGGAAAGCCTATGAAGGTTTTTTTTCGTTCAAGGTACATTGGGCTTCTTTGCTTCTGGTACTGGTAACTTTCTTGAAAAGAACCGATCTACCGCACTGTCATCTGGCATCCTCACGACATGTTCGACCCAGCGTACCCTCGCGAGCTGCGTCAGATGCACAATGGTAATCTCCAAGTATCGCTCCAAGCTCGTTGTCCAGTTTGTTGTTGTTTGTTTTCCTGGTGAAACATCCCTCAGGATTTTACAAGCGTCACAATGTTACGCCAATGCACTCAGCCCACGGCAGCTTGTCTCCAGTTTCTTGAGCGTCCTACATTTCCTCCATACACCATCCTCTCATACTCCGCCGAAGATGGTCCTAAGCAAAGGTCGTTTGAAAACGACCAGTGCTTGCAAGTCCTCCTTAAGCATTGTCCATGTCTTGTGCCCGTAGAGGACTACCGGTCTTATGAGCATCTTGTAGATGGTGCACTTGGTGCGGCGGCGAAGTTTGCCAGACCTAACAATTTTTGCTTCTTATACTTATTGTTTTTACGGCTGTCTTGTACACTCCTACTTAAGCTGAGCGAATTTGAAATAACTGTACAGCTTGACTATTGCAATATAAATGAGTCAATTCTGCTGTGCACACTCATTTGTCCAAGTCATTGCCCTTCTTGAGGTCACTGCCCTCGGCCCATCGGTAATTATTGCCGTTCACGTTTTCGCCACCTGCGATCGACTGTGAGTTGTCTCCCCGATGGCTATGAATTAAATGGGCGGGAATCTCGATTGGTGTTTGACTGTGTGCTTAACCTTTGCTCTTCTTGCCCTCGATTTGTGGGTGTGCTGCGAGTGCCACACCAACAAAAAAACCACCATTTTCATTTTTTGTTAACCAACGTAACATTAAAAAATACAAAAAAAATCATAAAACTTTCGTAACGAAGGCTACCGACGCATACAGTGTTGTGATTGTTCTTAAAGTTATTGTTGAGGCAGGTTGCCTTACTTGGGCCATTTTAGACATAGCGTTTGGCATCGTACACAAGTTACGTAACGCATGAAGGGGGGGGAGGGGGGTTGATTCTTCGTTACTTATTGTTACGTAGGGGGGAGTGGGATAGTAGAGACAGTTACGTAACTGTGATGTTTGCTCGAAATTGAAAATTTCGGAGGGGGGTCAGGCTGATCAGCGTTACGTAATTTTAGGGGGGGAGTCATATCGAACGTTACCTATCGTTACATAGGGGGGAAAATCTAGATTTTTAGCGTTACGTAATTTGTGTACGACGCCTTTGAGACAACACGTGTCTTGATTCAGACACCCGCGCTTGGTCAAACGAAATCGTAAACCGCCTCTAATCTGGGCTTAAAACTAGGCTTTCCTCCCCCCCCCCTTACCTATCAGTATAACCAAGGTCCCACCACGAGTTGGTTACCGTGATTTTTACTTAGTTGCTCGTATCCTAACTAGTAGCACGGGGAGGTAGCGTCAGTGCGTCTTGAACTGTCCTACAGGTCAGACGTGTTTTCGGTTGCTTGTGGACTGGTCTTTGACTGCCTATAGCTTCAAAGTTTGTGTTTTGTCAGTGTTTCTTTTAAAGACTACCTGAAAGTTATTTTCCATCAGTCTTTCTCAAGACTACCTACTTTTGAATTTAATTTTTTTTTTTTGTTCATCTATAATTTATTTGACACGGCACAAAAACAATTTAATGTTTAACGGCGCCAATTATATCTGGTAGCTTACTTTCTAAAGTATCTTAATAACTAAAAGCAAATTTTTTATCCTCGCTGCCGACTACGAGCTGAAACTAAATCTAACTTAAAGCTATAATATTTTGCATTAAAAGCACTGGTTTACTGTATGATGGTTTTCATTGCCATAGGTAAGCAGCATATTTAATTTGTTCCGCTGCTGGGCCAAGATATTATGGACTGGCATATTGGGTTGTCTCCCTCGGGCCTTGAGAGTATCGTGCGGGTCTGATCGCTGTTTCCAGATCCGGGGTCTTAACGTGTTCTTGTCGTTAGGTTGGATGTAGGCGGAAGGGGATAGGACTAAACTGGAGCGTGGATGGATTTCAGGAAAACGTATATAAGGGACATGTAGGATAGGTCACGGCTCGCCAAGACATCACGAACAGGAACAGCCGACTGCCTACCTTCGGCCTGCAGGGAAGCTATTAATTTAGACCTGGCGTCACGGTGCACAGGGCATGACCAAACAACGTGCTCTATGTCGTGATAACCTTCACCACAGGCACAGACATCACTCTCTCCGAGCCCAACACGACGGAGATGCGCATCAAACCTATAGTGATTGGACATAAGCCGAGACATCACGCAAATGAAATCTCGACCTACATCCAACCCCTTGAACCACGGATTCGTCGATACCTTGGGTGTAATGGAATGTAACCACCTTCCCAGTTCCCCTCTGGTCCAAGAATTTCGCCAACTGATGATCGTATTCTGACGTACAAATGCGAAAAATTCATTAAAAGCAATTGGTCTTTCATAAATTTCACCGTTTGATGCGCCCACCTTAGCCAAATAGTCCGCTTTCTCATTGCCCGGTATCGAGCAGTGAGAAGGGACCCACGCTAAGGTAATCTGATACGATTTTTCGGATAAAGCACTCAGATGTTCCCGTATTTTCCCCAGGAAATACGGAGAGTGCTTATCATCTTTCATCGATCGGAGAGCCTCAATGGAACTGTCCGTAAAGATGAAATAATGGTCCGTGGGCATTTTTTCGATAATCCCTAGGGTGTACTTAATTGCAGCCAATTCTGCGACGTAAACAGAAGCAGGATTATCGAGCTTATGGGAGACGGTCAAATTGTTATTGAGAATACCGAAGCCAGTGGACCCATCAAGAAGTGATCCGTCAGTGTAGAACATATTGTCGCAGTTGATGTTTCGATATTTATTGGAAAAAAATTTAGGGATCTGCTGCACGCGTAAATGATCCGGGATTCCACGAGTTTCTTCTATCATGGATGTATCGAAAAACACAGTAGAATCCGATGTTTTTGATAAGTTGACACGATTTGGAATATTCGAAGAAGGGTTAATATTTTGGGACATGTGATTGAAATACAATGTCATAAAACGGGTTTGAGAATTAAGTTCGATTAACCTTTCAAAATTTTCAATCACAGGACGGTTCAAGACCTCACATTTGATAAGAATGCGAGAAGATAGGCTCCAGAAACGGATTTTCAATGGTAGTACTCCAGCTAAGACCTCCAAACTCATCGTATGGGTCGACTGCATGCAACCCAAGGCGATACGCAAACAACGATATTGTATTCGCTCCAGTTTGATCAAATGTGTGTTTGCTGCGGAGCGGAAGCAGAAACACCCGTACTCAATGACAGACAATATCGTTGTTTGGTAAAGCCTTATAAGGTCTCCTGGGTGGGCTCCCCACCATTGTCCGGTTATTGTACGAGAAAATTCACTCTTTGTTGACATTTTTTCATCAGATACCTAACGTGACAACCCCAGGTGCCTTTAGAGTCGAACCAGACACCAAGATATTTGTGTACCAAAACCTGAGAAATCGTTTTACCCATTAATTGTGTTTGGAGCTGAGCAGGTTCATGCTTCCTAGAAAAAACTACTATCTCAGTCTTCTCCGGAGAGAATTCGATACCTAGCTGTAAAGCCCAATCGGACAAACTGTCCAAGGTATCTTGCAATGGTCCTTGCAAATCGGCAGCTTTGGCTCCTGTAACAGAGATTACACTGTCGTCTGCAAGTTGTCTTATCGTGCATGAATTTGCCAGACATTCGTCGATGTCATTTACATAAAAGTTGTAAAGAAGGGGGCTTAAACATGAGCCCTGGGGAAGACCCATGTAGCTAATGCGAAAAGTTGCCAAATCGCCGTGCGTAAAATGCATGTGCTTTTCGGACAACAAATTGTGTAAAAAATTGTTTAGAATTGGAGAAAATCCTTGTCGGTGAAGTTTACCCGAAAGAATGTCAATAGAAACGGAATCAAAAGCCCCCTTAATGTCCAAGAACGCAGACGCCATTTGTTCTTTGCGAGCATACGCCAGCTGAATATCTGTTGAAAGCAACGCAAGACAATCACTCGTCCCTTTGGCACGGCGGAAGCCAAATTGAGTATCTGATAGTAGACCATTTGATTCGACCCAGTGGTCTTAACGACGGAGTATCATTTTTTCCATCAATTTCCGGATACAGGATAGCATTGCAATCGGCCTATAAGAGTTGTGATCAGAAGCTGGTTTCCCTGGTTTTTGGATGGCGATCACCTTCACTTGCCTCCAATCCTGCGGTACAATGTTTTGCTCCAGGAACTTATTGAACAAGTTCAACAAGCGCCTCTTGGCATTGCCGGGTAGATTCTTCAACAAGTTGAATTTGATTCTATCTAACCCAGGCGCGTTATTGTTACAGGACAGGAGGGCAACTGAAAATTCTGCCATCGTAAAAGGTGATTCGATCGCGTCGTGACCCGGAGACGTATCGCGAACAAAGTTTTGCTCAGGAACAGAGTCCGGACATACTTTCCTGGCAAAATCAAATATCCACCGACTTGGAGACTCCTCGCTTTCGTTGACCGTTACGCGATTCCGCATTCTTCGGGCTGTGTTCCAAAGAGTGCTCATCGATGTCTCCCTCGACATCTCGTTCACGAACCGACACCAATATCCGCGTTTCTTTGCTTTAGCCAGGCTTTTAAGCTTGGTATTAAGCTCCGAATACCGTATATAGTCGTCGGGTATACCTCCCTTCTGGAAGGCCAAAAACGCGTCGGATCTTTGCGTGTAGACATCGGAGCACTCTTGGTCCCACCACGGAGTTGGAGGCCGCTCTTCGATCGTTACGCCGGGATATTTCTTCGTTTGGGCTTGCAACGCGGCATCGAGAATCAAGCCCGCGAGGAGGTTGTATTCTTCAAGTGGTGGATGATGTTGAATCGAATCGACCGCTTTTGAAATCATTTCCTCGTATAACTTCCAATCGACATTCCGTGTGAGGTCATACGGAATGACAATTGGTCGCATGCGGGTTGATCCGTTAGTAATTGAAATAAGAATAGGCAAATGGTCGCTACCGTGGGGATCGAGGATTACCTTCCATGTGCAATCCAACCGTAGCGACGTCGAACATAAGGATAGGTCCAAAGCGCTTGGGCGCGCTGGAGGTTTCGGGATACGTGTCATTTCGCCGTTGTTTAAAATAGTCATGTCGAAGTCATCGCAAAGGTTATAGATTAAAGAGGAGCGGTTATCATTGTAGGGGGAACCCCAAGCCACACCATGAGAGTTGAAGTCTCCCAAAATTAAACGTGGCGAGGGAAGAAGTTCTATTAAATCAAAGAGCAACCGTTGCCCAACCTGTGCTCTGGGAGGAATATATATTTAGGCAATACAAAGCTCTTTACCCTATATTGTCATTTGACATGCGACAACTTCGATGCCTGGAATCGAGGGGAGGTTAATACGATAGAAAGAATAGCACTTTTTAATCCCTAGAAGTACTCCTCCATATGGGGTGTCTCGATCAAGGCGAATAATATTAAAATCATGGAAGTTGAGATCAATTTTTGAAGTAAGCCAAGTTTCACAAAGGGAAAATGCATCGCATTTGTTTCTATTGATTAAAACTTTAAATGAATCCATTTTTGGTAAAATACTTCTACAATTCCACTGTAAGACTGAGATAGAATCCTTCGTATACGCAGATGAATTAGGCATCGAAGGATACAATCGCTGCAAGGAGGGGCCATTGGGCAGTCAACTGCTTCAAAAATGATCTAACTGTTGGGAGGAATGCTGTAAGAAAAACTTTAATTGGATCGGGTATATTGAAATTTTCAAAGATCCAGTCCACAATGTCAGAGAATTTCACAAATCCAGAGTTTGTTTCATCAACTGGGTGTGCAAAAGGAACAACTGGGGTTTTAGATGTTCCTGGCAGTGCTGGGAACTCCTTCTGGGACTTTAAATTTGCAAGCCCAGGAGGAGTTTGCTTCGGTTTTTCCGCAGCACCGTTTGGTTTGTTTGTAACTTTCATTTCACTTTGGGAAATCTTAGGACCTTTTCGGGGAAGTTTAGGAGAGGAAATATTTTTCCTCTTTCTAGACGCCCCAGGATTGGCATAAGATGTTCCCGCTGGTGAATCGTCAGAATCGGTTTCATCATAGGACAACAGATCAAAGGGGTTCGATGTTATGGTAGAAGTGGTCACGGTCTTCTTCAGCATCTCAGCGTAAGATCGCTTTGAACGCTCCTTAAGTGACCGCTTGATTTTATCTCTGAGCTGCATGTACACCGGGCATGTGGAGAGCTCATGCTGATTTTCCCCGCAGTGAATACATTTTTCAGCATTTACACTGCAAGAATCGTCCGCATGAGTTTCTCCACACTTGCTACATCGTGCCTTATTGCAGCAGTAGGCGGCTGTGTGGCCTAGCTGCTTGCAATTGGTGCAATTCATAACACGGGGTACATACAATCGCACAGGCAGACGAACCCGATCGATCGAGACGTGGCTAGGGAGAGCAGATCCGGCAAACGTAACACGAAACGAGTCTGACGGAGTGTACACTTTTGTGCCGTTGACAAGAGACACAGACCGCAATTGCTTGCAATCTATGATCTTTACTTTTACGTCGTGACACAAAGCATTTTTGAAGCAGCCAAAACCGCTTGCCAAGATACACTCGACCGACAGACTCGAATCGGTTATGACACCGTCGATCTCCACGTCTCGTGCGGGTATATAAACGCGATACTCGCGTGTGAAAAGCTCGGAGCGAGCAATAGCGTTGGCCTGTTCCAGGTCGCTGACCACGACACGGAGCTTGTTGGGTCTGACCTTGGAGATTATCGGTCACGGCCTTGTACCCCTCCGTCAGGTCTTTCGAAATCTGCCGGATGTTTAACGGTTTCGATTTCGGTCCTGCTTTTGGCCGAAAGAAAACAATAAAACTGCCCTGAGATCCGTCCGGGTAAAGCCTGGGGCGAGGGAGGGCTGGAGAATTAACAGAGGAAGGGTTGGCAGGAGGGAGAGGGTCAGAGGGGTCCGGGGATGGTGGCATGGGAGGCAAGGGATCTACATCCATCGCGCTAAATCTAGCACACTAGCGCCGACAGAACACGTACCTCTTTACTTCTCCTTTCAGCAGGGTTGGTTGTCCCAACGGTCGAAGCTGCAGCCGTTACCGCCAGCAGCACCAATACAGCAGCTCCAAACAGCCACCAGCAGCGAGCCGGGTGTGCGATCACTCAGCACAGCGACACAACTCGCTGTCAACTGTTGGCTTCTTCTTTTTCCTCCTTTGTGTAGAGATTCTCGTCCACTGCTGTAGCACAAATCACTTAGCAGCCAAATCGGCTTACGCACCAGCAAACAGCCTGGATGCGAAACAGTTGCACAAAGGCGGGCGACCTTGAACCTTCACTCGACCAGGCAAACAATGCCAACACTTGCTCACGCGTCTTTTGTTTTATATTCTATCGGAGCGATCACCAAACACGTCCGAGACTGATGCGTGTTCGGCACAGAATTGAATTTAACATTTGTTTTAACTTTTTTCGTATCACCTGAAATGGCAGGACGAAAGAAGAAACCACGCATCGCTGCGGGGAGGAAAAGAGAGGCATCTCATTCTGACACTTCGAGTGTCTGTAGTGACAATCCTTTTGATATTTTGCCTGAGCAAGAAGCTGGTGAAATGGAAGTTATCAGTAGTGAAACTATACAAAATGTAAAGTATTTAAAAAATGAGAACGTTCCACCTATTGTGGTAACTATTTCTTCTGAATTTAATATTTTCAAAAAGGAACTTTCAACGTTTGTTTCTGACGTTAAAGTTACGTATCAAATTGTTCGTAGAGGCGAATGCCGCTTATTAGCCGACTCAGTAAAGGGTCGTAATCGTCTTATTCAGTATTTAACTGAAAAGATGTATAATATTTTTACATATGATACGAAGAGCGCCAAGCCGTTCCAGGTCGTATTGAAAGGTCTCACCAACGACCAAACCGTTGATGAGAACATACTTACTCTAACAGAATTACTTGGCATAGCCCCTACCCAAGTAATTCTAATGAAACAAAAATCACGAGGCGAAAACAGTCAGCGCACTGGAATTTCCCTTGTTAATTATTTAATTCATTTTAACCGCAGTGAGGTTAATAACTTAAAATTTTTTGAAGAAGCACATGCTTTATATAACGTGCGTGTAAAGGGGGAAGTTTATAGGAAGTTTGGCGGAGGTGAAAAGCATATCACCCAATGCCGTATTTGCCAACGTTATGGCCATGGTTCAAAGTTCTGTAACATGGACCAAAAATGCCTCATTTGTGGAGACTCTTCTCACAAAAAGGACACATGTCCTGTGAAAGAGAGTAAAAATTTTCACTGTGCGAATTGTAACGGCAACCATATGTCAAATTTCTACCAATGCCCAGTCCGTTAAGCAATTGTTAAGGCAAGGCAAGGTAAACAAAATTCAATTTCCCAATCAAAACAAAATTCTTCAAGCGTACCAATAACGCCCACCTCTTCTACCCCTGTGCATACGCGTTTAACATATGCACAGGTTACAGGTAGTTCGAACATTCTACCGCCTAATGTTGGTAGTTCGAAAATGACCGCTAATATGGGTAAGCAAAACACGCTAGAAAATAATTGTACACCTATTACCCCAGCTGATATTGCTACCGAAAATATTTTTTCTAATGTCAACTGCCCGGGGCCTATTACGGCAGGTAAACTTTCTTTTCTGCAACAAGCAATGTTCGATCTTATGAACGCCATGTTGCAGGCAAAATCAATGTTTGAAGCCATCCAAATAGCTACAAATTTTACAATTAAAATTGTTTCTAATTTGAATTTTAGCAATGATTTTAAATAAACCAATCAAAATTTTAAATTGGAATGCTCGCTCATTAAAGGCCAATGAGAATGAGTTTTTTGATTTTTTAACAGTAAATAATGTGCATATTGCAGTTATTACTGAAACATTTTTGAAACCTAACATAAAATTAAAATATGATCCCAATTACGTGGTTCATAGATATGATAGGATTCAGGGTTCCGGCGGTGGAATTGCAATTGTTATTCATCGCCGAATCAAACATCGTGCTCTTCCTCACCTTGAGACGAAAGTTATTGAAACTTTGGGAATTGAAGTTCAAACTGAACTTGGGATTTTGTTTATTGCCACAGCATATTTACTATGCACACGCGAGCACAAAAATTATTTTAAAGGTGATTTACAAAAACTCCCTAGAAATCGTTCGAATTTTTTTATAATCGGCGATTTTAACGCTAAACATCGTGCATGGAATTATTCTCAAAGTAATTCCAATGGCAAAATTTTATTCAATGATTGTTCTTCAGGATACTATTCTATTCTGTCTCCGAATAGTCCTACATGCTTTTCTTCTGTAAAAAACCCATCAACAATTGATTTGGTGCTAACAGATCAAAGTCATGTATGTAGTGATTTGATCACACATGCTGACTTTGATTCTGACCATCTTCCAATAACTTTTTCTTTATCACATGAATCAGTTTTAAACCCTATGAGCTCTGTTTTTAATTATAACAAGGCTAATTGGAAAAGATACAAAACTCATATTGAGAGAAATTTCGATAATGAGCTTGATTTGCAAAACGAAGCGAACATTGATTCCGCTTTGGAAGCATTAAAATGTGCAATTGTTGATGCCAGGAATTATTCTGTTCCAAAGGCTCAAGTTAAATTTGATTCACCAATAATTGACGAAAATCTTCAACTTCTAAGGGACCATCCATTAATGATGTCACGCGTTTAGGGGGGTGAGGGGGTTTCAATTATTGTGACATATGGGGAGGGGAGATTAGTATGAGTGTGACATCACATTTCAACTCAAAAAAAAAGTAATAAAAAAGTCACATACCTAACCACAGAGATCGACTCAGAACTATTTATGATATTTGCATCATTCATTTTTAGTTATACAATCCTTTTTTTTGGTTCAGATTTGCTTTAGATAAAATAAATGACAATTTTTTTCTCGTTAAAAAAAGCATAATGTTCGATAATTCTGTTTTACCGTGCATGTTCGTTTATGAATGACAGCGCAATTTCATTAATTTTTAGTGTCTCTCAATCCAATCAATACAAAAATTGTGACAAAACGTAAATAAAAATGCTTGGCTATTGTAACATGTGGAGAAGGTTTGGATTGCGAATTGATTGAAGAAGAGGAACTAAATATTGATGGTCTTTCAAGAATCAGCAATGATGCTGCAGTTACTGTCCCAGCTTTCTATGTCGTCGATGTGCGACTCCATCAGCAACATCCTTGGACTAAGAACTAAACGCCCTTTCTAGTTATCTTCTATAATCTTCTTTTCGTTTCAGTTTCAGTTTTTCTTTCAGTAAAATCGTTCTTTTTAGAAAAAAATGCATTCCTAACAAATTTCTCGTTTTTCAATCAATTTTTACCAAAAAAGGGGGAGGGGGGTATAAAAACGTGACGTAATTAAGAGGGGGGGGGGGTCGAGGAAGTTGTGACAAGGGGGAGGGGGGGAGTTAATTTTTTCCAAATTTCGTCCCTAATTCGTTTGAAAAATGTCCGCAGACGTCAATATCAACGTTTGCGTGACCCTGTTTTTAAAACTATTTATAAAGATTTACAGAATGAGATTAAACATAGATTTACTCTTCTGAGAAATCAAAATTTTGAGACTAAAGTTGAAAAATTGAAACCATATTCAAAACCTTTTTGGAAGCTGTCGAAGATTCTTAAGAAACCTTCAAAGCCTATTCCAGTTTTAAAAGATGGTGAACGTTTTCTTGTATCCAATGAACAAAAGGCTCAAAGACTTGCTCAGCAGTTTGAGAGTGTTCATAACTCAAATTTGATTTTTGTGAGTCCAATTGAAAATGATGTCACACGTCAATTTGATTTAATTTCTTCCCAGAATTTTTTACCTGCAGATATAATTGAAACTAACTTGAATGAGATTAAATCAATTATTCCACTGGAGCTGCTCTTTTAGACATAGAAAAAGCATTCGACAGTGTTTGGCATAAAGGTTTGATTGCGAAATTGCAAACTTTCAATTTTCCAATTTTCCTAATCAAAATTTTAAAAAATTATCTTACTGATCGAACTCTGCAGGTTGTCTATCAGAATTCAAAATCTGATAGGTTTCCTGTCAGAGCAGGTATACCTCAAGGTTCAGTCTTGGGTCCAGTCCTGAACAACATATTCACTTCAGATCTTCCTGATTTGTCTCCAGGATGCACAAAGTCATTGTTCTGCGATGACACAAGCATTTCCGTAAAAGGAAAAAGTCTTCGTGTCATATGCAGTCGATTGCAGAAAAGTTTAGATATTTTTTCTTCCTACTTGCAAAAGTGGAAAATCTCTCCCAATGCTTCTAAAACTCAAATGATAATTTTTCCGCATAAGCCTAGGGCTTCTTTCCTCAAGCCAAACAATAATCACGTTGTCAAGATGAATGGGGTTATTTTTGAAGTTGGTCCGACAAGGTTAAGTACTTGGGACTAATTTATGATAAAAAACTTATTTTCAAAGAGCACATTGAGAGTATACAAGCCAAGTGCATTAAATATACGAGATGTTTATATCCTCTCATCAACAGGAATTCTAAACTTTGTTTAAAGAACAAACTTTTGATTTACAAACAAATTTTTAGACCAGCAACGCTTTATGATGTACCGATCTGGTCAAGTTGCTGTTCAACAAGGAAGAAAACGCTCCAAAGGATTCAGAATAAAATTCTGAAAATGATTTTGAAGCGTCCTCCTTGGTTTGGTACACTCGAATTACATAGACTTACTGGTGTTGAACCATTAGAAGCTACAATCTACAAAAATCGTTGCAATCCTCAATTGCTACGATAAGCTCTCTTTATAGCCAATAAGTTAGCAATTAAGTTAATTGTAAGTTTACTTCCCCTTTTCTGACAAGTAGGTTTAAATCCCTACGAATGATAAGTCCTAATTGCGAAAGCAAACAAATCCTAACAATTAAAATTACAAATTTCTAACAGTGTTGAGAAGTCACCATTAAAAAAAAAAAAAAAAAAAAAAAAAAAAAAAAAAAAACGGGGAGGTAGCGATAAGAGTAACTGAGCAGAATACTATGAACCACAATGATGGTGGTCTATTTTAAGCCTACAAGGTTACGAAGTACTGAAAGTACGTATTGCCTAGCCATTTACCAGTCCAATTTTTAGTTTCGAACTGAAGGCCGAATGTAATTTTTCTTACCAACAGTAGCGGAGGTCGACCGGAATAATCGTTACAGAGGAGGGTTGGCTTTCTCGGTCTTGAGGAATCAAAACGACTGAATTTTTTTCAACCTGACGTTTCGATAAAGGCCTGAACCAAAGATCGAAACGTCAGCTTGAACAAAATTTAGTCGTTTTGATTCCTCAAGACCGAGAAAGCCAACCCACCTCTGTTTCTTAGCAACCTTGAAGCTTTTTCGTTGACAGAAATAAAACATCTAAGTGAAAATTAAACTAAAATTTATTCAGAATTTCAATATTGTCTAAGATTACCTCTGCAAGGAACATTTTAGATGCTTGTGATATGTGATCAACGTTTTCAGTAATGTTTACAATTTTTTTGGCAAATGTTTTTACTCTTCCCTCGATTCAATCTCCCGTAACTTTCTGTCATGAAATTAATTTAAAACAGTTTTGAATGTTTCGAAAAAAACGAAGTTTTGAAGAACAGTAAATAAAGCTTAAAATAACTATTCTTTTCAATAATTCCTATCGAATCATTTCGTACTCATCTATACCATACTGAAAGACGAGATGAAAATGTTCTACGTTAATTTTTTGGTTTTGTTAGAAAACTGAATAGCGTCTGAAAAAATAAAATCCAGCTATAATCAATTTGCTTATATAAATATTGAAACCACAGAAAACGCTAGCTATATACAATATCCCCCTTTGCACGTTCCACAAACACCCTCCGGGGACGCTAAATACCTGCCACTCACGCTAATCAACCGATCAAGCTCGCACTGCCCTACAAAACACGTTGCTTCCATTCGGGTTCCTAACCAGCACAATCAATTGGTGTTACACACACCCCATGCATGTGTACTTAGATGTATGATTAGGTATTTGATTGTTCATCGAACACAGCCAACCTTCCGGTACAGTCCCCATCTCGAAGCAGCAGATTTCCCAACTGTAGGACCCTGGGGAGAATTTATGGGTGGTGGCTACGGTCGGTACCAACCAGAACGACTAGAACAGCCCCATCGATTCACTCTTCTATCGAAGCGGTAATATTAACCTGGACGGGACGCTAACGATGCCACTGGTGCTGCGTTCGCTGGGGCAACGAGGGGATGACAGGATGATTTCCTCTCTGTCCCTATTTGCATATTTATTGGCCAGATAATAAACTCACTGGACTGGAATATGTAAATGATGATCACATCGGTTCGGCCTCTACCCAGATGTGAGCAACGTACGCACAGTGTAACGTCGATGCTTGTTGTATGAGGCAATACTTTCTGGAGAATCTCCTGCTGAAGCTTATTTGCTGGTCGAGAAGATTTACCCCACCATCCAGAGTGAGGGAAAACGTGTTGTACCTGCTCGATGCGTGGGTTATTTTTTTCACAAAGCAATCAAATCTCGCTCAACGCATCAACAAATAATAGTAATAACGATCTATCTTATCCAGTGAATGTATATTTTTAGGACAAGGTTCTATTTTAAAAATCCTTATACCGACCTCCATTAAAGTCAAACTCACCTTATTCGTGAAACATCAGAACGTACAGCATCCACGCAGCAATGAAAAATCCCACATCGTCCAGGAAATTAAAAAAAGTTTCTCCACATTTATTTAGCACAATGTAGCCCGCCTGGTGAGAGAACCTAACCCCGGCTCCCCTTCGAAGCTTCCGGTAGTTGGAATGCGAGGCAAAACAAAAACTCGAATTAAACGTAGCACCGCATACGGCTTACCGACCGGGGACAAAACCATCCTCGAAGTGTGTCCTTCCTTCCGTTTCGCCACTCACTGCCACCTACAGGGCCACCTTCTAACCAAGCCAACCAGGAAGCAACGTGGGCTACCACGGGAAATCCGAGAACAAAATGGCAAACAATAAATTACAGAGAAAGAGGTAAAAATCTGGCTTCAGAGGGCGAACTTTCCGCCCGTTACATTCTGGCGTCCGCGTCGTTCGTTCCGAATGGTGTAGTAAATCCACAAAAGAGAAAATGCTCTTCAAAAGAGACCCTGAAAATGACAGAAAAGTTGCACAAAAGTTGGAATTTTCACAATGAGCGGAGCATTTTTTTATTCACAGCTCCCAGGTTCAAATAACTTTTTGGGCTTTGCATCGCACCTAGCGATGCCCGACAGCATCCGAGTATGGGGAGTGCGAACTGCATTTGTTGCTAAACCACCCACGGCTTAAAAGTATTACAGTACACTAAAAAGCACCAACCGTAATACCCCCGTAACCTGGTAACTTTTCCCCGCATTTCCTTTCAGCGATGGTGAATTAGATGATGCCTTTCACAGAATAACTATTGTTAGAAATGAATCATAGCTAAGCACCTTACAGCCTGTGGTACGAACCTTTGTATGATTTATTTTGATAGCTTATCGCTGCAAAAATGTGTCTAGATATTTCGATTTTTTGTCCAGGTACGAAATTTATTATCATGATGGAAGTTGACTGATGTTTGAACTAATGTTCATTTATAATGATTATACGGTCGACAAGAGCGAAAAAATGTTGCCCTAAAGCTCTAAATAATTGCCCTGAAAAGATTATAGCTTTTTGACCATTCCTGTGAATTTTAAAGCAGATAGTATATGCAGAAAAGCGTCAAAATGCAGCACAGTAAGTGCTCGCGAGGTCGTCACTTCTACGCTGGCTTGCGGGAAAACTTATTTCAGTCTCCGTAAAATTCATCGTTGCATGAGGCACCAAAATTTACAGGAATAGTTAAAAAGCAATATCACTGGTAAACACAGGTTTTCCCCTACTGGGAAAAAATGAAAAATAAATTATAGCTCTTAATCCATTTATATGAATTTTGGTGCCCCTAGCAGAGATAACTTATACAGAGACTTGAACGAGTTTTCTCGTAAGCCAACGTAGAAGCGATCTGACCCTGGGAACCACCCACAGTTTATGGGCTTGGCGCATCGCCAGCCAGTGCTTTTCAAAGGATCGCAAGTTGACTGTTAAAACACGAATGCGAACGCCTTCCGCAGTCCACTTGACTGCTCGATATAGTCAAGCGATCGCCCAGAGAAAAAACAGTCAAAGTAAAGATGATCGTTTTTTTAGTTTCTAGGTGGCGGTCATTCGCTATGGCAGCGCTCGTTAATTACGTCCACTCTCCGATTATGTGTACGTGCAAGACACGAAGTGAATGAGGGCGGTTGGTATCATTCTTACTGTTTCGTTTTGCGTTTGTTTTCGTATTTGTTTTTGTATGTCGGATTGGATTGGAAATTGGAATAGAACTTTGAAATTTGTGTAACATATGACTAATGCATAAATTGGTACTTAGGGTAGAGCGGGAAAAGTTGGTCATTTTTGGTAAAAAATGTTCCATTACTTTATACCGGTAATACAGTCATACCCAGTGATGCCACATATACAGATTTATCTGCGTTTATACAGATTTTTTGCGTATTTTTCATACAGATATCTGCATATACAGATTGCAGATTTTCTGGAAATAATACAGATTTATACAGATTTTTTTGGTATTCATAGGGTCGTAAATTAAACTTCTTGATATAGTTGGAAAACAAAAGTTAACTCAAATGCGGTTCAAAGTGTTGGAGGTTTTACTATATTCATAAGCTACGCATAAACGTGTGCATGAATGAGACACGGGATAAATGTTAAACAAGCTATAATGCGTTTTTTTTCGAGAAGGATATGTCCAGTACATATGCAAATTTTCATACAGATTTTTTGAAATTTTACCAAGGTGCAAGGATTTTTTGAGCTCCGAAATACAGACGAAAATGTGGCATCACTCATACCTCGATATGAGGCAACTTTATTTTCATTACCGCTACGTTATATAGAGTTACGTTATATCGAAGTAAATTTTTTTGTTAAATTCATGCGAGAAAGTTAATGATTACTCAAAGATGCGCGAAAACCTATTTTTCCATCACCTATCAATAATTTTAAACCATTCTTAAGCCCATTTAGGATAATTTTTCAACAAGCAAGAGAAAAGTTTTTTAATTGATGCAAGACTGTTGAAATGCAAAAATGCGCGGAAACCTATTTCCCATCACCTACCAGTAATTTGAAACCTTTCTTATGCTTTTCTTTAGAGAAAATTTCAACAAACAAAAAAAAATAGTTGATGCAAGACTGTGAATTGTTACTGAAGGATGCGTGGAAACCTAATCCCATCACCCATTAGTATTTCAAAACCTTTCTTATGCCCATTTGGACTTTCGCATTGGTTTCATTGGTTTCAAAACTTACTACATATTTTCGAAGCAATTTATACCCCAAAAACAGTTGCTATATCATTTATATTCAATATCAATACATCTTAAAAAGTTACGTTATATCGAGGTAAAAGTTACGTTATACCGAGTTACGTTGAATCGAGGTTGCCTTCTACCGAGGTATGGCTGTATTATGCGAAAATATGAACTACATTAAACAGCTCGCAATTTTGCGGATACACTAAAGTTTTTTTTTTACGAGGAGACACGTAGCGCGGAAAAAATCCGCGTGAAAAACGCGTAAGTTCCAAAATCCGGGTAAAAAATGGAATTAATTGTAAGATCTGCGTAAAACTTCACGTGAATTCCGAAGTCTGAGTAAACAAACTGGTGATTTCCAAAATTCGCGTAAAAAACGAGAAATTTCTGAAAACCGCGTAAATTCCGAAATCCGAGTAAAAAAACGCATGGATTAATACCGAAATTCGGGTAAAAAAACCATGAAAACTCTGAAATCGTAAATTGGGGTAAAAAAAACGTGTAAATTCCGAAATCCGCGTTAAAAACGCGTAAATTCTAAAATTTGCATAAAACACAGCGTAAGTTCTGAAATCTGCGTAAATTCCGTAATACGCGTTAAAAGGCTTCAGTGTATTTTATCTTTTTTGAGCGGTTGACAGATTGGCCAATTAGCTCCTCAGGTAGGGTAGAAGTTGATCAGCGAGTGGGGTAAAGTGACAACTTTTATTTCGAAAGAACAATTCAGTTTTCCTCCAACAATGCATTAACGGCAGTCTGTACACGCAAAACTTTTCCTTGTTACTTTAGAAGCAATAGCGCAAAATTGCCTTAAAGGTAACAAACCTATTACTTAAAAGGCAATAAAATTCTTCCCCAGTCAAGTAACAACACATACTGTCATATATTTAGCACGTGTTACGGGAGTTCGACTATCTAATAATGGTCGTTTTAACCACATGCACGATTTGTTCTGTCGAAAACTGGTCCCTTTCCATCTCAAGCACAAAAAAAAATCACACACCGTCGCATATATTGCACATATTACAAGTTTCTTCAATCTCCAATTCATCCGGTGAGCGTGCATTAGTTCGCTCGTTGTATGCATACGGAGTAGAGAAAGAATATGACAAGAGCTGCCAAGCAGCATTTTCCCCGTCATAGAGTATGCAAACGTTGATGATTTCAAAGACTTGCAATGCGTCTTCAAATGACATCACGATCTGTAAACTGCGTTAGAGAAAAATAAAAACATTCGCTTTCTTGCAAGCTATCAAAAAAACATACTCATTGGTTCATGGAAACTCATTTGCACCTGTTTGAAAATACAAAATTCGTGCCCATCCAGAACAATATTCGCAACTTCGGCAACTCTGTTCAGACAGTATAACATATTTTCATTTCAAGTAAACACTGGGGGACGAAACGAAAGTGTTTCTAATTAGACATTTGAGGTTGACGGGTGAGATTCTGATTATGTGTGGATGAAGAGGACAAAAATTAATCTGATCGTTGCATCAATACAAATGCAGCGAGTGAAGTTTTGCTAACACATGCATTGCGGTGCTTGGCTGTATGTTCTCCTGCAGAAACACATACAAGCGTGTGGCCGTCATATTTTTTGTTACTTTTTAGTTGTTACTAATTGTGTATAATGCACAGTCATAAGACACAATAAGTAATAAAAAATTGCCCCAAAGTAATAAAATGTTCTCCGTTTGCGTTGGGTGTAGCATTTATGCGGAAGTCAAATCGTTTTCAGTTTTTTGCTTAGACGTTCGCAAAAGCTACTCATTATTGGATGAAAAAGTGTTACTCTCCCTTGCTTGACGAAAAGTTCACTAAGGTCGCCTTTTTTACATTTTTTTACGCAGGTTTTTTTATGTGGTCATTTTTACGCGGATTCCGGAAATTACGCGGTTTTTTACGCAAATTCCGGAATTTACGCGATTATATTTTACGCGGCTTCCTTTTACGCGGCACGTATCCCCCGCGTAAAAAGCGACTTTGGTGTATACGTTGAAATTACATTGATGGTTTGAATGGACACTTGATCAAAGAAAACACGTGTTAAATTGAAAACTCGAACCGAATTCCGCAATTCTAAAGTTTTTATGGTTTTCTGATTGTTATAGATCAGCTGAAAGAGAGTAAGTTTCTGAGCAAAACGTGGTTTTTGAGAAATTTTTATCGTTGTCCTTCGTATTTTCAATTGAGTTCTTGCTCAAACCTGCTCAAAATCTGTTAATGAGCGAATTGTCATTTGAAAACGGGTGTTTATTATTCTTTATTTAAAAACCGACGGACAACGATAAACATTTTTTTAAATCACAATTTGCACTACTGCACTTTGTTTTGTCATTTAGTTTCTTTGCTTATCTGATTATATCACCCATATAACACATTTTTTTTTATATAAATGATATGTGAAGATAAAACACAGTTTTTTCGATGCGTTGGTTTGATGTAATCCTCATTGACCAACTAACCCCGTAACCAACAAGCCCTGTTCTACCCTATCTTCTTCCCCGCCGATGTTGTGAGAAAAACTATCTTACTCATAAAGCCATTACCACGTGGCTTGAATGATGACTATATTGAATATCACTCACAAACTCTACTGCTAAGCGATATTCGACGCAGATGATTGAAGTAAGTGAGCCTCAAACGTAAGAATGCTTCAAACTGATTGACTGTTTTTTCGGTCGATCATGAACGCAAACGAAAAATGGTACGTGACTGCCGACAGAAGATTGTACGGCGGACTTGAACGCCGAAGCGGCGGTCCTTTTGCGAAAAGCAACGTTGCACGCAGCTCGTTTCTTATTCGCTCTGCTTTCAACCGTTCGTTGAAATTGAACGTGCTGCAGGTACAAGTTGAAATTGAGCGAAGGATCGCACAAAAAGGAAAGCTTGTAACTGACCGAGAAAACGTTCAAGCGTCTTTATAAAAAAGGATTTTCCAAGAATCGTCACCAAGAAGATCATGAATATGAGGAGCTGAGGCAGCTGTCCCGTACCAGCTATACGTAGAAGTTCTATAAAGTTCGCGGAGGCTTTGTGCCGCAAGCCGACATATGCAACGGCGCGGGTGGAAACCTTCTCACCGAGCCAGCTAAGTGGTCGACAGGTAGAAAAATTACTTTGATTGAGACCTTAATGGCGATAAAGCAAGCAGAATCGGAACTATTCTAGGAGCACCAGCAGCAGACGATTGGGTACTTACTTACTTTACTTTACTTTTATGACGACAGATCGTTGAGATTCTATGCCGAATCCAGAATACGCCTCCACAAAAATGTCCTGTGTTTCATCAGCTTGACAATATCGGCGTATTTGTAGAATTCGTGCAGCAGGTGATTCATGCGCTTACGCCGCACCCCATTTTCTAGTTTGCCTAAAAGCAGGATTCTACGGTCGAAGACCCCAAGCGTTCGTCGATCGGCCTCTCTCCACGTCCACGATTAATGTCTTGTAGAGCGCGAATTTCGTATGGATCTGCAAGCTACGGAACCTAAGCTGACTACACCATCCGCAATAAGCCCTATTCCCTGCCGCAATCCGTCTCTTCACCTCGCGGCTCATCTTGTTGTCACATGTCACGAGAGTACCAAGATAAACGATTTCGTCGACCACTTCGAAAATATCCCCATCCATCTCCACCGCAGCACCAACACCCTCAAAACTACCACGCTTTTCACGAACATGTACTTCGTTTTGACAGTGTTTATGGGGAGTCTAATTCGTCAGGGCCGGTGTCACATTATTTTCCCGAGTGGGTAGTAAGGAATAGCGAAGGCTCATGGGTGACAAAGGCGTAGCTGGAGGGGCGACCTAGAGATACTTAAACATAATTTTACGAAAATTTGACAGTGGATGCCAATGGAATGTTTAAGAGAAATTGGATTTTCGAATTTTGGTTCAGTAATAATGTTTGTATTAAATTTTGTTTTCGGATGGCGATAGCAAAAAACCAAGACAGATAATTGTTTTCAATAAATTTACCATGGAAGGTAATTAAATAAGCTCACTCGCAAAAGCAATTCCACGCCCTTGCAAGTGGCCTTCCAAGTGTTTACAGGAACATTCTCTATGGTGGACGAAAACATGCATGTAGGCATGTTTTTGTGTTCTTTCTTTGTTTTATTTATCAATTCCTCCTCAATTTTTGCGACTAAATTGTTGGAGTACTGCTCCAACGATTGCTTCGAGTAGTGGGCCGACACCAGATCCGGCCAGAGCACAGCGTCTTCGCCCCTATGGTATTTCTTGATGAACGACTCAACTTCCGGCAGGCACTTCGTAATATAAATTTCCCCGTTCACGGTCAGTACAGAGCTTCTCGCTGATTGTCAGCCAAAGCAGCACCTTCTTTGGGAACTTGGTGTGTGAAATAAATTTCACCTCAGAGCTTACTTCCTTCGTGGGGGAAGTACAATACGGTGTGCCCTGCCAGTCGTTGCCAAATCGCGATTCGCCGAAAAAATCGACTCGACCATATCATTCAGCCGCTGCCACTGCGTCATTGCCTGCAGCTCCGAGACCAACGGACGGGACTGCCGCTGTTTGCCAGGTACTTTCCCACTGTTTGGCCGGTTACACCGACCTTCCAATCAAGCGTACGAAGCGGTGTAGCCACTTTTCTCTCGGTCTTCCTCTTTAGCATTCTTTGGAGCTTCTTGTGGCTCAGGGTCGTCGGCCGTCCGGAACCGGTCTTGCTTTCGATACTCTGATTGTAGTCCAACAGTGACAAGATGTTGTAGATACCGAAACAAGCGTAACCAGTATCCCTTTTCCGAACGATATCCGCATTCGACGCGACAAGGTACCATTCTTTGATCACGTATACTTCTGAGCGGAGTAGCTTCACTGTTTTCGCCATTACGGTTAGAGTTCGAGTCAATTTTTTCTCTTGGGTTAATATAATTGATGCTGCATTGGTAGATTCGTCAGTGCGTGTAAAGATAAACCCATGAAAATCGGCATTTTTAGGCATTTTCTTAATTAACGTTAGGGCTAAACAATTTTTTTTTCTCGAAAAAGTCTCCATCCAAAATTTGAGCTTAATCGAACTTCAGATACGGTTTCACTTACAGTCGTGAAAATCTTATATTTTTGACCAGCCTAAAACTGCACAAGAGTAGTTCTTGAAGTTTCCGAAATCGATTTTTTTTATAACAAATCTCTTAGAAATGCATGAAATGCCGGTTTCATGAAAAAATTGTTTAAAAAATTAACTTTCAGGGACATTGAAACTTTTGGGCTGGGAGATTCGAGCTACACCGGAACACACAAGAGACACTCCCAGCTCGAACATTTCTTTCATCGATCAAAGAACTGTAACTTTGACAGCTTTAAGGCTCTACTTCCCGAAGTCCGATTGAGCTCAAATTTGACATGGGAAATTTTTACTAGAAAACAAAACTTTAGAACCCTTGAATGAAATCCTCTATCGTAAATGATACAATTAAAAAAATAATCCTTTTCCCTGAGAAACTTTACAATTGTATATAAATCTTTAGATTTATAACCTCTCGCTCAACGATATCCATCAAAAAATCTGTCGCTCGCAACATTACATTTTTTTGGGTTTTGTCAGATAGTTCTGTGTGGGTAAGTACCCACATGGATATTTTCCGAGTGGGTACTACTACCCATACTACCCACATGTACCGCCGGCCTTGCAATTCGTAGCTTCCCTTCTGAGAGCCAGAAAGGCCTTCTCAACACCTCTAGGTCACAAACGCGTCCGAAAATTCGCCCGCTGGCCTGACGCATGATGTGAAACCGTCAATCGTCGCACGTAACAGTTTGATTAGTTTTATTGAAAAACCATGTTCTAGCATTATTTGCCACAGCTCGTTGCGTTTTACTGTATCGTACGCCGCTTTGAAGTCAATAAACAGATGATGTGTCTGCAAGTTGTGTTCTCGAAACTTGTCGAGGATCTGTCGCATTGGTATTTGCCAACAAAGGATTCCTGCAACGGCCTCAACAACTGGAACAGGATACGGGTGAGAATATTATAAGCGGATTTGAGGAATATTATGCCTCGATAATTACTACAGTCTAGCCTATGTCCCTTCTTGTAGATAGGGCATATGAGTCTTTCAAACCAGTCCGTAGGTAGTTGTTCCTCAGACCATACCCTTAGGATAATTTGGTAAATTGCACTCCACAGCCGTTCGCTCCCAATGATTCAGGAAAAGTTCGGCCGGTAAGCCGTCTTTCCCATCGGCCTTGTGGTTCTTCAGCTCTTTGCAAACATTCTTCACCTCGTTCAATATTTAGGTCTTACAGCTTGTTCGACCTCCCCAATTTCTATCCTGTTCCCCTCGACGACTCGTCAACCTTCCTCACCGTTCAACACCACTTCAAAATATAGCTTCCAACACTTAGCCACCTGTGTACTAGCCCTCGACACTTATGAAGTTCATTTTGAGATCAAGAAAGTGAAGAGCAACAAAGCCACCAGAGAGCTTTTTGAACTTGGTAGAGAAGCGCTGGCTAGCACGCTGTGCTGGGACATTCACAGAATTTGACTGCCGTTTGTCGTCCACCCCATCTACAGAGTTTTCAATTAAATCGAATACAACTTTTCATCGTTTTGTAGGTCCGCACCATGTGCATTCTGTGTATTCGTATTGGTGTCATTTTATTTTTCATATATAGGCTAACCGTCGCGCTCGTTGTTGATTTACTGTCATTTGCTGTTAATTTACCGCACAAGTCATTTGCTGTTAATTTAGTTAAGTTTTTTCGCGGCGTGCAGGTCAGGAGTTCGTGTTTTTGATAAGAAACTCGTTGTCTTACAACAGTCGCAGTCGTGTTTTTAATAAGAAACTCTTTGTCTTACAACAGTCGCACAATGCCTAAAATTATCGGCTGTGGGCGCCGACGTTGACCAGCATCCGCCTGTCCCACATAAACATACCGCGGTTCCAGAGCACCGCGTCGGTGATGGTTTGGAAGGCCGTATCCAGCCGTAGGAAGCTCCCACTACTAAAGTCTTACCATAAAAATCACTCCAATTCTCCCGACACCACGCTTGGACGATATTGACCGTGTGAGACCGTTTGGGGTAGAGGTCCTGAAGTGCCGGTTTCACCACTTTCTCCACAACCTCCGTCTTATAATACGCCACGTTGATTTTTACGTTCTCCTCGATAAACACCAGTGGGAGCTTGCTATGCCTGGATACAGCCCCCAAAACATAACCGACGCAACGCTCTGAACTGACGCAATCGATCAAGGCAACCACGGCGCAAGTGATGTGTTACGTGGATGTTTCGGGGTAACTTTCGAGTTCTCGCGCATGGTGATAGATTCTCTTGTTTTGTGTTCAATAGTGCCCTTGAGTTATCCGGATGACGTACATATACATGAGGGGCACGATTTTTGCAAAGTCGGCTCAACTTCTGGGCTTCGTGGATGACTCATAACATTGTGACTACAAAGGAAGCCTACGAATCGGCCTGCGAACATATGCATCGAATATAAAAGAAAATACATGCAATCGAGAGGCTACAAGGAGAACAGCATCAGCATTCTAATTCAAGTCTCTATGGATGGCGATTAGCTTGAGGTGGTCCATAAGATCGTGTAGTTAGGGTTACTGATGATCGCCAACAAAATTACCAACACAGAGACCCAGAAACGTATCCAGGATGGATGTCGTTCTTTTAATTTCGGAAGACCCCTCGATCGTATCGGGTGCGACGACGGACAAAGTTGACGCTGTGAAAAACCCTGAGTAGACCAATAGTCCTCTATGGAATCGAAACAACAACGCTTCTCGCGGAGGTTCTGCCTTTGAAGTTTTCGAACAGAAGGTGCGACGATTCACACAGTGTTGCACACGCCATTTTATTTTTAAGCCAAATATCAAAACTCTGAAAGATTGTCCACATAACAGCATCTTCTATCCCTCTTTTAAAAAAATGTATCTTAAATCAAACTGAGCTCAAAACGGTGATTCCACGAAAACAGTTTTAGCATGGTTTAAAGATATTTCACAAAACGAATAATATCAAGTATGTGGTAGTCAAATTATATCTTATATTGAGGAATAAAGTCTCAGAAATCGATTGGTAGGTGTCTGATCCACGTCAAATGTTAGCAACATGTCAATTTCGCCCCAATGTCCCTAAAATACTAAATAGGTTTATCTCGGCGTAAAATCAACGTATTTGAATTCTGTTTGAAATTACGCTACCCGTCATAAGCTTGGAATCGCTTTACTGAGTATTGCAACACCCAGTTTGAATATTGCAACGCCTCCCGAAAAGTTTAGCATCGCCTGGAAGAGGCGGATATCTCGTGTTTTTGACAACCTAGAAAGTTGCGGTGTTCAGCAAACTTGTTCCGAAGATCAAAGGTTACTGTATGGTGGCCAATTCAGTGTGAAATTCTACCGCTATGACCTTGCGGTGTTCAGCAAACTTGTTCAAGATGCTTAAGGCTTATACATGGTAGACAATTTAGTACTGATTTACCCCACTATGCGGCGCTAGGGTACTTGTAGATCTTCGTATTCAACGCCGTATAACGTATAACGCCGCATGTGTGTTCCAAATTATTCCATTGAGGCTATTTTTATTACAATTCAGTGTCAACACTAATCAAAAACACCCAGTGTCCTAATTAAAATACGACTTCGACAACTTCGGCAACCACCAGGGCGAAAGTTTTTGACTTCGTGTATATTTTTCGAGTGTCTGCTCGTTGGATGGGGCGTACACGCGCCTTCTCCAACGAGCCATGTACTGCAGTCACAATCACTCGACTTGCATATGAGCCGACGGCGTTGCGTGTTCGGTCATCAGCTTGCAGCGGAAAGTAATACGAAATGCCCTCTGTGGTGTTCAAATCCTTCATCATCGGATTAGAGGCATGTCTACTGCAACTGTTTGCAGCCGAGGTAATCAATTTAGTCGCGATATTGTCAATTTTCCCCATTATAAAACGGGTTGTTAATGTTAGTGATCAAACTGTCAACATGCCAACACAGTCGCATGCTATATGTTATGTCAAATGAAAGCACTTCTTTAGAATAAACACACACAAGCTTACGTATTGTGTGTGATCAAATTGTCAACATTCAAATTGGTTTCACTTCGTCATGTGTACACATAAGTGTAAAAAATGTGATTATTGAGCTAAACTAAGTTCGAAGCGCTCGAAATTACATGCAATTACATTACATTACATTAATTCCGCACTGTACTGTCCTCCAATTACAAGCTTTTGACCTCTTGACTAACTTTGCTGAAAATCGCAACTCTCTAAATGGTGGGAATTATTGAGCTGAATAGCGTTCAAAACACTAAAAATTTCACGCACACTAGCGCTGCGTCGTGGCTGAATTCCGAACTATACTCTCCTCCAATCATAAGCCCTTGACCTCCTGAGCAACTTTGCTGAAGACCACAACTCTCTAGGTTTCCAGAATCAAGAGAAAGAGTTACATTAATCTGCCCATATCAAGTGATGCTAAACTTTTCGGGATGTTGCAATATTCAAACTGGGTGTTGCAATACTCAGTAAAGCGATTCCAAACTTATGACGGGTAGTGTATATCAAGAGTGATTCTTGGCCAGGACGGGTCAAAACATAAAAATCTCGCCTCAGCTATGAGACAGAACCATCGCATCTTAGATAAAGTTGATTTATTTAAAACGTATTATGCATTTGATATTAAAGCAAAGCCTTGGTGCTACATTCCGACTCGGAACTCGACCTTCTGTTTCTTATACAGCGCTATGATCCTACTAACACCAACAGTCTCTCCCGGACCGAGACTCAAACCTACGACAACTGGCTTGTTAGACCAACATCGTACCTCGAGACCAACTGGGAGGTCTAATTTGATATTACGTTTGTCATTAATCGCAAAGTTGTCTTATAAACCGTTTCTGCAAAAGATCAACTCATAAAGGTTGTTACATCTGTTACATTTATCAAGTCTAACCCGAGTTCTTGCAGTTCTAGTGATTTTGACGGCATTTTGGAAACACAAATTCTTCAAGGTTGTTCTGTAATTATCAATGTATAGACAAAGTAATTATCCAGATTTTCAGCAAAATCTATTAAGTGATAAGTGTACTTGGCGCACTTGGCGCACTTGGTTATACATACAAATAAAAGCTTTTGAGTTACTCTACAAATAGACAAACGCTGAAAATTTCAGCCCAATTGGTGAACATCACAACAACATGCGGTTGCGCCTCTCACGAACTAGCTCTTAACGTGTCACAATGACTGCACGGAGTACTTCAAGGGCCTCCGTGCACAGTTTAAATAGAATAACTGCCAAATGTATAGCCGGTACGTATTATGAGCGAAAATTTGACCTTCAAGCGCTCACACCAGGCACACTCGCGAATACTCTCGAGATTGAGGAGATCTACGGTCTCTTGCTCTGTAAATTCTCTCGGGAGTACTATCGACCGCAGTAAGTAACAGAATGATTGTGACGAGCCTTTCAATACTAAAGGAGGAAACATTTCAAAACAAACCGCTTTTAAAAGTAAAGTGAGGAGGGATGGAGGGGGGTATTTGCATTGATATACTCATGACAAAAAATACAAAAAATATAGTTTTAAAATTGAAGTAATTAAGCTGCTGTTACTCTGCAGAAAGGAAAATTTATTTGCACAAAATTATTCTACACTATTCTTATAGACGGTTACTTTATTTATCTCTGCATGAAATTTAGCTAAAAATACAGATTCGTCGTTAGTTCGACAACCTCAAAATCTCCTTTAGTGATGTTCTCAAAATTTTGAAATTATATGAATTTTAAAGGAATTTTTGTTTAATTTGTTCCCATCATGATTCTTCTCGGTCCGACGATGACACAAATTGTATAAACTAGGGTATCGAACGTCTTCGGTAGTGGTTTTCTTCAACAGGTTTTTGCATAAGACTGCTGCAGAAAACATGCCGAAGCAAACCACTATCAACGTCGTTCGATACCCTATATCCACTTGTTATTGGTCGCTCCGATCTGCACAGGATTCCACAGGTAGGCTGGTAATACTAGTGTCCTAATCCTTTTAAAGCCGGCAAATCGTTTGTGTACTTAACATTCGGATGTGTAGAGATTGATGCCAAATCTCGTGAATCTGATATAAAATGACTAAGATTTGAGCGCACAAAATCTGACTTTCTCATGATTCCTGTCCCTTCCCGTAAAACGTGAGCCTACGTGATAAACGATTCGAAATATTCAAAACCAGGTATTGCCAAAAGAGGAAATTGAGTGCATACTTTACTATTCAAATTGGTTTACACCTTAACCAGCATGGAATCCATTTAACCAAAGAAGAAGTGCAATCATTCGGGACAAACGTCTTCTTGTATAACGGTTAAATGTAAACCCTCGTACTATGCTAGCGGCTGACGGCAGACCTGAATGGAATAAGATGAATTTTTTTTTATTCACCTATTCCAGGCGGGTCCAAATGGGCTAAGCTCTGCTGCTGTAAAATTTGATAAATGGTTTTGTCGCAATGGAAGCCTATTACAATCACGGAAACGAGCCGAAACGAGTCGGGTGTAATACGATTGCGAAATGAAAGAAGATCCGTTCATGCACAAGACGCCATTGTTCACAGCATAGAAGTCCATCACACTGGCCAGCCACCCTGGTTGATGGCAGTACAGAACGCCCACATTCAGTGTCGCATTAAGGGCTTAGTCTACAATCGAATCTTACATCTTCTACACTTTGATGGCCCTGAAGCGTACTGATTCTGGCAGTGAGAAGAACGCTGTGAAAAATCGTGGTTTCTTATGTGGCATAGGCTATGCTTTTTTTTTTGAAATAAAAGGAGAAAAAAAATTGCAAATAAAAAACACTAAGTTGAAGTTTGCAACACTTGATAATGACTCAAACTTTTTGTGCCAATTACAAGTTTTGAAATCTCGTCACTTGTTTTATGTAGTAATTTAAATTTTGAAATAATTTGCTTGCACGTCTTATATTTTGTGCGTGAAATGATTTACCATTCAAAGCATACCATTCAAATGCAGAATGCAGCTTTTAAACCGAATTAGCCATTACTGAGATTGGTACATGTTTCACAACAAATTCATACCTTTTCTTCGATGAGAATGACAAAACTCACAGTAACATAAACGAAATGTCATAATTGGCACGTTCAAATAGACTAAAATCAATTAAACTTTATCCTTTAGTCAACAAAATGCTACATTCCTAAAACGTGAGCGTGTGTGTATGTGAACATTTCGCTTTTCAACAGTTTTATCACGTTTCAACACCCAACAGCTGGCACCGGTTCGAAATTCTTTATTACATTCATCTTTCACCGCCCCATTCTCAGGCTGGGAGATGCACCGTGAAACAGTTAACACATGTGCGTAACTTGAAAACATGACAACCGAAATCGTGATAGCTCTTGTTCGATGAAGCAACTGCTGTAAATTCCAATAGTGAAGAATTATTAGCGCTGTTTTCTGTGCGAAGGTTGTGTTCATCCAAAGTGTCGCAATGTGTCAGTTGTTTTTCCTAACTTTTTTCGAAGATTTGAAAATAAAATCTTTCAAAAAATGACTGTTTTAACTATAATTCGGCCTATATTCGAGAGAAATTCAAAAAAGTACACCCAACGCAAACGGGGAATATTTTATTACTTTTGGGCAATTCTTTATTACTTTTTGTGTCTTATGACTGCGCATTATACACAAAAAGTAACAAACAAAAAGTAATAAAAATTATGACGGCCACACGCTTGTATGTGTTTCTGCAGGAGAACATACAGCCAAGCACCGCAATGCATGTGTTGGCAAGACTTCACTCGCTGCATTTGTATTGATGCAACAATCTGGTTCATTTTTGTCTCCCTTCATCCACACATAATCAGAATCTCAACCGTCAACCTCAAATGTCCAATTAGAAACACTTTCGTTTCGTCCCCCAGTGTTTACTTGAAATGGAAATATGTAATACTGTCTGACCAGTGTTGCCGAAGTTGCGAATATTGTTCTGGATGGGCACGAGTTTTGTATATTCTAACAGGTCCAAATGAGTTTCCATGAACCAATGATTATGTGCTGTAAATTGCTTGCAAGAAAGCGAATGTTTTTATTTTTCTCTAACGCAGTTTACAGATCGTTATGTCATTTTAAGGCGCATTTCAAATCTTTTAAAGCATCAACGTTTGCATACTCTATGCAGGGAAAATGTTGCTTGGCAGCTCTTGTCATATTTTTCGCTACTCCGTATGCATACAACGAGCGAACTAATACACGCCCACCGGATGAATTGGAGATTGAAAAAACTTGTAACATGTGCAACATATGCGACGGTGTGTGATTTTTTTTTGACTTGAGGTGGAAAGGGAGCATTTTTCGACAGAAAATAGTACGAGGGTGGTATCCAAGACACGACCGCATGTTTGACGTAGGACTACGATAGTTTTATATTTTATTTTGGGAATTAAAACTGTTCGGCACGGTTCAATTTTGGTACGGTTCTACTTTGGCACACATAAGCCAAAAACGAGCGGTTATGTTTAATCATAATTTATAGTTTTCTTGTTTTGCTTTTAGCCAATTCAAGCTCAACAACCACCAAAAGAAAGGCATTTTGTCCATTATAATGCCGAAACGGAGTACCGGAATCAGTAAGACGGTTCTGGAGATATGACCGGAACAAGTTCGGGTAATATAATAGACATGCTATACCTCTAATTACTCGGAAGGGTCATATCAAGTGTCTAGGTCGTTAAAGGCTTCATGCGGACCTGTCCCCTTTGCGTTCCGAATACTTCCAGATTTTTGAGCCTAAATCCATCAAGCGACACCTCTTACGATTTACAATTTTAAAACTAGTTCATTGGTGGCCACATATTGTATTGTATATTGTTTATTTTTAACATGGTTCGATTTTGACAACTGAGAAAATGCTGATTATTTATTTGCAGACCTCTATTTGAGAAGAAAAAAAATACTGTTTTCAACATTAATGAATACCTTTCATACTAATGCAATCAATTTTCTTCAACACGCGAAAAGGCAATTTTTTATATAGGTCTTAATTAAGAACGATTTAGTAGGAAGTAAATTTCCTTTCATCTTCAATTGCGCTTGTGAAAGATAGCTCACTCACCGATTCCAAAGCAGCATCATTGTCAGTTTCTTACAACTGTTTAGCAAAGATGTCACATAAAAAAATCCTGTATTTACAAGTTAGTTGGAAATATAACGATAAAGAGTTGCAATTTTTAATGGAAAATCTAGATTTACAAAAATTTTGAAACTGACATTTAAATTTATGAGCATGTTAACATTCTTTTTTTTTCATTTTAGGCCAATTGAAACGTTTATTCATTAAGCAGAACCAGAAAAAAATCAGTTTTAAGATACCAATAAGAAAAAAAAACAAACAACAAAATGCCATATAACCATCAGTACAGCTTAAACGAGCTATCTGGACTACCTGTTTAAAAATCTTAACGAAGCATATTGGTTTTCTATTGTCTTTTAAATAGCCTATTGGCCATTCGAATTTATCTGAGAACAACCAGAGTGTAAAATTCAAAAAGACAGCAACCCAATGCAACTTCAAATTTTAGGAATTTGAAAGAAGTTTTTAAACATGGATATGAATATCACCACGGTAGCAGTTCAAATGCCATCCACTCGATTTTTAACCCAACTTTTGTTGAAAAGATATTTTAATTATTATACTCTTACAATCTTTCGCAATATTCTACTTGTCGATTAAGACATCGGTGTTTGATATCTGTTCAGGGGTAGTAATACAATAACCACTTTAAAACGATGAGAAAACATCTGCGAAACTGAATTAGAAAAAGTGAATTTCAATTGAACTTTTTACTAATCTACTATTCAATAATATGCCAATTATTGTATCACAAGCTTTGGCAACCTTCGTCGTTCGATCAGAGCATTGGTGGTCAAAATCCGTTCAGTTGTAATCACATATTGGATGCAACATCCAACATCGTGATATACTCTTGCGTACAGAATTATTTTATCCCCGGCCGCACAGCGTAGTGTGCGAACACGCACCACTGTACGTCGACAGTAGCTACATTGTTTCCACTTGGCTTGACTGCACACAAATGGCAATCGAGTGCTACTGCACTGACGACGAGCGACCGTCTTCTCATACATGGCTCGGTGCAGTACTGTTGCCTGTGCCAGCGTGTTTTCCTTCAAGACATCAGTTTTAAAAACATTCTAACATCAGATCGTTTATCGTGTCTGATAAAGGAGGTTGTTACGAACTTTCCGAAAAAGCTTCACTTTCAAGACATGAAAATAGTCTAGGTTCATAGAAGCAAATATTAGTTGACCTGTTGGGACGGGGAGATTCTGTCCAATTTTTTTTTTTTGCCACTTATGTAGAGGTTGTCATAGCAGGCAGTTGGTATCCACTCATGAAGTCTGTGCCAGGCGTGCTCGCATGTGATTGGTACATTGTTCGTGAAAATACGACCTTGAAACTTTTCATCAATTTTCACTGTTTAACAATCGAGTAACCATGATATATGAAGAATCACAAAATTGTCCATCAATTTATCATTACAACGGCATATTGATTACTATGATCCGTCATGTGGTTACATCAATATCACCGTTTGAAATTTTTCATTCCAACGTTACACCTTGGTTTTAGTTTTCCGCAGAATGTATCTCAATATAGTGCGGTTAGACGTAGTCCTACGTCAAAACGTTGCATGTGGTTGAAACGACCATTATTAGATAGTCGTACTCTCATAACACGTGCTAAATATATGACAGTATGTGTTGCTACTTAACTGGGGAAGAATTTTATTGCTTTTTAAGTAATGGATTTGTTACCTAAAAGGTAATTTTGCGCTATTGCTTTTAAAGTTATAAGGAAAAGTTTTGCGTGTAGAAAATATATTATTATGAACACAGAGTTTATTGACGGTTTCTGTTATTTAACTTTTTTATTTTTGTAATCATTTTACTCAGGTTATTTTTATTTATAAGCTCGTTGAAAAAAAAACAACTATGATCAAGCATCTGACATTAAACAAGAACCATTTAGAGCTTTATTTGAACATACTGCAGGAAACTGTGTAGTGCAGCATAAAAGTCTCGAAGGCCATTAGAAAAACAAGGCTGCTTTAGAACATCGACACAAAAATAAAACCATTAAAAATGTGTGCTCCTTCCTACGACCTAGCTAGAATGCCATACTGTGATCCTCCCATGAACTAAGTCACCCCTACTCGAGGTCAGATATCCGTTTCCTTAATTGGAAGCTACAACAAGTTGTGAACCGTACCGTGTTGCTAGTCACATCCCACGGCGGTACTTCACCGCTCCAGCTTAATCACAATGGCCGCAATTTAATATCGGAGCTACGACGAACAAACAGCTGCCCCCAAGGAGCTGTTGCTGGTGTGCTTGTTGGCTTTTCTTTTTCTAGACTTGTGTCGTTCAAGAAAACGGGCGACCAACAAATGGTCGGTTTCCAATAGGCTGAATGAAACAAGGTAGACATAGTACCGACATACAGCAAACAACTAAACCATAAAAATCTATCTTAGCGAAGTGATAGAACAGAAGCCTTAGATCACGTGCGGCCATTGTTTGTACAGTTAAAAGGAAAGAAATCTACAACAACTTCATAACCGACGAGAGACACTTACCCGGGAGTGAGGTAAACATGACGTGAATAATACACAACCGTGTGCAGTAAATATGTGTTGCTTTCAATCCGCCTGGTTGAGTACATAACAGGACATTGTGTTGTCTCCATTGATGTACATAGGTACTCGAGACTAACGCCCTTCTTCTTGTTTTCGTACGAAAGCTTAAAACATTATTCACATTCCTATTTTCGTATGATTTAATTCGAACGTTCGAATGCCTATCGTTTCGCTTGAATATAGTAGGGGAACTGCTCCATTATTCATCTCAGCCCATATATTCATCTCAAACAACATAAAAACACAATTAAAAACAGGAAAAAAACGCATATTTTCTTCTTAAACCAATCTGCTAATCCTTGCAATGGATAGTTCACTTCAGATTCCTCATAAAATATAATCCTCAAAAACTCACTTAAAATCTCTAAATTTGATATAATAGTCGGGCATCTGCACTCGAAAACTCATTTAATTCAATCACCTAACTCAGAAAACAAAATCCGCGCATTGTTCTATACGGCTACAACGGAATTCATTCAGCAGCCAACCAAAGTTTGTTTCATCACTAGCGGACCACTTTTTATTCCAATCACTAAACAAAATCACTCACCGCACTAAGAATACTTTAATCTTTGATCTTTGTTCACCTCAAATTTCCTAAAACAAGCTTTAATTAGCAGAAATATATGAGATGAAATTCTACAATTCCTAAACTTCAACTGTATGCATTTTCATCTGTTTTCACTGCGTTGAAGAAAATCAAAAGTTGTCAAATCAGTTTCTGTTAACACGAAAAAATCATACTGAAAATGTTGAATTATTCCGACATAATTGACATAAATCGACAGCATTGCAGTGGTTACCTAGGTTACCAATTCTGCACGTAAACAACTACAGCGGATATCTAGGTAACCTACTACGACGGGCTGCGGCTATTCCATGATAATTTGATTCATTCATGATTAATATTGTGATGAAGAATATAGGGGCGTCATGAGATGAATAATTGAGCAGCGATTCAAGTTTTGAGATGGATATGGAAGCGTTGTGAAAAATAGTTTGTTTTACAAAATTCAGGATAAATCTGTCTTATTTTACTAAATACACAATGCTGAGCGATTCCATAAGAGCTCGTAAGCATATTTAGTATGTTTGTTCAATGATTTCGTGAAAATTTGGTGTTTGATCCGTACATTCTTCGTGAATATCGGCTTAATGAGATATTGGAGCAGTTCTCCTATGCGGTCGAAAACAAAAAAAAAGGACAAAAAATGTTAATTGAAAGAAAATTCATTTTGATTATTGTTCGTACAGCTAATCGAGTTTTTATCGCTTGAGTACTTTGTTAGGCCTAATGAAGTGTCTAAAACTTATTTCTAATATAATTAAAATAACTGAACTTTTGCGGTCGTCTGGTCAACTAAAATGCTGCTAAAATTAGTGACACAGAATAAAACATAGATCCATCACAATACTTTTGCACACAATTGGCAGTCGGCAGTCGTTCAGTATCGGCCAGTATTTTGGGATTTACAAGGTATAATACACATAGGCTATCTTGGACATAGTAAAGCAATGAATAAATAATATTTTTGTCTATTATTGGATTGCTTTGACAAAGAAATGAAGGTGCAACGGGTGCATATGCTGAGGAAAATAGTACTCTTTCACCAAGACAACACTCCGGCTCATTCTGTTCGTCATACGACCGATGAATTGAAAAAACTGCGCTAGGAACTGATTTCCTCCGTTCTTGCAGCGATCCACCCACCCAAAACTGTCAAACCTTGTTGAAATGAAGATTTCGACCTTTGATTGGTCGCTTGCTAGCTTTCCCTAAAAATGACGACAGAATAGTAAACCTAGTTAACCGCGATAGCACTATTTGGGCTATATAAGAGCCTGTTTTTACACAAAAACACAAACAAGCCATTCCGCTAGCGGATGGTGCTCCAGTGAGCAGCAGCAGCGAACAGCAGCGGCAGTGGCAGTGAGCAGCTGCAGTTCCTCATTCATTTCGGCTTCCCTGGGCTCCCCTACCAATGGAACATGAATTTCTGCATAATTCGAGAACTAATCAAGCAAGTAAACACATATCTGACATGTGAACGATTTAAGAAGCTAAAAATATTTTAAATGGTTGTTTTTTGCATAACATACAAATTTATGCACAAATTCTGAACTAATCAAGTAAATGGTTGCAAATTTGGCACGCGATGGTTTTTAAAGGCAAGAAGTATTTCTATGGGGTTCTACATCCCTCCCTCTCCTGGAAGAAAGAGCTTTCATACAAATGAAGCAAAAATTTCTACATAACTCAAGAACTAATCTAGCGAAAGAAACCAAATTTGGAAAGTGAGGATTTTAGAGTACAAGAAACCTTCCAGTGAAGGTTTGACTCCCCTTTCAACCTAAGAACCTAAGAAGGGAGGGGGTCACACACAAATAAAAGACATATTCTACCCATTTTTTTCGTAAAACAGCCTAAAATGATCGAGATGATGCATAGAAGCCAAAAATCAACTCCGGACACCTTTTTTGATTCTGGTTTCATGAAAGCAGCCTAAAATGGTTGAATTTAGTTCTTCCGAAACCTGAATGATACCCAGAGGTCAGAAATTTACTCTGCAATTCAAGATGGCGACATTGGCTCTATGGAAACAAAATGATGCACAGGAACCAAAAATTAACTCCAGATGTCATTTTGAATCTTTTCAGAGCCTCAATAGTGTTTTCAGAAAGTTATGTCACGATTGTGTTAAATAAAAGTGATTGACATGAATATGTTGACTCAAAATAGTCTAGTATAACAATAAGTTCTATAATTTGAAGAATTATTGAAAGTAGACAGTATGGTTCGAAGTGATGATTTGAGATCACTCTCCAATACAATACGTTTGATACAACAAACAGCCTTCTGTAGTTCTACGTCAACCTAGCGATCGTGGTTTTGTAGACAACTTTTTCTGATCTTGCGATTTATACTTATAAGCAACAAGATATGTTTGTTTTCGAAATGAAGAAACAACCAGAAAACTCTCTTCCAAATAGTCTTCAATTGCAGCATTTCCCTTTGAATGAATACTTCAATTGTCAGAGATATGTGATTATTTGAGCTATTTGTCTCCGTGTGTCTTTTGATTTAGAACGTATCTAATATTCGATACTTCATACATGTACAGACCATAAATAACCCGCAAGGTCAATCTTCCGAAGTATGTGGAATCAATTTAGAATGCCTAAAAATAGTTAAATAAGAAAAAAAATGAGAAATGGATCAGCTAGTTTATATATAGCGTGTGTGCATTGTATGATGAGTATAATATTTGAGCTATATAAGGACCTATCTTTGCTCAAACCAATCATTTTACTAGTGGATGGCGACTAGAACGCTTCTAACTGATAGCGGTGGGTAGAGAGTAACTAAGCAGCAATTAGTAGCGGCAGTGAATGCAGCGGGAGCTGCATTGGCAGTCACTTCCTCCAGTGAAAAGCTGCCGTATTTTGGTAACACGCAAGCGGAGATACTGGCAATCAAGATCAGTTGGCAGTTGAATTTTCAGTGTGAAAACTGTTTTTCGTTTTTTTTTTATTCTCGCTTATTTTCCGTCGGTCTAGTTCCGCCACTTTAGTTGTGCCAATCACCGACGCCCAGGGAGGCGACTCCACCCAGGACCCTAACTTACGACCCGTTGATTAACGGACCGGTGCCAACGGCTTTACTTCCTCATGCGATGGAAGGCGTGATCCCAGAGATTTTTCGCCTCAGAAAATCTCCCGGTGTCGGCTAGAATTGAATCTAGACCATTTGGCTTGGTTGTGAGTGGATCACGCCACCCCACAACCATCGACACCTATGTCGGCGTTGGGATTCGAACCCAGGCATCGAGCGTGGTTGGCGGAGACGTTACCAACCACGCTAGGCCCCCGCCCGTTTTTCGCTTTGTTTTTAGAAGAATCTCTTATTCTCAATGCCGGAAATAGCATAGAGATGCGATCAAACATATGAAAAAAAACTTGAAATATTTTTTTAAGAAATTATAACTTTTTTTATTGATATCTCCATGATCGGACATTATGCAATGTTTAGGTAATCTTTTGTAATTTTCATAAAAAAAATCAGATTTTTTTTAAAATGAGTTTTTTATGTAATCAATTTTAAGTTTTTCTCGCAACTTACTTCCAAAAATAAAATAAAATAAAATAGGTGTTTTTTATTAGATGACGACATTTTTATCTACATATTTGCCGAAGACCTCACACCGATCAAACAAACTGTTTTGGCTCTAAAAATATATGGAATCATCAATTCTTTGCCAACATAGCATTTTTCAATAGCTTTCTCTGTGTCGTGTTTCAAAAATTAAGCCAATACAAAATGGCATATTTTGCCCATAGAAACGTCTATGCGAAGTTTCAGCCAAATCAAATATGGCAATTTAAAAAATATTAGAACTGGGACATTTTTTGCGGAGATGCTAATAGATAAAAAACATGCAGCGTGAGAAAAATAAATTAAATTAAAGTGCTCACATTAAAGGAATCTTGCTCTTTTAAATGATGTCTACAAAAGGTTAACTAACAGCCATGTTGCTGTACGATCATGAAGAAATAAGAAATGAGAACTTGGAAGTTGAAAAAAAAATTTAAAAACTAAAACGGTTATAGACACTA